>NC_071499.1:90000000-90625000 GCF_028408465.1 Anastrepha ludens
CCTTTATATATTATATTTAAACTTGGCTTACAACATACACTATGGATATTACTTTATTCAAGTATGGTAAATATATCAATTCGCTTTGCTAAAAAATTAGCACTTCAACTCGTGGTAGTTCTATGCTGGGGGCTTTACCGAATTTCAAATAAAAGAGAAAAGCACACTAAAGCTGATTCAAAACTGTGCACTATTTATTGCTGCACGTCCCTGATAGGCTATTTATGTCAGGTTAAGTCATGATCTAGGTTAGTTTAGGCCGACTTGTCAGTCGATATCCGCTGCCGCACTTGGAGTACCAAAATATCAAAATCTGTTTCAGGACCCCAAAAGAGAGCCCTGTCTTTCTTCTCATCATTTTTACAGCGTTTATAGCATCTTCGGGAAAGCACGCAAAGCTCTGGTTTACCCAGCACAAGGAAAATAAAAAAGAGGTTAAAGAACAATACCCTTGCCTTGCGTGAATCTCTCAGTCATCCGTGTTGACTTCAGGTGAAATATAGTACTTGCTCTAAACTATTTGTTGCGAGGTCAGAGTGTGCTTGATGCGTATCTTTACTGTCATACCTTGCCTTTACCCCGCTACAGCTGATAAGTTGGCGGATGAGCTCCACCAAAAAGTCATAGCCTTGGGAATGGGCATTCTTGGATTATATTATTGAAATCGCCTTCAAGAAGGTCTAAGAAGGCTGCAATACAAAAACCCTTTGGGCTGGGAGTTTTTTTATGAATAAAAATGGTCGAACAAGTGCGATCTCCGTCAACTTGCCTTTTTGGTAAGGATTTTTCTAGAGCTTACAACTTTTAATTACTCATTAAAATCTTTCTTCAGAAATTGGTAAATTTACGCTCAGTAGAAGTTCAGGTATGTTAAGCAGTTAAGCTATCAGCTTATCTATGAAGGAAGAGTAAGACTAGGGGATAAATAAATAAATGAGTTATAGAGAAAATACTCCAAGCCTAGAAGAGTGCCTAACTAACAACCAATGACCGGTGATACAAGCCAAGACCTTCGAGATATTCTCTCTTGCGGCCAAATTAGCCTGATTGTAACACAAGTATTTTCTACTCTCCATAACCTATTGGCCTCTTAGGGAATATTATTTTTGATCCTTAATTTGCAAGTTGCCAATATTGTTTATGTTTTCAAGAAGAGGAAGATTAGAGCCCTTTCTTTTTCTTTTCTTTACTTCAACACCTATATAAGACTGACCTTAAAGGCGATACTAATATCATCATTACCTCCTTTATGAGCAGTTCGGAAGTCGGACAGATAAATCTAGTCAAAATTCTTTTGAAAAAACTCCATAGCCTATTTTATGTTCTAGCCTGGATCCCTCCGTGTAAAAATTTGTTCCCCTCTTCTCCATGGTCTTTGAGTTTTCCACTCTCTTCTTGACGGGATGTGTATCTTGCAGAGCCTCATGAAGGTGGGTTTAGGGAAAGAGTAGTCGAATTCTTGATTATAACAACTCATAGTATGTAGTATGTATGTGACATTCCCAGAAACTACAAAAATCCATCACATGTTTTTCCGAGAGAGGCATTTGGCGTTATTTGAAATGACCACAACTCAATTAGATAATGTTGTGAATAAAAAAAGTAAGTTCATGATTACCTCGAGCTATGAATTGGAATAAGATTAAGGTATGTTTAAAAAACAAGTATTTACAACTATCTATATAACGGTTTGGCATATATGCATCAGCACTTATTTTTTTATAAAATTTTTGTATGGCACAAATAAATAGATTCGCAGGCTCGCCATTCCTTGCTGACGAGAAGCAACTTTTTCTATTTTTTGACATTTCTTGTTCACAGTTCCACATCAATGTAAACACCAACCGAAGGGTTTTCACACACTCCTCCCCCCACTCGGTTGCGACGGTCGTCAGTATAGACAACACTCGTACTTAAAGCAAACTCTTAAATAATGTTTTTGTGAGCAAAAATCAAAGTTCAAACTGCACTTAACTTTAATTGAAGGCGTGTCCATTTAAAAAAAATCCGCCGGTGGCTTTTTTTTGTAACTCATCTGTTTTTTTTTTCTTTTGTTAATTCACTTAAGTACATCTAAGACAAGAAACTCAAACTTAATAAATACTTATCTTAATAAATTATCTATTGCAAAAATGCGAATACACCTCGACAGGTATCTAAGCGTCTACTTAGTTTATTTGATATTAATTTACTGCTGTACTACATATGTAAGTGTATGTGCGAGTGCGCTGTAGCATATCGCGTCCGTTGCTTTCAGCATGTTTCGATTTCATTCACAAAGGCAACAAAGCAATAAAAAACGTGTAAACAAACATAGCTGAGAGTTAAAAATAAAGAATCATAAAACAATTATTCCAGCCTAAAACCGGGCCGAGTAGCCAACGATTTGATGCTGGCTTCTTGGTTGGCATGCTGACTGGAAGTCGCTGCTGGAGCAGCTTATTGTGTCTGAGAAACAACAGCATGATTGTTGTACAAGTGACCTTTAATGGTCCAGTGATTTCCATGTGGCGACACGTCTCGCTAGCCAGCCACAGCGCTCCTGCTGCATAGCCGTAAAATCTTAGTTTGCGTGTGTATGTGTATGCATATTACTTTAAGTATGTGATTGTGCATATGCACAGAACAAAAGCTCAAGCAACGGGAAAAACGGTTTTATTCAACAGTTTGTTGTTGTTGGTGGTATAGTTACTGCAAGAGTGTATGGTTGCTATTGCTTGTTAGCGCATTGTTTTTCATCGGTCGGCACAACAGCACAGCATCGTCAGCCACAACAGCGACAACAACAACTGCAATAACAGTGTTGACCAGCAGGTTGCACTTGCAACGCATGCGAATGAGAGTATCTATTTCTTAATATTTCACACAGCAACTAAGTAAGTATATATTTGTGTTGTCTGTATGTATGCAGTAGGTATGTTTGTATGTGTAAAGACTTGTCTATGTTACGTAACAACTTTAACTAAACGCAAAATCGCTGAAGCACAACGTTGGTACTATACAACAACAACAAAAATAATAGCAATTTTAGAAAATATTTATGCGCATACATACACATACATACATACATACATACATACATAAGTATGCATTAACAATGCAATAACCAGCCAGCCAGTGGATGCTAGCTAGATGTTGAACGTGCTTCTGCATCGAAAACTCTGCCTGCCGATCTAGCCTCGCCTCGCCCCGCCTCATTCACACAAATCACCTAACAACAGCGTTTGAGCTGACTATGAAGCTGGTGGTGGGACTCTTGGTCTGGCTGACAGCTTAGCTGTCTATTTGGCATACATTAGAGCAATAATCTGTTAGTTGCTTACATGAATGTAATATGTACATACATATGTATCTATATGTACGTATGTAAGCATTTTAAACGACTCAGGTTGCACCTCCAGCATTAGGCATGACTAAGCCTCAGGAGGCAGGTACACATTTTTCAAAGAAAAACAAAATGTAAACAAAAAGTAAAAAAAAGAATTAAAATCAAAATTATAGAAAACCGCAAGCTGATTATGTATGTATATGAATATGAATGTTTAATTCCATACATAAATTTTAATCAAATTTCAGTGTCTGTTTTTTGATTTTCAATTTGTTATAAACAATTGAGATTTTTTTAACTTTTTGAACTAATATTAAAAACATCATGGCGTTTTTTGAATTTTTCTATTTTTGTCGCTGTTGTAACAGCATAAATATTTTCCATAAAAATATAGGGAGGGCTGATGGAGTGACAGTTCTTGGCTGGATATAAATCCGTGTCGCTCCAATAACGTAGAACCGACTGTCCTGGGACAGTTGGTCATTCGGCCAGGCTGCAAACAAACATAACGACAAAATATTTACAATGAATAAATTGGTTTGAGATATAGCATTCAAGTTAAATTATAACTTAATATGTATGTATTATTAAAAACTGTATTACCTATATGTAATTAATAAAATATTTTGATATCTTTGGGACCTTAAAAATAAAAAATTTCGAGCGACTAAAAATACAATTTTACAATTTAAGTTTCAAACGAAAGATTAAAAAATGTGATAAAAGAAATTATTTTTTCAGAATTGCTTAATAGTTTTGAAAACGTAAAAAAGTATAAATTACGGATATTAAACAAACGAAAAGTTTTAAAACACTTTCAGCTGAAATATTTATAAAAGTTTTAGGTATAAAAACTTTTTTTTCGAAATAGGTTTTAATGTGAGAGAAGTAGAGCTCTTTCTCGACGAACAAAACAAACACTCTATAAGGCTGCCATCATGCGCGTCCTAACATACGGCGCAAAAGCTTGGACAATGACAACATCCGATGAGGCGTCCCTTGAAGTGTTTGAAAGAAAGATTCCGTTTTTGGACCTTTATGCCTTCGTGACGGCGAATATCGCAGGCGATGGAGCAACGAGCTGTATGAGCTTGATGACAGCATAGACATAGCGCAACGAATAAAGAACCAGCGGCTACGTTGGATGGGTCATGTCACTCCGGCTCTGAAAGTATTCGTTGCGGTACCAGGTGGTGGTAGCAGAGAAAGAGGAAGACCTCCTCTGCCTTGGAAAGATCAGGTGGAAAAGGACTTGGCTTCACTTGGTGTGTTCAACTGGCGCCGGTTAGCACGAGAAAGAAACGACTGGCGCGCTTTTTTAAACTCAGCCAAAAACGCGTAAGCGGTTATTACGCCAATCAAGAAGAAGAAAACGGCGCTTCAACTCGTTACTTGACAAGAGCCCTTTGGGTTCTCGTTCTTCTCAATATTGTTGTTGACTATAGACTAAAAACTAACAATTGCAAGGTTTGTTAGCACGACGAGAACATCAAAACAGAAGTTGCTAAGTTGAAACAATCAAAGTTTCCATGTTTGAACGTAGTCGAAACATGCCTAATATCAGAAAATAGAGTTGGTAACATTAAAAGTAGGGGGTTATACGAAGTGAGCAGAGAATTAGTGAATAATATGGCTGAATAGGGTTGCCACCCATGTTTCTTACTAAAGTTATATATTTGCAGCATTATTTTACATCCGACCTATGAAAATAACATCAAAAATCAGTTGTATTTTATATTTACGAGTATACACAGAGGCTCCATTGCGTTTAGTTTTATTTGTGTATTGAGTTTGTAACCAATTAAATGATTTAATCTTCAGTACATGTTTAGTCTAATAATTACGGAAGAATTAGGAACTTTAATTAACAATTCAGAACTTAAACCTCGTATCGTGGTATAACGGAACAGTGTCATAATCCTAAAATCAGAGTAGCGAGAAACACGGTTTTAGAGTTTTAAACTTATTATTGTTCTCTAAGTCAAAATTATAAAAACAAAATAATTTAAAAAGTGCAATTTCCGAGCACTTTGATTGCTATTCAATAACTGGAAGGTTACACAATCAATTATCGCCTTTCAATTTTCAATACACTCACACTAACACACTCTTCTTTTATCACTTGATTAAGCAACTGGTTATCAAATTTTCCTTTCAAGTGATTTACAATTTTGCAAACAATTTCTTGTTGTTTTTTGAAGATGGCAGCCTAAGAAATGGCTTTCAATTTTGAAGATTTTTGGCAAACAATAGGTGTGAGAAAAATGAAAGGCAAAATGCACTGTGTTGCATAATGCGTGTCTTGTAATCAGCTCACTTTGTGAGAAGGAGAAATTTGCTGTCAGAATAACCATATAAGTGAAAAGTACCAATAAGTAGAGGTCCTAGATAAGTCAAAACTGTTCTAAAACATTATAATTGCAACTGCATACATAAAGACATATGAAAACATTAACCACATTTATTGCTCATACAATTATATTTTATAGAAAATTAGTAAATTTGGCGTATGCATAAACAGTTCGTATATACCAAGTTAATTTCCATGGAGAGCTGCTTAATGAAGTCATATTAAAATATGAAGACAAATATAAATGTAATACTGGGAACTACTTAAAATCATAGTGATAAATAATGGCAGTAAAATACTTTTATTGGGTATTTTTCTCATCTTTTCGACTTATTTACAAATTTCTGATATGTCTTTAGTATAATTGTAAAGCTCTATGCAAATCTTTTTGAATTATGTTTTGGCGGGAGTTTGTTTCCTTAGTCCAATGAAATGAAATTATGAAAATTAGAGCTAGTTGGAGATGTATTTTTACTAATACTATCAACTATCGACTACTGCTAACGAGAAGCCCAATTCATCGGAATTCAAATCTACTTCGCTTTCCAATTTGGCTCGAGACACCTGAGCATGTGCTCAGGTAATCGTACTATTGGCCTACAACACTTTACGAGTTATATGCCTCTACCACCTACCTATTAAGTACACATTTTTGTATATGGAAGAAAACATCCAACTCTGCTAGCAGGAAAAATTCTCAAAAAGCAAAGTGATTTTGAGCCACGCGAAACAAAGTTTAAGTTTATCTCAAATTTCTATAGGCTATATAACTGTACCACTTTGATCGAAAAGTTCTCAGAATATATTGTAAAAATTAAAATTCAAAATACAAGTTTATTCCTCAAAAGTGATATTATAGCCTTCAAAGTACCTCCCATCAACTACAACGCACTTATGCCAGCGTTTGGTTCAGCTCTCGAAAAATTTCTGGAATTCTATTTTCGGTATACCTGTAAAATTTCCTCTTCGATTTTCCATTACTTTCTTTCGGCTGTTAAAACGCCGCAGTGGTTCCCTGATCAAACAGGAAAAAATCGCAGGGAGCCATATCAGGTGAATTCAATGGCTGTTGGATGGCATTCGCAGGGCGCAATATTCACAAGCTGTTTTCCCACAATTTCCTTCTTTTTTGGTAAATTGCTTTACTTAAACGTCTCATAATGGCCAAATAATAGTCCTTATTAACTGTCTGACCATCTGCCAAAAATTTGTGGTGCACAATACCGTTGTAATTCATAAATACTGCAAGTATCGCTTCTTTTTTAACTGAAAACGAAGTGGTTTTTTTCATCTTGGTTCTTTCACAGCTCACCACTCATTCACCTGTTGTCTGGATGGCATGTCATACTTATAAGCCCACGTCTCGTCTCCAGCAATGATGTGTTGGTTGAATGTTGGTTCGAATTCAGCCTTGGAAATCTTGTATTTAGCGATACCTATTCGGTCCCTTTTTTGCATGAAATTCAGGTCCTTTGGGATCAACTTTACAGCAAAACGGCGCAAACCCAAATCATTAACTACAATGTCTTTAACGGATCCAGAAGCAATGTTCAAGTCCTCTGTCACCTCTCTGATGGTTAATTTGCGGTTACTGATCAACTTTTCTTTGACTTTGTTGATGTTTTCACCAGTTTTCGATGTCAACGACCTATCACTGCGTTAGTCATCCTCGTTGGACTCACGATCTCTTCTGAAGCGCTACTCTTTAGAGTATCGTTATGCATTTATATATTCATTTATGTTTTACAAAATTCAGAAACCATTTCCCAACATTTCTATGGTTTTTGTATCATTCAATCCGCAAATCCGAACGCAAAATTTATTACAAACTCGTTGTTGCAAATTAAAATGGTAAATCGAAAACAGTTGTGGAGGTACCAAGACTGCATAACTTTTACAAATTTCAAGCAATGGCGATACAATTTTGGTGGGAATATTAATCGCAGATGTGGCAACAAAAAAACATAATTCAAATCGGTTGACTTAAGCGCTATACCCGAAATTTTTCTAAAAACTCTGGTTAAAAAGTGTAAAATTTTGAAGAAAATTTGTTGTTTTTTTAATTTGCACAAAGTTTGAAACATGGATTTTTATGATTTTTATAGAAAAAATTAACCATATTTTAATAAAAAGTTGAAATTACATGCGAAGCAAATAAATTGCTAAACGTGTCAATAACTCCCTGTAATTTTGTTAAACAACTCAGTTTGTCTGAGTCGCTAGTAACAACTAAGTGTCAAGGTGCGGAAATTTACATCCGCACCTAATATCATATAAAATAGCACCTTTTTACTGTTATCTGATCCATTTAAATTCAAATAATAGAGGTTTATCTTTTGAGAAGTAAATGAACTAAATTTGCTATCATCGTCATCAGAGACGAAGCCCGGAACCGCCGCGATATTTTTGGTTGCTTGTTTGAAATATTAGCAGCAAAACAAAGGTGTATGGAATTAAAAAAAGTGCAACACAATTCGCTGCACAAAAATGTTACTAATTTTAATCATGTTAATGGTTTAATCACGTTTTCTTCCTGGATGCCAACTTTTTTTTAACTTTGATTTTACCTGTAAAGTTTCCTAAATACTACAAATTATCTCACCTAAACGGCAAGCTTCATTTCACTTCTCCTTCTTCACAGTGCACTTAAGTATGTAATATTTATATTTTATTGGTGGGACTATTAAGGTGATACAAATATATTCACCTAAGTTACTTTATTAGCGTAAGCAAATTAATTTACGCTATTTTTTATTACTTATTACTTTTTCATACGACTTTACTAGGTTTTATTTACTAGTTTTTATAATGCATTGTTTGTGTGTGACTTCAAGAAATTAAAGGTAATTATTTTTAGTAATGGTCATTTGATAAGTTGCAAAAAGAGCATAAAAATCTATAGATTGAACTTTAAAAATTGAACAACTCTTGAATTTAATTTGTTTACCATTAGTTAAATTATTACGTATTTTTAGTTGAATTGGTAGAAGTGAGCTGCTATTCACAAAATAAGTTCAGTTTGTTCTGTTCCTATTTCTTAGTAACAAGACAATTATTATTCCTAGGCAATTATTAAGTACTTAAAGATTTGAAAGCAGCTGGGCTGTCATTGCAGACACTTGTCTGATTTCAGCGCCACCACCTCTCAAATGCACATTCCGCTATCTGGACTACTGCAAAGATTTTCCATTAAGACTGTTGGTATAACCACAAAGACATAACTTGGACTTTTCCTTCAGAGAACAATAAAAAAAAATTTAAGAAGACTCCGGATTCTCTATTATTCTCTTGCAGTATTAATTTCCTCAAAAAGAAGGCCTCAAGTACTAGTGAATCCTTTTGGTAATGCTTTTTTCCTTGCAAATACATATTTCCCTACACCCAGGAATGCGTTTGTTGTGAAAATATTAAGTGCAGACTGGCAGTGTCATAGTCCACTTGAATACAGACGACACATCATCATTAGTCTAAAGATTGCTACTTAACGTCAAAAAAGCAGCAACTGGGTTTATACTCATCTTATAGGATTTAACCACGGTTGTGCTTCACTGTGTACAGCTGAATACTTGATTTCAGACTCCAGGCCTTACTGAATGTTTTTCGGCTCTGGCCAGAAACAGCACTCAGATTAGCTTCAACTCGTCACAAAACTTCTCAGTCGATAGGCGCTAAGATATCTTCTTGATGCTAGCGTCATATATCTTCAACGTGAGTGGCGCCTAGACTCGTAACAAGATTGAATTGTTGAAAATATTTTTAAAGAGTCTTGTGTCACAATCTTCGAAGTCAAAAGTCAAAGTTTTTCTTTAGCCACAAATGACGTCTTAAAGATATGACTGTAGTTACAAATTAGATAAGGGATGCGGAAGGTAAATCGGTTTACCACAAGTTTGAGGTGATGGTCTAATCTTCCGTTACCAGAGGGTTATATTTTCATACAAGCATTAGTTGCTTCGACGAGAAATTTGGACATGCTGCCATGTACTGGGAACTCGCCGGATTAAAAACCTAAGGCAAATTGATGGGCCTGTCTTAAAACGAAACTAATAATCCGGTAGCAATTCCAAAATAAAATATTATGGGTGTGTAAAAAATTATAAAAACAGTGAAAAAATAATTTCTATAAAGAAAGTAGAAACATTTACGAGAATTGATAAGTCAACATTCCGCCAAAAAAAATTTATATTTTTGAGTTTTCACGTGAACTTAAATAAAATACGTAAATTAGAAAAAACCATTTCTTTTAGGAAAGTAAAATAATACAACTTATTTAAATAGATTGACTTTCACCCGAATAAAAAATAGAATCAAGCGTAAAATTTTCCTCACAAAGGCGCCATAATGATATAATTATTTAAACGACATCAAAATAGAACATACTTACATGCCACCCTTATAATGAACTCATTTTTGCAAGTCGACAAAAATTTTCAAAAGTAAAAAGAATCGCAAATGAAAATAAAATTCAAATTCTGAATTAGCTACTCCGTAAATTTTGTTATTCCGCTTCAATTATACACGAAAACTATATGTGCATATATATATATTATATAATACTTAGATATATTCAGTTACACATATTTAATTTCATATTTATTTACATATGCGATAATATAAAACTATTATGCCAGATATATTATTAATTGGTTTTTTTTTTATGTAAATACCCATTTTGTATCTAAGCTTTTACAGTGTATGGTAAATCGTTCGCTCTTGAAGTAGCATACTTTTAGGCGCATATTGAATAAAGCCTTTACGTTTCTGCTACTACTTTAATGCTAATGTGAACTTTTATTTTACCTTTGCCTTCAACAGAAGAATGGATAACAAAAAGAAAAACTGAACTTACAACAACACGCCAAATCGAAACGCGCGTAAAGCGGCAATTGGTGCTGGAGGATGGCAAGGTTGTGGAGGACTCAGGACCAATTGTCTCCACGAATACCACGGAAGATACTGATAAGCAGGAAACTGAAACAACGGAGGTGAGTTTCTTAGTAACAGAAATCAATGCAAATATGTATGTATTTTAGGTTTGAAGTTTCATACGTCCTTCGTATGTGGATATGTATATGTATGTATGTTGCCATAAATCAAAGTAATAGATCTATGGTATTTTTTAAGTAAATACGCATTTATGAAAATAAGTTTAGTTTCAAATTTAACGAAATAAATAGAACGAAAAATAATAAAATAAAATGGAATGAAATAAAATAATATAAAATTTAAGGAAGATAAATTTGATAAATAAATAATTTAGTTTACTGCAACTATGTAAAAGATAATAAGATAAAATAAATTAGAGTCAATGGTTACATTAAAGCAGGCTTTTATCAACAAAATAACCAAAAACGTGCTGGTCGCACTTCTCTAAATAGGCATTAAGGGGCAAGAATTTGTGGAATATTGATCTGCCTCATCTCACTACTGACTCTTTTAATCCTTGTTAATCTCAATAAAGCAGCACAGTTATGCTATTGTCCAAACTTATTTTGTCGGTCTCTATCCTCATAATACCGCGGACATCCAAAAAAGATACGAAAGATTCGCACAAATTGCTTGGGATGGACGTGGCATTGAGAATGCTTCAGCGATTAATTTCAGCCCATGAGTTATGTGACTCCTTCATTCGTTAGATACACCAAAGCACATCGTCTTCAAGTGAAGATGATGCCAGGAGAATTTTTCGCCTGTGCGGTTGTTCTGTTCACAAGAATCTTTTATTTTATAAATATAATATTTATACACTTGGGTGTGTTAATTAAATAAAAGCATCGAGAATGATGATTTCAAATTGAATCTAGGAAAATATCATAACTAATAATAGTCAACAGCCACCGTAGCCGAGTGGATTCGTGCGTGACTACCATTTGGAAGTACGTAGGTTTGAATGTCTGTGCATGAAACACCAAAAATAATAGAAAAAGCTTTTTCTAATAGCGATGGCCCCGAGGCAGGTAATGGCAAGCCTCTTATTGTATTTCTGCCAGGGACAGTCTCCTCATAAAAAACATTTTTCGTTCGGAGTCGTCTTGCAAGTTTGTAGTTCCCTCCTTTAGTGAAACAGCATCAAGAAGGAGGCACTCAGCCAAACACCCAAAAAGGGTGTAAGCGCCAACTATTTAATTTTTAAAAGTTACCAGACTTAGAATTCGTGTTGGAAAAATACATAGAAGTATATAATCCAATCTTATTTAAGTCCTTAAGTGTGTATATGTATCTAGATGTTAGTCAAAACTTGAAGATAGAGCAGAAAGTAAGTACGCCAGCATTATATTTTCCTTCTTTTCTATTGGTGCGCTAACCAAAATTGCCTATTTGGCTGAGGTCATTGTATTTTACCTCTACCAAAAACCTTTGAAAACATGTGGGACTTTAACTGCAGATATCCCTATGTATGTATATGTACAACCGTAGCTCATCTATTTTAAATGTTTATTTATTTCAAGAAGTCAAGAAAACAAGATTTTAAACTGACTACATCCTAAAAATAATAATTAAATTATACAGATAATTAAATTACAAACTTACGTCTGACTAAACTAAAAGATACATTTCAATAGTACAGATAATTCTTTCTTTGAAAGTGATACATCTGGGAAGTTGGAATCGGAGATCTCATTTAAATCGTGAAGTGTATGTTTAATGGAGCATTACGAGCATAATTAGTATTGAACTTATTTAGATGAAGAGGAAGAGCGTACATTTTACTGTATTTCTTTGATAAAGGTGAAAGGGCTGAAATTGTGAATGGTGTTTATGGTGCCATTAGTAATAGCTAATATCGTCGATTCCATTCTTGTATTTTTGATGTTACACAAAAAGTCGATAATGTCGATAGTCAAGGGTTCGTAGTCGTAGCATCGCCCAGGAGCTAAAGATCGACCATAAAACAGTTTTAAACCATTTGCGTAAAAATTTAACGTACAATAATTATTGTAATTATAATGGATATGTTGAATAATATAAGATCAGAAAACGGTCCTTGGGAGGATATGTTAAAAACTAATGTTTCTCTGTGTCATGAAGGTTATTATCCTCCCAACTTAAACCGAATCACCATTGCAAAATAAGTTTTAGATGTAGTATATTACGTATTTGTATTATGAGGTTATACAGGGTGGCGCAAAATTACTCATCCAATTTTGTTTTTATATCAAATTTTTACAAAATAAAAAGAAATGATTCAAAGAATTGTGTGAGAAGAATGAAGAAAGAATTGTGTAATACATAGAAATCTTTATTTTAACCCATACGTGCTCCATTATTGCTTGTATTTCTGTATATGTATTGCAGCTGTCTAGCTCAGAAGTGTCAAATATGATTGGCGTACAACGCCATTTGCAAAAATTATAAATCTTCGGATAGAGTGATTGATTTTGCGCCACCTTATATTTAAAGTTTCGCATCCAAATTTAATGCAACTTAAAACCACGAATTTCATTTCAGAAACATGATTTAGGTATACCCTTAGATGGTGTAGTGACGGAGGTCAATGTTGGTGCATTAGAAGCGCCTGACACCGTTGATGGCCAAGTCGCTGTGCTGCCCGCTGAGCAAGCCAAGGTTGTTAAGAAAATGGTGCCGCGTCCAGCAGATGGACTTGTGTGCGAAACGAACGAAAAGCGTGTGATCTCACATGAGGAAATCAAGGATTATCTAGAAACGGAGGATGTACGAAATTTGGGAGATTTCTCGGACGAGGTAAATATTGCAAACACTTAGTTTAGTTTATTTAATTTTTTTCAGTTCAAAAATTTTATTAGGTCATTTGAAATTGTATTGAACGAATTGAATATTGCGGCAATTGTGGTAAAGAACTGTATTGTGGCAAGATAACGTATTTGCTACGGCTTCAGCACGCGTTCTACATTTATTCCGAAAACTGCAAGCATAAAAAAAAAACAAATCTAAATATTTGTATTAGTTGTCTAGGCAAAATATATGAACACACAGGCAATAGTGTTTGCCTAGCAGCGTAGGCATTTTGACTATTTGCAAAAACAAATTTACACAACAACAAATATACACATAAATATGTATGTATATTGTTTACTGTTAGATACTTGTTGTGAAGCCAGCTGGCTGGCTGGCGGCTGCGGCCTGATAGGCAAGCAAGCTGGTATTAATATAACCCCCAGTCCGGTTATCGAAGTTGAAGTACTCGTTACTTGAGTTGCATTTTTTCACAAATTTTGCGAATTTTCAGCTAATAATGAGGGAAAGGCAAATTTATTCGATTTGTAAATGAATGAGCTGATTGTGGTCCGTTTAAGCCGGTGGCATTTAGTAAAAAATATTGGTGTGCATTAAATGCAATTACTGTTGATACTTACAACAACAAATATATATACACTCTAACATTTTTACACATGTTCATATGTCTGTGTAAGTACACGTGTTCATACATATGTACATAAATATATTTCTATGTACATAAAATAATAAAAGTATCTAATCTTGTACTATTATAAAAAAATATTTTCCTCTCTCAGGATATGGGGCGGCCAACATGGCACGCTGTGCGTGGCATGCTGATAGCAGGTTCTGAATTTTTTTTTAATTCAGTCATCATTTCAAAGTTCTAGAAATAGGTGCTTTACAAGCATAATTAATTTTAACCATCTATTACCAGAAAACACATGATTTTGCAAGCTTCACTGAAGAATCTTGAAACTAATTTTCTCGAGTACCAATGGAGAGTCAATCGCCCCACTTATCAAATCGAAAACGAAAATTTGGGTCAGAAAGTCCTTCTAATATCTAGTGCTAAATTTAATAACAACTTATTTATACATAAATAGGGCTGCCAACCTATCTAGAAAATTAAAACCAATTCAATGGCATTCAACGCAAACTTTTTAAGAAAGCTTTCGTCCAGACACCTTTTAGTATGTGATTGTCACATTTTGCTACGTAGTTGAAACCTACATACATACAATATATAAAATATTAAGGTTGCCGACCGCAACGATCAAAACTGTATGAGGCAGTTTCATATACATTTGTTAGTTGCAGTCGCTACGTAGTGCAGGAGAACTACTAAAATAGTCATATTTCATAAGTTTGAACTTTTTTCAAAAATCCACACCAACAATCAAACATTCCATTTTCAATTGATTAAAAGTAGTTTTTCTAATTTTTAGCACTTTTTACATATTACTTACAGAGTAAACTGTTTAAAAACTTAACAAATCAAGTAAATATTAAATTAAAAAAAAATTTTGACATGCTTTTAGACAAATTTTACACAAAATTAAAAAAAAATTAAATAGCTATTACCATATTCTATAAAATTTTTCTGAAAATCCGTATGAGAGCTTCGAATCTATTAAATCATTTATTATGTATTTAATTATTATAAATTAAGTGTAAATAAATTCACAAATAGTTTTCCTTTGTAGAAACTGGCTACTAAGGTCTTCGTCCCGATTAAATTATTTATTTAGAAGTTTTAGAGTTCAAGTCTTTTATAATACATCTAAAGAATGGAAGTTACAAAAATTTAAAAAAACTGAATTCCAGATATATCTTTAATACAGCCTCTTAAATTATTATACATTTAAGCCTTAAAAGCAAGAAGAAGAGTAAGGTTCTTATAGATAAATACAATGCTCTAAAATATTTTAAAAACGCTACCTCGATTTTGAACATGACATAGATAGCGCCAATTTAAAATGTTTTAAAATACTTTTAGATTTTAAGGTGTCTCATAAAAGACTATTATTTCCTAAACTTTCAAAAAACAAAAAACGAAACACTACTTGGCGTACATTTTACCGAAGCCCTAACCAACATTAAAATATATAGATAAGATATTTTAATAAATATGAGCACCAGACTGACGTTATGAACTCAAAACAAAGCGTTGCTGCAGTTGATAGTCAACGAAACAGCCAACACTTAAAGTAAAATTATAATAGGAACAACAGAGAAGCAACCATCTAGGTTTCTATTCACAAAGGTGTTGATACTCTTATTCCGATGATTGCAATAGGAGAGCTATTAAATAGGCATTAATTGTGGCGTCAAAAATTTTCATCGCGGCATTAAATAGAGATAAGGGCACTTCGGAAAAATACGCTATAAAGTCAAAGTTTGTCAGAGGATACATTTGCAGTCAGTTGCAGTTTTGCCTTTGGTTGATAATGTGAAGCATGGCGGCGGTAATATACCGATTTGGGACGCAATGACAGCAAATGAAGCGGACACATTTTATTACACCGGACTTGTCTTGACAAAATCCAACGACTCAAAGACTATGACGCAGCTAGACAGGAGTGATTGCTTAACAACGTCAAACACATTTTGCCTCATCTTCTCAGCGTTTGGTCCCGTTGAGCATTTGAAAGAAATCTGGAAGCCGTTTAAAAGTTTTTTGAATGAAATTTTTTTTATTTCTTCATTTCCTTTGGTAGTCTCTTTGTTTAAGTAAAAAAAATGAGGTTAGTCTAGTGTATGTTAGGTGGCGCAAAATTAATCATTCAGTATCATTTTTAAATAAATATTTTACTAAATAAAAAACAGGTTTCGAAGGATGGAAATCTTCATATTTACCTTTACAACAGGCTCGATTGCCTGTCTGTTCGTACATAGCAGCTGTCTAGTTCACCAGTGTCAAATATGACTTACCTACGACGTTGCAAAAATTTTGAATCTTTCCGATTATATGTCACCTTATTATTTTTGATTTACATGATAAAAAGCTGAATTTAATACCTTCGATTCGCTTTTGGTCTTGTGAAAATTATGTTAACCAGACGTATTTCAGAGAAACGCAAATGAATTTCAGAAAATCACAAATAAATTTAGTTTTAATAAGCTTCTGAGAAAAAAAATACTTTACCACCATTCAAAGGATGGTACAAATTTGCATTTAATCGTAGCTATAAGCACAATTGGCATTTGGTTTGTGGAAACGTGTCGCGGTCCGTTCAGAAATGAGTGGGTGCAGAAACTTCTGCAAAAGTGGATAAATTTGGGAAACTATCTAGCAGACTTGGTTGTTTTGTCCGATAATGCACATCGCCATGCTGGGCTGCAGTAAGTTGTTTCCAATAATAGATCTGCCTCACTTTTGCGCCAACATTGAAACTTATTGAAAACGTAAGGGCAAAAATTAAGACACTCTCTCAAAACAGATTATGTTTGCGCTATTCAGCACACATCTATTTTTATTTTTATTATGTTTTGATCTTATGGGAAACGTCGTTTGGAATGGAAACTATGCACTGACTTATGTAGTTTTCCTTTTTGTTATTTTATCCGTTAAGGAAACATGTTTCTGAAATACATTTGGGTAATCGTGTGAAATACAGTGTGTGGAGGAGATTAACTTCAGGTTACTCAAGTTCCCCAATTTACTTCTGGGCCACTGTTAATATTATTCAACTTAATTCTTTGCTTAAAAATTTACTCCTTGTAAATTTGAAATCCGTTGGGACTAATACGTGTAAAAGCTAATGTATTAATTTTTAGAATAAATTCCTAAAACTCACAAATTTAGATTATCTTTGCTTCTAGCGGTATATAAAAATGAGAATAATTTTTTCTTACGAAAAAAATTCCTATGTTTCACGTCGACATTTCTGTTGAATTAGTTTTTAGCTGCAGTTATATATTATATGTATGTATAATATTTGATGTGTGGAAAATTTGACGCAATTTGACGTCGAATTCATTGCACTAAGTCATAAAGCATTAATTCGAACAAACAAAATTTTCAGTTTGTTATGGCCGCTAATGCACCCAGTTTATTACTAGCAACGCCAAAGATACACTTACCACATTTGCACTATTCCCATTTCACAACTTCACTTCGTTTCGCTGCAGTTGCCCTTTTATTGCGAGAGTTGAAAATCATCTTCATCGCGAGAGCAGTCTGTATACACGTTCACACACACACACACCTGTGCAAAGCTGTGTCTCTTATTTTTTCGCCTTATGGCCGTAGCAGAATCAGGTTTGTTGCTAGAGTATTTTATTATTTTACCAACCCTAAACAACTTCAACTGTTGCCAAGAAAATAAAGCACAATAATTATGGCCTAAAGCCAGGAGAGGTGCACTCAACTGTATTCTAACATCAAAAACGCAAAATGAAAAATAAAACTAGAAAGAAATAAACAGAAGCAAATACGAAGTAACGCTAAGAAGAGCTCAGCGCTGGAGCTTGCTGATAGCAGTAAAGAAAAAATGGCGCTGTAATAGGAGCCGCGTTTAGCCGAAGTATCAGCCGTAGCTGCAGCAGAAACAACATTAACATTCGCGCTGTGCAGACGAAACGCAGCAAAAGATCGACTTCAACTTTCTGCTTTCGCCTCTTTCTTTGGAGTAGCATTTTACTAGAAGCTGGTCAAAAGTGTGTGTGTGTCTATATGTGTGGTATTGTCGTCGTTTGGAGTATTGCTGCGCGGAATAATTAAGCTTAATCAGATGCTTCTGAAGAGTAACTAGAAGAGCACATCTCCATCTCCAAAAACAACAACACCATAGTTTTTGCAATCGACCAACTAAATTTCAACAACAACAAAGCACACACCGGAACAAGTTGCATCATGTGGCAGAGCTGAGCGCGCTACATTGAAACTGCAGCTAAAGTTGGAACCATAGTCGAGTGAAGCTAAGATGGAGACTGAAGAAAAAAATATACGCCACAGTCAGAGATACAGCGCAGTAGGCGGTTGAGCCACAACTCGACGAAAACGGCGCAGCCAGCCACAAAGTCATAAAACAGACACCACAAATACTGGTGCTTGCGCTGGCTCGCTGCCTTAGTGGTTGGCTGCTGAGCTGCTTAGCGGCAGCAAAAAAACTCTGTCTCTTCTTGGTTTGGTTTGCCGCAATCAGTTGTTGTTTAGCATGCGCGACGGTTAGATATAATTTTGAATGCGCTTTATCGAGTTTGTGCGGAAAGAATTGTGTTTTTGAGGAGGCAAATGTATGTGCGCAGCATACTTTTTATTTTATGTCAATATCTGTGTGTACTTTCCTTAAAAAGTTGTAAAAAGTGTTTCCATGTTTTCAACTTATGAACTTTGCTATAAGAAGAAGAAGAAAACGTCACAAGCATTAAACTTTCTTTCACACTAAATATTGACTAATTCAACAAAACAAGAATTTACCAAAAAAACAAAGTAATTAAAATTATAACCGAAATATCAATACCTAAAACCCACTCAGCCGCGTTTGCGGTCAAAAATCGTACTAGCACAGCCTTGGTGTTCGCGAAATAAAACGAAACAAATAATTAGCAGTGTTTAAAATATAAATATAAGAAATAAAGCAAAACACAACAGCATGACCAATAAAAATACGTAACAATTGTGAAAGACAATCAAAGAAACGGCAACAACATCAACAACAACAAAGAAGCAATCACATAAAAACAAAAGAAAAGGTAAAATTGTGTATCACAAAAGTTTTCGATTTGAAATCAGTGGTGTTGGCGGCAGCGGCGGTGATGACGACGGCGACCTTCGCCACCTCCTTTACACATCGCTCAGCCACGCACTAAGCACAAGCGTTAAACGGCCTTAACGATTGGAGATGATAATATACATATGTTAGAGTTGTGGCCTAACAAACTGGCCGACAGAGCAAACTCTCGTTGTTCCTTTTGCTATTATTGTTGTTGCTGCTGGGCGCTAGCTTTAATGACTCTTGCTGTCGATGGTGATGGCGATGACGATGCCGAATACCGATGACGGCAAAATTGTTGTTTAAGTTGTTTCTTCTGTTGTAGCAATTGTTGTTGTGTTTTGTATATAAACGTTGTTGTAATCGTTGCTGTATTCCTCATTAAGTTTGTTGTTGCGACTGTGCTTGCCTGCGGTTGCGCCGTTGCTGTTTGTAGATATTTTAATATGTAGTGGAAGCAGAATAACACAAAAGACTTAAGCTACGAACTTGATCTTTTGTTCTATGCAGCAGTCGGAGCAGCAGCAGCACCAACAATGCAATACATAGCAAAAATACCAGCACTATTGACTCAGCAATCGCAGTCGTATTCGCGGAGGTTAAACGATAACAACAAAACGACCAGAAGAAAACACAAAAGCGCACAGCAACAAATGCAAAAACAGCTACAGCTACACAAAGTTGAGTTGGCCTGCAGTGATTGAATTTATTATAGAAACAATGTATAACAGCAGCAGCAGCAGCAGCAGATAAAGCGCCTAGCTGATGGTACTTCTGCGGCTGCTGCTGGTACTGCTGTTCTGGCACGTTACCCAAATGAACGGGCTCAAATGAACTATAATAAGTTTTGATGTTATTTTTTTTTGCGGTTCCAGTTTCTTTTGCTTCTGCAGCGTCTGCCTTTGCTTCTTCTTCTTGTGTAGCTCCTTTACTACATAGTGGGCACCTTCAGCGTCGAGAGATGCTTTTTACACTTTTTTACTATCCCCATCATCATCATTATAACCGCATGCTGATTACTTTAACTCGTCGCTGGCAATGCTGCTCTGCGCAACGCTTCCAACAAACCGGTACTGGGCAATTACCTATCCCGGGAGGGAGTGGCTGCATGCTATAGCCGCATCTATACGATTTTGCAGCAAATAGGTAGAACTAATGAAGACGAAAAAGAACAGACAGAAAGAGTTTTCTAATATCTAAAGTGAACTGAGTTGATGATGTTTGGAAATCTTTGCAATAGAAGTATGTACAGACTGTGCGGAAGTGAAGAGCATAAATAATAGACCTGTAACTGCCAATCTCTGTCGAAAATAACGAACGCTGAAAACATTTAAAAATGATGTGGGTATTTAGAAGAGCTTTCTTAGTTGTATTTAGAGTAATTTTTAAGCGTAAATCTCTATATGCAATACATAGTTATCCCGAAGAATTGAGCTGTGCGAAAATATAACAACTCATTTGTTCTATAACGAAAGACGTTAAGGGTATATGCAAACACATTATGCAAAACAATTTTTTTCTATTTTTATCGGACTAGTATTACGTGTGGGCGTGTCTGCTGCTTCCCTTCAATATCCAAAAGTTTGTAAATGAATACAACTTGAGTTGCTGACTGACAATGACTTAGGCCCAAAATAATTTTTAAAAGAAAATAAGCAAAGAAAGCCATTCCGCACTATATTTATACTCTGTTCCATTCAATGAAGATATGAAACTTACATTTAATTTTATTTATTTATTATATTGGATTAGGATAACAAATGAAATCTGTCGTTAAAGGTTTCTCTAGTCCATCATGCTTAGCTCAGATTATTACAACACGTTGAACTCCGCCAATATACCTCGCAAACATGATTATGACAAAAATAATCGAATAATAGGCAGAGTAACGTTGATCATCTGAATTGGAATAGACTTCACACCCCCGTCAGATTTTGATTCACGCCTCTGCTTCGTTTTAAATTTTTCCGGTGAGTAGTTTTTATTGTTTCGCAAAATATCGGGACTTAATGGGGGTAGACTTTTACTAAATACTAGATTGTTCAATAAATGGAGGGGCCTACAGTTTCAAGCCGACTCCGAACGGCAGATATTTTTATGAGGAGCTTTTTCATGGCAGAAATACACTCGGAGGTTTGCTATTGCCTGCCGAGGGGCGACCGCTATTAGAAAAATGTTTTTCTTAATTTTGGTGTTTCACCGAGATTCGAACAGACGTTCTCTCTGTGAATTCCGAATGGTAATCACGCACCAACCCATTCGGCTACGGCGTCCGCCTTCAGCTTTTATGTCCTCATAATTTGATGAAAAACGCCTTCCATACATAATTGTCCCACGAACCTGCTTTCAGATAACATAAAGTAATGGATTGTCTAAAATATATCTTATTATATTAGCACCCATAGTTGAATGAGAAAATACCTATGAAGGCATTAAAAAGTTGCGCCACGTCTAATTTCTAGAAAAGTCTTTATTAGTGTTTCGAAAAGTTTTCAACATTATTTGAGTTATCCTTTCAATCCAAGTCACATGTACATATAGTATTCATGTAGATTTATTCGAAATTTCTCTTAACCAATATCTCCTCCTCCAGACGCAATACACATTTTTTGACTTTGTTTTTTAATTTTGTCTTCTATCTATTTTTATTTTTTTTCTTTTTCTGCAATCACCCTGAACACTGCAAGCGAATTTTATTCTATGACTTCAATAGACTCAAAACGGGTACCTCGGAACTGTGATTTCAATAATTCCAAAAAAAAATAAAAAGTTATATGGAACCAGATCTGCTGAGTAGATGGCTGAAAAGTAATATTTAATAGTTTTTTAACTTAAATTTTTTTCACAATTCTGATAATTTCTTGCGGATGCTCTCACGCAGATGTCTCGGGTATGACAGAATGTTATAAATCCAGATTGAAGTGTTACTGAATACCATACATACACTCTAATGCGATTTTCATATTACAGAGAAGTGGTACTTGCTCTTCAAATGCCCTCCACAGTGTCATTATGACCTGACTTTGTAGTGATTTGGTATTCACCAGGCTCAGTAATACTTGTCAAATAATAGCCAAAAAAATTAAACAAAAATTCACTTTGGATGGAGGGAGGGGGTAGAGTCGATTTGAGAAGGGGCAAATTACTATTCATGCATAGCATTCATAGCAAATTATATAAAGGCAATGAATATTTGAGTTGAAAGTTTAAACTAATCCTTCCATAACTCATTCCTTATTGGAATGGCAGAAACGTTTGAGAATTCTAAAAAAACTCAAAAACTTACCAAAATAATTTGAAAAACAATAAAATTTTGTTTAACACTTTCAAGTGAATTTCAATTAAAATTCTCAGAAATGCATACCTTGGTATGCGCTCAACTACGTGAGTTGACTGCCACTCAACGCTATGGTGCATCAAGCCATGCAGCACTCCATTGCGTTGCAAAAGAACATGTCTGACATACATACGAGTGTTAAAGTAAATACGTATAGAGACATGCAATAATCGATGCATATACATACATAGAATGCAATAAGGCCTATCAAAGAACCGCCCAATCTGCTGTTACGAGTTTACAGAAACCAGTCGGAGAATGTTCCGCAGCACCAGCAGCCAGAACAAAAGCGGCTTATTGCCAACCTACACCAGCGGTTGCGTTCACTGTTTGCGTGGTAAGCAGTTGGGTTGCATGCAAATGCGAGTATTTACACCCAAAAAACAGCTGAGGCAGCATTCAACGCCACAAAGCACACAAATATATATGAGTGTACATACATATATGTCTATATTCGTAGAGGCAAAACAGCAAAGCTTGAATAGCCAGGCGCGAGTGCACGCACAGGCACATGCCACATACAAGCACAATCACATACATATATGTATGTACATAGGTGTGCGTCCATGTCACCACCTCCGCCCCACTGCCAGCACAAAGATAGCACATCATACAGTCGTAAAGCCAATAGTAATCGCCATCGCCCGCCTGTTCATGTTGAACAACTCCCAAGGCAAACGAGTGTTGGGAAAATGAATAGTCGAACGTTGCCCCTTTGCCAATTTATTTATTCATACTTGCAGAGCACACACAAATATATTTATGTATAATATATATAATAATTATATACATATGTATGCACACCAAAAGTTTCTATACAAGCGATAATATAACTTCGTCTTCGGCTCCCTGCAGCGCCACTGTGAGATGCGTTGTGGTGCAGCCCAGCTTAGCTCAGCTGGTGGGTATTTTGCGTTGCAAAATGAAGGATGGAAGAAAGCAAGTTTCTTCTTTCCATCGTCTTGTGCCTATTTCTCCTCACACCTACCCCTTGTCACTGTGTTGTCATGCTCTGAAACTACTTACCTAGGCGACTCGAGTTTTTTTACCTTGTCTTGCCCGTTGGTCTTGTCATGTCTCGTTTTGGTGGATTTCGCCTTCGCCTTCTATTTAATGCCATTCTGCACTTCAAGTTAAGTCAATGGTTTTTTTCTTTATTGTTTCTATTGCGGGTTTTACTATTGTTGTTGCACAATTCAACAACTGTCCAAGTGGCTGGCCTTAAGTGGTAGCAGACCCATGTCTCGTCGTCGCCGTTGCAGTTCGACTTGCGTTGTGTTGCGCTGATTAGGTGTATGTATTATATTTATTTGATGGTTAGTTGGAAGAAATTGTATGGACATTATCCAGTGTTTTCTAAACTTTTCTCCCACGAATTATTTACAAAATTCATTAAATCACAAGAAGCTGTATTTGGCAAGCTGTATCATGCCACGTCCTGATAGTTCTATGACTAGGGACGACCAATAAACAAAGATTTGAGGAGAGAGGGAGATTAACAAAACAGTTGTAACTATTAAATATCGATAATTCATTTTGACAACAATTTCAACGTCTGCTCCTCCGACACAAGTGATTTTGAGCTTAATACTGCCATTCTATGCGCTGATGATAGTTTATGAAAAGTGTTTTCGTGATGGATTGTGATCTGCGATGGGCTTCATTAAGTGGATAGGGACGCCTGACGGCCAAAATCAACACCTGCCCCACATAAACCAATTTGGGAATCACTGTTTCAAACCATCACACATCCATACATGTTTATATAAACAATATATGATTTGCAGTTGTAGTCTTCTTTATTCGTGTATTCAACATATTGACTTGATGCTGCGTACTCTGTTTATATGTTTATTTGTTTATTTTATGATTTGTGTATTTGCCTTTGTTTTCCAAGCATAAGTGCCACAAATTTCCCTGCACAAATGACTTTCGCTAGTCACAGTTAATTGCGAATACATGCCTACAAGCATTCAAACATACATACATACATATATGCTTACAGGCATAAACAGCATCTTACAGCCGCGGAGCTACCACACCAAGCGGGTGCCTTTGACACTTATTTCCGACGCGTAAATGGCACTAAGAAAATCAGCAACATACAGTAATTTACTACTACAAATAAGAGCAGCTGGAAAATTTTCACATAAACGCTTTGTAGACAGGGCTTATTTCATTTTTTAATTGCATACAATGGGTGGTATTAAATTTAATATTATACTTTCGAGCTTTATGACTTAGTCATTGATTGTGCAATGCAATACATTAATTATTTTTATGAAATGCGACTTTTTCAAAATACATTTGCTCGTAGAGGAGAGGAATCTTTTTCTACATTCAGAAAATAAAAGTATCCAAAATAGATTGAAATTTGTTGAACTGCTTTCTATTTTCTGTGGAATGACTATATTGTTGATCTGTTCAAACTTAATTGTGATTTGGCGACATTTTATTTCTGAACATAATAAGTTGTGAGCCCATAATCCACATTTTTATTTATTTGTATGATCAACATTTATGCCGTATGAGAACAGCTGCGGAGTTCTAATAGGATTCGGAAAACGATCTAGCTCATAAAAAACATCAGTGGAAATACTCTAAGGTTGCAGACAGAGTGGAATCGAAACCGAAGACGTTGCGGTAGTGTTGTCAAAGACGAATCGCTTACTGTAGTGAATTGTTTACATTTTATTTAATTGTTTGCAACTGTAGAATAAACGCCAGTTGCTTTTGAAAAATGTATTAATGACAATATAATTAATTAAAATAAACTATGTTGGATTAAAAAATGGTTCAATCTCTTAAAGTTTGGGTTGTCTTTTTATGTGGCTTAAGGTGGTACACCTCATCCCTCTCCACCAACTACCCCAGAACCAGGGGACAAATAAGTAAACATTTCCCATTTTAATATGTACCTTAAAGTCACAAAAAATCTTTCAGTGGCCATGACCGGAACTTTATTGAAATTTGCCCATTGTTTGTCAATAACTGGCACAGTTTTTGGCAAAATGTAGTCAAACGTATTAATTGACATTCTTGGATAGTCGGAAAATTTATGCTAGTCTTACTGTAATTCTTCATACAGGTGAAATTTATTTCGTGAACTAATTTTTTTTTAGTTTTACCTTTAAAAAAAGGTTTTCATTTATAAAGAATTGCTCATCTGAAGGCGAATCCATTTTAACTGTTTAACAATTCGTTCGTCTTCCACTATGACCACTCACATGCCCACAATGCAAACAATTCATCTTGGGCCTCGTCTTCGCTTTCGCTCTATCTTCAACTTAAATGAGAAGTGCGCTGAATGTTTGTCAGGCTCTGTAAAACTTTTTGCTAATATTTTTAATCTAATTTTTTCACAGCTATCGAAAGCACGTTTAATGTGAATTGTGATGGCTTACCACAAGTCGTAGACTTTGGGATACTGTGTGTTTCTAATTTGTACATAATTAATGGCGTATCTTTCTTCTTTCCAACCGGCGTACCCGAATGGGTCGGTGCGTGATTACCCGTGCAATTCAAAACCTCGAGCACGAAACATCAAATGATAAAAAAAGTGTTTCTAATAGCGGTCGCCCCTCGGCTAACAAATGGCAAGCCCCCGAGTGTATTTCTGTCATTAAAAAGCTTCTCATAACAAAAAAACTATTGGCCATTCGGAGTCGGTTTTACACTGTAGGTCCTTCCATTTGTGGAACAACATCAAGACGAACATCACAAATAAGAGAAGGAGCTTGGACAAATACCCAATAAGAGGTGTATATATTATATATATAATATTTACATATACATTTTCCTTTAATTAATAGCCAACCTTCGATGAATGGGCTTTCTCCATTTGTAATTATGAAATGTCTTCGCTTTGTATGCCATTGAAATACATCTTTCAACTTTCCCTATTCACAAGTGTTTTCATTGTTCATTGTAAAGCTGCTGCCAATGCGAACATTTTTAAATCAGGTAATAAGAGTGATGTGAAACATTACAGACCTATTCTAAACTTACTTCTTGCTCAGAACTTGTCGAAGAATTTGTTAAACCTGGCTAATGCGTCCACACCAACATGGATTTGTCTATGGAAGTTTTAACAGAACTTCCTTTTAAAACTGGATTTCCATTATTATTCAGAGTTCTTACTTTATGCAGATGTCTTAAAAGTTTTTAGTAGAATCTCTTAATTGTCGGATTGTTGGAACTTTAGAAATAAGTTGTCTTTTTAAAGTCTTTTTAAAAACCAACATTTTTCTGTTAAAGAACTCTTATACCTTGATGTTTTTTTGATTCAGTATTTTCCTTAAGGTTAAGCATAAATATTAGCTTTATTGTGCCGAAGGCCTATCCTATTCTGCAACGCAATGCTAAGGACTTCGAAGGTTCCTATACAAGAAAACTGCTTTACAATTCTCTAATTATGTTAAGGTTGGTATTTGCATCAATTGTTTGGAATTCGATTCATTCCACGCATTTCCACAAAATCTAAAGTGTTCAGCGTAGATCCATTCTGTGCGCTCTGCGACCGCTTAATTTTGTACAACCTCCATCGTCTTACTGTTCACGGTGTATGCTCATAAATTTTTATTTATTTATTGATATCAAATGTACTATGCAGTCCGTAATGTTTATGTACGACATTGTCTGAGAGCAGACCTCAATTGTCCTGCTTTCTTACTTGAAATTCCTCACAGAGCACTACGTTTTCATCCTCCGCTTTTTTACTCTGTATTACTAAATCAATTTATTCTAGTTTTGCTCTTATTATAAACATTCTTAATGAGTAAATTAGCATTGTCCTAGACTTTGCCCTTCCCGGATCAATATATTTCTCAAAGGCTTATTATCTTACAACCAATAGCTTCAATAATTGTTCTTCTTTTAGTTAGTGTAAGTTCATTATTGTGCCTTTCAAATAAGTAATTAAATAAAAGCAAATCAAAGGTCATACATAAAACTATATATTATATTACATGTGCACTTGAATTAAATCTAATTAAGGTAAAGGTAGCTGGTAGCATTTTTTATTTTTTATATTATGTAATTTATTGCTTAGTAATAATAATAATCATCAATCATAACGGTTACATATCAAATCAGCTTTTGATCTGGCTCAAATCAGTGTTATTGTTTTGCAAGCCAAATTTCCCCCTATTTCTCTCCTCTTTTCATCTTCATTTGCAACCTTTGGCGGTACAGCAGGCGGATCGTGATCGAAAGTAATAAATAAAAGTTGACTAATAGCATGAGATAGTAGCAGTGTTCGAAGCTCTAAAATTCAATTCCGGAGTAAATGACTCGCAAAATCGAAGTGAAAACGAAATTTTGGTGTATATATTTTATAAATTAAAACAAATAAACCAAATATAAAAATAAACTACATATCAGGCATAATGGTACTTTTTCAGTTCATCACATCAAGATTTTTACAATTATAATATTATGGGCTTCAACTCTAAGTATTAATTGTTAAAAATTTACCGGAAACATATTCATAATGTAAAAGTAAGTCATCGAGTGGCACATATTCACTTATGTAGAAGACTTTGTTTCAATTACATTTCTTGCAAAAATTTGAAAATATTTGTATCTGAAAACTTTCTGCTACTGCTACATTTTTCACATCGAAATTCGAGTCTGTTGGAGTTATTTATTTTAAATATCTTGTGTTTTTAAGAGAAATTAAAATTATAATACAAAACAGAACTATGTTGGAATGATTTTTTTTTAATTATAATCTGGTAGTTAATTTCATGAAATTTATTTTTTGAATATGATATCCGGCATATGTCCATCGCGCCTACGAGTTATATGGTCATTCCACTTTTTGACTATTTTTTCCATTATATCTGGCTATTTTGCGTCAATAGTAGCTTGAATATTGCAATAAATCGGTTGTTCAGCGCGCTGTATGGCAAGTTGTGTCATCTTGTTACTTACCATCATATATGGCCATTATTACTTACTCAATGTTGGAACCAAATGTTGTCGATGTTTAGCTGATTAATTTTTTAAAACAAAAATTCTGTCAGCATGAAACAAATCAAATTAATTTTTTTCAAAGCAAATTTTCACAATGGAAATTTTTGGAAGCGTTGTTCTGACGTTACACGGTTCCCGATGACTTACCAAACCTCAGTGAACAGAAATGTCAATACAGTTTGCCATTTTCAGCTGTCAAACCATAGTTATTTACATATGCAGCTAAAAAAACACCCGATATAAAGAAAGGTCACCAGTCCCTATTCAAAGTAAGTAGGTAAATGTTGTTACTCTGTCCGCTTTTAAGTTTTGTTAAACAAATGCCATATTGACGGTTTTTTAAAGTAACACTTTTGTTATTTGGGGTGGGATCGGTGTTGGAAAATCGAAGTAGATTTTGAGTCTGGCGGAGTAGATTTTAAAATGATTCAAAAATCGAAGCAAATCTACTCCGAACGCCGGATATCAAACATACATACAATATGTATATATTCTCAGCCAATTTAAGAATCTGGTTTTACGGTTTTTAAATGGAGTTTATACGTTTCTTATATTTACTCTAAAGGTCTGTACGTTGTCCGCGGATCACTACGAAACGACAACACCAAATGACGTAAAATTTTTTATACATTCATATTTTCACCCAATGAAGGTTATAGGTATGTTTTTATGATGGAACTCCCTTTCCACAGCCCCCAGGCCGCGTCACCACTCTCATTCGTCACAATAATCGAATATTTGCTTAAATTTAATCTAAAAAATCTTAGTTTTCCCTATTTCCCACTATTTATAGCACACTCTAGACTTCATAATCCGCATAAGCTGTTCAACTATGAACCAAATGCAAAGTTCAAAAACGGTTTGAGATAGAAAATTAATAAAAATAGTTCTGCTTGATATTTTTCTGATTGGTTGTTTTGATTTTATTCAACGAGGCATAGCAACGGATGCCGGGTATTGTAATATTATGATTATTAATAAAAAAATATTTTCTATGAAATTATTGTTTGTAATTCTTTTATATACATATCCTAAATCCCTCAAAACTACTCCTACGCGAGCGGGGCCGCGGGTTAAAGCTAGTATGTAGGTATATAATTGGAAATTACATCCCTTTATTGGGGTGCACACCCTCACATTTGTGGTGTGCGTCTTGTTGTTTTCCATTAATGGAGCGACCTACAGTTTTAAGCCGATTCCGAATGGCAACATACTTTTTTATATGAAGAGCTTTTTCATCACAGAAATACACACGTAAATTTGCCGAAGTGTGAGGCTATTATTTAAGATAAAGCAAACTAATGAAACAATAGCACATGGTGCTGTAAGCTATCATTTTTAGAAATAGGAAGATCTTATATTTCAACGCGAAGAACATAATTTAGCTGTCATTGGCTGCTGAACAATACTTAAGTTTATCCAAGCCAGATTAAGAATTTAAGGCATATATCTAAAGCGAATGAAATAATATAAAAATAATGGAACTTGCTTAAAAACCAAGAGACTTGCTGGTCTTCATGAATGAAGGCAATTTGTAGTACCTCTAATTACAAGTAATTTATTTTTATTTAATCACGTCTTCAATCTGTGGGCACTTGTATTTTAGGTCTAGAAACTTTACACTTCTTTATATGAGACTCGCTTTCGAAATATTTGTTGTGCGCTTGAGGCAATCGAGGGTAAAATCCCAAACGTGCTTTTTGCTGTTTTTACCTTTAATTTAGATGGTATATCCTTAGTTAGGCCCCTTACCGCCTTGCTTCTCGCTTCTTCGCCCCCTTTCCAATAGCATATTTCGTAAATTCGATTATTAGATTTGTTGGAATTGTAGTGGGATGAGCAAAGATTTCGAGCCCCATTTCCCAGACGGCACCCTACGGGGGGATTCCGTCAGAGGATTTCTGCCCCCCTGTTTGTACGTTTACTTTTCTCAAAAGTCTGACATGCTAGAGACTTCAACCTATACGCAAATTGGTTGGAATCTTTTACAATTATAAATCCGGTGTCAATTTTTCCAAATTCAAAAATAAAAAATTTAGCTAAAGTCATCAACTAAACACTGATTGTGGGACTGCCCTATTAGATCTACCATTTCGAATATCGAAGATTTGATTTGAACTGAAACTCAATTTAATTTTTCTAAAGGCTTCGAAAGCCGAATTTTCAATAAATAGTTTTAAATACTTAGGCTCACTCTATGACATTAATTTGGATATCAAAGGAAAGAGGATGAATCCAGCTATTAAAAACAATTTTTTTAACTATTCAACTAAATAAGTGTAATATTTGTCTGGCAGCTTTGAATTTGCTAGGCTGAATCGAAATCAAGTTGTTCGTCCGTTACGGAGTGACGAAATAATCGCCCAAGTATTTACATACACATGTAGCCCAAAAGCATAAATACGTATGAAGTAGTGGGAGTTTCAGGAATTAAGCAAGTGGCATTCCTATGCTGCATACTCGTACATGGCACCATGGCACACGTACAAAGAATGGCCAGTCTTTGCATCTGCGGGGCCCTCAGAACCACACCCACAGATGCACTAAATATCATGCTTAACATTTTACCAATAGAGCAGTACGGTAAGCAAACAGCTGCCAAAGCAACTCTCAGACTAAGAGAAATCGGCCTACTCAGAACGAACCAAAGAGGACACTCCTCAATTTTAGAACAATTCCCCTGCATTCCCAATACAACGGATTTCTGTAGGACCAAGGACATCAATTTTAATAAATTCTTTGTCACAGTATTTCCTTCCAAAGAGGAATGGGATAACGGTCTCATTGTTAAGATAAATGACTTAAACATCTACACAGATGGCTCAAAACTGGATAACAAAGTAGGTGGAGGGGTCTACTCCGACAAACTCGGAGTATGCCAATCATTTCGCTTACCTGATCATTGCAGTGTATTTCAGGCGGAAGTCACTGCCATAAAAGAGGGGCTTAAAGAAATAAAAACGAGAGTATTATCCACAAATGAAGTCTTCATTTACTCGGACAGTCAAGCAGCAATAAAAGCGCTGGAATCAAAAACGCACTCGTCAAAAACAGTTCTAGAATGTTTTAAACTACTAGATGACGTATCTAAGTGCTACAAGGTGCACCTTATCTGGGTACCAGGCCACAGGAACATTCCAAGAAATTGTAAGGCGGATGATCTTGCAAGAGCCGGTACAACGCTCGATCTCGAACCGGATAAGGCGCTGATACCCATGCCTATAGCCACTTGTAAATTACTTATAGACAGGGAAACCATCAAAAAGGTAAATACAATCTGGCAAAACCTCACAACATGCGAACTAAGCAGACAGACATGGCCGAACTAGAACAGCGGTCGATCGAAGATCTTGCTAAGATTCAACAGAGAATCTATAAGAAAAATGATAGGTGTTTTAACTGGTCATTGTTTAATAGGCAGCCACGCTAGAAGGTTAGGAATCCCTTACTTCGATTTCTGTAGAAGCTGTCTTAATACAGAAGAAGAGGAAACAGTCAGGCACCTTTTATGTGAGTGTGAAAGCCTAGCTAGGAGAAGGCTGCGCACCCTCGATGCAGCATTTCTAACCGATGTAGCGGATATAGCCCATCTAAAACTAACGAAGCTCTGCTCGTTTATTAAAGCAACCGGATGGTTTGAAAGGGAACACGTAGAGTAAGGATAAGCTCCAGTGGTATCACAATGGACCTGCCGAAGGTCTAAGTGTGTCTTACGACAACCACCCTACCTACCTACCTACCTACTCGTACATATATGCTGTTCATCTTACTGCCATCAGGAAAGTTGTAAAGTACCAAACCATTAAGCATCAGATCTTAAGAAGAAAAGCATTTAGAGGTGTTACAAATATCAGCAATATTCCACAGCCTCTTAAAATAATATCGGTGCAAACTAAAGTATTCTTACTTTATTTTCTCAGTTGTAATCCTTTGATACGATCAATCGTGAAGATTTTAAATTGCTTGTAGAAATTATCTTTATAGAGTTGAAGGAATGTCTTAAACACTTTGATCCGATTTAAAATTGTTACGTATAGAAAGCACAGAAAGAAATTCCGTTTACTACATAAATGGGTATTTTTGTTAATTTATTTACAGAACGTTATCAGATTTTATTGTAAATAAAAAAACCAAATAACAAATACTGCTTACATACCTTATTGAAAGTTACAATTCTTTGGAAATCTACTATTAAAAAGTCTGAAACCTGATTTCAAAGTAATGCTAACAAAGTCATGCTATACACAAGCTCAAATCAGGGAGAAGAGCTCAATCATCGGTTAAATGCAGCTCTAACATGTTTCTCCTTCCACCAAAAGGTTTGATCTACATAGGTATTTTCACTGGCGCCTACCGAACAAAAGAGAAGCACTTAAAACAGATTACAGCCGCGTCATCACTGATCTAAATCGTCATGCAGTAGCTCATGCAATTAATTGCTGCCATTATAGTGAATGTCATGGTATTTTTAATAGGTTTTCAAAAAGAAAATCAAAACATTTCAATCAAAACGGGCGCAATTATCTAATAATGAAATGAAAATCAGAGAATAACGTACAAAAACAACTTTAGAGCGAACAACAAGGCTAAAGAAAATAACCGTTATGCACATTGTTATGTGTTATTATGTTGCTTATTTGCTTTTTTTATTTTTATTTTTTGCCTTTTTGTCATTACCATTGTTTGATATTGCATTTGTGTAAGTTTTTCATTCACACTGTCGCAATAGCGATTATGCGCCTGCGCATGAGTTCGAGCTCGTTTGTGCAGCGTCTATTTACGTACATATAGTACATGTATGTATACGTATGTATACGTATGGATGTAGACACGGCTCGCATCGCTTTCGTCTCGTGCTTATTTGACGTAATAATTGCTAGTTCAATTTTGAACTTATTTTCAATGCGCTATTGCCATTGAGCCAAAGTTGAACAATGTTAATCTGAGTGAGTTGAGTGCGTCCATACTGAAAAAAACACGCTCACTTTCTTTCGCATCAACAGCAACTCCATAAGCCATCTTTGTGTATTACAACGTTAATTGGAATAACCATTTAGTAGTTGTTGCGGCATTTTTTCCTAGCCTTCTATTAATATTACTCATTTTAATAACCCACTGGCTATACTTGATAATTTTGAATTTTTTTTTTTTGGTTTGAAGATCACTTCACCTCAGCGTAAGGCACTGAACAAGCCACTTAAAAGTATTACACTCCCGGCCATGGTTGGCCTTAATAGATCTGAGCATTTGCGCTTAAATGTGTCAGTGGGCATGCATTTTTAATTGCGTATGTATATTTGTATGTAATTTCAAGTGTTCATGAATGTATATGTAAATTTCCTGTAAACTGTGCCAATACATTACAGTTTATTAAAGCATTGGCATTTGTAATTAATTTTTGGACATAATTGATTTAAATCATGGAACGATTCCATGTCAAGTGATCGAAATATTTTTGACATTGTCGTCAATTTCTTCAAAACTCTGTTTATTTGCGCTTTATTGTAAAAAGTAAACTAAAAAAATTAAAAAAAAAAAATTGTTTAATTTTGTGATTTATTCCATGTTGGAGAATTTGGTATGAAGTTTTTTTAAAGAGAAATATCTTAAAATTTTTTTTATTTATTCAGAATAAAACATAATTTTGTTGGAGCCAATTTAGTTTTTCTGTTAAAAATTCGTAGTAAAAAACTTTCTATGTCACTTTTGAATAGCTCTCGCCTCAGACTTTTCCTATTTTTTTTATTAATATCTGAGAATATGCTTCAAATATCCCTGTAAGTTTCTTAATAGCATAAGATATGATAAATGGCTGTCACCGCCGTGGAGCCCCCTTTTGGACAAAGAATGAAAATTCGTCTATTGTGTTACCATGGGGGAAAATAAGTTTCGTTATAAGATTCCCTTAAATTTTCAACGTATGAAATGTGATTTTCCAATCTCAAAGAGCTGTATTCTCGAAGGCGATTATTGAATTTTGAAAATTTAAAGGGATTTATTTACGGAAGCTGTTGTACGTATTCATTTAATTTTTTTGAGTAAAGTCGTTTAGCCAAATGCACCCCTGTTGAGGGCTTCATTGGGTCTAAAGGAAATAAAGGTTGGGGGAAAAGAAATGTCGTATTTGTGATCAAAATTTGACGCTTTATTTAACGTACTTAGAATTATCCGATTAAAGACAAATATGCCCCGTTTTGTTCGCAAATTTGTTACCATTTAGAAGGCAACTTCATTATCCCCCCCTTTATAAAACGTCCCCTCCTTATTTGCAAAAAACTCAGACAACCAGTTTTCGCAAGCCTCTTTTGAGGCCAACTTGGTATCACCAAGGGCGTTTTGCATGGCCGGAAGAGATGATAGTCACTTGGTGCCAGGTCCGGGCTATATGGTGGGTGCGATAGGACATCCCATCCGAGCTCCCGTATCTTCTGGCGCCGAGCGTTGTCCTAGTGGAACACAACACCAATTCTGGCCGCTTCTAGTCAATCGCCTGCTTCAAACGGTCAAGTTGCTCACAGTAGAGGACCGAATTAAGGGTCTGGCCATAGTTGAACAGCTCATAGTGGATAATTCCCTTCCAATCCCACCAAACACACAGCAAAACCTTCCTGGCGATCAATCCAGGCTTGGCGATGGTTTGGGCCGGCTCGCCGCTTCTCGAGCACGATATTTTTCGCTTGGCGTTGTCGTACGTGATCCACTTTTCATCACCAGTCACCATCCGCTTCAAAAATGGGTCAAGTTCGTTCCATTTTAGCAGAGAATCGCAAGCGTTGATTCGGTCCAAGAGATTTTTTTGCGTCAACACATGCTTTTTTTGGAATCCAATCTTCTGCAAATGGTTCCAAACGGTTTTATGGTCTACACCTAGTTCCTGACTAATCGAACGAATGCTCACATGCCGGTCTCTTTGGATAATTTCAACGATTTTATCAGTCTCTACGACGATTGGCCTACCAGTACGGTACAGTACAGTACAGTCGACATCTACTACATCAGAACGAAATCGATCGAACCAACGCTGTGCTGTGCGAATCGTTACAGTATCAGGCACACAAACTTCACTAATTTTTGCCGCCACCTTCGTTGCATTTTTACCTCTCAAGTAGTAAAAACGTAAAATATGACGAATTTCTTACTTAGTGGACTCCATCTTTGACGCGCTATAACATAAGAGTGAAACATACGATCACAACACTATCAAAGAGACACTTGTAGTACAGATTCTTGTCTTTAAATCGCCGTTTAGTGTGACCCAATGCAATAAGTTCAACGCAAGATATGTTTAAATGTCGCGCTCAATTTACAAAATACAGCATTACTTTTTCCCCAACCAATATTCCATTTAGCAAGAAAAATACCTGGTTTTTCATTTAAAAGTCTGTAGTAGTCACAAGTAATTAAATAATAGTTGGGTAAATTAGTGTTGAAAACAATATTTTGTGCAGGTTTTCTGGAATTACCAGCTTTAACTATTTTTCGCTGCGCATAGTTACAGCCGAATCTTCTGTTTGTGATCTAAAAAATACCCAATTCGATGGAAGTATATTCCGAAAAACGCAGTTGCTATATGTTTCTTATTTGACCTATCTGAAAAATGGTATTCTTGTTGTGCTCTGTAAATTTTACCGGATCATAGTCTCCCACAATCAATTTCTTACCATCTGATAATTTAAAAATTTCTAAATCATCTGTCTCGGTTTCAATATAACCGATAAAGAGGAAAAAATTTAAGAATGAGTTAGGCAATATTTAAATTTTTTTTATTTTGTTCTTGTCAAATATGTCATATTCAAAAATGTCAAATGTACACATATGCTTTTATTTACTTAATTTAATTTTCTTATCTAAAATACTTTGATGTGCTTAGATACCCAATACTTTTCGAAATACAGTAAAACCTCAATATAATAAAACGAAAAACTCAATACCAAACATTTTTTGCTGAATCCCCTGCAAAAATCTCCTTTTTGGGAAATTGTCCATACAAAAATGCTCCATAGAAAATAACGACGAGCATGCCCGAATCAAAAGCCATAATGGCCATAATGGTATTAATTGGATCCTTCAGGAAAAAAATGGTCTAAAGGATTCTAAATTGGTGTGATTTGCACATACAACTGCACGCCTCTTCATTCCTTGAGTCCTTCATGTCTCACCCGAAAAAGAGCAAAAAGAAAAATCATGATTTCGGGAAATTATAGCCACATATATATATGTCCTCAACTACCGTATGCACCCTGTATTTAGAAAAATATTGCTCAAGTAATATATTATTATATGTACCTATATTATATAATTTTTTTAAGTATAGTTCATCTTATATATAAAAATGAATGTTTGTCTGTATGTCATCGATGAACTCAAAAACTACTGGACCGATTATTATAAAAATTGGTATATATATGTATTTTTCTACGGAGAAGGTTTGTAGAATATGCTCATTGCTGCCAGTCGCCACCAAGTGGCGCTGCAGAGTAGCAACTTCTGCCCCGTTCAACCGATTGTCATAAAAATTAGAATGGCCATGTATTTTTACACAAAGGAAACGAATATGATATGTTCATAGATGATTGAAGACATATGTTTCACAATCGCTAACAAGGTACGGGTGCAACTGGGAATGCCTGTTTCAAACCGACCTGCAAACAACCTTTTCGTTCGTGATTTGCAACGAGAAACAGACTATGATTCTGACGAACTGCGGACATTCGTTAGAACAAATCTTCCGCAGTTGATTCCAGAATAATGCATTGCGTTTGACAGAATTATGCGTGCAATAACAGAACAAAGCGGTAAAGGCAAGACTTTTCTTCTTTCACTAATTTTGGCAACCAGGTAGGTAAGATGGCAAGAGTACCCCAGGTACGCTACAAGTAGCACTTACGTGCCGTTTTGATACCATGGACCACTACCTGTGAAAGGATTAAGGGAGGAGATACAACCGTCTACAGCCATCCAGTGCTGTTGATGTAGCGGAGGAGAGAAAAGGGATCTAGGCTGGAGAATTTCATCAAGTCATCCCCAAAGGGGACGCCGAGGAATCTCAAGCGCCTAGCCGCCAAAGCCGGACATCTGCAGAGAAAGTGTTTCAATCTCTTTCTCTGTAGGATCCCCACAGCTTCTGCAAGGGGGGTTGTACGGAATTCCAAGCTTCTCCGCGTGAGTGCCGATTACCCAGTGGCCAGTGATCACCGCAATGAGTTTGGAGATTGAATGGCGGGGGGTTCTCATCACCTTAAGCGTTCTGGGGGGTTCTCGTCACCTTATATCGTATTGAGGCCATAGTGCTTTTGAAATGGCACACGATGAGACAGACCTCCATCTGTCTTGCGCTTTTCTTAAAAAGAAGTTGTGTAGTTTCCCTTTAACGACGGCCAAGGGGATACCGATGTCTGAGAAGAGGGCAACTGGCAACAATACGATCACAAAATAATATTGCACTGGTTATTGCATCATTTGGATTTGCATCAACTCTTTAGGATGGTGGCCGAACAGTACATTCAGCATTGAAACTGCCGTTGAATTTGCAAAACACTGAGGCACCAACATGCGACATCAGCAAAAACTCTGGAATGGGAAAAGTACTCCAAACGTGTCAAATTATCATATGGGACGAATGTACAATGTCTCACAAGAAAGCATTGGAAGCGCTTGATCGTACACTGCGAGATTTGAGAAGAAACAGACAGATCTTCGGTGACGCACTCATTTTATTGTTTGGTGATTTTCGACAAACACTGCCCATTATACCACTTTCAACACTCGCTGATGAACTTAATGCATGTCTTAAATCATCAGTTCTATGGCGCCATTTACAGAAATTTACTTTGAAAACTAGCATGCGTGTAAAGCTACAACGGGATGCATCGGCTGGAAATTTTGCAAAACAATTATTGGATATTGGAAATGGGCGAATGGAAATTGATGAATCTACACAATGTATCACCCTGCCAGCAAACTTCTGTAAGATCACAGAAAGCATCGACGAGTTGGTGCAAAAAGTTTTCCCAAACATCGCACAAAACTACAAAAACCCTTAGTGGCTCAGTACGCGTGCTATATTAGCAGCCAAAAAGATAGATGTCAATACCATCAACTTCACCATTCAGCATGGAATACATAGTGAAACGACAACATATAAGTCCATCGATACTGTGGAGAATCAAGACGAGGGTGTCAACTATGCCATTGAATTCTTGAATTCGCTTGATTTGCCAGGCATGCCGCCGCACGTTCTTACATTGAAAATTGGCGTACTCATCATTCTTCTTCGAAACATAAATCCACCTCGACTTTCCAACGGAACCAGACTCTCAGTCAAGAAAATTATGAACAATGTTATCGAGGCAATAATTTTGACTAGGAAATTCACAGGTGAATACGTACTGTTGCCACTATTAACAAAGCATAAGGGCAATCGTTACAAGTGTGTGGATTAAATTTGGAGAATCCATGCTTCTCACATGCACAGCTCTATGTGGCTTGCTCACGTGTCGGAAAACCTTCTGATTTATTCGTCTACGCACCAGATGGAAAAACAAGAAATATTTTGTATCACACAACACTTCAATAAACATCGAATTGAAACTAAACTTTGTAATGTCACAATTTTTTCGAAACAACAAAATCAATAAAATGGTTTAGAATGAATTGAATATTTGTATACTCATTTTTCTTTAAAGTTATTTTTCTTAAATTTATTTTAGTTGTTGGCGTAGCAACGCGCGCCGGGTACAGCTAGTTGTAAATATAAAGATCGAAACTTTGTAATAATAAAGATGATTTCACGTATGGTTTTTACCATAATATATCAGAATTTCTTACAAAATGAGTACTGTAATCTTTGAGGCAAAAATATATATGGCATGAAATAAAAAAATGCGGGAACTGATATTTGGTAAAATGCGTGTATTTTTATTTTACTAACCTATCAGACAAAAAATTCTATGAGACCTCAGGGATTAAAATTTGTTTATTTTGTTTCACTCTGTAATCGTTCCACTAGACAGGATAAATTCCAGTCAACATATTTATTTTAGAAGGCAGAAGCCGAAGTACTTGAAATGTTGCAGCTTCAGTTCATAATGATCCAAACCAGCCGATTCCACTCCCTTCTTTGGAATTAGGAATCTCTCACTCTAGTTTATGGCGTAGTGTGAGTCTTGGCCTACACTCTTCAAAGCTGAATTGCCTCTTGTAATTTTAAGCGCCGAATCTTCTTTGATGGGCTCTTCAAAAGTTACAATGTGTCATTATTCGAAGACCCTGTACAAACACTTTAAATCAACTGAGCCATTTATTTGCATGCATACGTACATATATTTATATGTATAATACAGAGTTATGCATGCAGAGAACTATCTAATAAATGGAGCATAGAAATTGTTAACATCATTTTGTACATTAAACAAACAAGAATTTTGAGTTCCAGAAGTTCATTGACTGTGCCGAGATTAAATGCTTTTCAATCAGATAAAAGCACGTCAAAAAATTTGTTTGCCTCACATGAAGCACAAATTGTTAATTCATAGCTATTTCTCTTTACCTGTTTGAGTAGGAATTTCGGTACTTTCGTCCACATGTACATATATGCGATTTCTTGTATGGGTCCGAAGACTTCATTTAGACGTGCGTGAAATTTGAATTTTGCCTGCCATAAAATGTGGGCAAGGAGCATAAAAAAAATTCTTGTACAATTAAAATAAAAGACTTAAACAATTGAGTTAGCAAGTGACAGCGTTCAATCATACATATACATATGTATAGCATGTACCTACTTACATACATATGCATAATAAATGGCGAAGCAGTGGCAAACGGCAAACGGCAAACGACAAACGACAAACGGAAGGCAGTTAGTTGAAGTGGCAAAAGTAAAAGCACAAAATCTTAAGACTACTATTAAGCAAAAGTGAATTGTCTTGTTAAATGTTGTTGCTGCTAATGTGATTACTGTTGTTGCGGGTAATGTTTTTAAATTAATGTTAGTACGTATGCGCTATTGTTGTAGATGAGTTTGCTTAGTGTTGTTGTAGGCGTTGCAGCGGATATTTCAAAGCAAAACAACCATTGTACGAATATGCAGGTTTTGGTTTTGCTCTAAATACTGCAGTAACATGCAGCGTGTCTAATGTCTCCTCACGCACAGCAACAAGCAAGCGTCAACAATAATGCCAAAACCACCAACAATTCATTTGTCACAAAAAGCTGATAAGCTTCATGCTAACGTTTAATGTTGGTTAGTTGGTTGTTGACGGTGTTGATTTTGAAGTTGGCGTTGATGTTGGTGTCGATAACGACACCAATGATAATCATCATGTTTTAACCGTCATTATGATGATGTAATATTTCAATAGCACCGACCACAATTCTATTATTCTTTTTCTACTTCTTTATTTTGTAATAATAAGTATATAAAATTTGTAACGAAGTAGTAGTACGTGGTAATTTATTTTTTGCTTTTCATTTTTATTTCTATTCGGTAGACTTATGTGAAGGCAGTCGATAGCGGCGTTGAGAATCTACAAGAAGTTCTTCGTGCAGCGGAAAATCAAAAGCAACTTGTACCATTAGGTCCACGAATTATCGCCAATAAAACAAAGTCTTTTAAAACTATCGATTCAGAAGACGTCGAGAAACGTTGCCTACTACAAACGGATGGTAAACTCGTTACAGAGAGCAAGAAAACAACTGAACACGAAGTTATTGTAGACCGCGAGCTGCCCGAAGAGGACGACCATTCGACAGGTAGTCGTGAGAAAATCGAAACAGTGGTAAGTAAATTACTTAAGACCTATGGGAAGACCACTACTAAGTATATATTGTAGATATTATTAGAAAATTCGTTAGAGATAAACATACATAAATGCTCATTCGAAGTAGAGAGCGTGCGAGAAACGATATCAATTCTGTCTAATTTTCTTTATATTGTATAATGTTTACTATATTTTTATGAAAGTATAACTAACAAAAATCTTATAAGTCCAAGTTGCAAACTTTTTTCAGTAATTAGAAAAGTTCCACAAATTGTTCATCACAATTCCACGGTTTTAATTAGAATTTCTAGAAATATTTTTGGTATAGGTACAATTTTATAGCCCATTAAATTTTAGTATAGTGAACTACATGTTTGAAGTTGCCATTTTCCCCATACAACAAATGCATGGTTTAGTCAAACTTGTCAAAATGTTGATGTGCTATCGGTTTGCCGCGAGGTGTATCTGCATGCCAATTGCGACTATTAAATAACGAGACTGGCACTGCTATAAAATAAATACAGCCGTCAGCTATTTAGCATCAAGGCTTCTCTTTCCAATGCAGTACCTCTCGCTCCTGCAAACAAATCAACACAACCATAGCCATCGCTAACATGCGAGTTGACTTTTTGTAGTCCGTTTGATTCCGTGGAAGCTGCCAAGTAGAAGGCGACACATGTGACAAAGGCTTCTAGCATTTTTTCGAACGATGAAAGATTCGCCTGGAGTACTGCAGAGATAGAAAATGCGTATATTTTGAATGCATATTAAGTGAACTTGTACGAAATCAAGTCAGTCCCGCTTTTTATTAGTTACACCTAATGAATCACTACTATCTTGTTCTTTTATTGTTCCTCACATCAAAGATTTTTATTTGCTTTGCTTTCTAAACCAAAAGTTTTCGTAAATACGTTTTGAAAAATTGAAACACGTTAGTTGTCCTTTTTCGCTTATCTTTGATCAAAATACTTTTTCAGTTGTCTTAATACATACCGGCATACATACCAACGTACTCCGAGAAGTTATTTGTTTCTAATTATATTTTAAAAATTTTGCTTTTTGTATAATAAAGTGCAAGTTTCAAGTGACTCAAAAATCGCTTTGATTTTTGGCAATATTTTTTCTGGTGGTTTTGGAGGTTTTCTTTCATATAGAAAAATTCGAGCATTCGTTATATGGAGAAAATGATCGAGTCCACCACCAAAAAAAATCGTATGGTCTATAAAACTGCATACTCGAAATGAACCTAAAATTCTTTTTAAAACCTGTGAAATTTTGATGAAGATTTTTTTTTAATTTGCATAAAGTGAACTTGAAATTTGGATTTATATGTCTTTTGCAGAAGAATGACATATATTTTCATGAAAAATTGTTTAACATCAAATAAGAAACAAATAAGTTGTGAAAAGTTGTCGATAAGTCCCAGTGTTATAGTTATTTTAAACAGTGCGTCTGAGTTTTAGTCGTTTAACCTTTTTCCTATTTTAGTTCTTCCAGTACCGAGGAATGCACCAAATATCGGCAGAACTATTTCATTTTTATCCGTTTATGTCACGCGCTCCAGCTGGGTGTTAATTTGTGATTATCTTTATCACTTACTCGCAAAGGTCAACAAACCTTACGTGGATGTTTTCTTTTTTTTCTAATACCAATAGCATAATGGCCTGCCAAGAAGCCTGACTTTTGTTCTTATTTTCCTAAGGCCTGGCTTTTGTTCTTATATTCCTATTTCTTATCAAAATCAGGTTAACAAAGCTGAATTTTCGGCTATCGAATTTTGTGGATTTACAACATATTACGAGTATACGCGAGGTATGCATGCTGTGAGACTCGGTACTCTTCGAGTCTTTTTACGTCAGATATGTGGAGAATGAAGTGACCCTATCTTAATACCTTCTTCTTGGCGGATCTGCTCTCACGGGTCTAAAATTTAGTCATGTGGGTTCTCATTTCTGTACTCCACTCGCAAACGATATGGCAGGTTTTGATATTAGTCACATGATGCACTTCATCAGTAGCATCAAGCGATTAACACAACACAATTCATTCAGTCATCATCCCACAAGCCCACCTAATTTGTCCCGTTCTTTCTCCTCCTTTTCTTTTCTACTATGGAATCGCAAAGGACGAATAGAATTTTTCCGTCCAAGTGGACCCTCTCGTCAACCTAATCTATCCACAGTTTCACATTTTGGTTAGATTGATATTTCGGTATCGGAGCAAATGGTTCGCTATATAAGTAGTATAAACGCATTCTGAAGCCAAAATATAGTAACTTAGAATTTGGTGGTGTGTTTGACTTTGAACCTACCGCATGAAACCTGCTTAGAGGTTAAGCATTTTTCATCTTTGGATAAAGCATTTCTAAAGGGAAACACCGCAGTCCACTAATGCTTAGCCACAATAGTATATTTTCTCTTTTATTGCTAATTCTTTCACTATACATAATAATAATAAAATTATTTTTCTCACTAATTTTAGGAAGCTTCACAACGCTTCTACAAACAACGTGACGAGCAATACGTCGATCAGGTTGTTGATGGCAAAGTTGTTAACTCCGAAATGAGATACGCTGCTGAGACAATGCAAATCGAAAAAGATGGCTCACTGGAACGACCTGGCGATTGGGATAGTTTATCGGATCGTATGCGAAAGTTGCGACGTCCGCATCAGAAGAGTGCATTGCAGCCGCATAAGGGTATAGTTCAAGCTAAAATTAGTTCACTAAACTAAATCTAATAAAGCTGGCAATTATTCATGAAGCTTCAATTTCTGGATCTGTAAAACAATAAAGCGAAAGCAATAAGTTGCTACGAAAGAAATTATACTCTCCTTCTCCATTGGAGAAGACACTTGGCTATTATTACTTCATAACTCAGGTAGTGCAACCCAGATTTACCGGTGACAAAAACTCTCCTAAAATCCATGGCGGGTTCGGTTTGCACTGAAATTCCTTGTTGCGAGATTAAAACTTCGAAGGCAAAACGAAGACGAATTAGAGCAATATGGGATTTTCTTTCCATGTCCTTTATATTTTAAAGTGAGTAACTGATACTTTTTAATCATGGCAAAGTTTCATAAGTCAAGAGAGAATCAATTCTGTTATTCCGGAATTCTTACGGTCCACAGACTTTTTTAACGAATAAATATGACGCGTTGACCGAATAAATAATCCGAGAAGGTGCGCGCCGAGAAGAGCACTTTGCTGATAAAGCAGTCCATAGATAATTGGCTGACAATTACCTTGAAGGTAATCGGGCAGCCGGAGAATTTGAAGTTTTCATATGCGCACCTGCATGCTTACACATATTCCGGTCGGTTAAAATAGTCTGGCCAATGACGTCTATTGTTCTTTACAAATAAATATCATCCTTTGATGTCCATCAACTTTTCCAGTAGAAAGTAGCGAGAGAATAAGTGGTCAATATTGTGCCCTGTTTTTACTCACGGAAAAGAAAATAAACAAAATAAAATACAGTTAATTAAGGGGTTAGATCTTTAAACCTATATGGAAGTATTTCCAACTTGTCTATTAATTTGTTGATATTTTTACCGTTTTAGTAAGTGCAAACCAGCAGTCTTTACCCTGTTTTGCTTAGGGTCTTAGACTTGAGCAATATTAGAAACTCAAGGAGTTTTACTTCCAAAACTCATTTTCATTAAAATAATTTCATAGACAGAAGGTTCCACTTTATGATATACTCACTTCTGGCTCAGTGAATGGGTAAACAAGTAAAATTGCCGCAATTGCCACGAAATATGTATTGTTTAGTGTCATTTGCATTCCCGACTTTTTGTACCTTCGCTAAAATCAATCATCTAAGTATTAAATGAGGGTATGCCATAAAGGGTATGAAACCATCAACTTTTGGAGTGAACTCTTGGCAACTGAATCCATCATCCATTAATCCTCCAAGTCAAGTGATTTATCTTCTTCGAAATATTTTTTGTGGGACTACTGAAGTAACTAGACTAAGCTAATAACTAGCTAACTAACTAAGCTAATAACTAGCTACGATTGAAAATTGAAGTGAAAGTGAAAAAGTGTAGCCTTAAAAAGATTGTGCACCTTTTGAAAGTCCTCCATTTGGTATCGAAATCAAAGACACACCACTTTCGAACATCAATTATATGCCACTTTTGATAGCTTATTCTTCTCCTCTACACATACAACAATTAACAAACTTATCATGCTTCAAACTTAACCAAAAGGCAGCACTTCTAACACAAGCAGTGCACCTTCTTATGCCCCCTGAATACAATTTACACAGCGAGGTGAAGTGAATGAAGATCCACACAACCCCCACTAAGTATATTTTCGCACGCCATTCAAAGCTGCCTATCTAATAGTTTTACTGATCTCATTGAAATTCCTCATGGAAATGCCTTATTAACTTCCAAACTAATATAAGTTTTCTATATAATATACAATATATTATTTTCCCCTAAACTATATTCAAATTTTTGTTTATTTGAAGAAGCCACGCTACTGGCCGATCGCAAAGATGCACTGACCAAGCGGCCACTGGATTTTGATCGTGAGGAGGAAACACGCAAAGGTGAAACTATTAAGTGGCTGGAATCGCATTTCGGTAGTGAATCGACTGCTTCCAATGATTCACGCGAAGATGATGCAGTCGTCGGTGGCGGGGACATAGAACCGACTAAAAAAACATTCTTTAATGTTACCATCAAATCAAATCAAACACAGACTCCGACGCCACTGACCAATGGACATAGAGTGATAGCAAACAATACATATGAGCGGAAGAAGCTGAAGGAGCATGTGGTCGAGGCAAACCCGAGTGGATCAAGTGGCCGTTGCAAATACTATCAAGGCATTTCAAACTGGACTGAACGCAAAGAGCCGCTTGTTAATCACTTTTCTTCAAAAGCATTCCGTGACGATCTGCAGGAGACCGTCGAGCGCAATCGTCTACGACGCAGTGAGGTTCATAATGGGCGCGATAAACAGCAGGAGAATCATTATTTAGTGGACTCGAGTGATAACTACGTTAGCCGCGAGGATATTTTACATCAGAAACAACGTCAAAGTTTATCTTCACAGTTTCTAGCGAAGACTAGCCGTAATTCCCGCGACAGAATTGATGAATTGGACGCACCGGCGAAGGGTGTTAGCAAGATGAGCAGGGAGAGTGGTGTACGTTATATAAGCGGTTCACGTGGTGATCTCCGGTATGGTGGGATGAATGGTGTCGAATTGGATAACAGTAAGCGGTTATTTATGCCTGTAAAACAGCAAAGTCAGGAACGCGACTTGGAACTGCGGCATTCATCAGGAGATTTTGGCCCAAACACAGCAAAGAAATATGAATTGGGCGAGGTGCGTAGCCGCAGTTACGAACGTACATTGGAGGATACAACTCGCGCGGACTATGAATTACATAATACTAATTCACTGAAACCTATCGCTTCTGGACCACGTGCTATATCGCCCGCTCGCGAACACTTTCAAACTAGCACACTTGGTCGACCGACAGTGCCACAGCGCCGACGCGCTATCGAGAAAAAACTGCGGCAGCAGCATAGTGCCTCACCGCCACCGCCACAGAAAGTGCCATTGGAGCGTCAACATGCGCATAGCCAACGAAATCTTCTGGAACCTCCACCAGACTACTCACCACCTCCACGAAGTCGCTCCTCCTCGCCGCAAGTAGAATACGTCAATGGTGTGCGAAGCCATCGCAACTATCGCAATAATATCGTTGATAACACAACCGTCAACTATGGGCCCCCTAACCAAATAGTTGGTCAGAGTAGCACCCTTACACGAAAGCAAAATCAGCGCACACGATTCGCGCCAACAACACCACATGAACAACCACACTCACAGTCTTATATGCGTCCTGTCATGGCGACACAAACTACACAAACAACAGCTTCAACAATTTCCAACTCCACCGTCACCTCACACAAGTCAAGCAAAATGGGTCAAGTGATAGGAAATTCCCTTCGCAAACTTGTCAATAAGATACGTTCTGCAAGTGCGGAACGCAAGATACGTATGAAATCGCGCAGTAAATCACGTGAACAGTCCCCATCACCACAAGCCATTGACAAGGTTGGTCATCAAACCACCTATCAACAATATAATCTCATAGACAGTCACATTGGTGGTCAGGGGGGCAGTAATGAGTCAGAGTTGGAGAGCATGCCGCAGGAAATGACGCAGACGCATAAAAACTATATGCACGTGGCGACACTAGAGCGCAATGGGCAGCCACCAACACAATTCAAACGTGCCAATTCAGCGGATCCTTACGCTAATGAGCGAGAAGCAGGCGAACGTGGTCCGAGTCCTAGACAACGTTATTACTTGGGTGAGGATCCATACTCGAGCACATTGTATGGCAAGGAAAATATGTATGGGCCAGGTTCTGTAGGGAAGCGTAAAACTTTAGCTGCGCGAGATAGCATCGATGCAGGGTACGCGGCAAGGCAGGAGCGGAACACTCGCGAGTCGAGTGCGAACCGACGTGATGATGGGGAGTTTTACAAGCAGAGGTGAGTAAAATCAATAACAGTATTGTGCGTCCATAATTTTATATTGAAATCAGCATGCATTTAGTTTCAATGTTCTTTCCAAATTCCCTCCATTCCATAATTAAAATCAGCATACACTCAGTTCTCTTCCATATACAATACCATTTATGGAAAGTTATGTGTGACCCAAGAGCTATAATTATTACTAAACTACGAAACAGACCCGTTTTATTAAGTGATTGCGTGACTTGTGGTGGAAGTGTGTCGGGCTTAACGAGTTAGTGTTTCATAGCCAGGCCTTCAACGCATCTCTCCGTTCAAATTGTCCTCTCTCGATAATAATTGTCTCTCACTTTTCCTTTTTTTTTTGTTTTTGCTGATGCAATGACAGTCTATTATTTAACTTTATTTTTATTTTATTTTCCTTTATTTTGTTTAATTTTATTTAATTTTTCTCCTAGTACTATATTTTAAATAGAACGTCAGTGTTCTGATACACATTTTGCATTTAAAACTTTGATCCCATCTCCGTTGCATTTTTATTAATTTTCACGCCAGCAGGGTCCCATTTTCTGTCGAATGATAATATTAAGTTGAGGTATACAACCCTTTGTTTCACTTACCTGTAACACAATCTCTAATTCTGCTCTTCCAGAAATGTTTCGACCAGCACATTGGGACGTTATCCACGTGCAAGTCAAAACTTTGCTGCATCAACACCCAATTTAAATCAGGATTATCGCACTACCCAAACTCTGCCACGCAAACTGCAGGATCATCAACAACAACCGCATCAACCACAGCATCCACAGCCAACGCATACCACAACCACGCAAGCGTCCACCTATCAGAGACCTGGACAGCGTGCAGTACCCAGCGGCTATAGTACTTTGGGGCATCCTGAACAACGCACACAATACCATCATCACCAGCAGCAACAACAACTACAAAGTATGCAGCAACAAACAACAACCACAACCGCAGTTGGCCCAGCAAAACCAGCACGCACCTACGCCAAAGCGCTCAATCGGAGCAAAAGCTTCAATGTGCATGCTATGAATGGCAGTCACGATCCGAGTCCCATTTACATTGAAAAGCTCACAAAGAATAATTACACCAACAACCATAACAGTCACAATACAAGCAATCTGTATGCCAGCCAAGCCTACAAGTCGAATCCACATCTCTATAGCGGTCCATCAAAAGAAAATTCACTGCAGAGTGGACTGAAAAGCCCTTCCATTGTGAATTTGATTAGTCGCAGTCAAAAGGATTTAACAAAAATCGATAGCTTGGATAACGAGCAAGGCGACACGCTTGATAAGAAGCAAACGTTTATGCGTGGTTTGCATCAGCAAGCACCAGAGCTGTACAAGTCGTTGCACGGCGATGAGAGTTACCATCAGATCACGTCACCAAATAAATACCATCAGCTGCGCCACTCCACATCGCTGGAGACACGTTCCCCCATTGAGATTAACAAGGACACGGCGAGCATAGTGCGTAGAGATAGCTCAAGTAATGATGGATATGTGGTGAATGCGTATAGCAATAAGACAACGATGGAGAGTGCGACAGCCAATAGGCGCATTCTCTATAAAGACGACCAAAGACGTCGTACACCAGGTGGTGCCACAATAATTTCCGTGCGTAACGCTGAAGTTGAGAAATGAGTGAATGTGAAAGTCAAAATGCAAAGTCAGCTCGACAATTTGTATACAAATATATGTAGGAAAACGTACTCGTACTGAGAAAATCAAGATCCAGCACACTTGTTAGAAAATCACATATCAAAAAGGCTTAACTTTCATTTGACGGGTTGCAAATAAAAATTGGAAGCCTAAGAGGAATTATCTGCACTATAAAAGAAGAACTATGCACCTACTCTTACACCCAGCAATAGCAATCAAGAGCACTAATCGAATATAGTTAAGATGCACTGTAAAGCCAACCAACAGCACTGTATTGTATATTGTTTGTAATAGTTCGCCGCATTTGTGGCGCTCCATTCGAAGTGTATTTCAGAGTTTGGTAATAGCTTTAGTAATAAGTAAACAGTAACAGTAAAAAGTAAAGTAAAACTTAGGAGAACACTACAAAATGAATAAAATATAAATATTTCATTATTTTATATGACATGAATGAAAACTAAAATTGTTAAAAAGTAAAAATAGTAATTCTTGAAAAAAAAACTAACGTATGTATATACATATGTATGTGCATATAGAAACGTTTTTCCTTATGTATGCTTCAAAATAAATATATCGACGTTTTATGTATATTTCTATTTAATTAGCGCAAAGTGCATTTTTGCAGTTAAGCTTAATTTTAAGTGGTTCAATTTTAAATATGCATACCTTCTTATGTTTAAATGCATACTACAAATACGAAATAATTAACTAACATTTAATATGAATTCAAATAATCCATGGTTTTATTATGTTTTACAACACATTTTATTTGTATAAGATAAATTTCTAATATTTATTAAAAAATTTCCATTATAAAAATTAAATTTAAAAATTTAGTAAAATTAACAAACACATTATTGAAGGTATTAAAAATTTTCAATTCTAATGAATCGAGCTATGAATTGTATTTAAATTAAAACCTTATTTCAGTTTAAATAAATTAACATTAGAGAAAATGTGAATTATTTAGTTTTATAGAAAACTTGGATATACAAATAAAGTGCCAAATCTAACAAAAATACTCATTTTATTTTGTAAACTGGTTAAATATGCATTTGATGAGTAAGTTGTTGCTGTTGTAATAGTATAAATCAGATATAAACCAGATATAAATCCTGGTCGTTTCGGTAATATTCTCATATATATATACATATACATATACTACAAAAGCATACTATATATATATGGCGCGTAAAAATTTAAATTTAAACATTTAAAAGATACAAAGAGATGCATAACATTCGAAAAGTATTTTCGATCGGAGGAAAATTCATCAAATTAGTTTAATTTAAAGCAATAAAATCAATTTAAAAATGGCACCAATCCAAATGGCAAATCATGTAAATGTACATACCTCCTAAATGTATGCTTAAATTTTGATACGGATGTAAACAAACGTGCTTAACAGCGGTTTAAAATAAGATTTGGTTTAATTAGTAAAGGGATAGAATATACAGAACGTGAATATACAGAAGAAGATAAAGAGTCTTTATCTAAACTTTCAAGATTTACTTCCGCAAACTATTACTTTATTTTTCCCATGCAGTTTTTTTGCTTTTCCTGCCAATGACGCAGTGGTAAGAAAGTGTGTGTGTGTAAGTTTCTGTATATGGCAGTGTGTGTGCATATAAATTCTTGTGTTTGGTAGTTTCTATTGCTATCGCCCACTCCTCCTCTTCACAAACAAGTAATTTTCCTTTTGTTCGTTTATTTATGGGCACTGACGACACAGCGAATTCGGAAGGCGCAACCATGTATCCTTTCATCCTTGCGCCTTACTTGTATTCTAGCAATCTTGCGCAAAGCGAATAGAACAAAGAAGGTGTCGCCTTCTGAAAACCGTTACTCTATTTTTCGTGATTTTGATTGACGTAAAACAAACAAAAGGAAGAGTAATTACTTGCTTCTAAATCTTCAATAAATGGTATCTTAGTATTGTGATTTGAAGATTTAAATGAAACAAATTAATGAAAATGAAGTGTCGCGTGCTAAATTGTGAAAACACAAATGAATATAAGGCCTCCAAACGCACTTTTTTGCGTTTAGATGTTTAGCCTTCTGCATCCGAGCCTAGGACCGATGCTGCCGGCTATGGCAGCAGACTGTCAAAGGCGAAGGAAATTCTTCCTCGCTAATGGAAAGGTTATACTGCCTTAACTCGTAAGTAAAACCAGCGGGCACCAAGTCCAAAACAGTAGGTCGAGGACAGTGGGTGGAAGTTGTTATTTAGAAAGGAGTGGTTGTGTTATACGCATCACTTCCCCATTAAACCCCCCCACTGACACCCACACAAAACATTGACTTATGGGCTATTATTAAACAAATACCCACCCTCCTTGAAGTACGAATTCGCGAATAGAAGTGGATCGGCCATACACTGAAGTCGCAGACGCGGAAGACCAGGAGGCGACAGGTGGATGCAGAAGCACAGAAAGTAGGCTATTCGTGGAGACAAATATAATTTCTCACTTTAAATAAATGAAATTATAATCTGTTTATTAAGGCCCTTTGTTCCACATAGAAACCACAGGAAAAAAATATATATACATTGCTTTTGCAATTGTTGTTAAAGTATACGAGTTATTTCCTAGTAAAAGTATTCTTACTTCTTCTATTCTTCTTAAATAAAACTTGTCAATTGCAAAATAAAACTCATAAACTAACTAGCTTAATTTAAAAATCACACTTAAACAAACCCTTCACTGAATATTTACAAACATGTAACTTCTCTTCCCTTTGTTTGTTTTATCTTATTTCTAGTGATGACGTCAACTATTGTCGAAATCGTTAAAAATGCAATAGCCGTTTTCGGGCGAAGCCCCCTTTAGTATTCTGTCCACTGTGCTTTTATACGTTCAACTTAAGACCGAATATCTTGCTGCATGCTTCTCTGCTTATATACAATTGCTTAATACAACTAGATCTGGCAACTTCTATCTTGTCGCCTGGCATTCATATTTTGTTTAGTACCTCACTCGTTGCCAGACGTTTCGCAAATGTTCATGATTCGTCACAATATTATGAAGATATATAAATTATAGACGGTGTTTCTTAATTCAAATTGAAAAATTCAGATTAAATATAATAAAACTTCGTACAGTTACATCAGCTTTCATGCGCTTTTATAGGCTTGTCACAATGGGTTCGTTGCGGCGCATTTGACGGATGTGACGTGTAAAACGTATTGTGGTGCCACTATGAAAGTATTGCCGCATATAACCAAAAAAAACAGTTGTTCTTGTCGTGAATGTAATTATTATATTTCGTTGTGTATAAAAAGGGTTTTGTTGGTTGTGAAATATCAATATAATAATATAATACTATATATTATAAAATGAATGCTTATTAAAGCAAAAGAGGTTTTTAATAGAATTTATTATTTAGGACAACTTGGCCTAGCCTTGCCTTTTCTCTACTCTTTCAAGCTTTTATCAATTTCTTAGCCGCAACGGATCGATTGAGGCGGGCCTATTATGGTGCTCACACTCACCAAAGTATCGTAGTCCCTTTCCGTTGCCCGTAGAGTAAACAAAATTGAGCAAAACTTATCCCGTCGAAAACAACTGCGTTCTTTTAGGTACACAATACATCGGGTTGTGTGTGTTTGTGTGTCGACACAATGTTGCCATTGATATTTTTGCATACACACTTTTACACACATCCGCGTTATCAGTTATACTTTTTCATTGTATGAGGTGCCAAAGTTAAAAACCACCAAATGCAAATAGTTCATTTATCCATTGTTTTAAATGTTTAAAAATTAAAATTTTCTAAGTTCATTTTGTAAATGATTTCGAATTGTACTGTTTGGTCACACTGTGTGGTGAGAGAGCAATCAGCCCACGTCAACCATCTACGATACTATGTACGGAACGGTGGTGAAAATTCATTTACATGTGGCTCTCATTAATTTCATCACGTCAGTTGATACGGGCGTACGTTTACGTTGGTGGGTGTAAACACCATTAGAGGGCTAAATGCATAAGTTAATTTGCCTTATGACCGTAATTTATCTATATTTAACATTATTCAACATTGTTTTCAAGTTATTTTAACTAAAATTAAAATTTTTTCCAGTTTTTGTAAATGATTTCGAAATGTACTGTTTGGCAACACTGTGTGGTGAGAGACCAATAAAATCTACGATACTACGATACGGAAGGAAGGAATTTTTCATTTACATGAGGTTCTCATTAGTTTGATCGTAACCATAGATGACTAGATGTGAAACTCTTTTTCTCGTGAGAGCGCTGAAAAATGTGCATTTTTTATAACATTTTCCAATATTGCCACACCGGTAGAAACATGAATTGGGTATTTTTGAACCAAAGGTCTGGAATTTTTAGTTTCCACACCTCCATTGAGGTTAGTATTTAGTGTGCGGTTGCCCAATGGCCTTATATCACTCGCAAACACCTACATATACTAAAAATAAGCACAATCCGTATGAAATATGTACATAAATAAGCCAAAAATTTAAAAATGTATATGTAAATGAAATTATTAAAACTGATATACATAAGTAATTTAATAATAATAAAGTTATGAACCCGAAAAACATAAGTTATAATTAAAAACATTACTTATTGCGATTTTTTAATATAACACAGAAAGTGGGTAACAAAAAAAAAAATTCTCAAACAACGAACAGAATAAGTTAAAGCATTACCTTTAATTTTTGTAAAATATCTCAAACGCAAATTCAGTTCCCTTACCTACGCTTTTCAACCATAGAATATTTACGTATATACAAATTTACATAAACCAACACACAGTTTTCAATAAAGACTAATTAAAAGTAGAAGTCGAAAATGATATAACGAGCTTTGGATTCTACCAACTCACTTCAATTCAAATTATTAGATTTCAATTGAATTAATTTTAAGACAAATAATTATAAACATTTCAACACGTCATTTTTCCATCAAGCAAAAACGAACTGTTTTCGTCTGTTATTTTTGGCGCGTTTCTTCTGGCAGTCTGCCATTTCGCCTATCAGCTGTTCAAAATTCCATAATGTGTGAATGCTGCCAAGTTTTGAAACGTCCTCATGGGCGCGCTCTCTCTCAAAATGAAAGAGTTTCACATCTTATTATCTATGATCGTAACAGCTGACAGGGTTGCGTTTACGTCGTTCACTGTTTTCAGCATAACTCTTCACTGGCTGATTTTGTATATTATACAAATTCACTCAAATAGCACTACTGTGAATCAGTGATGGTAAATGTAGGGAAAATTCCCTACTTGTAGGGATTTTTGTCGAAAAATGTGGGTGTAGGGAAAAGAAGGACAGATTTTTTTAAATTCTGTAAATGTAGGGAATTTTCAAGAAGAACAGAAAAAATTTTAAAATTGCGGAAAAAATTAAAAAAGTTCACTTAAAATAGAAATCCGCAGTACGATTTCATGCCAGACTTTTTTCCTTATGGCAGCATACTTTTAAAAGCGTTAATATGGCAGCATTGCCACTTTTTTCTTCGTTAACGCTAACGGAATTTTTTCTTCGCGCGATAATTGTTAGTTGTCCTACGTTTTCTGCTGCTTTTCACTTTTTTTGAATAAAACGCGTGATTTCGTGTGAAATATACAAATATACAAATTATTTCAACAACTTTTAAGGTAAGTTTGCAATTATTTTAGTTTTAGCTATTTTTATATTTAAAATTCATATATTTTACAGAAATGAGCTCCTTCTCTTCGACTGACTCTTCGGAGGAACACCAAGAACAACAATGCAAATATAGAAAACAAAAATTCAATAACAAATGGCTTGACGACGACAATTTCAGTGGCTGGCTGGAAGCTGTGGATAACGATGTATATAAATGCAAATGCGCTGCGTTCGACAAAGTTTTGAACTGCGGTAAGTCTGATTTGCAGAAGCACGCTGAAACAAAAATGCACAAAAAAAATATAAAGGCAACAAAAAAGACGCCTAAAATAAACAGTTTTTTTAAGAAAAATCCGTGTAAACCAAATAGTTCAAAACATTTCGAAATAAGACTTAGCATGTTCTTCGCTGAGCATAATGTCGCGTTGCAAGTGGTGGACCATTTAATCCCCCTATTAAAAGAAATCGTGCCGGATTCGGAAATTATAAAAAACTGTGAGCTCGGAAGAAAAAAGTGCACCAGCATAGTAAAAAATGTGTTGGCAAAAGTGGATAAAAACAATCTAGTTCAAAAATTAAAAGTACAAAAATGTTCCGTAATGATCGATGTGAGCACAGACATCGGATTGAATAAGCATATGTGTCTCCTGGTGAGATTTTTCGACGAGGAAAGCGAGCGGGTTGTGGTTAAGCTGCTGGATCTAATTCCAATAAGAACAGATTGCACTGCAGAAGCTCTGTACGGAATTTTTAAAGAATCCATTTTAGCTCTTGGAATACCATTCAACAACATAAGAGGCAATTAAAATACATTTTTTCAGCATATGCAAACATTTCTAATGAAATATTTTATTACATTTAAGGTATGTGCAGCGATGGTGCCAGTGTAATGATCGGACAGCATAATTCCTTTGCATCAAGATTAATTGGGGACATACCAAACGCTATAGTTGTAAAGTGCATCTGTCATTCTGCAGCAATTATTGCAAGTAAGGCTTGTTTAGCGCTACCCAGAGGACCTGAGGACCTTTTGCGGCAAATCGGTTCGTACGTTTCGGGAAGTTCCAAAAGATGCGCGCAATTAGAAGCTCTGCAGGAAATGCTAAACGAGAAGAAAAAGAAAATCCTTCGGACTTGTACAACCAGGTGGCTCTCTCATCACAAATGCGTCGAAAGTGTATTAGAAAACTGGGATGTGTTATTGGCATTTTTCAACCAAGCTGTCACGCAGGACAAATTAAAATCAACAGAGGCGATTTTATTGGAGCTCAACAACCAATGCAATAAGATTTATTTATTTTTTCTCAAGTATGTACTCAATTACTTCAATACTCTAAACGCACTTTTTCAGTCGAAAGCAAGACGAGAATCAATCAAAATATTTTTAAGCTTAGGTCAAAATTTTATTAAAAAGTCTGAGCTTAACATTACTTATGCTGTTAGATCGCCACATATTTCTCTACCGCTTGAGGAAGTTTTTCTCGGATTTGAATGTAACGAGCTCCTAAAAACTGTTCCAAAAACGGCTGCAAACAAAATTAGAACAGATTGTCTACAGTTTTATATTACTGCTTTGGAAGAGATACAAAGGAGATTACCGCTCAAAACTGAGCTATTCAAAGAAATTGAGTTTTTAAATCCAGAAGTTGCAATGGCAGTAAAGGGAAACAAAAATGATCTCACATTTGAGAACATTTGTAAAATAGTATGTGTGGATGCCAACTCTCTCCTACAAGAGTGGAGAACGTTTGAGTTCAATTTCTCTGAAGACGAAAAATCTAACCTTTTAAAGATGGGAGTTGAAAAGTTTTGGAGCGAAGTCTGTAAACTTAAAAATTTCAATGACAATTTTGTTTTTCCTATTTTGGCTAAAGTAGCGAAGTTCGTTTTATCTTTACCTCATGGTAATGCAGACTCCGAGAGAATTTTTTCTATCGTAACAGATGTTCGCACCAAAAAAAGGATTAAGCTCAGTCATGAAGTTTTAACTTCGGTTTGCATTATTCGTTCTTTTTTGCAAGACGAAAGTCAAGATTGCTGCAAATTTCAATGCAATGAATCTCATTTCACGTGCACTAACTCAGAAATTCTTAATATTGACACTATGTTCCTTAGCCAAACGCAAATGAGTACAAAAAACAAACCTTTGTATTGTTTTTATTAGTAACTTAGCTTTAGAAAATGAACTGAAAGTAATTTTTGTGATCTTAGTTTAAAAACTCTGTTATGTTTTCTTTTTAAGTTTTTCTTATTTTAAACAGAACTAAATGTAATGAAAAAGTCTAATTTTTAGTGTTTTTGCTGAATTTTTTTTATATGTATATGTGTTTATAATTATTGTAATAAATATGTGTATTTATATATATTTGAATTAGAATTTGTTTTTATTATAAAGAGGCAAATCAGCACCAAGTCCAAAACTTATGCAAATAATTCAATTTTGACGTTGCAAGTGTCTGATTATAGTGTAAACACAAGAGAAAAAAATGTAGGGAATTTTGTAGCGAAAATTTTTTGTAAGCGTAGGGAAAAGTAGGGAATTTTTTTGGGCTGTGTAGGGATTTTTCAAAAAATCATTTACCATCACTGCTGTGAATATTTAAGTTAGAAGAAGAAGAAAAACAGCATTTCGTCAATTGATTGGACGCGTAATTTCAGAAACAAATGAAATATATTTCACTAAATTTTAAATGTGAACAATATGACGGTAACAGAAAGCGTAAAATCGAAATGTAATGATAAAATTGCATCTGAAGAAGAACAAAATGCAGCAGGTGAGGATAAGGAGAGTGAGGCAAACATGCCATCAGCAGAAACTACATCAAAAACGCCGGCCGCAGACATGGGATCTACCAAAATAAAAAGTGAAATAGCATCAGTAAATAGTTCTTCAGTGACATCGGCCTGTTCTCAGAGCGATATGCAAATAAAAACAGGAGACGTCTATCTTATAAAACGCGCTGATGGAAGTGTACATCACGCCCAAATTATACAGTCACGACCGGGTGAAGCCGCCAGCGCTAATTCTGCTAGTACTCCTGCAGAGTATTACGTGCATTATGTTGGGCTGAATCGACGTCTAGATGAGTGGGTATCCCGTGATCGTATAAAGGATGCGACTGATCCAGATGCAGCAAGTGGAGTAGCGAACTCGGCGGATAGTGGTGATGGTAACGGCGGAAAAGCGCTTAAACAACTAAGCAAAGAACAAATTGCTAGCTTAGAAAATCCTTTGCCAATGGAAAATAGTGATCGCAAATTGACGCGCAACCAAAAACGACGGCACGACGAGATTAATCATGTACAGAAAACTTATGCGGAGATGGACCCAACAACAGCAGCATTGGAAAAAGAGCATGAGGCGATCACGAAAGTCAAATACATTGATAAGTTGCGTATCGGACGTTTTGAAATAGACACTTGGTATTTCAGCCCCTACCCCGACGAGTATGGGAAAGTTGGCACTCTGTATGTTTGTGAGTATTGTTTAAAATATATGCGTTTCCAAAAAACCTATCGTTACCACGCATCCGAATGTACACAACGACAACCACCTGGAAATGAAATTTATCGCAAGGGTACTATTTCGATATTTGAAATTGACGGCAAGGAGCATAAACTCTACTGTCAAATGTTGTGCCTAATGGCGAAGTTGTTTTTGGATCATAAAACGTTGTACTACGATGTAGAGCCCTTTTACTTTTACGTACTTTGTGAGATAGACAAACGTGGAGCACATATTGTTGGGTACTTTTCCAAAGAAAAAGAATCTCCGGAAAACAATAATGTGGCTTGTATATTAATACTTCCGCCATACCAGCGTAAGGGGTATGGCAAGTTACTGATTGCTTTCAGCTATGAATTATCACGACGTGAGGGTGTTGTGGGAAGTCCTGAAAAACCCCTTTCTGACCTTGGGCGTCTAAGCTATCGTAGTTATTGGGCGTATACACTACTAGAGTTGATGAAAGAATGCCGAACAACCACGCAAAGTATTAAGGAGTTAAGCGAGTTAAGTGGTATAACCCAAGACGACATTATCTATACATTGCAATCAATGAAAATGGTTAAATACTGGAAAGGACAGCACGTTATTTGTGTGACACCCAAAACAGTAATGGAACATTTGCAGTTGCCGCAATTCAAGAAACCAAAATTGACGGTGGATCCGGCGTACCTACGATGGGTACCACCAAAAAGAAATCCAATAGGAAATGCTAAATTTAAGAAGGTTATGTAACTTTATTTTAAAATTAAATAATAATATAAAGTGTATTATAATATAGTTTGTAAAATAAATTTAACTTATATTTTGTTTTTAGCTACTTTTTTTTTATAGTGAACATAGATATACTTAGGGCATTGCCCAATTCTAAAATTAAATTTTTATTTACATACAACATACATACTTATAGACAGAAAATATTTTATCCAATCTAGCATTGAATTTTTTTAACAAGGAAATATTTTAAGATCTTTCTTGTTGTTGTTGTAGCAGTTATCTTTGCGCTGTCACCGGTTTCCCGACCAAGGGCTGCCGCCCCAGTAAACTAGCCCTGTCTAGTGTATCGTATCCCTTAAGATCTTTGTGACACATGCCAATGTTAACCAGGTTATCTTTGTCTAATAAAAATATTTGTGAACCTATCACATTAGTGACACCTTTTTCTTATACAGGGTTTGATTGAAAAGTAATAAGCCTTCCCGCGCATGAAAGCTGTTTTAAAAGTGTGTTAGGATTTTGCAGTGGCGAAAATGCAGCGATCGTTGGAGCAACGTTACTCGATCAAATTTTGCATAAAGCTAAACAAAACGAGTATCACAGGAGATGAAACCTGGTGCTTTGAGTACGATCCTGACGGCAAGAGAGAGTGCGGAGTGGCACACGAGCCAGTCGCCCGGGTTCGGCTCGACCTCGTCAACAATCAGACCCTTCATCACGACAATGCGCCGGCGCACACCGCCTTCCTCTGCATTGCCCAAGATGGGGGTTCCGGTGCTTCCCCACTCTCCCTACAGCCCAGTCCTGTCCACTCCGGACTTCTTCTTGTTCCCGCGCCTGAAAAGAAAGCTGAAGGGGAGGCGTTTCGACTCCATCGAGGCGATCCAAAAAACTGTGACAGCCGCATTCAACGCGATTCCGGCGAATGAATTTAAAAAATGTTTCCTGCAGTGGAAGGTCCGCTGCCAGCGGTGTATTGACGCTCAAGGGTCCTATTTTGAAGAATATTAGTTGTATAAGCCAAAAAGTTTAATAAAACCGCTTAAAAAAAAATAAGGCTCATTACTTCTTAATCAAACCCTGTATGTTATTGCAATTGTGGTAATTACCATTCAATAGTCCTCTGTATCCCACAATGCTTGCTTCTCCAATTATAATTTTTAAGCCATTTAGAGGCAGTATTTAAACAAAACATACAAAAACTAAGTATTTAAAAAATTCAAAACATTCGTTTATAAAAACCATAGTGTACAAATAACACTCGTTTTCAGTATGTAGACTTGGTTTAAACAGTAATTTTTTTCGCATTCCGCCTAATCTTCAGAAATGAAAATAAGGAAAATTTAAATTTTTTGAACTTTATCAGTTAATAAATGAAAATATGTATCATTTATACATATGACAAGTTTATAATCACGCAGTTGTTATTTGCAGAGTTGAGCATTGAACTTTCTTGTCATTTTAAATTGTAATTTTTATTTATTTATTTAACTTTTGCAAAAAACTGTGATGTTTTATCCACGTTAAATATCGAATATGATGATGCTGCTTTAGAATAAGCAAAAGGGCCCCTGAAGTGAATACGTTTGAATGCAGGGTTCAAGTAGTAGCTATAGAGATGATACTATGAAACTCAACCTAGCAGAATAGATTTTCTATCACTATATGATTCATGTAATTCCAGAAGAAAAATTCTTCTAAAAAGCTAGTAAATACCTTTTCGTTACCCACCTGATTTCTTGCATGATGGACTCGAGTACAAAAAATAATCAGTACATTAAGAAAGTACACCTAAAAAATACTCGACTTATTCGTATCGCAGCAACACCAACTGCACTGCATTAGCTTTATTGCTTCGATTGCCTAGGCGAATTTACGGAAGGTGACTTCGGTTGAGCACCAAAACCTTTACATGTATCTTGTTTTGCAATATCGTGGTGTGAATGTCAAATTTTTAAAAATAATGTAAACGAACAAACAAAGAAGAAGAGGACTTTGCCTTTCAAACCATCAAACCGTAAGAACAAAAACAAAACAACAATTAAACTGCCATATTGAATCACCTTGTGTGGATTCCCTTGCCAACAGCATTACCAATGCCGTAATTGGCAACTTTGTGGAGTTTACATTGGTTGTTACCGCTTGTTGGTAACGCGTAACAAGAATAACAAAACCAGCCGTTTTTGTATGCAGATTTATTGTGTTCTGCGGTTATTTAGTAAAAAAGTCGAAACAAAATGGGTCTTCTTTCGGATCCCTCATTAACGCCGCGGGGGAAATTTGGTCGTATGTTGGCAAAACACAGCGGCAAAATTTCTTTATTTTTCTACGTAGCTGGCTTGGCTTGGTTCGTTTGTCTGGCACACCCCGATTTCAGTCACGGCACATACCTTTCGGAAAATGCCCTCTCACCTGGTAATGCATATATAGTCAAACATTTCTTTCAAACGTATAAATTTTCTTTCTCAGGACTTGTTGATCCAGAAATCGGACAGGATTCTGTACGCTTTGCGCAATCTCTATACGATGAGTTGCTACGTGAGCGCACTGATCACAAATCTACAACTCCGCATGCATGGATAGCGGCAAAGATGCACCAAATTGGCCTTGAAACACATATACACAATTTCACTCTCCGCTATCCTTTTAGCAACGGGAAGGAGTACCATGGCAAGAATGTTTATGGTATATTGCGGGCACCTCGCATTAGCTCCACAGAAGGCGTGGTATTTACCGCACCTTACCGCGCTGGAAACTCAATTCACGCAGACATTACCGCAAGTGTACCGATGTTATTGGCATTTGCCGACTTTGCACGTAGTATGTTCGAGTTGTAATCCTTCGGCGAATATTATTAATTACTTAACATTTATTGCTTAGAAAAAAATTACTGGGCCAAGGATTTGGTATTTCTAGTGACAGAACAAGAGCAGCTAGGTATGCATGCATGGTTGGAAGCATACCATGAAGGGGGGATCAAGGATTCGCCGATTTTGCGTTGTGGAAATTTGCCAGCACGTGCAGGTGCATTACAAGCGGCGCTCAACATAGAAATCCAGGATTTAGATATTGGTAATGTATTTTTGCCTCATCTATTAAATAGTGATTTCAAATGCTTGAAATGAAATAAAAACAATAAAGAACATTCGCCCTGAGAAACCGTGACAAAGCTTTGATTAAACTATTATTAATATAAATATTCTTATATGCAAACTTAACATTTTAATTAAATGTTTTTTAGATTACATAGACGTCAAGATCGAAGGACTAAATGGTCAGTTGCCCAATTTAGATATGTTTAACTTGGTACAGCGTCTTACGTCGCGTAGCGGTATCTCATCTGGTTACAAACATACACCGCGTAAGAAGCGTCGTTCTTATCGAGGCTCATTGGAAGACAATTTACGCCATATGTTGGAGATGCTAATGAGTCAAGCTACTGGCATTCCCAATGGTAATCATGGACTTTTCCACCGTTATCGTATCGAGTCACTCACACTTGAAGCTGTGAAACGCATCACAAACAGCAATAATAACAATCGTTTTGGGACGGGACTCTCACTATTAAAAACCGTGGAAGGAATATCGCGTAGCTTAAATAACCTGTTGGAACGTTTTCATCAGAGCTACTTTTTCTATATATTAGTACAAAACGATCGATTCGTTTCAATTGGCGATTTTATGCCTTGCCTTATTGCATTAGCAAGTCCTATGTTTATCAAAGCTTTTCTTCTCTGGCTTACCACCACTACTAGTGATGAAACAAAATCTGAAGAAAAGGAATCATCAGTCCACGAAGAAAAATCGCCAATACAATTGCCATACATTACGGTGTTGCTTTACATGGCGGCGGCGCTATTATTGGGCTTTCTCTGCAACGCCTTGCCGTTTAGCCAACAAGTGAGAGATTACTTTACGGCCATGGGTATTAGCACAAAGATGAGTGTTAGTTTAATTTTGGCTGCGCAAGTGTTATTTGGAATACTGATGCCAATATTTTACACTCTTCCGGAGATTGGTCTTCAATTACTAAATATAGGAGCGTTAATATTTATGGGTGTGACGTTGATTGTCACTGGACTACTGAATTTCGCCTTGGGCTTTATTCTGGCTACGCTCATATCGCCCTTAACGGTATTGATGGACAGCGAGGGCACTAAAGGCTTACGCCAAAACTTAACACGGATATATACATTTTTACTAAATCCAATTGTAGTTATCTATTTGCTGGTGCTGTGGCTAACATTATTTGAATTTCCAGAGTTAGCACTAAGTGATGTGGCTAGGCGTGCTTTTGGCGCTACAGTGGATGCAATAACATTTAGTATAATGGACAGTATTGTAAGAAAAAAATTATAAGCATGTACTTGACTGGCATAGATTTCATTTGAATTTTTTTCGCAGATTTATGGTAATTGGCTGTACACAGCGGTAGCTGCCGTATATTTCCCGCTTTGGATATTGTACTGGACCTTAGCTCTCGGCCGGAAAAGCACAAGTATTACATTGAATAAAAAAACTGATTAAATTTTAACCAGCAACTAAAATATTTAGTACTTGCAATGAAAAATTTTATATTAAAAATATTCCATATATTTATTCATAATAGAATTAATTTAATATATTCTATGAACACCAAATAAATATTTCACTTAATATTTTTCAAATGCTACGGCTGCCGCCAATATGACACACACCCTTGAAAGGTGTTTAGTTGGCGTACGTCTTACGCTGTTTCGCTACATATATTTTTTGAGGAGCCATTGGTTATCAAGTTTTAAACTAAAAAACAAATTCTAACGAATTTCTAAGGTTTTTATTTTAGCCATTTTCTAAAACTTATATCTAGAGAAGATTTTATTACATATTCCACCAATGCCAGCCGATTAGAACGATAATTTTTTGACAAATATTCATTTTGTTTTCCTGGCAATTATTTAGAGCGGAAAGATCTAAAAAAATCTCGTTTTTTCTTTGGATAAAATACACGTAAAACTTCATCGCTTAAATTGTTTATTTATTTGATAAAAAAGTTAGATATTATGCATACGTATTCTTACTCTGCTGTGAAGTAAGTAGGTACAATAAATGTATTTAAGTAGTTAATAATTTAATTCTGTGGGTTGCAGGTTGTAGGTATGTATGAGCGAGATTTTAAATTTAGAATTTAGATTTTTTTTTTTTATAAAATGAAATAATTCGATCAATTAGTGTTTAGTCCTAAATATCGGTGTTTAATTTCCGTGAAATTCTTTATTAGACAAATTATACTTATAATTACTTAGCTATGGCTATATTGATTATGTATATAATGTTGGTACATGTATGTGCAATCATACATAATTTATAAAACGTTCATCGCATACTAAAAGCATTCTTCAAACCTATTTGGACTAAAGTCTAGACGATTCCAGCTCTGCAGTATATAAAAATAATAATAAATACAAATAAAATCTGAATATATATATGTGCACGCATTTCACAAATCATTCGTTTGGAAACATTAAATACATGTTAGTGTAAAAAAAATACATAATAATAAAAGTTTGTTTAGCACGATAACAATCGTAGTAATAGAACAATAATTCAATATAAGCTAAATTAGTATACAATATATATGTATGTGTGAGCAGTTGGGCATAAGTATTTAATCAACAATTACTGTTAAAGAATGTCTCACAGTGGTTTTTTCTTTGCGTTCACGTCATTTTTGCTTTTCGAAGTTTAGTGATCGTGGCATTAGTGAGAGATTCTTGAGGCATGCATGAGCTTGTTGCACCATAAATTGTTGATCCTTGGTCTGACCACATGCTAATCTCTCCCATTTCGGATCCAAGTACTGATGACCACTTCGCTCACGTGACGGCAATATTGACAACGCATTCTGCCCTTGCTGTTGTTGTTGTTGTCTCTGTTGTGGACTATTCTCTTTTTTGGCTTCTTCATTGGTATCGAGTAATAGATCAGCCTCACTGCATAGTGTGTCCTTCATGATCATCGTTGTAGGTGAAAATGCAATCGACTCGTTTGGTGTCAAAAATTTACTGGGTGTTTCTGTCTCAAATGGTAGCGGCTTTTTTTCTTGTTTAATTCCTGCACTCGGCATAACATTCTCACCCCAACTGGTGATAAGCGATTTCCGTGCTTTCTTTGTCGGTTGCGATGTTGAGCCAGCAGCGGTACTTCTGGATATATCGCTTGTCAAATCCGTATCTGACGACATGTTTTCTTTTTTGATAGCCATATTATTTGAGTCATTCACCTGTTCTTCGTGTATGATTTCGGCCAGGTCCTCGACCAAGGAGGATGGACTCGGAGGAATGTAACGACGCTTTTTGCCCAAAGCGGCTAGAGCGTCTTTGAAAGGTGTAGGTGTACGTGGCCCCAATATACCTGCAAGCAACAAAGACAGAAACGTAATATTTTGAATAAGAACATAAAAATTCTACAAAAATCTTACTTTTTTGTGGTGTTTCAATGGAAGAACTTTCCAATTCTTTTTTGATTTCTACTCCGGGGCGACCACTACCTTTATGCACCGGCGTACTGGCACGCAGGCTAATGTCTTCGAATGACGGTAAGCATGGTGAATTGAGGAATTGCGAGGGTGAAAAGGGGAGCGGTTTTATAGGAGTCATAACTGGCGATTCAGGTAATTTGGTTTCCGTTTTCATCCAGTGATTGCCTGCCACACCTATGTTCTCTATGCCAACCGCTGTTGTTAGTGTGTTTGTTGAACATGTCACTATATCTAAAAATTGTGGTTGTTGCAATTGTGCATCAAACTGTGGTCGGGCACGTTTTAATATATTTGGTTGTGGACGTGTAGGCGGTGGCTTTGAAACTTGCTGTGCTGAATTTTGGATAGCAGCCGCGCCGGATGTGCTCGGTTGTTCTTGAGCCTCTTCGTTTTGTGGTCGCTGCACTTGGGGGCGTTGTAAGATTTGCGCGGACAAAGAAAGCGCTTGAGACGGGGCTGGTGCCTGTACTTGCGGCTGAGATGCAGTGTTGGCACTGGCTTTAATAAGCGCTTTTAAATTAGAACGCGAGTCTTGCAAATCGGGGTACTGACGTGCCAACACCCTCAAACGATGAGGATCGTACTTACGCCTCATGGTAGAGTTCCAGTGGTTCTTTATAGCATTATCCGTTCGTCCAGGAAGAAGCTTTGCTATTTTTGCCCATTGGTTTCCCCATTCTAAGTGTGCATTGAAAATTACACGGTCCTCTTCTTCGGTCCAAGCTGTTTTTTTAATATTGGGATTGAGATGATTATGCCAGCGTTCTCTACATTGCTTTCCAATGCGACCGTTTAAATATCGCGATATTAATGTCCATTTCTTTGGTCCGAATCGCCGCACAAGCTCAACAACTTTCTCATCTTCTTCTCTTGTCCAGGGACCTTTGATCAATTCGGGATTTAACACCTTAGCCCATCGCTGTTGAACTTGTTGTTCAGTGCGATCCTTAAAATGTGGTGCAATCAACTCCCATTGATCCCCATACTGTCCAACAAGCCCTTTAAGTAGGTTATCCTCAGCCCTTGACCATCGTTTGCCGTAGCCATTACCACCAGTAGTACGAGAACTTAAACTACTCGAATCATCATCGATGCCACCACCATTGTCCGAGCACTCTGATTCACCCGAGTCGCCACTTCCACTTTCTATTCGTTCGGTAATTACATAGGTGTCGACATTATCAATATCAATATTTCGATTCATACTGCTAGCAGATATTACTTTTCTATACCGCTTTTAGAGCGGGAGCAACTATGATAATTACAAATGTCGGTAAAATACTGGTATTTATGAACTTTCCCACCGCAATATAGACACTTTAAAAAACAATTTTTATGCGCTACGTCCTCGTAATGGTAAATAATTTCGTCTAATGAATTGGAATAAAATACTTGATCACAGCTCAAGCACTTCACCGTTTCCTTCTGATGTTTATTTAACAATCGCGGATGTATCGCGTCACTCTCGCAGCGGCCTCGCTGCGTTGTGCCAATTATTCCTTGAGATATTGTTGTTGGTGTTAGTGTAGCAGTTTGAACGTTCCTTGCCCATGTGAAATTATTGTTATCTTTACACAAATTCAAGTTTCCAAACTCGTCCATTAAAGAAAATAAAACTTCAGCTTATAAGTGGTGGTAAATTTTCACCTGTGTATGCAGCAATAACGCTTAACAATTTGAGTTTTCTTTTCAGTTTTTCACGGTTGACATTTCAAATTCAGCGACGAAGTGAATTGCTTGACAGAAAATAACTCGACTACCAAACGTAGGCAGCGACGGCGGCAGAGACGCGTTGGTAGCAGCTGTCACAACTAGTGATCCGCCGATGCCACAGCAAAGTCCCACAGACGGACATTCACACCCTCTGCTAGTAACTATTGCATGTGTTAAATACAAACTTAAATTCATTTATGGATAAACTTGAGCTAGATAAAACTTGCTAACCTTAAGAGGGTAGCTATAAATCTTTCAATTGCAAACTTTTCCTATTTGCTACATTTAATTTCGTTTGTAACATTTATAATTTTAATTTGCACAATACGTTCTGTTCTCGTTTAACGACGGTTTCTTCTCACACAAATAGCCATTTTGAAATGAGGTAACAGAGTTGCATTTAGCGGTCCTCAAAAACATTAATACGCCGATAAATTTATTAACAATGACTTATATGTGATCGATTTTAAGCATAATAAAAAACTATTCTTTTTTGGAACAAAATTCATATTATATAAAATAAAAAATTAACAAGTTTAATATTATATTAATGCTTCTTTGATATAGCTCACCGATATTTTCCAAATTTTATTCGAAACAATCCTCAGTAGTTCAGATATGAGAGACAAGTCCGTTAGCCCTTCTTTGGACACCTTTTTTAAAACCTTCGGTTGAGCAAGCGGGTCTGGCATTTTTCGTCCTGTTCGAGTATGTTTTTTAAAAGATTATATCCATAAATCGTTAGAAAATTAAATTTTAGGAAGTTTCCTGGAAGCTCAAGTCGTTAGTTGTAATAGAAATATGTTAAATTCACTCCCAAAGTCGAAAAAGCCAGTCTGGCCAGACGCGGGTGCCCAACAGAGGGTTAATGAATTTGTACCGGATTTAACTATGCCCTCAATTGGTTCATAATAAAATTTTACAGTTTACAAATAAGGTAACAACAAACAATAATTTGATACTCAAACCAGGAAATCGCAAAAAATAAAAATCAGCTGCTGTAGCGTAATCACCTTATTAAGTAAGTTGAATGTAAAATAAGACCTCTTCTTTTCGCCAAGGGTTAGTAAGTGGCGAATAGAAGAAGTAACTGGTATAAGTGAACAAATATTCGCAGTGCAGGAGTAGAGCTGCCTTAAATTAAATGCGTTGGGAAGATAATGAGTTATACCAGTCTAATGAGATATGACCATGTTCGCTAGCGGCGAATCTTGTTCAATAACTTTGTTGTTGCTTTCCCCCACCAATTTTTAGTTAAGTTAATCGAGCATAAATATAGCGAGCGGAGAAACTGAAGAGGCATATAGTAGTTTGTTAAGAAAAATGTAGAATTACGGCAGCTCAACAGCTGATTATATCAAATTCACCGAAAACCGTGTAGCGCTCCGCAACAAACTCCACTTTCTGTATTTTCTCAACCATAACACGATATAAATACAACCAGGTATCGGCTTGCATTTCGGGAGCAAATCAAATCCGAGTCATATTCCTTGACAAAATTTATTTATAAAAAAAAGCCGTATTCGTACGTACGTGAAAGTGCAACCGTATGTGGAACTGCAGCTAACTTCAATAGTTACATATTTGGCGCTTTATTTGACATTTACAACAGCAAAGCAGTGAAGTACTTTCCTTCAATCGCCATAGTTTGAAAATAATTGTTTTTTTGGAAGTGTATCAACGGCGTCATTTACGCGCGTTTTAGTAATTTTAATTACGTAGTTTTAACCATAAATCGATAAAATGTCTAATGTCTCCACGAAAAAGGTCTTCATTCAAATTGAATCGGCAGCCGAACAACAGGTATGAAACCTAAAAATGCTTCAATAAAAATTAAAGCCACGCCGATTTAGCTCAAAGGCCTACTAACGCCTGGTTGAATTTTCTCTTGTTTTGTCTTTGTTAACGATCATTTTACATTCATTTAATATAAAAATCATACTAATACGTTTTGTTTGTAAATTTTTATTTGTTGTTACATGCTTGTGTTATGGGGCCACACTATCATCGCTATCCGCATTACACCTCATCTGCTTGTTTTTAATATTGCTTAGGAGAATTTGAAGAATCAGCGCAAGACGTTTAAGGTGTTGCAACCGGGTGGGATCGCCACTGACAAAGAAAACTTAGCTGGGCGCCCACAAATTGACAAACTGAGTCGCCTCAAAGCGTAAGTTGCGTGTTTCTTCTATCGATTCTGTAAAAAATAGCAATATAAACATTTGAACTGAACATATATATTGGTAAATAGACATTTTTTTATTTAAGTGCACTAAAATTTTTCTTGATTTTGTTTTACTTACAGTGCTACTGAGGCCACATTGGCTTCCACCGATTTAGCGAAGCGTAAGAAGGTAGAGACACGTGTGTCGGAAACACAAACAAGTCCTCAGAAAAAGGTAGGCGGCGTAGAGAAGACTACAATAACTGCCGAAGATCTTACCAGTGAAGAGAGCCCGGGTGAACTATATTGGGAGCATTTAGCTGAGAAGCGACGTGTGGCTCTAGATGAAACGCTTTCAGAAAATAAACGCTTGCACGAACGAATTGAAGGCTTGGAGGCTGAGTTAGATACGTCGCGCCAAATGTTAAGCGAGGCACGTAATTTGGTGGAAGTATTAACAGAGATGTTAAATGAAAATGAGGCTGAACGTGAGATTGAAAGTGATGGTGGAGTAACGGGTGGAGAAGAACAGGAGGAGGCTGCTGGCAATATACTGGATGACGATGACAACAGCATTTTAACCAAATCAAGTACCGCACCACCATTACCTAAAGAAGAGCAAAAGGGGTTGGAACACGCCCGTCGGACTTAAAATTTAGAAATTGCCGCAATGCTGAATGCTTAACTCCACGACGTTAGTAAAATTGGAGTCGACTCATCAAATCCTTTTTAGCTTTTTATTATTATATATAATTACCTTAAATACGCTAGTTTATTTAAACATTTTCGTATTAATATAATATTTGTACCCGACAAGACGCTCTATAAGAAGGCGACGGGAGCGCTGCTGCTCATTACCGGGGCTCCAGTGTACTAAAAAATAGTCAACTCTCACATTTACTGAATTTTTTTTTTGTTCTTAACAAAATGTTCAACTGTTTAAAACTAGATTTTTAATTTTATGCGTGTTATTTTCGGATTTGAAAATTGTTTCATATTCTACGCGTGTTTCTAACTAGCAGTGAGAAATACAAGCCTATGTGTATATACATGGTTGTCGATAACATCAAATATATAAGTGTTGCAAAATATGAATTGATATTTTAATTAAAAATTTGGGCTTGATAGGAGATATATACAAGGGGTCACTGCTTATTTCGTATCCATTGTTCAAATGAAAACTTATGATGTTGTTGTTGTAGTTGTTGTAGCAGCATAAAAATTCCCCATACTTACATACGTACGGGGAATGCTGCTGGAGTGGCAGTCCTTGGCCGGATATAAATCCGGGTCGTTTCGGTAAGGTAGAACCGATTGCCGTGGAAACGGTAACTCCCAGTATTTTGGGGTTGTTAACCGTCGGAATTTGTGTGTCATCGACTTTCACTTTGAGTTGTAGCTTGACTTCCTTTGTCCAGATGGTGAAAAGGGTCGCCGTGGATTTAGTGGGAGTGAGTTGTAAGTTCCTCGCAGTGAAGAAACGAGAAAGGCCGGCGAGGTAGTCGTTTACCTTGGAGCATAGGCCATCAATTCCATTGCCCGACGCCAATATCGTGCAGTCGACTGTAATTTGTTATATAGTAGCGTGGCGTGAAAGCTTTTTTTAGATCTATCGCTACTAGGACAGTCCTCTCGCAGGGGCGGTTTTGGTTGAGTCCGCGGTTTACCTGTGTGTTAATGACGGTGAGTGCCGTGGTGGTGCTATGCACTCTTCGGAAACCATGCTGGTGTGTTTCTTAAAGAGTGCGAGTAAAAGAGCCTCAAGAGTCTTCACTACTGGGGAAAGGAGAGTTATCGGGCGATAAGATTCTCCTTGGTTGGCGGGTTTCCCAGGCTTCAGTAGTGGGACCACTCTCCCTAATTTCCACTTATAAGGAATGATGAGAGTGGCCATAGACAAATTGAAGACCTTGGTGAGATATTCTACTCCTAATGGACCCAGCTTTTTCAGCATCAGTATGTTCAGTCCGTCAGGGCCAATGGCTTTAGATGGTTTCATGTGCTTGATGACCCCATGAACCTCATCGCTAATAAATCCACCTTGATTAGAACGTACCACCTTAAATTCGCCGTAAATCTCTGAGTCTTAGATATTTTTGCAAGCCGAACTCGAAAAAAAAATTTTTTGCCCGAACGTAGGTGGCGTCTTTTTAAATTTTTCGTTGAATGAGTATATCAGAGAAAAAAATTAGTTTGTTCCGAAATTCATTGACCTCAAATATCCCGTTCTAGTACTTACCCACCAAATCTCCAGTCCTACAAACCTAACGTTTCACCTTAATGACAGTAAATTAAAGCTCGGAAAAAATCATTAAAGTTTAGTATTCCGATTATTTCAATAAAAGTATTAAAAAAAATTTGAATTGTCAATCAGTTTTATCCTGGTAGCAAAAATAATATTAGCAACTAAAGACAAATTTCTAAACTATCCACACTTTTCTGCACTTTTTGAATGCATCGTTAAGGACAAATTGTATTTCTCAGTTCAAGACTTACAAAGCCCGCAGACAGGTCAATAACAAAATTTAAATTCAGAGATGCTTCTATATTTTTGGATATATTAATAGATTAGTTAAAAAAATGCTAACAATTAAAGTGCAAACGTTTAAATAAATTGGACATGAATCGTTAAACAGTGAGCTACAGAATTTTATTGCTTTGAATTATTTAATACAATTGGAATAATTTTTTAATTCGAACAATTCAGGTTTTTTCAGTTCGAGTTCTTACGAGTGCATTGTATTCATAAATATTTGAAATTTACACTAATGTTTTATTTCAGAGTTTCAGCATTAGGTTTATAAAAAAATAGGTTTATGTAGGCCAGAGATAACCAAATACGAATTGAATTAATGTTTTTAGAAGGTAATCAAATTTTTGTAAACCAAAACATTTTTTGCCTCCGGTTGTGATACGCTAACTACTTACATACACATTGCGGGTGGTGCTGCGGTAACATCTAGCACATTCTAGTATGGCACTTTTGGGGAAAAATTTATATTATCTTAAGAACCAATGAATTCCTAAAGCGCGATCTGTAAATATGTATGCTGCTAAAAATAATCCACTAATTTATAGATTTTTCAATATGAGCAACTTAAAAAGAACAATTTGATAGAGTAATTCTGACAATTTAAGTAATGATGATAGCAAACTGTCCAAAAACCTTAATTTTTATTATCTAGCTGCATAAAAATTTATATTTTGCTTATTTCTTAACCTTTTGCTCTCTGTAGTTTGGCCCAGTACCATTTTTCATGCATTCTGGGTTTACCGCTAGTTATATGACATTTCCGTTAATTTCCTGTTTCGCCACCAACCAAATCGCATGGACATTAAAACGTTTGCAGACATTCGTATCCTTTTTTACATATATCAATAATTATAATCTATATATCATTTTCCTTAACACATACTTTGTACACATAGCATCACCATTTGGTAGAATTTTCGAGCACTTACACAGTTTTAATGCAGTGCAATCTTCGCTTATCGATGTATTGTTGCATTCGAATAGATCGGTGGTGCTTAGTGCACCCACTGGTTCTGGCAAAACTGTGGCGTTTGAATTGGCCATTGTGCGTATGCTACTCGATCATCAACTGACAGGCGCGACTAGTTCCAGTCAGGACCTGAGCAACATAATGGTATCAAAGGCTATTTATGTGGCACCGATAAAAGCCCTTTGTGCCGAACGATTTGACGATTGGAAGGTACGTTTTGGGGTTATAGGCGTCAAGTGTTTACTCCTTACAGGGGATAGTGAATTGGATGAACTAACACGACTGCGGGGCGCTCAAGTGATTATTACTACACCAGAGAAATGGGATTCGCTGACACGTCACTGGCGTGATTGCCGTGACGTTATCAGCTCGGTGCGTCTGTTTCTTATTGATGAAGTGCACTTGTTGAATGAAGATGTGCGTGGCCCTGTGCTAGAAGCGGTAGTGTCGCGTATGCATACAATTGCGCGTGATACAATGGAGAAACCGCTGCGATTTGTTGTAGCTTCAGCCACTATACCAAATGTACAGGATATAACTCGTTGGATAGCTGGCGCGGGAGCCAGCCAAAGTTATAGCAACAAAAGAGCTATTGATGAACAAGTGACACAGTTGGTGTAAGGCATTTTAATTTAGCAAAGTGGAAAGTTTAACAATGCACATAATTGTTTTTGCTTTCTATAGTTATTCGGATTCAGATCGTCCTGTGCCATTGGAAAGACATGTGTTGGGCTTCAATTCCTGCATGCGTGGCTTTAAGTTTGATATGACCCTCAATTATAAATTAACCGGTATATTACAAAAATATTCCGATCGTAAGGCTACTTTGGTAAGTTCAATACAAACTAAAATTTATTATACAGCTAAAAATATTCATACTTCTGGAAGCATTTGAATAGTATGCAATACATAAGTTACTTTTATTTAGTAATTGCCACCAAAAAAGGCTTTTGAACTGGAATTGTGTTGGTTTATGGTTATAAGAGTATTCATCTAAGCATGTAAAACCATGAAAGCCTCATAAATCGTATAAGTTTATAACAATACAAACTAGCTGACAAAATATGTATGAAAATTCATTTAAGCCAATGAGAAAAATTTACCCTTTGATTTCGTATACATGAAATGCAACCCTGCCGTTTTCACAGCTTATGTATCACACCGGAAATTTAAATTGAACTACCAAATGGAAGTGGTAAGATAAATTTAAAACTGTAAAAGAAATCATTTCAAATTTTTGTCAAAAATGGACAACGTCAGCAAATCAAACGTAATGAAGATTAAGTAATTTTTGTTTTTCAGTTACATTCTGCATTTTGTTTATTAATAATTCGTAGCAATCCAGTTGATCGATTGAAGTGGCACAAAACTTTAATCAAGTGCCTTTGTGTAACCTCAAATGTAAAAGTATAATTTTAAGGGTTAGGTAAAATTAAGGGCTTAGATAAATGCAGTTCCCGACCCGTTCAGCTAGCAAAACTCGATGGAATTTCACCACTAATGGAACGCGAATTAAGTGGGTTTATTAAACATGCCCTCATTCCCACAAAAAGATACAAAGGAAATATTTTTAAAGTTCGATAAACATGTTATCTGATTGCTGAACACTTTAGATGGAATATGGGACAAAATACATCTCTAAGTCCATTGTATTTATGCAAGTTAATTAAATACTCGTATCTATTTAGTAACCCGTGAGTAACACGGAACACTATACATAACGCGTGCATACAATTTTATTAAATATTTGTAAGTTTTCATTACTAGTGGATTTTGAAACAAATTTTCCCAAATTTAAAATCTAAACACAGTTTCCTTTTGGCCGGAGAAAATTGTTAGCTATATTTTGAGGTTATTTTTCTTTCTTTTTCAATAAAATTAGTTTTTATTTTACATGCTATCAAAGTTATAAGCTCTTACAATCAATTACTTTATTTTAGATATTTTGCAATTGTCGGAAGTCTGCTGAAATGGCAGCAGCTGTTTTAGAAAAAAATGTTAGTACACATTTCCCATTAAGTGACCAACAGAAGGAAAATCTTGCACAACTCGCACAAAAGTATGTATGTATTTTTGTAATCAACTGTTCCGTTATAATAACAGTATAACAGTTAACGTTATATTCATGTTTTATTACCTTAGCGGCAAAATTTCATACAAACTGTTTCAAGACATATTTACATTTATGTATATATACCTCTTTATCTCTTGTTTATCTATCCACTGTAAGCTTGCACGACACTAAACTGCGCAAATTGACTGCACATGGCATTGCTTACCATCATGCCGGCATGAGTCTAAGTGATCGCCACCAAATCGAGGATAGCTTCCGTCAGGGTAACTTAATAGTTTTGCTCTGCACCAACACTTTGGCAATGGGTGTCAATTTGCCCGCACGTCTTGTGATCATCAAGTCAACTGAGGTATGTAGCAACAAAAAGTTTTTTTTTTATTTTTTTGTAAAAGTATGGATAAGCAGGTTTATACATTGAATTTTAAACTATTGCCAACTCTTAGTACTATCATCTTGGTCAAATGACGGAGTATCCAGAGAGTACTTTACTACAAATGATTGGACGCGCTGGACGACCACAATATGATACAAAAGGTGTTGCTGTGATCTTAACACACAGCAGGAATGTGGTGAGTCTAAGAACGTAGTCTTTGTGTAAAAAGTTAGTTAAGAAATTTTAATAATGCAATATAAAACAATTTTCCTAATAAATTCCGTCATGGTATGTGCCCTTTCTCCTCCATTATATTATTTTCAGCCACAATCTTTTGCTATTATTTGGCTGGAGTCATTATTCCAATAGAGTAGAATTTCTGCGATTTCTGAGCAATAAACTTGCACCAGTCATATTTACTTTTTTAAGATCTTAATTTATTTTTTGAATATTTCATATTTTTTTTCTTTTCAAGAGGACAAATGTGGTTTCAATGTCATTTTTATTAGAATATTATCAAATAAAAGAAAATACCCACAGTACATTTACACTCGCTCAATTTATTTGAACGTCTACATTTTTGCTTTACCGATTTTTTTCCTGCTTACGTGCTCATAATCACCCGATGCTTTCCATTTCAATTCAAAACTAAATTGCCGATAAATCTTGAAAAAAAAATTTTTACGGGCGAACAAAAAAATACGTGTCTTATTATTTTGAGCAGAGAGCAACATATTTGAGTTGCATCGAAATCGAAGAACATGTCCCGAATAGCCCGGTTGAATTGAAATGGAAAGCATCACCCGTAACTAGAGTTGGGTATTTCCCGAGAAAATCCCAATCTCGAGAATCAGGATTTCCCGAAATAACGAAAATTTCAATTCTCGAGATGCGGGATTTCCCGAAAATAATATAATTTTTGAGATTTCTCGAGAATTCTCGAAAATTCGGGAAAAATTCCAAAAAATTAAAAAAAAAAATCTAAAACCAGTGTAAGAGCAATGAATTTCATAAAATATTTTTTTTATTTATTTTTATTAAAGTATAAATTACATAAAAAAATATTTGAAAATATTACAATACTTACTATTTCAATTATTGCAAACAAAAAAGTGAAACAAAAATAATTACAAAAAAATTCAAAACAAAAATAATTCAAGATTATACTTATTAAAATAGGGGGAAAAAGTGATTGTAAACATTATTTCCCAAAATGGTGTTTTAAAAAACACAGACTGTCAATGGCTTCGTTTGACAATCGCGTACGCTTTTTGGACACAAAATTACCCGCTGTAGAAAAATTCCTCTCATTTTGAGTCGATGTTGGCTTAACAGTGTTAAAAGCCCCGATCAGTCTTTCAACATTTTGTGTTTTCTCTCCAGTTTTTTCATATAGTTTTAGCTCGTTTCTAAGCGACGAAAACATCTGGTTCGCCGCATGTTGCGCAATGTCTGCTTTCGGTTTTGAGCATTGCTGAACGTATTTTTCAAGCTGTTTCGCCATATCTTCTTCATCGACGTTGTTGGTTGCAAATACGTCATCATCGTCAGAACTAGACACTGCTTGGTCTTCTTGAATGCTCGTAGAAAATAGACGAACCAAGTAGTTTTCGGCTTCTTTTATTAATTCTGTTTTAGAACAGGTGTGGAAAAATTCAGATTTGTCACTAGAGCTGTTAACTGGATCGTGTAAATATTTAAAGGCCGATAACAAACGGCTAGATCTACGAGCTGTTAAGTTTTTTTTAGGCTGGATAAGAATTCATTGCCCAATTCGGTGTGCTGATTCTCCAATTTTGTGAACAAAAATTTGAGAATAGAATCCGCAGCAAGTAAGTTCACATTTTGGCGACTAAGTGCTTCTACAGCAACACATATAGGTTTAAGAGCATTTATGATATCCTCGAAATACTTTTCTTCTGCGTCAGTAGCGGTCATAAAATTTAAATTAAGAGTGTCGAGCGCCTTACGAACATGCTTGCTGATGCAAATGTATCTGGCCAGCATAGTTTCCAGGCTATTCCAACGTGGTTTGCAATCCAACAGCAAAAAAAGTTCTTTCTTCTCGACCTCTTTAACATAACTCTGCAAGATGGCATTCCGTACAGGCGAGTTCTTGAATTTCAAAACTATCTTGCGAAACTTTTTTACGATTTCAAATGCAGACTTTATAGTGACCGTCTTGTCATCAACAAATACGATATTGTCGTCCTCGTCATCGGAAGCGTTTTCCGCATTAATGTCGGAAAATGAAGTACTGGCTGCATTGTTTTCATTTTCATCGGAGCCTCTATCATCCGAATCGTCTCCATCGCTTACGTCACTATCGTATATCCTGTTTGCGACTTTTCGTTTCTGGTACATTACCTCCATGCCCGCCAAATGTATGCCGTGTTTGTAGCAAATCTGTTGATGCGCTGGTGATAGTCTCCCAAATTCGATCATGACACTGGCACCATCACTTGTAATAGCCACGATGTCGGACTGTAGTTTTATATTGAAGTCTGAAAGCTTTGCATTTACGAGCTCATATACTTTTTCAGCGGGACATGATTCCTGAATGCGAACCAGGCCAAGGTTGTCAGATTGTCCATCGTCATAATATTTATGGATGTTCATGTAACGTCGGTTTCGCACGCTTGTCCACTCGTCGATGCTCAAGCTGAACTTACGCTGTGCAGATTTAAAATTTTCAATTTTGATCTTCAAATCGCTTTTTATTTTCGTGCAGTACTTCATAACCAAACCCAGAACAGCTTTGTGACACTTTGGAAGATGAAATCCTAAGCGGCTGATACTATTACGAATGAACTCACTTTTTGTTATCGCGTTTATTGGAATTCCATCTTTTGCAGCCAATTTTGCAACAATTTGAAAAAGTTGTGAAGAGTTCGGGTCTTCTTGGCTGGTGGCTGTTCTTTTGGAACCCCATGTTCCCTTAGCTTCATGTTGTGTATCCTCTCCATGTGACGGTGAAGTCCAGATGTTGACGATGACTTGTATTTCAAACATGTTGCTTCGTCGTCAAATCGCTTGAAAAGCTGCCAGACTTGGTCGTATTCGTATTCTGAACTCATGATTTTTAATGCTAAAAATTCAAAATTTGTTTTAAATTTTGTTTTTTAAAGGAAGTAACTAACCGGTACTCACAGTCAACGATACGTCGATTCAAAACTTAAAAATAAGTAATATTTGGACCACAAAATATTTTATTATACGGTGTATAATTTATACTTAATCAGGTACCACAAAATGAAATGCACCCGCTCACTACAAAAAATAAATTTACAAACGTCGTCTGTGCAGTCTGCGAACAAATTGAAATTGCTTGACTATTTTCAAAGCATTTCTAATTGCTTAACTGCTGCTACATAAAACTAAACTTCATTAGCTTGATGTTACAGTGCTTTCCCTCGACATAGCATAGCAACGCATCTAGCATTTACTCTGTAGTCACCCTAAAACAAAAAAAAAAAAAACAAACAAACAAACAAATGGAACAGTTATACTGTTGTGGCTTTTCGCATAGCAATTGAAACTATGGTGTGAATTGTATGTGATTCTGCGAAACAGTATGTAGTGTGCGATTCTTTGTAACATAATGGCCGTTACAGTTTGGTGTTTCCAGGTATTAATCATATGTATGTGTATTCTTTTACTTTTGAAAGAATTGTTTTTTCTCTTAATATTTGACAACAAAAATTAAAAAAAAAAAATGGATTTCTCGAGAAATCTTGAAACATTCTCGAGATTCGGGATTTCCCGAAATGCTAAAAATTTCAATTCTCGAGATTCGGGATGGAAAAATATCGAGAATTTCTCGAGAATTCCCGTCGGGAAATTCCCGAAACCCAACTCTACCCGTAACCAGGGCCGTGGAGAGAGTATACGGGCCCCGGGGGAAACTTGAGATGCGGGCCCCTTCAAATTTTTTTTATTTATCAAAATGCGTATTATGTTATAGTGATATAACATTTAAACATTGAAAAACTCATTGATAAAATTTTTGATAGAATTAATTATGAAATATTGATTAAAATGAATTTTAGAAAGCTCTTCAGCAGATCTGAAATAAAAAACGCAGCTGAAAAAAGTTAAAATTTTTTATTCATTTTGTGAGCCTTACAAATATTTGAAAATGACTGCCACGATGCTTAGAATTTTGCTTTTCTTGCTTTAGCTGAGGCAAAAGCTCTTATAATATCATCCAAGTCGAGTTTCTTTGCTAACTCAGATTCCAAATACAAAGTTGCCAATCCTGTTACTCGACTCTGAGTTGAACAAGAACGATGGTAGAAGTATTATTTACTATATTTTTTCAAGCAGGAATTTTCTTGGAATTACCCTCGAGTCCGGGCCCCTCTGAAAACTCCGGGCCCGGGGGAATTGCTTTACGTAAACGTCTCATAATGGCCAAATAATACTCCTTATTATCTATCTGACATCACCTGGCTGGCAAAAGTTTATGGTGTGCAATATCATTGTAATCCATAAAAACCGTGAGTATAGTTTTCGTTTTTCACTGAAAAAGACGTAGTTTTTTGGTCTTGGTTTATTCGGAGCTCTCTATTCGCTCGCCTGATGTCGTACTCATAAACCCACAGCTCGTCTCCAGTAATGATGCGTTTGATGAATGTTGGTTCGGATCCAGTCTGGAAATCATGTCTTCAGCGACATCTACGAGGTCACTTTGTTGAATGGATCCATAAGCCATGCTCAAGTCCTCTGCCAGCTCCCTGATAGTTAATTTGTGGTTATTGATCAACTCTTATTTCACTTTATTTATTTTTTTTTTCGTTATCGACAGTCTGGCATTACGTTCATCATCCTCGATGAACCTACCATCTCTTCTGAAGGGTTCATGCCACTCATAAGGGGTTGTTTTCTTTAGAGTATCATTACCGAAACAGTTTCCCAACAACGCAACAGTTTCTCACCATTGAATCCAGTTTTAATGCAAATTTAGTACAAGCTTGTTGCAAATTCAAAAAAAACTTTAACAAAAAAAAATTAAAAATAAAAAACTGTAAAAATCGAAAACACGTATAGTAAGATTTACTTAAGGCGGCGTAACTTTTACAAAATTCAAGCAATGACAATAAAATTTTAATAGGAATGTTAATTATAAATGTAGCAACCTAACAAAAAAAAAAAAAAGAGGTTGTATGTAAAGTCGGTTTACAGACGATAGTTTAACGTGACAACGTCATAAGAAAATACTGATGGAATGGTTGCGTTTTTCAAAAGAAAATTTTAATTTTATTTGTTTGATATTTTGTATGGATATAGAGAAGGAGGTAAATGGAATCGCAATGGAATTGTTCAAGTTGCATTTACACAAACGTCAAAAATGACGAAACATTTATCAAATTAATGAAAGATATGTTCAATTTCGATTGTGCATCAGTCGTTAATAAGTCAACAACGCTAAGAGGCACCATCATCGATTTGACTTTTTTAAGACACATTACACTCGAAACACTCCCTTTCATTTCCTACTTTTCCTATCATTGTCCTATTCTCAACAGAGAAATGGTTCATTACCATGCACACACGAAGAAGGCAAATGCAAATACAAATATGTGAATTTATATACATATGCACGTATACATACATATATATGCTCACTCAAGTAGGAGAGAGCCAGATGTAGAACATTGCCGAACGCGGGGGCCGATTGTGCCTCTTTGTCGTTCGTTCCGCGCTCTCGCTTGCAGTTCAAGCAAGGTAACGCCGCATTTTTTGGTGCGTGCAGCCGGCTACATCGAATTATAAGACGTTATACGAAAAATACAGAACTCAAATCAGTTTACTTAGAGCGCCACCTGGCGGTTCTTCCGGGAACTTCTTGATCAGAGTGGTATCTGGGTTAGTCAACGTATAGGTACTATATGATAGCTTGGGGATGCAAAGTCAGCACTATATGGTGGATGCATCACTTACCAGGCTAGGCTTAGTCGTTGGGTCGATAAAGTTACGCAGTCTGATATTGAAAATATTTAATCAAATTGATATACATGTAATCTTTCATTAAATATATGTAATAATATAGTTGTTACCTTCCAAGCGCATAGAATAGAAGATTATGCGGATTATAGTGCAATTTTGCTAACCTTATTTTACGGAAGCTAGGAAATTGTCATGTTTAATATTCATCTTTAGTAAACTGTGAAACGTTAGATTAGATTAATGTAAACTTGGTATAGAATAGAAATAAAATACTTGCATTTACGCATGTATAGGGTGGTCTATGAAATGACAGCTGTCTTGCAGGTAATTTTGACAGAAAGTCAGTATCAAAAATCGCTTTACGTTTTAACAATGCGGGAAGTATTGCAAACTTAACTTAAAAGGCAGTGTTGTGTAGTCCAAATAGTGCCTGCATGCATAACACATTTTTTTGTGCCGGAAATTGATGACATAGCCTTACCATTCTACTCAGACCATGACACTATCGATCTTATGCGAGCCAAGTTCGGTAATCGTGTTATCAGCCATCCCGGCGGAGTCGATTGAGCACCTCGGCGTTGCGATTTGACACAATTAGACTGTTTTTTGTAATGCTGAGATTAGATGATGTTATGCGAACAATTCATTAAAGATTCAGGCTCTTAATTCGAATATCGAGCCAACCATCCGTGAAATAGAGTAAGAAGCCGTCGCCAAGGTCTTGGAAAACTAGATTAACAGGAAGCGTTACTGTGAAAAAATCCAAAACAGTCAGAACAATTAAATCGTTTTCCATAACTAATACGAGTATCTACTCTTTCGATTAAACGAATAATATATCGAAAACAATTTATTTTTGTTAATTTTCTTTAATTTTTATATTATTTTCTATAGTATATTGTGCGTGATGTTCGGGTTGAAAACCATGTGTTGGTAAATTGTTACTGAATAATGAGGGTATTTATGCTTTCGTTATGTTTTATTTGTAGACATCTATTTTGGTTTATTTAAGTTAGACTGGCAAAATTTTCACATTTTCCGGATTTCTTCTCCTCTGGTCATGTTCTTTTTCAGTAAGAGTTAGCTACGAACTAAATTTATGACACTTCGCTCTCAAAAAGCAAATATTAAAAAAAAAAATGCAAAACGTGATAGTTGCAACAATTGTCGCTAATTATCCCGTAGGTGAACAAAACTAATAATCGTTGTCATTAAAAATTTAATGAACATCAAACAGCTGACTGGAGTGTAACTGCTAGCATAAAAATAGTCAAGCTTGCCACGATGATAATTTGATATTTAGTAAGTCAGTAAAAAGATAATAGTTCTCTGCATGTACAATACTTTTCCAGTAAAATTTAGCCAGTAACTCAAAGACAATATTTAAAAATAACTACAAAAACGCAAACTTGTAATTATAAAATGTAAGCATTTTGACCATTTGATTTTTTAAAAATTTAGTTTTTTTTTGTTTATCGGGTGAGCACATGATTGCAAATAGCTGTTCTTCTTACTGGCAAATTGTTGCATGCTAACATTTATTTAGTAAACATGTGCAATAATTTAATAAAATTGGGGCAGTTCTAAATATTGCATTACAATATTCTTCTGGATAAAAACTCTGGTAAAATTTGAAACAAATTCTAAACAGCCTAAATTCCATTGAGTCATAATTTTGTATTTGAAAAGACTTTCTGTAAAGACAAAATGAAAATTAATATTTCAAGTCCGCTTAATTCATTGTGATTGTAATTCATTACTTTTCCAATTTTTAAATAAAAAAAAATAATATTTCAAGTATAAAAATTCTCTATGCAAATATATTTCGAGCCATAGTTTCGTATTTTTTAAAATACTGCAAAGAAAAAAATTTATGTTTTGTATATTCAATTAAAAAATTTGTTGGTTTTAGAACAATAATATATCGATGTTAAAACATGTATATACATATGTTTGTGTAACTGCCCTCTATGCTATAAGTTAAAATATTGTTGTAAGTCAAAATATTGTCGCATATTTTGCGCACCTATTTCACACCGAGGCAGGTACGAGGTGCCAATGATTGAATATCGGTATGTAATAAAGATACAAGAAAATTAAGCCCAATTAAATTTTTAGCCAATTAAACTATTTCCAAAATTAGCGCTAGTTGTTTTGTTAATTGCTTTAAAGGAAATGCACACGCCTGGTCAATTATCTGGGCGAGTCTTAGAAGTTTTAAAACAGAATTTTGCACAGCAGAATTTGGACTGTATAGAATTTTGCAGCACAGAATTTTATTAAGCAGAATTTAAAAATACAGCATTTTGCATACAGAATGTTGGACCCAAATTTCACTTTACGCTTTAAATTTACCCTTCCATGCAAATTTTTTGGGTGCGTAAGTGAGTTTGTTCATTAAAATTAGAATAATTAAAATTTTATAAAAAAAATACGCTCGAAGAAATTACTATGTGACAAAGCACAAAGCAACGCGCTCGATGCGCAGACCCTTTTGCGATGCCGCAAAATTATTAATCTAATTTTGTTTTTGAATAACTTTTACTATTAGGTGCGCCACTAAATTCTCGCTGTTTGTCAATAGATGCCGCCAGCAGTGTGTGCTAGTCGATTCTAACATAACCTCAACGTCATACACCAAGCTTAGACATATGGTAAACAAACTGCTTCGACACATTAGTGATTTTGTTTTGGTATCATATACTTTTGGTTTTGTGAAAATGTCTGATATTGTGCCGAATAATCGTCATTTTCGGGAAGTGTTGATTTTCCTTTTTTATTCGAAAAAAACGGCGGTTGAAGCGCATCGAGAGGTACAAAAAGTTTATGGAGATGCTGCTTTAAGTGAAACAACGTGCCGAGATTAGTTCTGTCGCTTCACAGACGGTGAACGCCCGCATGAAGGAAGGCCAAAACCTTCACAGGCGTTGAATTGGAGGCATTGCTCAATGAGGATCCGTGTCTACCGCAAGAAGAGCTTGCTTCAGTATTAGGAGTTACCCGCCAATCCATTTCCAAGCGATTGCATGATTTGGGAATGATTCAGAAACAGGGGACTTGGGTTCCTTATGAGTTAAAACCAAGGGATGTTGAACGTCGTTTTTTTCCTGTGAACAACTGCTCCAGCGGCAAAAAAGGAAGGATTTTCTTCATCGCATGGTGACGCATGATGAAAAATGGATCTATTACAGCAATTCAAAGAAAAGAAAGTCATGGGGACTGCCCGGTCGCATCGGCCAAATATTCACGCTACGAAGGTTATGCTATGTATTTGGTGGGACCAAGTTGGTGTTATTTATTATGAACTGTTAAAACCAAGCGAAACCATCACTGGGGATCGGTATCGACTTTAATTGATGCGATTGAGCCGAGCGCTGAGCGAGAAGCAGCCGCAATACGCGGAGAGGCATGAAAAAGTGATTCTACAGCATAACAACGCTCGGCCTCACGTTGCCAAACCCGTTAAAACCTGCCTGGAAATACTGAAATGGGAAATCCTACCCCACCCGCCATATTTCCAGATATTGCGCCTAGCTGACCAGCTGTTCCATTCATATAAAGACGTAACAAAATGGCTTGATCCGTGGATAGCCTCAAAAGATGAACAGTTTTGCCGCGACGGTATACGAGATCTATCAGAAAGACGGGAAAAAGTAGTAGCCAGCGATGGGCAATACTTTCAATGATTCACTAGTCACCATTTTTTCAGAATAATGTTGTATTTTCATCATATTTGCGCACCTAATAAATAAAAAAAGAAGGGTTTTGAGTGACGAAAAATTGTATTTTGCCCCTAACACGCTCCATTGCTTGTATGTTTGTATGCGGCAGCTTTCTGATGCAAAAGCTCTGGTATGATTGACGTGAGATGTTAACAAAAATTATAAATTTTCAGATAGGATGATTAATTTTGCATCACCTTGTATATTTTCTGCATCCTCTCAAACACTTTGTTTTGGTTCTCTTTTAACTATAAATCATTTATTTTAAGATTGAGCCATTTTCCATTTGCTTGTTATACATACATTTGTATATAACTGTAACAAATATCAATATTTGTGTGTTTTTTTTTAATTTACGTATTATCAAAAGGTACATAGTGAACGCTTTCAGCGCATAAAGCGAAGAAGATGATGTACATTTAATATAAAATATGATAGTATAAAATAACAATATAATCGTAATATATACATATAAAAGTACAGTAGGGTTGAAGGCATCATTTACCTAAAGCAAAGAAGTTAAAGTATTATAGAATATGTTTATAAACATATGTACATATGTACATACATATAGGCAATAAGTGAAATATATATGTACATAGACATTTTATTTACAATGTTCGCCATAAATAAGTTAATTCCCTATTATTAGCGAAGAAGATGTTGACGTTGTTTCATAGTTGTTGCTGTTGCTGCACAAGCCTTTCGTTGAATCATTATTTGTAAGTCCCCTGTATCTTTTTAGCATTTGCGTGTGTGCGTACCTATCTTTGTGTATATGCATATGTGCTAAGTGTCTGTGTGTGTTGTTGCTTTCTTAAATATGCAAATTTCGCTATGCGTCTGCATAAATTTTTAGCTAAACATTAACTAAATTTTTACTTATTTTCTCATTCTAAACCTTTGACCTGTAGGTTCCATCACCACTCTTGTTATCATTTTCCATTTGATTGCAGTCCTTGAAAGGAGTTTTATCTAGCCATGCGTTCTTGTGGATCTTATGAATGCCTTAACCCAGTGGATTAGTTGTGTCAAACGACACTTTGGGAACGAAACCATTCTCTCCCTCTACTGTGTAGGCAACGGTCATTAGGCGTCCATCTGGTAGCCATACGGAATATTGGCCAGAAACCTATCAAGTTTTTCAAGTTTTTGTAATTAAGTTTCTATTTCATAGAAACTAATGGGGCAAACTTACTTTTCCCGCAGCATCACCCGCCTCATTTTTGTTGAAGAATAATTCTTTCTCAGGATCCTTAACCTCGTATTGGTATTCATACTGAAAAGGAAAAATAATAAATAGTTCAAATACATTCCATTAATATGTAGATTTAGATTTTATCATTGTCGTTTTAAATACATTTTTCCAGTAGTTAACTTCACTTTTTATGTGAAAAATGTTTCTTCTTAAATTACACTTTAATTATCTACACCATTTTATCTGACATTAGAAACTGCAACGGTCAGAATTATACCAAAAGCATTAGAACGTTTACCTCGCCAATGAAACCATTGGATTGTAATTCGTTGAATTATATGGATGCCTTCATATAGCATGGTGAAAAGATTACAGAGGTGTGGTGAGAAGATTTCCGAGCGTTGACGGGCTTTCAGCGAATTTTAAAGAATCAGCTGATTGGCTGACGTTAATGGGTCATGACAGCGTTTGAACAACGACTGATTGGACGAGTGTGTGATACACGTGAAATGAGCGGGCAGAATTTGACTGCCAGTAGGGTGTTTAATTTTGCTGCGCCTTGTAGCTTCTGCATTATTCACTTTGGCTTATATATAAATGTTGAGTTTTCTAATCATTTGGTTATTACCGAAGGAATGCTTTTTTGGGAGAGTTTCATTTAAATTAGAAACGAACACAAATTAGTGCATGCTTTGGCTGCTTGTTTGAGGGCTGTAGAAATGTATTTCGCCTACCTCTTTAGTTTAGAAGTCCTGTAACTGAACCATTGCTTATAATATAGCTTTGAAGAAATTATATAAAAGAATTAGCTGTTTGAAACCTAGTTTGGTATGAAACGTTTCGGAGAGATCCTGGCCACATCTGACGTAGGGGGCGGTTTTTCTCCACTGCTGGCGAATGTAGAGTGGTTAAATTCTGAATGATTTTTTATCGATATAGTAATTTTTATATACATATATATTCTATATTTCACTGACTCTGGATTTCTTGAAAGATGAGCAGGATTGTTGTTAAAGGGTGCATAAGTAAAACTATGTCTATACAAACGAAGCTGTCTATGCCTCGAATTGACTTTAATTTATTTTGCTATTAGAATTTCTTAACTTTGATTTATTTTGCTATTAGAATTTCTTAACCAGAAACCCAATAAGGGTTAAATGAAAGAAAAGTTGTCAAATTGGCCAACTTTATTGGTGCTGTTTGCTTTCGCAAGTCCCGGCGAAGATAAGGCCAATAGTTCGCAGAAAAGCCATTATGGAAAACCTGATGTATATTAAACAAAAATAGGTTCGCATAAAATAATTAAAAACAAAAATTACATATATGCATGAATAAGTACAATTTTGGTTTTGAAATTTTTTTTTGTATAAAATAAGAAAAGTTTACAAGTATTAAATATGATTGACGTCGACACCATTTGTAAGAATTATAAATTTTCCGAAAGGGTGATTAATTCTTCTTCAGTAATTACAAGCTAATGTGAACTGCCGTATCTCATATGTAAGAAAATTATTTTGAAGTTTACCTTACTGCAAATGGATATTTAAAGTTAAGAGTGCAACATTTCTTTAAAATGGTGAATTGGATGTTACAGCCTCTACAGCTTCCTATTTTCAGGCTTATTAGATCAAGTGTAAAATATGCGACAACAATAACAGCAGACCAATCGGATCAGAATTTTTTGTGGGTTACATACTTTTGTGATGCTGGACTACAATTACCAAAGGTTATACTTAATAGAATTCGATGGAGTTCTCTATATGAACTGTTAGAATAATTGTTCAGAGATCACCCATTTTCATACTCTTGCTATTTGTAGAAAAATTTTAGAAAAAAATATTTATGAATAAATTGCCAACCAATTTCTTCTGGTTTGAGTTAATTTTAACACCTCTTTGAACAGTTAATTTTAATGTTCCAAATATAAGCCTCCCACACTTCACTATTTTGCGTATCGGCTTAAGTAAGACTGTCTAAAGGCATGAATGTTCCAATTAAGAAAACGCTTGCTGAATTAAATTCCTTCTTTAATTCCGTAGACTTTGCTTTTCAAGGTAGGCTTCTCGTAATACTTTAATGTTTTATCTACTTAATTTAATTGCTTTTATAATCATTCTAATTTATTCTTAAGAAGACACAACATCAGACACTCTTGTGAAAATTCTCTGATTTGAGAAATTAATAATAAAACAACTGAAAACTATAAGAACCACAATGGTTGCGCTCTTTTGGAGAGATTTTAACTTAAATTCATTCGCCTGATTCATTTACGATGATTTCTTTCTCAGGCTTTCATTTTTCTAACCTAAAAGCTCTTAGCGAATCCCCTCCGGCGAAGCTCTCGACTTCACATTAAAAGACAAAAAAGCATGATTACGGCAAATGTGAGTATATGAAAAGCAAAAGTAGTATAGGTGAAATTTTTGATAGAATAGTTAAAAAAAAAATCTATATTAGCATCAAATTATGTATCATATCAAAGGTGAGAATCGATACTAATATCTATATCTGTTTAATCTTTATTTGTATTAGTGTCGAAAGCCGTGGTAGCCCAATGGGTTGGTGAGTGACTCCCATTCGATCGTGCCCGGGATCGAACCTCCACGAAAAGCTAATAGCGGTCGCTCCTCGGCAGGCAAGGCAAAGCTCCGTGTAAATTTCTGTCATGAAAACATTTCTTATCAAAATTCATTTACCGTTCGGAATCGGCTTAAAATTGTAGGTCATTAATTTGTGTAAACACATTAAGACGCTCACCAAAAATAGGAGGAGGAACTCGGCTAAACATCCAATAAAGGGTGTAAGCGCTAATTACATATATATGTATCGAAAAAAAAGAATCGATACTTAACCCTGTTAAAACTCGCTATTCGGAAAATAAGAGTAATTATATGACTTTAGGTGATTCTTTACTTTTCGGTGGCGCCATTGCAGCCAGAATTTGATATCGCTCGAAGATATCGTTGCACAAATTTTCTGCACGATGTATAAGAAACAATTATTGGGATTGATATCGGATACGAATGATCAAGAGACACGGTATTAAATACCGATATGTCGATATGTATCTCGCTCATTTACTCTACTACAGTTTCAAACCGACTCCGAAAGGCAGATATTTTTTTATGAGGAGCTTTTTCATGGTAGAAATGCACTCGGAGGTTTTACCATTGCCTTCCGAATGGTAGTCTCGTACCAATCTATTCGGCTACGGTGGCCGCCATTTATTGAACAACATCAAGACGCACACGACAAATAGGAGGAGGAGCTCGGCCAAATACCCAGAAAGGGTGTACCCGCCAATTATATATATTATGCAGAAATGGCCAAAAGCTCTTCTTTTATGCTGTGTAAAAACTTCATGATGATATTTATTAACAGTATCTTATTAGATCAAAATATGTCGTTCCTTTCACTAAAGGATCCATAGTGAATTGAAAACTTTGGATTGTGACAGTCTTTCAGGAAATGAGCGAATCTGCCTAAGGCGCTTTTTGATTTCGATTAATAACATTTTTCATACTGTGAATGCGAAATGCGTAATTTTTTTTTGTTTTTATTTGGGGAATTGAATATATACGGTGGAAGGAAGAATAAAACACTATATTAAGTTTACAGGTTAAAAACATTTTTTTTCATAAGGTACTCTAATATGTTTTAACTAAATTTCCCAAACCGTACGCCAGGTTCGTTTGGCTATGGTTCGATAATAAGAAAATAGATTTTTTATACTTGACTTTTTTTAAACTTCGGATTTATCTTTTTTTGTTGCACATTTTTCTAACTATTGGATCTATGTTTAATTGAGCGCAACCCTGCTAATGCTAATACATAATTAACTTTGGCTGTAAGCTAATAAGTAAATGTTGACAGCGTAATTTTGCTAAATTTTCTGGCGCTTACTCGCTGTAGTTATTGCTCAAAACAATACGAGTACGGGTAGGTATGTACTTAATTCACTTTGCAATCGCGCTTTTAAATTAATTGTTGCCAGCACGAAATGTCAGTTTCGTTCTTAAATTTGTTGTTATTTGTGTGCAATTTACTCATATATGAATGATTTGATCAAGTATGTATGTATATATTGATATGTTTGCAATTAAGCTTATGAAATTACCGGCTCGGGCTGTTCCGGCGCCTGTGGTCGTGCTTCTACCATCAGCACACAAGCAATCAGCACAGCCAACGCGATATACGACACTCTGACCGATAAAATTTCCATTTTTTATCCCTGTGCTTTTATCCTTTTAACGATCGTCGCGTTTGAGTTTGTTTTTTTAATTTTTGCTTCTTGACTCTATAATAGATCCTCCGTCGCTGCAATCGCGGTTTCCGCTACTTCTAACTGCGTCTGTAGCACTAAAGTACGAGTGTGAGTGTCGATTCACTACTTCACTCTTTCGTTTACTTTTTATTGCCTATCCGTATTCGTACTCGAGACGCTTTTAAATCGTACTGACAGTTCGAGCCGTTGCATTTGTCTTTTATATGAGAGGTTGGTGCAAATGTGCCGCGCATCGTATAGGTCAAAGGTGTTGAGGAGAAGCTACAGTAGTAGTGGTGGCAGTTGCTACGGCTGCGGCGGCAGCGGCAGCGGTGACGGCGATGACGACGGCAACAACAGAAGCCACCAAAAGCCGGTGATGATACACTCGCCACTTCGCTTCTAACACTGTCGGTTTTGTTATTAGTGTTGTTGTTCTTGTTGCAGTGAGGTTCAACTGCTATGCTGCATCCATAACAATGGCCCAATCTATTGCATGAACATACACATATACATCGGTTTGACTGGGGATTGCACTCGATCCGCAAAACCTATCACGTCTGTACACCTCTGCGGGTCTACATTTAAGTTGGATTACTTTGTTGCTATTGATGATGGTTTTAACATTGTTATTGCTGCAGAAGTTATCCCCAACCTCATCCTCCTACATATGTACGTGCATATATTTGAATGCATACATACATACATGCACGTTAGCTATGGAGTTTTGCTCACAGTAGTTTTAGTTGAAATTATTATTGTTGTTGCTAACTACTTTGCAGCTTTTTGCTTTGCTATGGTTTTGGTCAGCTAAACTTCAGTGGCTAGGCGCCTTTAACTGACAAACTCTTGCACCTTCAATACTCTAAGAATGCTCGCTCAAATGGTATAAGTCAGCTACTCTTACCGATGCTCATGTGCCGGCCATTGTGCATTGATTCACATGACTAGAATATTTTAATATGTTAATCAATTGGTTGCTTGCTTAGTATGAGCAGAATCCTATAAGTTCGTATATATGTATGTGTAAATATACATGTAGATGTATGTGTGATGTACATTCAATTTTTACCTCCATAGATGAGCATTGACTATTTTTATTGCCTTTGTTTTTACATGAATCTATTTGAAATGTTGTTTGCGTTTGATTTATTAGAAAACTTGATAAGAAAATATGTACGTACATGCCTCTGTACTTATATATACATATATACAAATATAAGTGTTTGTATGTAAGGATATTTTCGTTAAGATTCAAGTGCTTATCCGTCACTGCAAGGTGTACACCATTTTCATAAACGGAGTGAATTATACTTGTATATGTGAGGTGAAGGGAAAATAGTTTCTCTTATATAATTTTCATACCATATTTCAAATGAAAATGTTAGCCATCTTATCTATTTAAATCCATATACAAATATTCAACGACATTTATTTCTTGATATGAAAATTCAAAATCCGGTAAAAACTGCGACTTTTGTTCTGCTAAAGTTAATCCAATTGGAAGTTGAGGCTTCAGTTTTTAACAGCGAGTACAGTAGTTGGTGCATCACCGGGCACTGGTGAAGGCCAACACACGGGAAGCATATGGAGTTTTTCTCTAATGACTTATGTTGCAACTGCAGGCACGAGGGGAAGTGCAGAGTGTTGAACACTTTCTCTGCCACCTGACACACTGTGTAAACTCATACTTGATTGAATGCCTCACAGACTTAGAACACGCAGCCGTCCACAGTATTTCATCGTTTATTAGAGAGAGGATGAGAGAGCGCAGCCAAGTGATATTATAATGAGCTTTCGGGCCTAAGTTAGCCCCTTTACTTCCTCATAGCGAGTGTAGCCTAAAAGTGTTTTAACAGCAAGAAATGTTAAAATGAATGAAGTATATTACTATTACTGTGGGTGTATCTACGATATGGTAACGACGCGTAGTAAGAAATTAAAATTCAGCTAAGGACTGCCATAGCCGAGTAGTGATTCCCGCTACCATTCGGTAGGTTTGGGACCGAAAGCCACACGGAGGCCGTGGAACATAAAATTATAATATAGAAGCAAGTTTTTTCTAATACGTAGCGGTTGCTATGCATTTCCGTCATAAAGAAGCTTCTCAAAAAAATTTTAGGTTTCCTCATTTGTAGGATGATAAGAATACGCACACCACAAAATGAAGGAGGGAAGCACCTTTTAAAAGAAGTGCGCACCAATTATATAATACATGTAAAGGGTGGTTAAATTTCAAGGGCCGATGTTGAATGTGAACCACACCTAAACGTCAACGACACCGTTGGACTTCTTTCTTTGGGGTTATTTGAAAGAAGAGGTGTACGTCGATAAGCCAGTAACAATTCAAGAGCTAAAGGATGAGATAATTCGACACATTAACGGCATAAAACCTCAATTATGCCTCAGCGTCATCGAAAATTTGGACCATCGGATTGAGGTGTGCCGCCGAGGCCGCAGGGGCCATTTGTACGTCGATAAGCCAGCAAAAATTCAAGAGCTAAAAGATGAGATAATTCGGCACATTAACGGCATAAAACCTCAATTTATGCCTCAGCGTCATCGAAAATTTGGACCATCGGATTGAGGTGTGCCGCCGAGGCCGCGGGGGCCATTTGGCCGATATTTTGTTCCATACGTAATCGCCATACCAATATTATCATAATAAAGAGAAATGACAATAATTTCCTAAAAAAATTGTATTTTATTCAAAATCAACACCGGCCCTTGAAACTTAACCACCCTTTATATTCACTACAGATGTGAAGGTGAATTGAGGTGAGGTGAAGTAAAGTGATTTGAGTTAAAGAGAGTTTAGGTGATGTATTCCGTTTTGAGTTTTCCGATCTGCTTATAAGGGATAAGACATGAGTTGTTTTGTTTAATAAAACAATAAGCATTATATTTAATGAAATACATGAAACTTAAAAAATAATCATTATTTCTGGTAAAAAAAAAAAAAATAAAACACTAGATATAATCAATATTTCCGAGCGAAAAAATAACACTCGAAAAATTAGTTTTATATTTGATCAAACAAATTTAATTCGTTGTATGACTGTATTTTCGGAACAATACAAAACAACTCGGGAAGTTATTATTATTATTGATCTCAAACTGTAAAATCTTAAAATAAAATCTTAAACTGTTATTTCTTTAATAAAATTCATAATGATTACGGTCGCTGGGTAGTTGTTTCGCAGCTTTTGTGTCATATTTGTAAATCACTACATATTATAAAACAAAGTCGCTTTTTCTTTCCCTATGTCCCCTTATACGCTTAAATCTTTAAAACTACGCAACGGATTTTGATGCGGTTTTTTTTTAAAGATAGATTGATTGAAGAGGAAGGTTTATATCTATATAATGTGAAGAAATATATAAAGGGGGCGTGGCAATCGGTCAAAATGTGGCAAAAAACATAAATTTTTTGTTTTCACGGCCATAAATCATAAACGAATCAACCAATTAAAATGAAACTTTCTTGAAGTTTAACTTTGAAATATTTACTTTCATTCTGTATCAAAAAAAAAAAAATGATTTATTTGTTATTTAACCAAAATTGTTTAAACAAAAGCAGCTCTTTTTCCAAAAAAAGCTGTTTGTGTGTTTGTTCGCTGTCAACCGAATGAAGCAACAGGCGTTAAGCGATAATCTCACCACACCTCATTAATGTTGAATTACATCGTATGGTGACGTATGTATGTATGTATTTACGAATCGCTCGCATTATTTCATTTCGGACGTATGTACATATGTATCTATGTATGTACTGAATTCCATGTAATTATATGTACATACAATTTTACAGCGAAATAAAACGCTATTTTCACGTTCTATATTAGTAAATCGCACATAATTAAAATACAGTTTTTGAATAGTTTTTATTGATTCGGAGCGCGTTTAGTTTGCTATCGATTCCATACAATAACATTTTTTGTCATTTACTTTTTACGACAACTAATAGCTTATTTTCGAAACGATTTCAACAAATAGGTACAACATTAATCCTTATCCAATTAAATACCTTAAATACATTGTTGTTTTCATATAGATCTATGTATATGGCTCTTTACAGCATATAATTAAAAACAATATTTTTCAAGATATTACATCAGTAATTAGTAATTGAGATCTACCGGAAAAATTGCGTTAGCTGTTGCGTCATCCGGCATTGCCGCTACTCTTTTGGAAAGAGGCCGAACCACACACTCTACAATGAAGCACCCGCTGAAAATCGCCACCGATGATGATAACAGCGTCTGTAGTGTTTCTAGACAGAGCAATACAGGAAAATTGATGCGTGACTGCTCATTAATAGTCTGGGACGAAGCTACCATGTCAAACAAAACGTCTGTGGAAGCACTGGATAGGACAATGCGCGATTTGCGCAACAAAAATGCACCTATGGGTGGAAGTACAATTCTGTTCTCAGGAGATTTCCGTCAAATCCTACCAGTTGTGACTCGAGGAACCAGTGCTGACGAAATAAATGCTTCGCTAAAAAGATCCCACCTTTAGTCGTATGCCAATAAATTAGAGCTTAAAACTAATATGAGGATTTCGTCATCTTCACGTGAGCACAGGCTATTTCCAGAGATGCTGCTAAAAGTTGGCAATGGAGAATTAACACAAAGTGAGGGAAGGATTAACCTAGAAAACCTTTGTGTTTTGATAGACAACATCCAAGAGTTAGTCAACAATGTCTATCCAGACATTGATAACATAAGTTATAAGACAATATCTTGGTTTAAAGAAAGAGCTATTCTGTCACCAACTAACGAACAAGTAGATAAAGTAAAAACTTGATTATTTCAAAGATTGATGCGCCGACGAAAATATACTACTCGGTCGATACTGTTCTCGATTTGGAAGAATCTGTTAATTTTCCTACAGAATTTCTAAATTCGTTGAACCCGTCTGGACTCCCTCCTCACAAAATGGAGCTGAAAATAGGTTGTCCTGTTATTTTATTAAGAAACCTAAGTCCACCTAAACTTTGCAATGGCACGCGTTTGCTGGTATAATCACTGAAAACTTTCATAATAGAGTGCACAATACTCACAGGATGTGGTACCGGAGAAGATGTATTGATTCCCCGAATCCATCTGATACCATCGGATCTACCATTCCAACTTAAACGCTTACAATTTCCGGTAAAGACATCTTTTGCAATGACCATAAATAAATCTCAGGGTCAAACCTTCAACGTTGCAGGCTTATATTTGAGTGTTGACTGTTTTTCACATGACCAACTGTATGTCGCTCTTTCAAGAGTAACCTCTAGAGAAAACATGTTTGTATTGTCTAATGACAAGAAGGCTATGAACGTTGTAATATATATAAAGACATTCTGTAATATAGTAATTGTTGTAAAAATAAAATAAATACATATGTAAAAATGCAAAAAGTTAATATGCAAAAATGTAGGGTATGAATTTAGATATCCCAAAGATAGCAGGAAATCTTCATGCTATAAAGAAATGGGAATTGTTTTACTCCAAATTGAACGCGTGCGGGCCACGGGCAGTAATGAATAAGCCAAAACTACTGGATCGATTTTAATCATTTTTTCAGTGAGTGACATAGGGTATATATTTTATACCCGTGCGAAGCTGGGCGGGTTGCTAGTAATATAATATTATATAAAACTCTTTCGTGTATGTGTTACAAGATTGAGCATTTTTTGGGATGAAATTCAGTGCATTTTCATGCTTATCATTGCTTTGTATCTTGGAAGTCTTTCTCTTCTTCTGTGTTACATGGAACACGAACTGGCTTTTGCTTTGTAAGCCCACAATCTCTAATTTGTCGCCTTGTGGGTGTATTTGAGGTGTTTGAGATATTGTCATGTTTTATGTTTACTTAAATCCCAGATAAGATTTGAAAAATTAACAAATCATGCCAGTGTTCCATGGTAATCTGATTGTTAGAAATTTGTTGAACTTATTGGCTTCGCGGATAAACTAAACCAACTCGATTATATTAAAGTTTTGTTAAGATCTACTCATCCAACCTTGAAAGGTAAATGCTTTATAATCTTGAAATTCGTGGAGGTTATTATATCTCCTATGAAGCTTGATGTTCACAGAATGCTAAGAACACTAAATCCGGCTCGAATTCACCTTGAATAAAATTAAATCTGCTTGGTGTTTCTGAGCGTTTGTTTGCCATCAGTGCTGTATCTTGTTCTAAATATTTCCCTGATTGGAATTTTATTTAAATGTATTGCAACTCTTTGTTTTACTTGTTGCATCGCGCTCTGACCTTGATCGCCATATATGCAGAATACCGGCATACACATTAGCTGATATATGCCCATACATTAACAAAACTCGGTTGGTATTGATACCGTTAAGAACTTATTACATATACATATTTTGTTTTAAAGTAGAGATTCAGGCACGTGGCGCTTAGTTGATGTTCTATGGATGCACCAATGTGTCACTGCACCTCTTTACATACACTCATATATGCGCAATTGTGATACATGTTCATGCTACAAATATATGCACCTACATACATACATATTCACGCTTTTGGATACATCTCACTAGTTGCTGCGACGCCGTTCGATACGATGCGGTGCAATTCTATTTGGCCAACTTGAGATTCCCAAATGTCAACTATCTATTTGCCATTTAGTTTGATTACGGTTACCTTTATATTTGTTGTTGTGTTGTTAGTATGGTCATTGGTGTTGTGTGCAAAGTAATTATTAATTTTAAATGCTATTGAAGCATTGGAGAATCGTTTCAAAGCCAAACAAACATACATGCACACACACACACGCATAAGTAAATAAATTTATGTATGTATTTACATGCATATGCAACCCAGTACTCATTTACTATGTAGTAAATTAATAATGGCGGCCGCCGTAGCTGAATGGGCTGGTGCGTGAGTACTATTCGGAATTCAGAGAGAACGTAGGTTCGACTCTCGGTGAAACACAAAAGTGAAGAACATTTTTTTACTAATAGCGGTCGCCCCTCGGCAGGCAATGGCAAACCTCCGAGTGTATTTCTGCCATGAGAAAGCTCTTCACAAAAAATATCTGGAGTCGGTCTCTCCATTTGTTGAACAATATCAAGACGCACGCCACAAATAGGAGGAAGAGCTCGGTCAAATACCCAGAAAGGGTGTACGCTCCAATTATATATATATACAATATGTATATAAATTAATAATGGCATACTATCTTGTGCAAAGCGGCCTCAACAAACTTGCCATTAGCTCTGCTTTTGTGATTTAGGACAAGAAAAGACGTCACTGTTGACAGTTTTAATTTCGAAGAAGTACAAAGCTTCGTTTATTTGGGTACAGATAATAATATCAGCCTTGTAACGATAATCCCTCAAACTAACAAATGTTACTTTGGACTAAGTAAACAGTTGAGTAGTAAAGTCATCTTCCGACGAACAAAAACCGAACTTTATAAGTCTCTCACCATTCCCGCAGATGCTTCTACGATTCGGTCCTTGGAGTGTTGGAGAGAAATATTTAAAGGAAGCGTTGAGGTTGGTTGGTTTAAGGTTGGTTTAAGGGTGACCCCGCATCGGAGTGCCACATAGACCGCAAGTTGGGTCCGTTGTGTTGCCCTAGAGCTCATTATGTTACATGATTTCCCCACCTAACCGAGATTTTTATTGAGGTTAATTATTTTAATACGCTTTTAGGCTTTTTGAGATAGTTAAATACGTTTCAGACATTTAGGAATTATAAGCACAATATAGATATTTGAAATACAGATAACCCTGCCTTCTGCGAAAGTTCCAAGAGTAGTACACCCAACTCTGTTTTTATACGTTCATTAGAAAAACGTGTAAACAATCATTTACAAAATATATAATATATGCGACATATAGTAAATTTGGGGATATTTTTCACAACATTAAAAAATCGTGTAAGATGAAAAAACTCGAAATATTTTTCCCATAAAACGGCGCAATAGAAGTAATAACGAAATCTATATTACAAAGTATTTATAAAACAAAAACAATTCATTTTTATTATAATATAAAAAAATTTAAATTAGTGTACAGTGAAAATTCAACCCATAAGTACAAGACATCTAAAAAATCAAAATGAAATTACAAAAGAAACAATAATTTTGAAACTATTAATTGCTCCTTCGTAGCAAACGTGCACGTTTATTACGAATATAAGTTTATATGCCAGATATGTCCAGCCCATTTGCCGTGTTTTATTTAAATTATAAACGGTTTCCGTTGTTTTTTTTTCGTTGGAACAAAGTCTTTTATTAGCGGCTGTTTTTTGCTTTCTCGAGATTTTCAGTCTCGTTTCTCAAAATCATATTTTTTATTTAATAAAAAATTATTTAAAAACAAAATAGGCTTTACTTAATAATGCATTCTTTTAGGAATTAGATACGTTTTGTTTAAAAATAAATTTTTGTTTTGAGATTCATGCAAGAACGAAAAATTCGTGTAAAAATACTTAATAGTGGACCGTGTTATTTCAAAATCGTGTTGAAAACAGAGAAAAGTGTACATATCTATCTATTAGCAACCCTGTGGGATACTGGTAGAACTGCTTTGCTGCTATGCTTGCCACGAATAGCGTTGCAGGGACACTCACCTAGTCCTATCAACTTCATACGCGATATGTGTTCATCCAGTGCTAAGTGGGAGGTGGTTCGAGCGTTTACTGCAAAAATGATGCTACAACTTCAATTCATTGAATGAGAGCGCAAGGCCTAGCAGCAGCAGCTAAAGTTGGAAGTATGGCATGGAGTTGAACAGTTTTTGAACAAGATGACGACAAACCCTGACATTTGAATCAATCACGCCCAACAACATCAGACAGAAGACAAGACGATAGTTCGTAAATACTATCGCTCTCGTAAAATCTTCATACGTCCACAAGAGAGGGCTTTGGACGCTAGTACCGGTTTGTGTCAATAGACATAAACTCGGCGCCACTTTTATGAAATGCCTACAGCGGTTCCAGGGTGGAAACCCTTCGAGGAGGAGGAATGTTATAGTGTTAGTGGGAGCATGCCCCACATACTGCTGGTGCAACGGTGCCCTTTATGATGTTTCTGACATTTTGATTTTAACGCCCCTAAAAAAGGTAGGCAGCCTAAGGGCCTATATTATTCTGTCCATATTATTATTTTGAGAAAAGTGTGCATTTTCAAAAGGGATGCCACAAATGATAACATGGTTTGTTCGATGGATAGTTGTAATATGTATGAAAAGTTCTTGAATATATACTTTAAAATCTCCGCGCTGTCCCCAAGCAAAATCGTAGCTACGGGCCTGGGATACTGACAGAACTGAACAAAGCTTAAAGTGTTTACGGGGTTTCTCTGCATAACCTAGTCTTATGTATGAAAATTAGTACTTGTATAATTTTAGTATTAATATAAATAATGCGGCAGAAGCGACGTTTGAACCATTATTGTAGTATAAACTATACCCAGTAGCTTTTTGAAAACTAACCGCAATGATGTGGCGGACAACAACAAATATACTAAGAAACGAGAAAAAGGCAACGGAACAACAAGAAATATCGCTGAAACAATGATAAGGTGAACAAAGTTGAGCAACTTTATTGTAGTTTTAGTTTTTCTTTTGTCCCACCGCATATTTTATTGGTTTTTTTCTAAATACAAGCATAATACTCGTGCTTAGTTGGTCACAACCATCAATTCTTTATTTAACATAAAGCAAAAATGCTGTATCCGTGTAAATTCGCGAAATATGCTCACAGCGCGCGTCTCTTTAATGCCATGATAAATATTTTTTATATGGAATTATTTTTGGTTGCTTGGCTGACTGACTGACTGGCAGCATGCCTGCCTTGGGTCCCCATTTGCCACCACCGCATGTCGCTCCAAATGGCCAAAGAAGAAAAAGCAGAAGACACTTTTTGAGTCGTGGTGTCCGACTCAAGTCTTACCAAGTATCGATCGCATCATAATAGAATATGTATACATTTTTTTAACGCTGCGCTTTGCCAATGCCTTACTGTGTCACTAAGCGGCATCTTCTAAATTCTCTGGTAACCTAAAGTGGCAGCGCACAGATTTCATATGCCAGGTCAGCCGCAAACGTTAGCAGATTTAAATTTCGGTATTTTTGGTATTTATAGTTGATTTTGTTTGCCTTCTTCTCAATTGCTGAGCAAACTGTTTTCCTCTACAATTTTTATTTGACTGCATTTTGCGCGATGTGATACACCCTGCGCCCCCGCTTTTCCAGTAGGTCGCACGCTTTTAAGAAAAAGGAGCGCTGGGCTCGCGTGTAGTTGACAGAAAATGTTGTAACACAACGTGCTGAAGAATTGTCGGCGGCAGCGGCATGTAACCTTCAAAGTCGTGCTTAGGTGCGGCAGCAACGACACGTTCAAACGACCGCAACCACAACAACACAAACAACGATCGTCAGGGCAACAGCAATAATAAATATATACCAGCATATCTCTTATGTACATATATATGCACATATTTACATACATACTTTCATATTAACGTCAACAATCCATCGTCGACTTCAGCTTCGCCGTCAGCATTTCGGTGGTGCGCCAACTTTGCTACCTTCATTCATCACTCTTTTGTGTTCACTGTGCGGCAAGCGCCACCGCAACATATGCTTCCCGTGAATAGTTGCAAGCTCACTCACTGACACACTCACCCAATTTGGTTCACCAATTTGATGTTTTGGCTGACAGGCAGGTACGAGTACCAACGGCAGCAGCAGATATCGTCAGCGACAGTAAAGATGATAACGACACCCTTTTTTCACATCCATACACCTGTGTTCAAAAAAATAGTAGTCCGAATTACCAGGTTTCAATTACTTTCGTATTTAACTCTTTTTTTTATGTTTTTATGAATTTTACATACAACAAAAACTTTATAACTCAAAGTTACAAAATATGTACAAATTCTCAAAATTTTAACAAGTTTAAAAATAGTAATCAAAATTTTCAACTTTTTAATCAGAATCTTAAGAAAATTTCAAGGTAATAGCCTACTCAATTAAGTTTGAAGTCGCTCAAAAAATCGCATATATTTTTCACAATTGTTTTTGCATGCGATGTTAGCAATGTTTGTTCTTTCCTTTTTTTCTTTTAGATGACAAAAAATGCTCATCATCACCGCGAAAAAATGTCAGAACTCAACGAAAAAATTTAGCCACTTGAAACTTGCACTTTGTTATTTAATGTTAACTGGGCTATAAAACTGTACACCGAAAATTCTGAATAAAAAGTTGGATATTTTGGTGTGTTTTTGTAATTTGTTAATTTTTGTAATTTTGGAGCTTTGAGTTTTATGGTTTTAGTTTTAGAATCCCCAATACTTTATAAAACCATAGAAAAAAAAATTAAATATTGTAAAAAAAAAGTTAAAAGTTAATACTTCGGCGCGCTACTATTATTTTGAACACAGGTGTAGATTACTAGGCATGTTTTGCTTTAAGCATTACAGTGATGCTCATATGCGCAAGTATGTTTGCATATAGACCTTGTAGAATCGCAAATAGTAAATGCGTTGCGTTTTGAAATTTGAGCATTTGTATATACGAGTATGTGGGTTATACATATAATAAAATACTTAATTATTATACCCACATCACTGCGAATGTTCCAAATTTTAAACATTTCAAAATAATACAATAAAGTTGTACGTATGTACTCACATGTCTGCTAGTTCTCACACCGAATTCGTTAAAGTTGTATTAGTTATTCAGTTAATTCGATCAACTTTTTTAATTAGCTAAAATGAAAATAAATTTTTGAAATCAGCTGATTGTTTATTTACAGTAGGAATAATTGTGACTGGTTGTTGTTGTTTCAGTTAGGACTGACAAATATCTGAAATCTTTGAATATTTGACAATCACCGCAGTACATTTATCGAAAGTTTTACAAAAACATATATCGAATATCATTCGGATTCCAGAGAGAGTGTACTTTCGAATCTCGGTGAAACACCAAAATTAAGAAAAGTGTTTTCTAATAGCGATCGCCCCTCGGCAGACAATAGCAAACCTCCGAGTGTATTTCTCATCATAAAAAATATCTGCCGTTCGGAGTCGGCTTAAAACTTTAGGTCCCTCCATTTGTGGAACAACATCAAGACGCACACCACAAATAGGAAGAGCAGCTCGGCCAAACACCTATCAGAAGTGTACATGCCAATTATTTATTTATTAGTACATGCCTTAACGACAATGACATTCACAACAGCGGACGAAATTGAGAACAACAATAACGAAGTTTTTACATTGGCGCAGCAATGCAAGCCGGCCGGGTACGTACCCCAGCATTTTTATATAAATTAAATCAAATTAAGTCAAATTAAGCCAAAATGTAATAGTTAGTGTTTCCGCGGATTGTACTTGCTTTATCATATTAAATTAACTTTTACCCAAAATACTGATGTAGATAAAAAATGTGTATACTTTTTCCTTACACTAAAAAATATTGAGTTACATTTAATATGATTACAACACGGCACAGGATATGAAGCCCGTTCGGTCTTCTTGTTAGTATTACAAATTTTGTGACTTTCCCAAAAAATCTCTTTCTAGCCTACGTTAAATATGAAAAGAGATATTAAAAACGATATTTGATTCTTCTATTTGCGGCATGAGTGCATATGAGCAATATGTAGAACAAAACCCGGTTTGGGTGGAAGAAGTTCGTCTGTCTGATTAAACGCCAGCACTTGATCCAACATTTCTTGTTTGCTCATATTTGTAGTTTTTGGATGGTTCAAGACATCGAATAGACATTCATAGGTATTTTCATAATTGAGAATACAGACATTCCTAGTCGTTTTTCTGGGAAACAAATCAGCTACTTGTTGCAACCATTCATTGGTAGTAGCTTTAAAGCCAACGCGCAATTCTATTTGTTAAGGCAGATTCTAGTGACGTTTGCGAAGCGACAGAGAAACCTTTCCCTTTCACTGCCTTCCAGGGCTTAAACACATGGGCACACAATATTTCACAATTTATTTAATTTTATGCATGCATTAATATAAACATTAATTATACAGCTCACCGAATGGCCCTGAACTCGTATAATCGATTGAAAATTACAAAAAAAAAATAAGCGATAACCGAAAAAGAAAAAAAAAACAAATTGAATTTATTTATTACAAATTGGAAGTTCTCATACTTTTAACAATTTCATGCAGACATTTAACAACAATAACCAGGGTGGAGTTCACAAACTGCATATAAAGTACCTATGTACATAGCTGCGAATTGGCAATGGAAGGCAAAACCAGTGGGAATTGGTAAAAAAAAATAACTTACCATATTCATGAACTCATATGGGATGTACCGTTATTTTTGATGAGATGCTGACTTGCCAAAATTGCTATTGTTGGTTAAGTGCAGCAACATTGTAATAAATACAAGGCAATAGGATTGCAATGGCACAAGATATCACATACGTATGTGTCTATAAGTAGGTATTATTCCAATTTACGTGAACTATGTAAAGTGTTTTTTTCTCATTTGCTTTTAAAGGGAGCATATGAGTAGACGAAAATATGCATATTCATGAGGTTAGCAACATTTTTGCATAACCAAAAGCTGCAAAAATTTGGGCGGTGCTGTGAAAAATATTTACATATATTTTTGCGCATTTGTTAATTTACTCACTTCGACATGTGAGCATATTCATATAAACGTACATAAATGTGCTGGAAAACATAATATTATATTGATTGACAGTTGACACTTTGACAAATTAATTTTTTGTTTTGTTTAATTCATTTGCAACAGTAACAAATAATTAATAATTAATACGCTTATATATTTATATTAAAGTTCTAGCTACTGGCCTTCGGTTCCATCAATTTTCAATTAAAAACAAATTGCATTCTAGCTGCATAAGTTGTGTTGGAGCTTAAGAAATTCATCTGGTAATTTTTTATTTAAATACATTCGGAGACGTATCATCGCCAATATAATATCATAATTAGCGTATTTTATTTTCTGTGTAAACGTGAAATGAAAAGTTTTTTTCCTGTTCCTCCTGTGAGGATCGTGGCAAGCGTGTAAATGCGAGTGTAGTTGCGTGTCTACAAAACTTTGTATACCCCAACATTTTCTAAAAACGTTTTTTAAAAATTGAAGAGTTTGATGAAAATTTGAGATATTTTTTTAACTGCAAAAAGTGTTGAACTAGGCTTTATATGGTTATTGTAGTAGAATGAACTCTACTTATATAAAAGTCAATATCAAGTCGAATCCTTGTTCTTCTTGTGTTTGCGACTCCTTTTTTAAATTGTTAAATGAAACTGCCTTTTTAATTTTTTAATTTACATTTTATTATAGCTTTTTATTCATTACGTAAATTGAATTAAAGTTATTTTTTCGGTATTTATTTGAAAAACTGTCATAGCTGTTATGATATTTTCAAAAACAGTTTTTCAGGTTTTTATAATTACAAAATCACTATCAAAACCTACTTTTTTCCGAACACTTTTTCAGGTTATGTTGTAGTTTTGACGTGAGGAAAGTTGTTTGTAGGTATGTACGTACATATGTTGTTAGTAGTTTGTTACGGGGGTTTCAACTAATATATTAACTTGAACAATTACGAGAAAACAATTCTACTAGAAAAATGTAGTAAATATTCTAAAAGAGAACACTGGACTACTTTGTCTGGGAACCACTGTATGCATCTCCATATGTATAATTAATATTTATGATTAATATTTTGTTATCAAAGAAAAATAGCTTTTTTCAAGTATTTTCATTTCAATTACCTTTAAACAATAGTTTTAAACAAATGTAGCTTATGAACAAACGTTTTTTTTAAACGATTGGAAAAAGATAGATTGTATAATTGAATGTTATAGGTAAAGTCATCTCCCACTATTTGTAAAAGCTGTCTTTTTGCAATGTTCAATATATCACAGCATGAAATATTTGTAGGGGAACTAACATGTTCTTCAGGTTCCTCGAAGTCCTCTAAATAAACCTCATCGATGGTGGATTTTGCCCATCGCGAAGTGACCGTCTCAGCACTATCAACAAATTCCTATAAATATTAATTATTTTCAAAATAGGATTTAATTTACAAAAAATCGTTATCTTACCTTACCTCATCACAAAATGTTTGCTCCAAATTAAGCAAAATAATTATTTGCGACGCATTTTCTTTAAATTTACTCTAGCTTCCAAACAAATGTCATTTGAAATTTCAATAGCACACTTGCAAAAGTTTATGGCTACAGTGAAAACGGAACATTTTTCTTATTATGCGATTATCGTTTGTGAAAACCCAAATGAAAACTTTTTCTTCACTTCACGAGAACGAGAATTGACCCCCAGCTCAGTATTCTGTAGTAGTCATAATATACATATATGCACATATAATTATATATGGATGCATGTTTCACAACATTAGGTCTGTTCATGAAGCAAATAGTTTGTAACAATTGTTACAAATTATCACGCTTTGCTGTTCATGTACCAAAAACTTGCAAAGTAGGGGAAAATGAGAGAGCGAAATAACATTTCATTTTGAGTGGAAGTTGCAAGTTTTTACGGGAATAATTTTTATTTATAAGAATTTTCAAGTGAGAATAACAGCGATCGCAAAGTAAAAATAAACACGAATTACAATTTTCAAATTGCAATTGCTAATGGAATGCTCTTCAGCGTTGATGAAAGGATATTATGGGATTCCGAAGGTTGTTGTTTTGCATTTTACTTGCGTTTTTTAATTTAATACGAGGTAGCTCAAGTGAACAAATATTTAATTTTTGTAATTTTTGCTGCCAACAATTTAATCAGCTGTTCGTAAAACTTGCAAATTGTTACTTGTTTTGCGTTCATTCGGCGATTTTCTTAAGTTTAGGCTCAAATCGGAACCTCAACTCAGATTGGCTTCCAATTTAATATTTGGTAGTTTTTTGGGGTTTTTACATATGTAGAGGGTGTCCCAAGATATATTAATAATTTTAATAATAACGACCACCCTAATATATACATTATATATTTGTCAATGTATATATTTCAAAAGTTGCACTTACATGTTATTTTAAAATATTGTAAAACATGTAAAAATTTAAATTCCTTCAGGTTTCACTATACACAAAATACGGCTCTTAACAATTATATGAGGAAAATGGCATAATTTAAATGTCCACTGTGTGCAGGCCTACAGGTAAAATCCGCCAAACGATTCATGAATGCCTAATTGTTGAGAACGTCGAGATATTCATGTTGAAGATCGTTCAGCAACACTTTGCGCTACAGCAGCAATATTCTCAATAGAACGTCCAGTTTTTGAGCTTCCAATCCTTTTCCTATCCACGACAGAACCATTTTCTTGAATTTTTTTCACCAACCTTTGAAATATCGACTCATTTGGATGATTATTTCCACCAAAAAAAATCACGAATTTCGCGATATGTTGTTCTTAAATATCGACTATTTTCATAATAAATTGCAATAATTATAACGCGTTGTTCTACCGTGCAAAATTGTACATCTGTCTACTTGACAAATATGACATAAAAAAGTACCGTTAAGAAATTATTCACTACTGACATCTCGACCCTTTTGAGAGACCCTTTATAATTGGCGGGTACATCCTTTGTTGTGTGTTGGGCCGAATTCCTCCTCCATGTAATCGTGTGTGTCTTGATGCTCATTCACAAATAGAGGAACCTACACTTCTGCACGGCAGAAAGGTTTTCTTATGAGGAGTTCTTAGAGGTCACAGCGGGCTTTAAAGTGGTACTTACTCACAAACCCACAAACTTACAGCCTGAGCACTTTTAGTTAGGGTATTTTGTTGGAACTTGGGAGCAAAAGATCGAGTGGTAGAGAAATTTCGTCGTGGTACAACAGCATTATTTACGCGAGTTTATTGAGGGAGCGGTGATACTAGGTACCTAATTCATACAATAATATCTGTCAAGAAGAAAAAATCTATAGCTCAAAGAGCGTGAAAAGTTTATAATACGCTAAATCTAATGTTTGTTTTCCTGTAACCAAAGCATCTCCACGAGATTGTTTTCTCATCTCTCTCATCAATGTTTAACAGTGCTCGGAACATCCCGTGGGGAGTGGGGCTCGACCCCTAATGAGGCTAGGAAATTTCCAAAACTTGTTTTCTAAAATCATGTGCCTTTCGTAATGTAATATAGTTATTTATAATTATATTTCTAATAAATAAATAAAAGAATAAATTTATATAAACAATTTTGCATGTCGTACACGGTTTTTACAATTAACATGCAATATATTTTTTAAATATATATTTATACATACATAAATATGTAAATACCTCCATACGCTTTTTCGGTTAAATCTATTAGTTTATATCAAAAGTGTTTACAATAAATAATTAATTAAAAGATGATGACACCATTTGCAGCCACAACCCGGTGCAGTTTTGTTAGTTTTTCATTTATTATTATTATTTTTTAGCTGTAGCGTTTTGTCAAACAAGTCAACAAGTCAACTTAGAAGGTACACATATGCATATGCACATTCATACATACGTACGAATTCAAATAACCACTCCTCACTGCACCGATATTTAAATTGGTGGCAATCGTGAGCGTTTTAAATGTCAAGATGATGCCTTGCACATGAGATCATTTAAGGCAACACATCGCCAAATCACGACATCCCCTGCAGGGAAAACTTGAACTAGTGAAACACATTTCTGGATCAAGACTAGTACGATTTCGGCAATTGCAAACCACTTCGAGTTTCTTAGAATTTAATAAATGTACGCTTATTGGCACTTTTCAATTTTAATAGTTAGTTAATAAATTGAGATTCATGCAATCCTGTTTGTATTATGGACCATCTCACGTTTAAAACTTGAAATGCTTTATGTAAGAAACTATTTTTGTTTTTTTAATGTGGTTTTTTTATTTGAAAGTATATTATGCAACACTATGTCATTCAAATGATTTCCCCGGCTGGCCTTGCCCGATAAACCCAGTTGTTCAGCACATCAAAGTTGGGCGTGAAATGCTCATCTCCTCGGCTGTGTGCACTGTACAAGTCGAGGACGTATTGTTGTATCCAACAGAGATCCAGTTTTATGAATTTGTATTTACAGTTAAACAAGGTTTCGACTTGAGGCTTAAGGCTCCTACTTAAGGCTTAAGGATTAAGACAAAGAGAATTCGCAATGTTGAAGTAACAAAAGATTCCCTGAATGTAGGCGGTCGTACTAATTCTCATTAGGTAATTTTTGGCAGTTGTTTTCCAGTGCTACCAAATATGATTTTTATGCCAGTTGGTTCTAACCCATGGCGAATCAAAGACGCCTACAATACGTTTATAGTTATGGCTATTGCGGCCTTTAGCTAGAAATTTTGAATATTTTCCAATACTTTTCAAGCGTAAATCGACTAATTTCGTAAACTGTGTTAACCTTAAGTGTATGGCTGAGCATCTCCTTCGATTTGTGGTGCCCTCTTCGATAGTATTCCTCAAAGGGGAGGCCTCTGAAATGTAGATGATTTTTAAGACAATTATCATGCCAATAAATTCAATCTGAGTTCGACTAATCGAAGGATAGTCACGCTCATGTTGCCCACTTGGCTACAGTTTGTAATCATTTAAGAAGAGTGTACAAATTTTTTGTCTATCCGGAGAATAGAAAATTGGACTTGCTGAATGGTACGCCAGACCTAATCTGTCTAAATTAGTACAAGTTCCGCTCTATAAAAAAAAATAGAAAAACAAAAAAATTCAACGGACAATTTATTTTTACTAACGCCTTTTAGAATTCATCAGTTACCTATTTGGAAAAGAGGGGGAACTCGACCTATTCATCAGCTAAATCCATTAAGAGCGCAACAGTTCGGCACTAGTATATTTCCCTGCGGGGAATAGAAAACGGTGTAACTGCAGCGCAATACCAGCAAATATTGGTTAGCAATGGATGCCCGATGCATCGATGAATATTTGCCTAACCATTTATACTGAATGTTTGGGTGCATCATTAGCATTAGTAGCATCACTTCGTTGCTGCTGTGGTGTGACTAGGGAGGGTGAAGATGCTGCTGTTGTGGCAACAATTTAATGGTTACATCGCCAGTTAGTTGCATTAAGTTTGGCTTAAAAATGTCTATTTTTTGGGATTGTGGCACTTGACGGTCGTAGCGTTGCCTGACAATTGCTGTTATTGTTGTAGTTGTTGTTTAAGTTCTTTGACATTGCAGTTGGATAACAAAAAAGTGCAAAGCGCAAAAAGAATGCTAACGATTAGTCTGATTAGTAATTAATATACCATTACAGGTTATATGGTCAAACAACAAATAAACAAGCAAGTGTGCTTGATAGATACTATACTTTTAAATTTAATTGCTTAATTTTATTTTATCGTGTGTATATCTAAATTGAATAAAATATTTTTGTTTTACAAGCATTAATATATTATATATATACTAATGCTTGGAACCAGGAATACAGCTGAGCTACAGAGGTGCATATGTAGAATACCATATTTACCTACGAAAAATTATTAGCCAGAGACTGCTCCAATAAATATAGCTACGCCGTTCTTTCCCAAAACTTCTTTCATTCTTGGCTGAAGAGTTGTTATTTAATCAGTTAAGAAAGCGTTTTCCGCTAAATTTCTTTTGTGAGCTATATCTTACGAAGTATACACTGCATTACGCAATTATTATATGTAATTATTGTTATCATTGTGAGGCAATTTATTCCTTAATGGATTAAGGGTATTTCTCTGAGCCCAACTTCTTCAACAAATTTTAGTATTTGTAAATTGCTTTTCTGCACAGCTTTTGGTGCAGAATTTATTCCTCTCGAAGGTACTTTAACCTTGCTTGTAGCTTGTGCCTTACTATTTTTGGCACAGTTGCCTTCAGATGGGCTGATTTTTGCAGCGCTTTGTCTTCTCAGCTCTGGAGTACATTTGGCGCGGCACACCAACACCAACATCTCCTTCTTCACCTCCTCTGGCGTCAAGCCTTCTTTGAGATAGCGTAGATATCATTTGCTGCTTGCGGTAGTCAAAGTAGTAATTTTTTGGCCTCATTGAAGCTGTGAGTTTGGATGGAAGCCAGTTCAGCAATAGTGATAGGATTAAGAATAGCCTCCTTGGATGTTGAAGCATCCTTGGAACCCAGCCGTCTTGCAATTTTTTTGCCCTTCGACAGTCTTGCTGCTCTCCATTTGGGAGATAGTACCTGGTGATGTAGCACCATTAGATCGGTTTGCGGACCTGGCTACTTTATTACTTTTTTCCATATTAAATCCCAAGAGTGTGGGGGAAATCGGGTCCGCCGTGCTATATGTCCTAGTAGCACGGAAAGCCCACAATCACTCACAGAGGTGGGCAGATATCACTGTGGCGCAACCTTAAAATACAGCCTGTTACCCCCGACTGCCCGGATTGGGGGAGCGGCATATTTAGTGACATTCCAATCTATTCACGTACCATATTAGTCTAACATCTCCAGAATGACCTCTCTCTCTCTCTCTCTCTCTCTCTCTCTCTCTCTAATAGAATACTTAAGCAAACCGATGGTACAGCCCAGCCTTTCATAGATGTACACAAGCCCATACACCAATCACAAATATTTAGGTACCAACGGCGTACTATACAGCGATTTAAAGGTGTAATTATGTTTCGGCCGCTGTAGCCGAATGAGTTGGTGCCTGACTACCATTCGGTGGCGTCCAGGTTCGAAACCTTGGGCATGAAACACAAAATTATAGAAAAAGTTTTTTCTAATAACGGTTGTCCCTCGGCAGTCAATGGCAAACCTCCGACTGTATTTGTGCCATAAAAAAACTCCTCATAAACACACATTTGCCGTTCGGTGGCGGCATAAAACTAACTGTAGGGCCCTCCATTTGTGAAAAAGCAAAGTATTTATGTATATACATTATGCTTATTACTATGTTTCAAAAAAGCTCCTTGAGGATTTTGTAATTGATGATGCCAGCCGTGTGTTATAGAGTTCCAAAATAGAGGTTAAAAAGGCAATTATTACATGAATCGTCGAAAGTGTCGATAAAATCATGAAAATCGGGGAGTCGGGCGGGGACTGTACATAAAAACAGAAGATTATCAAAAAAATGTGTTTGTATCTAAATCGGCTATGTTAATTTAATCGTCGAAATACAGAGAAAATATGGTGATAACTTTTTATTTCACACAATACCGTCTTAATCAAAAAATTAACTGGATATATGCAGAAATTTAAAAATACAAGTTTATTTCTCCAAAGTTATATTATCGTCTTCAAAGTTTGATCCAGCTCTCGAAAAATTTCTGGAACTCTATTTTCTTTTTGGATGGCATTCGTTTCGTTCTTGGTCAAAAATTCACGAATACTGATGACACTGTTCGACGATGCATTATCATGGTGCAGAATCCACGAGTTATTTTCCCACAATTCCTTTCTTTTTTGGTGAATTGCTTCACGTAAACGTCTCATAACGTCGAAATAATAGTCCTTATTAACTGTCTGACCTTCTGTCGAAAATTCGCGGTGTGCAATGCAGTGAAAGCCAAGTCTTTGGCGATATTAACGCGGTCTCTTTTTTGAATGAAATTCAGGCTCTTTGGAACCATCTTTACAGCAACACGGAGCCAACTCAAATCATTAACTACAATGTTCTGAACGGATCCATAAGCAATTTTCACGTTCTCTGCCAGTTCTCTGATGGTCAATGATCAACTTTTCTTTCACTTTGCTACTACTTCAACCCTCTCCTCAAGCTATTTAGCTTACATAAAGCTGAAATTAGTTCACTTCACTTTCTCCATAATAACTGCCTACCCTCCATTACTCAATCCCTATGGCAAACTTAAAGATCTTAAGTGCTCTGGACTAAACGAAAAACTCTAATTCGCAATAAGATCTATTTGCAATTGAAAAATTTGTTTTACCTTGTCTTTCCATTAGCGAATTCAATATTCTCTTGAATCAGGACATTTACCTTTAACTTATAAATTATACTTAAAATCCATTCTATTTGTATGTACGCATTATTTTTACACTATTTCAGCATAAATATGAAACGTTGATGAATGGCAAAATGCCAATCGAATCACATTTACATAAACACCTGGCAGAACATCTCAACTCCGAAATTGCGCTAGGTACCATAAACAATCTCGAGGTAGCTATGAAATGGATGCGCTCAACATATTTTTATGTACGATCAATGCAAAATCCCGAGCACTATGGCCTAGAAGGAAATATGGATAAGGACATTATTGAACATAAATTGGAAAGTGCGTTGGAATGCAATAAAAGTGATATTATTATAAACTGGAATCATGTTTATATGCGTGTAGGTAATAAATATATTTCTTGCAGAGATGTGCTTGGTGCAGATTCAAGATCTTCAGAATGCTGGGCTTATCTCAAGGAACCCTCAAAACGAATTGGATGTAGAAACCAGCAGTTACGGCAAACTAATGGCCAAATATTACTTATGTTTTGAGACAATGAAACTTTTTCGACAGGTGCACAAAAATCACATACATAGACACCTACAGGCATATGTATACTTGGTCGTGCCAAAAGTTTTGTTGCAACTTCGAATAGGGGTAAAAATTTAAGGAACGAGTTTTTAGAACTCATTGTAATTTTCATTTTTGGTCGCCTTTAGGTTTAATGCAGACTCTTAAATGGTCCGGTGATGGTAATATGGCGGCACGCATAGTTTTTTCTATAGATATAGAGATATAGATATAGATTTTGAAAATTTTCTCATCCGTAAAAGGAATATATGCTTGAATGTCACTGCAAAATTTACCTGCATCTTTCAAATTTTACTGTTTTTAACGGGGGGTTAAGAGATACCAGTGCAAGTCAATATGGATTTTTTTATTCTATTTAATTAACGAAGTAAAGAAAGAATAATGTCAAACTGACTACTAAAACGAAAGAATAATGAAATTATATACATAATTCAATTAAAAACTTGCGTCCAGTAGGACAGAAAATTCTTTCTTTGAAACTGAAAAGTCTAGTAAGTTAGAAATGGAGATCTCCTTAAAATCACGAAGGGCACGTTCAATAGGAGCATTGCAAGCATAATTTATATTGAACCTATTTGGAGAAAAACAGGAAGAGGGTCACGAAGAGTTTTAAAAGGTGTAAAAAATGAATAATTTGAAGCAGAAATGGGTAATGTCACCCCTAATAACATTGAAAAGAAGCAAGAGTGCACGAGTTTAGTAAACAGCAGCTTCAATATAAAGGGTTTTTCAATAAGGGCGGGTAGATGTTGAAATGGAATAAAATGGCGTTTGCTGTGTGGCACGTAGCGCCGTCCTGCTGGAACCACATGTCGTCTAGGTCCATATGGTTCAATATGGGCCATAAGAAATTGGAAGGGCCACCACGTCTACCGAAAAATGGGCGCAATGCGCGCAACGTTTGCGTTAATGAACACTCATTTTGATAATAAAGTTTTATCATTTGAACGTGCTGTTCAATCGTGTAACTTGCCATGATGATTTGGCACAAACAACTGAATAATAAACAAAAGATTTGACAGATGCCACCAAAACAAAATGGCTGCCACAGGGCGCCAAAATCGACCCGCGCCAATTGAAAAACACTATATAAGGGTCCGTAAAATGCTAGCTATTCCGTCGTACAAAGTCTAAGACAGACTACAATTTTGATAAGATGAAATTAATGTGTCAATTAAATGAAGAACGAATGTAAAAATTACACCTAAAACTTTGGATTCCTTAACTGATTGAAGTGCAATATAAGATATGCTATGCGAAGTATGAAAAATAGGAGGAATTTTGGAAAAAGTGCGATGATAGCATTTTTTGATATTTAAAGAGAGTCGTGATTTTTGACAGCCCATCACAAACTTGTCTATATTTGCTTGCTGTGTGTAGGTAGTCTGTCTAATAGAAGAGTGACCGCCATTACTATTTGACCAATTCGGTTCTAATAAACTGCATTGTATGGGCTTATAACATTTTTTATACGCAATATATTATTTTTAGTAAAATGTATAGTCACTTCTATTAGCTGTAATGGCTCCACATCTTCGCGTCATACTTCATGTAAATTTCTGCGCAAGTTATGGATGGAATCGGCTCCAAATCAGCCGAATTAGCCTTGATAACTGCTTGACACACTTTATTCGTTTTCCTTTGAGTTTTTGCTTATTTATTGCTTAAACCTTTTGAATTGGGTTGGCAATAGGCGACTGTGAAAGCCTTTGGTGTTTACACTTTACACGACTGCGGCTTCTATGTTTGGGATCGTTGTCTCTTGTAAAATCAAAGGCTAGTAGTAATGATTTTTGGTAAATTTTATTAATCAAAACTGCATACAAATTGGCGGTAAACACAAATAAGTAGCCCCAAGCACGAATCTTAACGATGCTTAACAGTTCGTTATAGTTGTTGCAGTACAATTATTCGCCCAAAAGAAAGGTTCATCCGTGAATATTAAGTTTACCCAATTCTGTTCTGGCGGCCGCCGTAGCCGAATGGGTTGGTGCGTGACTACCATTCGGAATTCACAGAGAGAACGTTGGTTCGAATCTCGGTGAAACACCAAAAATTAAGAAAAACATTTTTCTAATAGCGGTCGCCTCTCGGCAGGCAATGGCAAACCTCCGAGTGTATTTCTGCCATGAAAAAGGTCCTCATAAAAATATTGCCGTTTGGAGTCGGCTTGAAACTGTAGGTCCCTCCATTTGTGGAACAACATCAAGACGCACACCACAAATAGGAGGAGGAGCTCGGCCAAACACCCAAAAAGGGTGTACGCACCAATTATATATATAGATATATAATTCTGTCCTGAATTTGCCTTAATCCATGTAAATATTTTTTCAGTATACTCCGGAATTTGAAGTATTCTGCATGTAAATGCCCTCGAATCATCGCTTTGTGCCTTTGTTATAACATCGGTATACCGTTGCACACACTGTAAATGCACATGCAACTTTTATTTTGTAAAAACAAAGTACGCTTTCTAAATTTCTCACAAAACTTACAAATTGCACAGCGTGTATTACGAAAATAATACTCTTATTTAGCAGCTTTTAAATTTTTTTATAACGGAACTCTAGGTTTGAATTTTATCGATCATGCTTCTATTAGACAGACTGTAGGTCATGTTGTTATTACTGAAAATATTTTTGAGTCGTCAGCATATAACAGAAAATTAGCGAATAGAATAATTTCATCATTGATAAATAATACAAAGAGCCAGGAGGCACTCCAGAGCAGACAATGAATGCTTCAAAGGAAATACCATCAAATGTGACCACGCAACGCCTTCCGTACGATTTCACCTACTGCAGGAAAATAAAGTGAAATCCAAACGAAGATAATTTCTATACATAATAAAATGTTGTGAGAGACTCTTTCGAAAGCTTTGGAAAAAGTCATGCAAATGCAGTCAACTTTCTGCCTTGCTGAGGATCTTCTGCAATGTGCACTAAAAACGGTGAGATTAAACATTGTCTACCGTCGTGGCATGGATCTGGAAGACATGTCTAGCTCGCTAACTGTGATTTTCTGCTGCACCAAGGGATTTCGGCGAATTTGCGCCCGCCCACCTATTATAGCTCTGCTCGTACGAACAAAGCTGAGATGAGTTTTTTTAACAACGTGAATATTTTTGTACTTTTGCAATGTAATCTCCGTGATACCTATTTCTTTGTAATCACACTCCATATTACTTACATAAAATTTTAAATCAATAACATGAACAATTGATTTAAAATTGAAAAACCTAATGCTTTCAAAATTTGCAACAAAATTTATGGTCGTACTAAGTAAAATATATTTATAATTTAAGAAAATCACAAAGATTTTTCTTGTTTACAGATACGTGGCGATGAAACACTTTTAAGAATTTTTGAGCTTATTGTGCGTTGCAGAGAATTCAATGAATTTACGCTCAGAGTAAATGAGAAACGTCTTCTAAACGCTTTAAACGACACACCATTGCGTTTTCCGCGTGCAGGGCGAATCAAAACGCGTGAAGATAAAATTTCATGGTATGTATTTTTGTGAACTTAGTACAAGTACATAAAAATGGGAATTTCCGAAAACTCTTATTGTAAAAACACACAAATATTTCTCGATGTGTGTGTGTGTACTCTATTCTTTTCACACGGAAGTTAAACGCTTTGAAAGTTGCAAAGTGTTGTTATCGGGTGCCTTCTATTATATTTAATCTGTTAATTATGATTAATTCATTGAATTTAATTTAATGTGTGATAATTTATTTGTTGCTTTTTTTTTTGTTTTTTAAGTTTGATACAGTCGGAACTTGGCAATGTACCGATCGCTTCTCCCACTTTGGCACAAGAATCGGTGAAAATGATACGCATCGGTGATCGCATTGCAAAATGTAAGTATTTTCCATAAATGTAAGCGATTTATTTCTAAGATCTTTTTAGATATGAATTCTTAGCAATATTAACTTTAGACTTTTAAGTATGCAAGTATTTTCATGTGCGCATTCTTCTTCTACTATTCATCTCCTCCTATGCGCCTCCTTAGGTTTGTTAGAGTATATGCGATTGTCGGAGCATCAAGCGCATGCATTTGATTTGGGCCGCTACAAGGCGTTACTGCATACCGTGACAATCGCGAAATGCTTCCACGCCAAGTTGTGGGAAAATTCAGAGTATGCAGCGAAACAATTGCAGAAAATCGGTGCCGTTTACTCAGCTCAACTGGTGTACGCTGGGAAAACTACATTGAAATCATTGGAGGCGACAGACGCGCGCACCATTGAAGCGGTAGGTTGCACGAAGGAAGATTATTGCTCTGTTTGCTTGTTAGCTCATAGATATTTACTGTATTTGTAGGTATGTATGCATGTAATTTGATACACCTATATTACCCATTCAACTGCATGTATGTATGTATGCATGTACATATGTATGTAAGAACATAGGTAGGTTGCCCATACGGTAGCAATCTGCTTCTCCTCCACTTGTGGCAGTACAATTATTGTGCACAATGACTGCAATCTCCCTTAGCAATGAATTATATTTTTTGCTTTCTTGCCATTTTAACATTTTGTGTTATTTTTGTATTTGTATGCATTGTTTGTTTACTTAAATCTCTTATCTTTGCATTTCAACTGTTTTTACTGATTTCATTGGCAGATACTAAACAAATCATATCCCTTTGGCGATGAGATATTACAAAATTTGCAACAGGCTTTCCCTGAATATTCACTACAATTGGAGCGCGATTCGCAAAGTATGTTGCGCGTCTGTGTGCGGCAAGTTAATGAGGCCTTCGTTTGTTGTGGCACGAATGCAATGGTTATTATTGGTGATTCGGCGAACCAGTTGCTGCTTTTCATCGAGGATCTGTACTTATACTGTCATTAATTTTTCATTCAAGTATCTATTCTATTCCTATGGTATTTACAGTGATTCATTGCTTTTGGAATATGGATGCTTTATGAAAACTATAAAACTCCTAAATCCCGATGTCGAGAAGATACATGCGCATGTCATACATGCAACATTAGGTAAATTTATAATTAATATCAGCGCAATTTTAAAAGCTCCCACAAATTCTCTGCTGTACATTTTTTTATCTCGAGAAACAACTTTGCAACTACAAATTGGTCTGAAGAAGATTTTTAGTTGATAAATTGGAAGAAGGAATTTAAATAAATTGTGTATTAGCTAAGAAAAGTAAAATTTAACTGAATAAAATAAATTATTGTTCTTTTGAGTAGCTTGCCATAAAAAAGATTTAAAAAACAAAACCAAAAATCGCATCATAAACTAAAAACCATTTGCGTGCGGAGCCGACATATGTATGTACAAACTGTTTAATAGAAGGGTGACCTGTAATATTCAAAATTAAAAATCTATATGAAAAAAAAAAAAATTAAATGCAAAATAGGCATACCTTTTCGCAATAAGCAATTTGTTTGTCACAGTTTTGAGAGAAATTTAGAAAGCGTATATTGTTTTTGCAAAAGTTACGCATAAAACAAGTATTTGTCGCAGTGTTCAAACGGTTTGTACACCCACAAACGAGATCTCCGAAAAGGTATTTCTTGTGGTACGATTTCCGATCAATGAATAAACCTGTACTCTACAAATAATGTTTGGCATTTTTTGCAAAGGCAATGAGCAAAGAATGGTTTTAAAAAACTTTTTGGCAATTAACAAGGCAGATTAATCAGGAACACCAGTAGAGCGAAAACAACAAGATCAATGTATTTTGTTTTTACTTTTGCTTCCTAAATTGCCAAAATCTATAAATAAAGATTGACAGATTACAACAACTTAAACAAAATTTTGAAATTTACACACCAAATAAATAGAAAAAAGAGAAAATTGCAACCTTCCTGTTGCTGCCTGTTTAATGTACGAGTATCTTGGTAATTAAGATTATTGAAAAATTTTCATTCATTGTTGTCAGGGCGAGTCTATTAAAGGTGGTAGCAGTAGGCCGGCTGTTCGGATGTCAGCACAAAATTGAGTTACCAAACGTATTTAAATTAAAATTCGTAATTTGAAAATTTAAATTTTGTGATGTATTTAAATTCAAAGGGGCTTTTTAAAAATAAATAAAATAATAAGAAAGTGCGCATTTTGTTTCACTCGAGTAATCTGAATGGTTGCAGAGGTCCAGATCATGCCGAACACAACTTAGAGGCAATGATTTCATTTGTTGTGAGCACTTTTCATGTGCAAACACGAGTATAGTATGCTCAGGTACAAAACACAAATTGATAAAATCCGTTCCATCGTCGTATGATTATATCTCTAACTGCATGCCGGCAGTTGAACGCAGTTCGTTCTCTTGCTAAATATTCCCGCCGACAAGGGTTTCTATTTTGCGCAAAACACCGCAAAGCACATGGCAATTTAATCAGAATGCTTGATAACTGCATACATACATATGTGGATATACATATATAAATTTGTTATGAATATTTTAAAATATTTGCAACACGAATCAATAAAATTATTCTTTTTCCTATTTTGCCTTCACAATTAAATCACTTCTTCGTTTTCTACTTTGACGTGACATTCTAATGTATAAAATCTTGCTTTTGGCCTAGTGCCACCACCTTTAGTGAATTTGCTTTGATTGTGGTTTAATAAGAATTAGTATATTAGATATTTGTAAAGTTGACTATATTTTCAAGTTTACGAAAAAAGCTTTAAAACAGCTTGAAATAAGAAAAAAAACTCTTTTTATTGAAAAGCTCCTAAATTATAATAATTTAATAAAAAAGCTCTTCGTTGATGGTGCTTTAGAAGGTAAAATGGATTTTTTGATGATGTATTCTTATTTCTGTGCATCGAGTCAGAGAAGGTTTGAATGAGAGTAATTACACTCTCGGCTACTTTAACACAAACAATATACTAAAAACTAATAGATACTAAATGATACATATTTTAGTCATTTGGTTTTCGGTATGGTGAATTTGTTCGTGGATTCGCGTTGTGGGCCCGTGTAATTTCTTAAGACTGCGCCGCAATGCTCATAAATGGCAATTGTTGAACAACAAAGTTGTATGTAAGACAGAAAAAATGGCACTAAACTCAAATAGTCGGTCTTAACATGACAACGGTTTCAAGGCACATCAACGAAAGGGTATCAAGAAAGGACCTGATTCGATTTTTTCATAACTTTATCCGTTCTCTAAATAAAAACAAAAAAGGGGCCATCAAAAAACTCCTCGTTGATGTGCCTTGAACAATTTAACAAAATTAATCATATCTCATGTGGCTTGCAGCGTTTGCAATGATATGGAATGAATAAGCAGAACGTAGCTCGGTCCCTTTTTTGGCTTTCGATCTCAATGAAACTTGTAGTTTATTTTTCTGTTCATTCATTTTCTCTAAAAGCTTTACATCTACATCTACATATACTATAAAGGTGAGTGTCTGTACGTTGTCCGCGCATCACTACGAAACGACAACACCAAATGACGTACAAATTTTTATACATTCATATTTTCACCCAATGAAGGTTATAGGCATGTTTTTATGATGGAACAACCCTTTCCACAGCCCCCAGGCCGCGTCACCACTCTCATTCGTCACTAATAATCGAATATTTGCTTAAATTTAATCTAAAAAATCTTAGTTTTTCCTATTTCCCACTATTTGTAGCACACTCTAGACTTCATAATCCGCATAAGCTGTTCAACCTTGACCCAAATGCAAAGTTCAAAAACGGTCTGAGATAGAAAATTAATAAAAATAATTTTTCTTGATATTTTTCTGATTGGTTGTTTTGATTTTATTCAACGAGGCATAGCAACGGAGGCCGGGTATTGTAATATTATGGTTATTAATAAAAAAATATTTTCTATGAAATTATTGTTTGTAATTCTTTTATATACATATTCTAAATCCCTCAAAACTACTCCTATGCGAGTGGGGCCGCGGGTTAATGCTATGTATATAAAATGGACAATATTTGTTTATGAGGCTCGGCTACCATCTATGTTTTATGAAGTATTATGTGTTAGGCAGCGTTTATAATTTTTTGGTCTAAACATTTAGGTTGATATTAATATGCGAAATATAGGGTGGCACAAAATTAATCACCTTATCGGAAGATGTATCAATTTTGCAAACGGCGTTGTACATTAATCGTATTGGGAACTAGACAGCAGCAGTAAATAAACTGGACGCGTAAAGGTCTAAATAAAGATTTCCATTACTCAAACTCAATTTTTTTATTCTAGAAAATAATTATTCGAAAACAAAATTGGATGATTAATTTTGCGCCTCCTTGTGCAATGTTTGCCTCGTGATTTTTTCGTTTTTATTATGAGATGAATTACCCATTTCTCTACTTTAACACTTCTCATTCCAGTTGGTGTTGATGTACATGAAACGCTAGTCTTGAATGAACACCCCAATGAATCTATAACTACACCAAAAGTTAAAAAATGTAAAAAAAGAAAACAACAAACAGGAGGTGTTAAGACATGTAATAAAAGGGCAAAGCCAAATTTATCACTATCTGCAATTTGTGATGCTACAATCGACACTACAGTAACAGCCAAAAATAACAGCTTCTTAAATTTGCAAAGTTTTGCGTTTTCTAAGTCAAAAATCAGTAGTGACACTCATGAAAATGGGCAACAGGAATATTTTAAAAGAAATATGGGTGACAAAAATGTGGTTGAATTAAAGAATAATACAGAAATTGAAGCGGTATCGCCGAAGAAATGCGACAACAGTTCTACATTAATTCAAACTAAGTTAACGGAGTATTTCACACAAACGAAGGTCTTCACAAACAAAGCAGTTACGGGATCTACCACTTCAATACAATCAAAACAAAGTGATATACAGTTTGACAAATTAAAGCAGAACCAAGACCAATCAAATATTGATCGAGAATTAACACTTAAATCCTCGTTAAGGGCCACTACACCGGACTTACATGATATTTCCGCATTTCTAGAAACTCAAAACTCCAGAACTCATGAAAGAACAGAAAATGTTGATGCTATTGAAACTCACAAAATTTCTACATCAATGAATTCACACGCAACGGAAAATGAGGCTTTAAATGAGATACTTTATTCTGCTCACTTGGAAACACAAAATTCAGAAAAGGCTTACGAAACCACGAAAGTATTTCAAACTATTGAAACTGATAACATTTCAACAATTTTTAACGCACAAGTATTGGGAAGTGAAAATTTAAATGGGTTAGAAATTTCTGCTTTCCTGGAGACGAAAACATCAAGAGCAACTTACCTGCCCAGACAGAATGTTAACGAAATTGTAGATCCAGACTATTCTGAAATATCGGGCACGCAAACGCTGAGCAGGGGTATTTCAAATTCGATGCAGAGTAAATTAGCTAATAATAGTTACTTTTTAAGCAATGAAATGAAGCCTTTAGATTTAACTAAAAAAATAGATTTGTTAGATAGTCAAAATCAGCTAGATAAAGGATATTTAAAGTCTGCTGGCTCAACGGAAAATTTCCCTATTTCGGCAGTCTCTGCAGCCAAATGTAATGATGAAATGTGTGGTTTGGACTTGTCGCGCAAGACTATAGACAACTTCAATATGTCTTTGTGTGATGATACTTCTCCTATGAGCATGAGCATCGCTATGAGCAGCAAAAGCTCCGGTTCTTTGAAAAATAGTCCCAAAAGTATTGAAAATTTCGTATTATGCTATAAAATTGCATTGGCATTTACACGTTTAAAGGACGAGGAGCGCACAATTGTGAGATTCAAAAACATTTATAAACGAATGTGGCATACAAATGAAGCAATAGATTATATTACGGCAAAATTAAGTAATAGTAGAATTAGCCGAGGCGAGGAAAAGAAGTCAATGGTGGAACAAAGATCATTATTAACAAGGCGCAGAAGGGAGGATATATTTGTAGGAAATCCGAATAAAAGAACAGAAGTTCCATTAAATTTGGTGCGAGACACAATAGGGAAGAATAAAGCACAATCAAAAATAAATGGGATTTCAACAGCTGCTGCCAAGACAGCACAGCTGCTACAGCCAAAATGTCTGCGGATATCTAAAGGCGGAACTACAGTAAAAAAGGTTAGCCAATCTACAAAGCCTGGGACGTCGACTACGTTTCGAAATCCATTTCGTTTGCAAATATCAAATGATACCAATAACAAGTTAACAACAGCTAAACAAATTAACAATGAGGTGATGAATTTAGTACTCGATATGAAATGTAGAGCTATTGGCAATCCTAAGAAAATACATCCTCCTGAATTTGTTGACTATAAAGCAATTGAGCGGGAACTTGAACTGAAAGAATCCCAAGATTTGCCGACTATGTCTTTCGAAGAATATTGTAGTTATATACTTCAGTCGGCAACTAAAGAGTAAGTTGAACCATTTTCTTATGTACATCTGTAAAAAACAATTCTTTATTTTGCTATTTCTCACATTGTGAATTCACGTACATACATATATAATTTGAAACTGAGTTTTTTTTATTTTGTTACTGCATTACATTGTGAGCACTTTAAAAAAAAAACATCAAGTATAAAAGTCAACAAATAAATTAAAATAATAGTTAAATAGTACTGGATTTTATAATAAAATAAAATAGTGGCAAAAGGTATGAAGCTTACAGAATAAGTATGATGATTTTCAATTTAAAAATGATGTAAACATTTTTCTTTTTCTTTAGTCTCGTACTCTTAATAACTTATATGTAAATAAAGTTTGGAACCCAAGCACATTGCACATTCAATTTCGTAACAGCATACCACCACACATGTATTTTCTTCTACAGCAATGCTAACTTATCCTTGAAATGACAAAATGTTTTCTAAGTATTCATAAAAGTGTGCATATTTACAAACATATACCGACCGTTATTTTTAGTTAAAACAAAGCAACATTGGAAAAGCCTAAACTATTTGACATAAATTACTAAGCAGTTGCAATTAAATTTGAAGTCGATTGTATTTTTTTATTTAGATAATAAGCCATACAAACTTATTTAAGTCTGTAGGTACCTTGACATGTACATATTGTCCATGTGCTGCGTGAGTGTCATAATCCGAAAAAACTAATTGAGGTAAGTATGCAAAAATTACCGCCGCTCCGCTTTTATGCTTTGTATTGTAAAGAAAACCACTTTGACAGTATCTCGCTAGAAGACAATATACCATAAGTACATTTTTGTGCATACATATGTATTACACTGTAGTTAAGGTGGCTTAATAGATTGAAAACTTCAAAGCCGGTTTTCTCGATATTTTAGGTTTCTGGAAATATGGCGTTCTCCAGCAAACGCGCCCACATACGCATTTGCTGAAACCACATAGTTTTGTAAATAAACAACGACGCTCACAGCTTTAGAGAAATTGTGAAAATGCACACCATACGTACATATGTACATCCATATTCAGCTACTTATTCAACTTGTCATATACACTTTTGTTCACCGCAAGCGACGTTTCCGCAGTCGTCTTATCCACCACCTCGCTCACATTACTATTCTGATCTTTCTCGCTCATATGCAAATTTGGCGTGGAGAAAAGTGAGACACGCGCTTTACGCAAATGTGGCAGACTGCCAAAGAAACGTTGCCGCGTTGATTTGTGGCTAATATCATCAGTTGTACTATTGCAATTGACACCATTGTAGGCGCCATTGAAATGTTTTGGCCTTATTTTCACTGATTTCCAGCGATATTTTGGTTTTTTCTCTGCACTGCTCCCACCTCCATTAGCACCACCTCCGCAGCTACTGCCACTGCTGGCCCCGACAACAAAGTGATCATTGCTGCTAATTTGTTGCTGCGTTGGCTGTCTGTTGTTAAAATTTGTCTTTGGTTCATAGGTGCGCGCACACATTTTACGCACGCGCACTTGCATTGATTTTCGATGAGCGCCAAATTTGTGTTTAATGCAGGCAAATTGTGATGTTGTGGCAGTTGGCGACGCTGTTGATGACTGTTTCTTTGTTAGTGTCGTTGCTTTCTTATGACTTGCTGCGAGCGTGGGTGATGGTGTGGGTATAGGCAGCCGTATGGTATCATAATCAACATGATTGTTACGGCGCATGCGCGTAAAATGTAGGAGCGAATTAACTTTCAAACGTGTAATGTAGCGCCATAAAGCGTTGGGTTGTGTCGTGGAGGCATTCGTCTGGAAGAAAAATTATAATAGAGTTAAAAAATTCATAATCGGTTCAAATTCATAATTAAACATATCCTAAACAGCTTGAAGTATATTTTTTTGAACTTCTTGTGCAACCGGTGATGCTCTCCTAAAAGATGAGCTCATTCAAAAATAATGTTTGTTTCAAATTCGATCGAAATCCGTAAACCTGACTGTCTGTAGAATTTTGTCATAACCTAGCTTTTGATTTTGAATTACTATCGGAATAACTTTTTTATGAATTAAAACTCACATAATAAAAATACGAAAAATAAATTTAGATCTTTTATATCATAAATTCAAAAGTGTGTATCACAAAGCTGTATTAGATTTGTGTCAAAACCAGTTCCAATTAAAAGATTAAAAAACCAAAACTTGATTGCAATAAAACACACACAAAAATTATCTTTTTGTGCATAAAAACAGTATATAAAATTTGTCTATAAATAAACATATGTATGTATTGGGTGTTTTTTAAAAGCTTGAGAGCTTAAAATGATAATACAAAACATAAATATTGTTGGAATCAATTGGTTTTTTATTATAATCTGGTAGATAATTTCATGGTATTTATTTTTTGAATTTGATATCCGGCATATGTTCGCCGCCACTACGAGTTACATGGTACATTCGTTCAATCCAATTTTTGACTATTTTTGAAATAAATCTGGCGGTATGGCAATTGTTAAGCCCGCTATATGGAAAGTTGGGCCGTCTTGTTGGAACCAAATATCGTCGATATTTAGCTGATTAATTTTTGGAAACAACAATTCAGTCAGGAGGTCTCGATAGCTTTCGCCATTCATCGTAAAGACAGCTCCTTTCTTATTTCGAAAGAAATAAGGACCGATGAAGCCGGAAGTACGAGTACTCTTTGAACTTCGCAAACATAAATTTCCACAATTTCGAAGCGTTGTTCTCGCGTTAAACGATTCATGACTTGCCAAATCTTACTGAACGCAAATTTCTACACAGTTTGCCATGATCCGCTAGTTATTGATATCGATAGTTCTCATGCAGCTAAAAAAAACACCTGATACTCGCATAGACTAAAATTTTAAAAATTGCTACAAAATTAGAAAAAAATCTAATAAATTTCCATCCTAAGTTGAAACTTGTTAGCTACAATTTTTCTAGCCAATCAATTGTGATACAAAAAATGCCAGTCTAAAGTGGCTAAAAATTCCCGTATTTTTAATAAGTTTTGTTTTTGTTGACGGTGCTATGCATTCTCTTCCATATAATGAATGTTCGAAATATTTTTCTATAGAGAAAATGCACAGACCATTAGCCAGAAAAAAATTGTCAAAAATCAATCCGAATTTGACTCCACTTCAAATCTGCTCTTTATTGTACCAAGATTCATTGGGCTAAAAAACTGCGCACTTGAAATTCTTTTACAATTTCTGATTTTCAAAAATGACTAAATTTTTGATGAAATTTGAAACTTTCAGTTATCTGGTTTTCGGTTTAACATGAACTATATATACATATATATACAAATTAAATAAAAAATAAATAATTAGACGCAACTTTGCAATGTGTCGCGCTGCTATTATTCTGATCACAGGTGTACATATAAGTCGTAATTAAATAACTCATTAGAGATACCACAAACTATTTTGCATTAAATTTGTATAGCTTAGTTCTGGCTATTTAAATGGATTCACTAAAAGCCTAATAATTCAAGTTACAACCAATGAATTAAGATATTCTCCAATAAATAAATAACAGTCTGAAAAACGTACCAAAAATTGTCAGGTTGTAGTTTTTTGTTTTCTTTGAAGTTTGGTATGAATTTGTATAAAATTCGTTAATTTCAATAATCCTGAAAAGTTGAAAAAAATTTGGCTCAAAACCACTCAGATTAGAAATTTCGGATAGGGTTCTTAAACGAAGGTCACAAAAATAATAGGAGGTAGAAATACGAGAAAAAGACTTAAAGTAAGAGTCATTGAAGCACTTTTTTTATATGAATGGCCTAGCTCTTTCCTAAAAAATCTTACTGGGCAAAACTAATAGATTACCTCGTTATAAAATTTCTACTTTGATTTTAATCAAACAAATTTTTTGCCAAGATCGAATTATTACAATATTTGTTTAGATGATAGAGAAACTAAAATTACTTTAGCCGCTTTTAACTTTTTAATCACTTTTCATAAACCAGTCATGCGAGAGTTGTCTCAATATTACCAGCTATCAATTCGCGCTCTTTTGGAACCTACTTATCTAAAATATTTCTTCCTATGAGATGCCGCCAACTGAGCTGCACACTTTTATCTTTAATTTCCTTTAAGATAAATACCAAATAAATTTGTAAACCTACATAGGTAAGGATTTAGAAATGATTCTATAAAATATAGGCACTTTAAATTCATATACTCCGTGGTGGATACACACACGAACACACGCGAGAAAATTAGCAAATTGCATCAGCTTATTGTTTTTATAGTTTCGGAATACGATCAAAAAGTTAAGTGTACGAGTGCGAGTGATTAATGAGTTTCTTATTTCGAAGAGTTTATCCGCGAATTCAAGATCAGTCAAAAATCGCAAGCTGCACTTTGTATACCGGTTTGTGACAAAGTTAAAATTGCAAGATGCCGGTTACGGAACTTACTTCATTAGAAAATGTAAGCCATATGTAGCCAACGAATATTACATACCTTTGGGCTGGTGAAGTTGTCGAAACCTACAGGCTCGTAAATGTTTTCATCATCGTCACAATTTTGTGTGCTGCCATTCTCACAATTCGCTTCAAACTTATCCCCATCTTCGTAGATACCGTCTATATCGTCTTCGGCATACAACTTATTAATTGATTTCTGATTTATAAAAACAATACGCATGTGTTAATAAATATTTGAGGTAGCTGAACTTCACTATTATTTACCTCTACCAATCCACCTCTGATTGGCTCCCCAATACTAGGCTCCACGCCCTGTATAATGCTTTCGTAACTTCTGCAACGATTCGCATCGACATTTTTTAAATTATTTTTTCCGTTACGTTGTTGCCTTTGTGCATATTTGTGTGCTAAATCCACTACAGCATAAATTGGCTCCGAAGATCTATTAAAAGATGTCTCCACATCTCTGACCATATCGAGTTGTGGGTCCACTGCATCGATTTCGGCATTACTACCCAATGATTTTCGTTTCGCATCAGCGTCAACTGCTTTGGACATATTGGCTGTTTCAACAAGTGATTCCTCCTCTAATCGTTTCGTTACGACAACTCGCCTTTGCTCACGTCTATCGACTGCGTCTGCATTCGTATACGACATTGTTTCCTTCCGGCCTTTGATGTTCATACGCTGAATTTGGTCTTTTACCATAACCATTGCTTTGCTGAAAGTACAGAAGGGGAAAAGATTTTTATTAAAAAGTTGAAAATAAAAACAAACATTACACATTTTAGTGCATATGAAAGTATACAAAGTCAACTACTGCCAACCAGAGAAGTACAGAAGCATCTGTAGGGCATCTGCTCTCTGACTATGAGCGCACGTGTACCTATCCCTTGGTAGTTCAAGTACATAAATTAAATACATTTGAATTGGTTCGATTTCTTACTTTTCCAGTGATTTCAAGTGCGTTCGTTGTATGATGCAAACGCTCAAGAGGAAGTCGCTCTGTGTTACCTTGAATGTTTCCATTTTTTCGCTAAACAGTTCCACTAGACATACTCATGTAAATAAAAATCGTTTGAAATTTCTAGTCTAAGTAAATCCATGCCCTGCAAAATCAAATGAAGCAATGCCTCACTATCGTTGCTACGTCATGTAAACACGTCCATGCATACATATTCTTACATACTGTACATACATACATACATACATACATATGTATGTGTGCAAATGTGAGTTTACATTTCCTGCTCGTCGTTGCTTCAAATAGCCTGGATGCTGTTCGTTGCCTGCTGACAGTGAATGGTGCCTACTATGGCATGTTGCTGTTTACGTTAGCTTTAGAGTGGCATCAAAAATAGCACACCACAGTACATAAATGTACACACATGCATATGAGGACAACTGTGTTCACAATAATAGCAGCGCGACATGCTGCAAAGTATTGTTTATTTTTTATATAAAAATATAATCTATACTTCAAAAACAAAAAAGGATATGGCTGTAAGTTTCAAACTTTGTACAAAAAAAGCGATTTTCGAGAATTTCGACTATGCAGGTTTATAGCACATTGAAATTTGCAAATCGCATGGATTTTTGATCATTTATTTTTGTTGACGGTCTTGTGTATTTTCTCCACATAAAAAAATTTTTTTCAGTAAGAGCGCTTCAACTTTTGAACTTTTTTGAATAAAACACAAACGGTTTGACTTTTTTAACAATTTTTTTTTTATTATCGAGTTTGAACATATACATTTAAGTATGAAATTCGATTTCTTTTGCATGACCACCGCGTGCACGTTTTACGAAATTCAATCGTTGAACCCAATTTTCGACCACTCTTTTGCATAAATCGGCCGAAATTCCAGCAATTTCGCGTTCAATATTGGCTCTGAGCTCTCAAATCGTCGCCGGCTTGTTACTGTAGACCAATGACTTCACATAACCCCAAAGAAAATAGTATAGAGGCGTCAAATCACACGAGCGCGGCGGCCATTCGACCGGTCCATTTCTGGAAATAATGCGCTCATCGAACTTACTCTTCAACAAATCAATTGTAGCGTGTGATGTGTGGCTTGTGGCCCCGTCCTGTTGAAACCACATGTCGTCTAAGTCCATACCATTCAATTGCGGCCAAAAATAATCGTTTATCATGTCGCGGTATCGATTTCCATTCACAGTAACGTGGCGATCGTTCTCGTCAACGAAAAAATATGGGCCAATTACGCCGCCGGCATGTAAACCGCACCAAACAGTAATTTTTTCGGGATGCAACGGTGCCTCATGAATCACGTGTGGATTGCTTTCTGCCCAGTAACGCATATTTTGCTTGTTGACAAAGCCATTGAGCCAAAAGTGAGCTTCATCACTGAAGATGATTTTTTGGAAAATTTATAAATTGTCATAAAAAATTTGCACGATTATTTTCATAAAAAATTTGCACAATTTACAATCGTTGCTCAAGTGTGTAGCGTTCCATGATGAAATGTATACTAATGAAGTTTACAAATGGCAAGCGAAAAATAAAAAATATTGCGTTGTTCGCCCTCCCTATCGGAAAAAAGTTGAAGCGCACCTATTGAAAAACGGCTTACTTGAAACCGAAACTTTATTACACCAAAACTGAACTAGCTACAAATCTGCAAGCCCAGAATATTTTTAAAAACTCTAACTAAAAAGTTTGAAGTTCTGATGAACATTTGTTGAACATTTTAAAAATATGTACAAGGTTTGTGTATTTAAGTTGTGTGGGTTTTATTGCAGTATGAACTATATTTTTATAAAAACAAATTAAATAATAAATAAGCTATGCGATATGTCGCGTTGCTATTATTGTGCACACAGGTGTATGTGCAGAGTGAACCTAGCACACATGAAATACTTTAGGTTAAGCGAATGCAACGCATCCACAATTCAACTTTTTTCATTCACCGCCAAAGCCAGCGCATTCACATCATCCACCGAATCCAGATGCTTTTGAGGTTTTATACGCACGGTTTTTTTATTGTCTAAGCATTGTGAAGATACCCTACACTACGGCGAGACTGTTAGATCATAATCTGAAACTGTATATGTGAAATTTTCAAAAATCATAGAAAAGCATTAACTGCCTAAAGAACTTCAGGCGTTTGTCTCTTTGTTTATTAATGGACATTGGTTTATTAACAATATATGGTTTAATTCACCTCAGTGTCTTCGTTTTCTCTTAAGTGATTAACAGCGACGTACTGATAGAGTTCAATGTTCTACCATTTTCCATAATCACAAGACTCTCATGTCTTAAGGCTACAGATCTTGCAAGTACAAAAATATTTAGCTTTAATAATAATATTTTGCTTTATATAAAAAGTCTCTCCAATAGAGAGAGGCCTTCCTCTTACTATACTATTCCGCGCAGGCATCACATAGAATACTTTCAGTGCTGAGGTGCTCGAATCCATTTGCACTATTTCTTAATTTTGCTTTACAGTCCCTGAAATTTGGAAGTCCGATTTCTGCCTATTCATCTCGTCTCTTTGGATATTAAGTTTTGGTTTTTATTTTGTTCGAGATGATATTGATTTTTCTTATCTTTTGCAAGGTATAATTTTAAATGTTTCCATGCAAAGTCCTCGAGTCTCTTATTCATTTCATTTCTTAAAATTCAAAACATGATTTTCTGAAAATGCTCCCTTGGGCAGGTTTATGCGAGAATATAATATTTTTTCGGAAAGTATCGTCATTGATTTCTATATGACAAGATAAACTTTTTAAATCTTCTTCAAAATATTTTTATTAACCTTTTTAAAACATTCATTTACTAGCCTACATATAAGAATTATTGTTCATTTACTGAAGTAAATAAATAAATAATCATAGTCTTGTTTGTGTACGTTATGATTGACTACTGAGTTGCCTAGTGCTCGTATGTAGCGCCAGTTCAAAAACTTCTTTACCGATCTATGCAACAACACTAGCTCTTTAAACTCCCCTTTCATTTTATTTCTTTTCGTCACATACATTTCCAGTGCCTATGTGTATGTATTAGGAAGTGTCTCATATGGAGCTATTTTTAGCGAAACTCTTATCTGCCCTGCATATTAATATTCAAGTCTTACGGTTTTGTTTACTCACTTCAAACGCGTGGGCGTACAGCCATAAATACTCAAATGTTATACATTTACAATATACAACTGCACATTCATGCACATCCCAGCTGGAAGTCTTTTACATACAGTACAAAGTGGCTTTGCAACTAGTGATGTTGAGTTCGAGAAATTTAACAATAGCCAAACTATTTTTATATCCGCGCATTTGTGCATAAGGGTATTATAATTTTGATCACATAACGGTTGCATGCAACCTCTAAAGGAATCGAGGTAGATACTGACACATACATATATATAACAAAATGCTCAGAATGAGCGAAGAGTCAATTTAGCTGCACGATAACTCGAACAAAAATTAGTATATTTTAATGAAACTTCGTAAGCATATTACTCTTTGCCCATGATAGCTTGGTATTGGAATTGCGCGAAGTCGGTCGATAACCACGCCCATCTTCCATGCAACGGCAGTTTTATAAAACTAAAAAAGAACATGATATATCTTTTGTAAATGCCGCAAAACTACTCAAATTTGGAACAAGTGATGAATCAAAAAAAAGTACGACGCAAGTAAAAGTTTCAAAAATGGAAGATAGCTCGCCCTCAGGCTAAGTACGTGTATCTTGATAACAACTTAATATAACCAGTCCAAACTTGGTACACGTACTGCTCACCACCTCATTTAAATCTCACAAAATTATTATTCAGATCGGATAAAAAAATGTTCATTTATATGTTAAGACTAGCAGTCAGCCCAAATTAAATTTTACTATATTAAAATATGCGTCGCCGTAGAAATAAAAGTAAATAATAGTTTTTTATAATAGCGATCGCCTCTGGGCAGACTATGGCAAAGCTCCGCGTATATTTCTGTGATGAAAAAGCTACTCATAAAAATCATTTGCCGTTCGGAGTCGGCTTAAAACTATAGGTCTCTCCATTTGTGGAACAACATCAAGACGCACGCCACAAATTGGAGGAGGAGCTCGACCAAACACCTAACAGAAGTGCACGCGCCAATTATTGCATTGTTTCCTTACAAATAATTATTTTCTTGCTATTCTATTCCGTATTTATTTACATTAACCTGACCTAACTTTACATTTAATTTACAAAAGTTCGCTATTATGTCTTTACAACTATGTCTTACGTCCCTTACAACCTATTCCTATTTGAACCAAATCAGTATTTAAGAAGGTGCGTGTCGCTTGCGAGTTTTAGAACTTGAGATCCACCTCCTCTGTTCTACACGATCTTTAACTTCTTGGTTCTAAATTGATTTCGTTACAAAATCGCTCTAAAATAATCTGCATAATATTCCAAAGAAAAACAACTCATCTCTATAGACATTACTGCCGCGAAAATATAATTACCTAATGTGAGAAAACATAATCAAGTAAATCTTAGGAGAAGCATGTGGAGTTATTTACTCAGGCTTCTTTTTAAAGACATTTCCAACATATAACTTCTTGGAATTCGTGCGAAAATAATAGCACAGCATTAAAAACATTACAGGCTGCTAAGTTCACCGTTTCACAGGTAGGAATTATTCTCAATTACTACAAAATTTGTGTTTCCTTTGACTTTCCTAAAGGGTGTTTACATACCTGCAGTTATATTTATTATGTGTACTGAGTTGTGTTTTGCTTACCTATCCTTAGTGCAGCAGGAATAAGCTGCACGAATGTTGTCATCCGCAACTTGTGTAACATCATTTATTGAAGAGCAATCCACTAACAATGTACTGTTCCGATCAGTAGTATCATTATTAGTTTTGTTATTGTGGTTGTACTTCGGAATAAATTCGTTTTTATCACAGTTCGTTACTGAAGACTTTGGATACAATAAAAACTCTTTATTCACCATATGGTGACGACTGAAACTGGCACCTTCTGACGCCGAAGAAGAAGTTGATTGTTGCTGGAACATACTATTTATTTTTAAAACTGATTGATTAACGGACTGATAGGTGGAGGCGGATGCGGAAGCTGATGAAGAGGTACTACCAGCACTCGACTGGGCTTGCACGCTATCGAGATTGTTAAATTCAGTCCAGTTACTTTCACCATGCAAACGGAAGTGAGTCGCACTGAAATACCGTTGTGTAATGATATGTTTAGTGATATGAGTGGTATATTTTTGAATTTCAAATTGCATTTGCGCATATTTTCATTTATTCATTTATTGCAACATTCACAAATGTACGAGCAACTTACCACACTTCAGTAGATAAACGCCCAGCTGTGACGTTGTCGTTGCTGTTATTGTTGTTGCTTTTGCTTTTGCTACTTGTTGCGTTCACTGTTGTGCCACTACTCCTGTTGCAACAGTTCACTTGTTGCTGCTGTCGTTTTTTGTATTGCTGTTGGTATTTTTTCTTCGGACTGCTTGAATTCACGCCGTTACGCTCCAGTATTTTCGCAGTGCTGCCCGCAATTGGCAAGCGTACCGCTGCAACACCACCAGCACCACCACTGCCGGGGGTGGGCAAAGACAACGCTGGCGCCAACGACGACCGCGTCGTTGCTTTTAATTCATTTGATGATTTTTTATTTGCTAGCCGCTCAAAATATGCATACTCACAACTGGACGAGAGCTCACGCTGACGCTGTGAATTCTGCGCTGCACTCGACCACAGCCCATGTGGAATATTGTCGACGGAAATGTTGCGGAAACGTTGCTGTTGCAACGGCAACAAAGAATAAGCTGATGTGGAGCGGGAGGAGGGGGAGGAGATGGCGGCAATGATTTGTGAGCTTGTTGTAGCGGATAAGCTATCCAACAGCATGGTAATCCATTCGCGATAGGCATTGCGATCGTCACAATGCTGTGCGGGGCGAAAGAGGAATCGAAAAATAAGAAAATTATTATATTTGAATTTAAATAAACGAAACTAAAATAAACAATATTACTATTAATGATAACAAAACTAAACTAATTAAACATAAGATTATTGTTGTTTTTATTTATTGGAACAAATACATAAATATTAGGAATACAAGTACAGTACTATCTCGATAATCCGGACACGCGGTAGTCCGGTCACATCTATAATCCGGACAACTGCATAATTCGGACAGTTTAACATTTTTTACTCTATAATCCGGACATTTTTCAAATTTGCTTCGCAATATGTACATACATATGTATTTTAATTTTTAGTTTGCTTTGTGAGTTTTTCGTAAAATAGCAGTACTTTAACAACAATATATGTATACGAAATGCAACAGCATAAATCACGCGTTGTGTTTATTCTTTAGTGACAAACTGAATTGAGTGGACATTATTATTATGAGCAGTGGAAAATTTAATAAAGGGGCTCATAAAACCCTTACTCTTCAGAAAAAATGTGAAATTTTAGATCTCCTTGATAAAGGAAAATCATTAAGATGGTTTGAAACAGAATTTGGTGTCAACAAATCTACTGTTTTTGACATAAAAAAGAAACGTGATGCCATTAGAAAATTCGCGACTAAATGTGAAATGAAATAGTACATACTAAATAAAAAAAATTTTTGATTATGTACAGATGTACATATTATTATGTAAGTATGATTGTACTGTATTTAATAAAACTATTTATGTATTGTACATACATATATCTGAATTGCGTTATGTTCATTTCAAAAAAACAACGTTTAGTTGAAAAACAAAAATCATCTATAATCCGGGCACCCCCATAATCCGGACGACCCCTAACATTAAGGGTGTCCGGATTATCGAGATAGTACTGTAGATAAATTTATTTTATAAAATAGAAAAGTTTAAATTAAATGAAAATTTAAAAATTTTATAAATAACTTAATTACAATAAATTAATATAAATTGAGTAAAATGAAGAAGATATAAATTAAATTAAAATAAATAAGTAAAAATTAATAAATATAATATAAAAGTTAATAAAATAAAAAATTAATATGAAATAAAATAAAGTAATTAAAATGAAGTAAAGTGTATTATTGTTGAACTAAATGAAGTAATGGAGTAAAGAAGCTTAAAATGTAAATAATAAATATATAAAGTCGTAGTAAAATGTTGATTGGTTAGTTTTTATTGTTGTTTTGGCAGCCTAAAACATTCCCATAATTTAAAATAAAAATGCTGCCAAACCTTGGTTGTTCCCTTCACGTATAATCTTATTTCGAATTTACTACTCACAAAGGTATACATCACATGCGTGGTTGTCTCGATGGTGAAGCGAAAGCCACCCAAAGGACGCACCATTGTACCCGGCACCAAATTGAGTACATCTTTGAATGACACTAATTTATTGTCGTACTCCTCCTTCGAGGCATAAGAAAGCAACAACTTATCCTGGAGTACAAACCACATTTTGCGCCAACCGCCAACTTTCTAAAAAAAATGCAACAGATACGATATCACATCTCAAAACATAAATCAAAAACATAGCATATTGTAAAATTGTTTAATTATTTTGTTTTAAGTTTGCCAAACAACAACTATGAACGTTGAAGTGCATTTCAAAATAGTTGATACTAACATTTCGTTTCTTTTTCAAATAACCACAAAGTTTTACTTTGTTGCTACTACGATTACGCTCCTTCACCAACTGAATTCCGCCAGCTAGCGTGTTGCCGTTTGTAAGCTTTTGTGTGTCCATGGCGTCAAATTCCTTGTACGAATTCGAATGTGTATAGGGAAGTCGCTATTAGGAGCCAAACAAGCTTCCACCAACACGCTTATCCACTTCCACTTCCACTTACAGCAAACAGCTGTTTGAAACTTCGTAATTACGAGTTTTGAAGTTGTAACACTTGCAGCTGCTGCTCTACTGCTCCACTGCTGAACAATGTAAAGTCGAACACAAACTAAATTGTAAGACCAGCCAGAAAGATGTGTGTGCTCGCTCCCATAAGTTGCACTCGAACCACAAATGTTGGTAGTCTCCCTAACACCGACACCGCTATTAGCCATCATCGCCAGCACCATTACTACCGTAGCCAGCCATAACGATTGCTCAGCGCAGTAGTGCTCATCAAACTCAACGAGGGAATCACGGTCGAGTGCGTTTCCATTGTTTCAAACACTCACCAAAGCGTTATGTTCAGCTGTGAGGCCAGATGGGTGAGGGCAATAATAGGAGTGCCAGCAGTAAGCAGCAACAACAAAAACTCCACCGGCTTTTCAATAACCAACAAAACAAAGCTCTGCAGCACAAATAAATTTTGAAAAATACATACAAACCTTTAGGAAAATTCATAAACTACTACAAAATGTGAACGTAAAAAAGTAAAATTATTACTATTACACGTATTATTATTATTGTGTGTGTAGGCCATTCTTTTTTAACTTTTCATTTTTTCATACCTTTCTTCTTGAAGTTGATGGTTGTTGGCGTTTCACTTGCTCGGCGCGCTTTCCATGTTATCGTGCTGACATTCACCTGGACGCATGTACTGGCTGTACAATGACTCTACGAATGTTTGTCTGTCTCTCTGTCAAGCTTATTACTGATTAAAATTTGCTACCGAAGTGGTGTTTGGCGCAGTTCTCAGGGCTGTCATACAGCAGCTTATAAATACAATTTTAAAAGATATACCTACATAAGAATATATTTTGTACGTAGCTATCTATGCATGCATACTTGTGCTTCCCTGTAGAGAATTCAGTTAACTTAAATTCACTTTAAACGCACTATTTCTCAACCACTTGCGACTAATATTCAAACGATTATGCTTAATTATCTTACTAAACAACTTTTTACAACTTTATACTGAAATATAATATTATAGTTCGATCTCAAAAAGAGTTTTTACTGTTTGCTCGAAACTATTATCGATGGGACTCGCTTTATCATCATCATCAATTTCACAGGCTCAGTTCAAGCCTATTTCTTCTAACGAAAGCTAAACTTAATATTCGCTCGCCAGTACCGAGACACTTTAGGCCTCTTTTTATTGAAACATATAAAACAAATTATGGCTTTTATGAACCATTTGGACCTTATATATATATATATATATATATAGTATATAATTGACTCGTACACCCTTTTTTTTGGTGTTTGGCCGAGCTCCTCCTCCCATTTGTGGTGTGCGTCTTGCCGTTGTTCTACAAATGGAGGGACCTACAGTTTCAAGCCGACTCCGAACGGCAGACATTTTTATGAGGAGCTTTTTCATGGCAGAAATACACTCGGAGGTTTACCATTGACTGCCGAGGGGCGACCGCTATTAGAAAAATGTTTTTATTTATTTTGGTGTTTCTCCGAGACTCGAACCTACGATCTCTCTGTGAATTCCTAATGGAAAACTTTCTACATATCGAACCTGCTTTTTTACCGCCAAGCAAACGATGAATTCTCCCCTCATTAAGCATCCTGCTGTATTTGTACTATAGGTCATCTAGAACATCAGTAAAGCATATCCTAGACAAATGCGCCCAGTTTACCAATATATTAAATTCAACATTATCAAATGTAAATACTATATCTAACTTTCTTGTCCTGTGTAACATAGCTCATTTAATTTAATATACCTATACTTAGACATATTTTATATACTTGTATTACACATATATTTCTTATATTAAATATAATTTAACAAATATTGTATTATAATTAATACTAGTTTATTGTAAAACCAGCTGATGGCGTTGAGCTAGTGCAGTTCTTTTTTCCTGCTATTTTCTGTATATTCATATACTTAAAATAAAACATGATTCTGATTCTCCTCATTAAATGATTGACTATGACATATGAAAAATACAAACCATGTAACATTCACCCGTCGAAGGAAAATATCTATGATAGAATCATCTCTGGGGATTACAAGGATCAGTTTTTCTAAGCAAGCAACATATTTTGGTGCAGTGTTTAACAGAACCCTCAATTGGAATGCTCACTTAAATGCTGTTACCAACAAGACGGCGAGAGCTTTTTTCTTTTTTTGGTAAAACATTGGGTCCATACCCCAGAATGACTTACTGGTTATAAAATTAACCAGTTGCCACCTGTTATTCTTTGAGGAAATTTTCCGTTTTGCGGACAGAATATCTGCAACAGCAGCATTCTTGATTTGATATCGATGATTCATTTGATATCGATGAAAGATGTACAGTATTTACCAAGACAATACATGATAGAGAAGGAGATGTCATGTCAGGAAACTAGAATCAGTAGAAACAAGCACCTGCCGTTTTTGTGTACTGGATGATGAAACTGCAGGGCACATTATCTACGAGTCTGCAACTCTCGCAAGACGAGGACTTTAAGATGCTGTGAATTTTATTTTTTTTTTTTGGAAAAAAAGAAATCGTGAATATAGACCAAAAAGCGTTTTTTGCGCTTTTATATTCAAATATATCGGAAACCTTAACCGCCAGAGCAGTTATGGCCATAGATTTTATACCTGGATATGACCGTGTAATTCTTATAAAATTTTTCCAAAACTTGGCAAGTTATTTCGCTTTCATGAATAAACAAAATTGTTCATAAATAAAAAAGTGCATGCGTTTTTTTTTCGAAGTGCAACATTAAGAGTTTTTTTATAAGTATCTACATACATATACTCGTATTGCCAAAAAAATGTATTTACTTGGGAGTGCATAAGTAGTATTTGTGAGCGTAAAGTGAAACGTGTGAGCGCCCTTCCTGGAAACACTTTCAAAGTTTTATTGTAATAGCAAAATTTTAATTAAGAAACAAGAACAACAGTTTAACAACTCTTTAGCAGCAGTAGTAAAATAGAACAAATACGACAAATAGCTCGACCTGTGAACTCCATAACTTAATTTTTTTTATTTTATACACGACTTCTAAGTGAATTTGAAACCAGTTAAAAGCTAATCGCAATTAATGAGGTTTTGAAATTATGGTAGTCGCCTACAAAACTCCCGATAGGGTTATATGCAACTATATGTATACTTGTATACACATTCATACATATTTGTGCATGAATGAGCATTATTTACCATATCTAAATAATTTGTGAGATTCATTCTTCGAGCAAAGTCAACCCATATTAATCGCCTGCTGTACACCGTATTGTAGGTAGTACGTGTAAAAATGCGCCAATATGTGGGTCTGTTTATATACATACATACATATAATATGTTACTATTGCTCATGATTGCAAATGAGAAGCGCTGGAAAAGTAAGAGCAGCTACAGCAGCCACATTCGCAGCAAATACAGACATGACAGTGACAGCGGTAACATTAACTGCAACAACACCAAAGTTGTTGTACGGTTTGTGTGCCACACTTTTTTAGACGCTTTCACTGTTTTCGTAGCCATCATCAGCCGTTCTACCAGTTTGTGGGCCGAATGTCTAGTGGCTGCCTACTTAGTTGCTTGTTAGTTTATTTGTTGTACTTGCAATACGAGTGACTAATGCGCTGGCATTCCATAGCTGTTTTTGTTGTTTACTTGGCGGCAATGTACATACATAGGAGCATTGTGAAGCAATTATGTTTTTAAATTAATTTATTATAAAATTTGATTTGAATCAAACTTTATGAATTGGTGTTAATATGCCTACATAGATTTGTATGTAAGTATGTATTAGAACATTTCTCTGTAATGTGTGATTTAGGTGCAAAAAAGATCCAATTGAACTGCCTACAAAACTGTCAGCAGAATTTTCGTTTGATTTCTTCACCATTGAGGAGTAAATTTTCGTTCGATTTCTTTACCATGGAGCAACGCATGTTGCAATTATATTAGAAGGTAAAAAAAACAGTACAGACGGCTTAACACCACCTTATATAAAGTGTGTTCTTCTTGCGTATTGTTTTTTTTTTTTTTTTGAGTACGTGAGGCAGAATAATTTAAACTAAATAGAACCAATTAAACTATTTTTGTTTTTAATAAATCGAGCCCTTTGACAGTCTACGTTTTGCAGCAAAGTGCATAATTAGATTTTGTTATTTTTCACTAAGCGAAACATTAGGAAAAATCCTCGGTTTTATACCCGCGCACTTATGCAGAAGGGTATCATAATTTTGTCCAAATGACGGTTGTATATAAATAAGAGACGGTTGCATTATAACACAAGCACACATTGTCAAAATAATAAATATACGATATTTGGACCAGTTTCGACTACTTTTCGTTTGTTTTTATAATTTTCATTAGTTTTTTCTTAAATTGTTCAAACAAGATTTATAAAGCTTCGGCAAGTTTTCACAAAAATTTCAAGCTATTTATTAAAAATTTTAAAAAAGGGTATTCAATTTTATAGCTCATTAAATTTATTAAGACTCAAAATTCTCGTTGTCTTTTATCATTTTTTCCCCTGACGGTGTTGAGCATTTTTTTCCATACAATAAAACGAGTGCAAGCAACTTCTTTTATGCGAAATCGGTAGATAACCACGCCCACCTAGAATATAGCGGTAATTTCCATAAAGTATCAAATGTGACATCTCTTATATAAAAAATACAAAATTGCTCCCACTTGGTATAAAAAAAAAAAAATAATTGGCGCGTACACTTCTGTTAGGTGTTTGGCCGAGCTCCTCCTCTTATTTGTGGTGTGCGTCTTGATGTTGTTCCACAAATGGAGAGACCTACAGTTTCAAGCCGACTCCGAACGGCAGATATTTTTATGAGGAGCTTTTTCATGGCAGAAATACACTCGGAGGTTTGCCATTGCCTGCCGAGGGGCGACCGCTATTAGTAAAATGTTTTTATTAATTTTGCTCTCACCGAGATTCGAACCAACGACCTCTCTGTGAATTCCGAATGGTAATCACGCACCAACCCATTCGGCTACGGCGGCCGAATGTGATAAGTGATGAACCAAAAAAAGAAATGTGACGTAAGCAAATATTTTAAAAAATAGGCGGCGCCAAGCCCTCGTGTGTATCTACGAGTAATAAATTTCCATAGTGCATACAATCTCTATAGTTAATCTGAGAGAAAAACGAGGACCCCTCTACTACGTATTTGGGAGAGATTTAAATCTTTAGCGCGTATATTTAGGCTAAGGCAGCCGAATGTCAGAAAATAGAAAAGGAAAGCTGCCTACTTAATTCGTCTGTTTATTACACCCTAAAACAACATTTCTTACTATAGTATTTTGCATTTATGTATGTCTACCAATGCTTTTATTTACATACAAGTAGAGCGTTTCCCTATTAGAACAAAGACGGCGGGAACACTTCGCGAACTTGTTAAATATTGACAGTTGCGCATGTTACAGAAAATTTGAAGATCCCGATACCCCAATCGTTGGCGACGGAACTGTCGTTACGCTACCCGACTATGACCAGGTGAGAATAGCAATAACGCGGCTAAAGAACAACAAAGCCGCGAGAACCGACGAACTGCCGGCCGAGCTATTCGAACATGGCGGCAAGGAGCTGGTAAGGTGCATGCATTAGCTCTAATGCAAAATATGGTCGTATGAAAGCATGCCTGCTGATTGGAATTTAAGTGTGCTCTGTCCACACCACAAAAAGGGTGATACTGCCATACGAAGTGTATTCAAAAATTAAAGTTTCAAATTTCGCGGGCTATGTATGTATGTATTTCGATTATTATTTTTATGTTGTTACACTCGTCTCGAAGATATGTTCACCGTTTTAGCAATATAGCATTTTTAATGTGTTTGTGAGAAGCATAAGTAAGACAAGTGTTCTGCGTGTTCGGTGATTTTCTGCTACCGAAAAAAATGGATCAAAGAAGTTGCAAAAAATTGTGTGCAAAAAATGGACTTAAGTGCTCAAAATCACTTGAAATGTTGACAGTGGCATACGGTGAAAGTACTCGGAGTCAAAAAATTGTTTACAAGTGGTACAAGCTTTTCACAGTAGGTCGAAAAGATGTGAATGATGACGCTCGCTCTGGACGCCCCAGCATATCAGCACATCAACAACCGATGAAAATATTAAGAAAATGAAGAAAATTGTTATGGAGAGTAGTCGAGTATGTCGGCAATCGGTTGCCTCATAACATGCAATATTTTCAGAAATTTGCAATATTTTCAGAAATTTGCAATATTTTCAAAATTTTTGGGCATGAAGCGTGTGACAACGAAGTTCGTTCCAAAATTGCTGAATTTCGAACAAAAACAACGTCGCATGAACATCGCTCGGGAATTATTGAATAACATCAACGCTGATCCAGATTTGCTTGCACTCATCTTTGCTTGTGAGAGATTAATTGGCCAAAAACAACACCGTTATCATACTTCAGCCACCGTATTCACCAAGTTTAGTCACCTGCTACTTTTTCTTGTTCCCAAGATTGAAGAGACCCATGAAAGGGCGGCGTTTTGCGACGATTGAGGAGATAAATTCCGAATCTCTGAGAGAGCTCAAGGACATACCAAAAAGTGCATATTAGAACTGCTTCGAGGATTGGAAAAACGATGGCACAAGTGTATTAGGTATATTTGAAGGGGACTACTTTGAAGGAGATATAATAGAAATTGATGAATAAATAAAATTTATTAAAAAATGAAAATTTACCTTATTTTTCGAGCACACCTCGTATGCGCCAATTACCGCGGGATTTATCTTTTGAATATCGCCTATAAGGTGCTAGCGATCGTATTGTGTGAAGGGCTGAAGCCCACCATCAACCAACTGATTGCACCTTATCAGTGTGGCTTTCGATATGCCTGGAAAATCCACCATCGACCAGATGCTCACAATACGCCATGTCGCGGAAAAGACCCATGAAAAAAGAATCGATGCACACCATCTTTTCGTCGACTTCAAAGCTGCAATCGACAGTACGAAAAAGAGTTGCCTATTTGCCGCAATGTTTGAATTTGGCAAAATATGGATATGCCAAATGCCGTTGCTCAATACCAGAATTGGGAAGGGCCCTCAGAATTGGGAAAGACCTCTCCAAGCCGTTTGATACCAAACGAGGTTTCAGACAGGGTGACTCTCTGTCGTGTGACTTCTTTAACCTGATGCTGGAAAAAATCATGCTAGGAGCTACTCGACACTCACATTATTTGGATATTGTCATCATCGCACATAGCCTTAAAATTAAATTATTGATATGTAACAGTATTTTGTTTTGATTGGTGTTATGTTGACAATTTGCAATTTACTAAAATAAGTTCGATTTCGGTCGAGAGTCGTAAGAAAATATTTAATTTAAGTTTAAATTCCCCTACGATAACGGTATAAATACCTATTGAGAAGCTATGGAGTCTAGACAAAAAAAAATTAGTCGAAAACTTTGAGTCGACTGACTCGGTACAAGAAATAAAAACAAAAAAACATTTCATTCCGGTTAATTAAAAATGTCGCTACTGCAAGCATTGATGATCAAAACTCAGCGAGAAATGTGCTGCTTACCGTCAATGCATTTTCTTGAGCTTAACTTAATAATATTTACAATTTGACAGCCAAAAACAGAATAAAAGTTAGTTTGACTTATTGATGGTTTCAACAAGACGATATGACACACAACACAGCCAACAAGGTTTAGTAAGGTTGTTGATGTATTTTCAGGTGAAGAATTTTTTCATTTTAATTTCTAAAAAATTCTATCATTCTTGGCTAAACCTGTTGAGCCATCACCCTTGGACTACCAGATTTGGCCATTCGGAGGCAAACTCTGAGAGTACCCTCGGTTGCCATGCCACCGGGTTTTCGGCAGCAGAATTCTGCCTGCTCATTTTGCACATATTCACACACTCATCCAATAAGTCGTTGCTCAGCCGGCAACGAAGTAACATGAGCGAGGACTATGTCAATTTTTTTAGTATATCACCAACAGAATTTCATTCTTAAACAAACCGCTGTCATGACCCCGGCTACATTAACTAATCAGCTAATGCCTTCAAAATCACTGAGAGTCGGTTAACGGTCTGATATTGGCCACACCTCTTCATTCTGTATTCTGTATATATATATATATAATAAAAAAAAGTATGTACAAGTATATATATATATATATATACATAATTGGCGCTTGCACCCTTTTTGCGTGTTTGGCTGAGCTCCTTCTCCTATTTGTGACGTGCATTTTTAGGTTGTTTCACAAATGGAGGACAGTTTCAAGCCGACTCCGAACGGCAAATGATTGTTTTTGAAGAGCTTTTTCATGGCAGAAATACGCTCGGAAGTTTGTCATTGCCTGCCGAGGGGCGACCGCTATTAGAATACATTTTTCTTCATTTTGGTGTTTCACGGAGATTCGAACCTACGTTCTCCGACTTCCGAATGGTAGTAACGCACCAACGCATTCGCCTACGGCGGCTGTATTCTGTATATCGTTGCGAAAGTGGTGTGAATACCCCTACGGTTTATTGGTATAGGAAACATTTTGTTACAAAAAATGTTAATGACTACTCACCAGCATACCACGCATTAAAATGATGAACATCAAGATAAACATTAACTGTTTTTAGGTAATTTTTTATTAAAAGGTATAATAATGATATAATTTTCTCAGCGATTTTGCTGATACAAAATTTTGCATCTTTCGCTGTTGCTTAATTGTGGTAAAATTTCGCTGTGTATTACAATTATTATTACATATTATTGTTGTTAGGTCTAGTGCTTAGTGTCTGATGTATGCAAACTTGTTTTACATACATTTTGTCTTTGTGTGTGAGGTTTTTTTTTTTCGCTTGCTAAAAATTAGTACTAATATTGCTATGCTCTTCATTCGTATATATTCATATATATATTCGTACATATGTATATATTTGTATATGCCTATTCGTGTTTTATAAATGTTGCTATTATGTAGATGCATATACTAATATTTAGGTAATGTAGTAATTAATACCAAATTAAGTAATTATTTGACGGAAGTTTGCCTGTACATTCTAACACAGCGTACGTACGTATGTATGTACATGCATATATGTACATATATGTATATAAGTACCTATACAGTATGTGTAAGTAATACAAGATTATAACAGCATTGATAACTTTCATAGCCAAGGAAATATCAGTCCAATTATTTCAAGTGTAAAATATTTATATGTATATACAAGTGCTTGGGTAAAACGAAATTAAACACAAATAAAAGCGACTCGAAACACACTGTACACTGTACGAAAATTCCGATGGTATACTTAACGAGTATATAACGTTAGATGTATTTGATGCTTGCCTTTATTGCTTTTGACTTCAGTTCCCCGGGTAACTACGACTCTGATTTTTACGATTCTTAATCGAGAATTTGAAAAAATATTCCAAAAATTAAATTTCCTACTCAACTACTTTTGGTTTACAAAAAAGTTACCAAAAGAGAAGAAAAATATTTATTCATACAGCGCAAAGTGGTCCTAAGCAATTTCTATTTCTGTAAGAAAGTTGTACAAATTGTTATGGAATATTGTTGATTGTGATATCTTAAAAACTTCCTTATTCATACATATTTGACTTCGCAACAACTATCTGCCAATACTCGTACAGCTTTGGTGCGTACTTGAAAGTAAAAAACTCGAATTTTCTACAAGTCTCCAGCGACAGCAAATGTTTGTTCGTTTTCAAATTGCTTGTATGTATGTACATATATAGAAGATTTTACGAACTTCAACAAATATAAATAATGTCTTTTAAATATTACATTTTCCAAATCTTTTTTTATAAATTGCCAATAGGTATGGAAACTTTTATACTTCTATGAAGCATTTAAATATTCTAAATATGGATGAAACCGTTGGCCTTCGTATGATTCACTTGTTTTTGAAGTTTCAAGATTAAGCAATCAGCAGCATCGGTTAAAGTTTTTCGTCAATCTTCAATCAATTTTCGAAGTACCGTCCGCTGTACTTGATCCGCTACTGAGAATTTTGAAAAACTAAACTCAAAATTATAATCCGCCATTTGGAGAATGCAAAAAAAAAACTGAGGTTATAGCAACCTTATTGAAACCGGTTCTTTGAATTTTCAGTTTCTCAGTTGAATAATCAGCTCTATATACTTAAAATCTTGTAAATCGATGACTTTCATGAAATCTATTTGCTTTTTGAATCACTAATACTAAGCAATCGAATCATTAAATTTTGTCAATCTAAAAATGTTTCGAAGTACTGTCCACTGTATCCGCTACTAAGAATTTTGAAACCTAAATTCAAAATTACTCAACATCTCGACACTCAATTATTCATTTTATAATAATAATTTTATAATAATTTGTTTGAATGCGTTGGCGATATTTTAAGTGTGGGCAATGTCATGTTATGTCATCGTAATTTTAAAATTGTCGTCAAGTAACAACGTACTAATTTGCACGCGCTTTTGATTGCTTGAAAGCATTATTTGATTTATACGATGAAGAGGAAAGAAGGGCGCATCGATTCTGGGTGAATCCTTTGCAAAGAAGGGCAATACACAGTCTGGGAAACTAAAAATTATCAAAGATGCTCCCAATGTCAGCGTTACCAATACAAAATGGCTGCCAAACATGCAAAATGCTACGCAGATGTTGGCAATATATGTTTCATAATTTGAATTGCCAACTTCATTCAATTTTTTATTTCGACTGGCAATAATTTCATTGAAATTGACCATTGAAAGTCATCAAAAATTAAGTTTCGAGATGTTAAGTTATAATACGCTATTAAATGTAAAAAATTAGATTATGACCACTTTATTGGAATGGCCTTTCCGATTTGGAAAACCTTTATACAATAAATAAGCTATTTTGAAAACGTAAATAGGCTAAATTATTGAGTTTCAAAAATATTTAAGGATTTTCTCCTCACTTACGTCCGTCATATTAATTTTTGAAAATCAGAACTCAATCTCGTAATCAGCAATACAATTTATGAAACAGAAATGGAATAGAATTATTATTTTTAGATACATGTACAAATTTTTAAACTCGCGATTTCAGCTCGCTTGTGTGTTTAACTTCCTTATGTTCGTACCGAAAGTGCAAGTCGTGAACGAGCTAAAAATAAAGTCAGTATTGCATACCTTGATTCGTGAGCTTGTGTAATGTGTATTAGCCATTTCGACACTACAAATTTGCTAAGACAGGTGCGACTAAATCGAAACTGTAGAATAATTAAAAAAAAATGTTCCACAACTTAATCTATATACTAATTAATATACATATAAGTACAATATCGTGTTTTCTTTCTCTGAGGCACTTTTGGAACAATTGTGAGTAATCCGCTGGATATTCTCATCAGTTTACATTCAATATTAAACAATTTAATGCTCAGTGAAAAACAAAAAAAATTCATGCGTGCTGTTTTAGATTAAAAAAATATATTTATATTTATATTTACGCAAAAACGGGAAATGTTCCCCATTCCAAATTAAACGCAAAATTTAAATTTATTCAAAGATTCGAGCGGACGTACGTTTAATTTGTAAACACAGCTCCATATTATTTATTTCACTAATAAACTAATTGTCTTATATACTTATTAGCACAAACAACAATTTATATGCACAAACGCACATTTACTTCATTGCAACAAAAACAAAAACTACCTTTTTGCTACTGGCGCTTGTCGAGTGCTTGGGGAAGCAATTCAACTCCTAAACGGTCGTACGTTTTTGAAATGCTTTGTGACATTTTCTATATATTTTGTTATTGATTCAGTATTTTAGATATATTATTTTTTATAAATTAAGAATAAGGCCGTAAATGTTTGAATGCCTCATTGTTGTTTTGAATAATTTACTACCAAGTAATTGTGTTTTATTTTGGCGCAAAACTGTCTTTGTTGCTTAACATAATATCTGCGCATACCTACATACATAACGCTAGTTTGCTGGAAGAACCTCATACCTAAAACATAATCAAAATTTCAAGGAAAGCGGCCTCAAAAGTTTTCAATTTACTAATAGTGTAATTACTCTAGACTTAAATTTCACTTAAGTTGCGTAAAAACTTAATGATATTTACTCCAGTGGTTAAAATCTCCTGTCCAATAAATAAGATCACCCAATTTAACCATATGTTTTTCGTCCCAGTTTCATATATATTTTTGGGTTTTTCATCGAGCTCTTCCTCCTAGTTATAGTGTGTGTCTTGAGGTTTTTGCACAAATGGAGGGATCTACAGTTTTATGCCGCCTTCAAACGGCAAATAGTTTCATTTTTTGAGGAGTTTTATCATGACAGGTTCGCCATTGCCTGCCGAGGGTTGGCCGTTATTAGAAAAAACCTTTTCTGTCATTTGGTGTTTCGAACCTGTATTCACCCATCAACCCACTCGGCTACGGCGGCCACTCGATAAATACTCCCAACAAAAATAAAACAAATTAATATCAAATATAATTTGTTGAAGGCTTATTGCATTAAAAATATAGTAGCATGATTCTCTCGCCGCTCTCAATTTTCGTAATTTACGTAACTTAAAAATCCAAAATGAGCCGCTCGCTAAGTTTCTTAAGGCTAGAGTAATCATTTATACATTTTTCCGATTTACCAGGTTGCTCTTAAGTTACGTTTAAGTCTAGAGTAATCACACTACACTATAAGCCTCCCTAAGAGACATTTTCATCTAATGAGATACTGTTAATAAGTATATACCATCATGCATTTTTTACATTCTTGCAGCAAATGAGCGATTTGTATTTTTTATATTTGCGCAAGCCTTCGCTTTATTGCTTTGCTTACTGCGATGGGAATCTTATACGAATAGCAATGCGAGGAAGTGCGGGATTGATAAAACAGCATTGAAGCGTATTTCTGGAAGAAAGCCATGCTTTCGGAGATCAGGGTTAATAATATGGTCATGCTTGATTTTTTAAGTAAATGAATATTTAGCTTAAGTAAGTACTCGCACGCACATTCTTTGCATCGTTGGTCTATATTGCATGGAAGACTGCAAAACGTGTATAAAAAAATATTTCGTAGGACAGCCTATTAGGAGATTGCGGTAGTAAAACCACTGGTCATGGTGCGCTTTAAATCGCATAAGGAATCTCTAAAATTATTGTCATGCTCGTTCAATTGTCGCGCAGTCGCTGCAACATCTGCGGCGCGTTTAGCGAAATTCAAAGTAACCTGTGAGTATGCTTCAGCCTCTGGGTCTGCGTCAATGTTCGCAACTACGCTGTTGTCTTTTTTATTCGGTTTATTATCATTTTTAAACATATAATTGTCCGCATTAGCGTCCCTTTTGTCGTCATCGTCGCTTTGTCGCTGTCGGTCCATTCTTACCGTCTCCTCTACATCTCCTACTAAAACGTTGTAGGATGTAGTCAAACAGCCAGAGCTATGTGAGCTATGTATTTTTGTTTGAGCTGGGATTGGCGCCAGCACTTGCGGTGCTGCCACTACTGGCGCTGGCATTACTGGCGGATTTGCGATGTCCGCCGCCGAAAGGGAAGCGCAGGCGTCGTTTTCGCTTCTTGATGGTGCCTCCCCCATCGAGACTTGCGCTGTCGGCGTTGAGCAACAGTTGCTCCTCCATTTGGGTATCACTGTGTGCCGACGCAAGAGTTGACGTAGATGTGGTGGTGGCGGTGGCGTCAACATTCCCATGCTGATGTGTCTCCCGGCACAGCGACTGCAAGCCAAGTGAAGTGGGCAACTGTTGGTATTGGTTGATTGCTGGCGGCTTTCCAGCAGTTGCTGTGTACTGAGACTGCTTGAAGGACTCCTGGTCTCCAGTGTGCTGTGCATGCTGCTGTTGTGTTCCATGCTGGTTGGTTGACTGATTGTGCTGGAGTTGCTGTTGCTGCACAGACTGCAATGGCTGCCAAATAAGGAGTTGATGTTCGTGCTGCTGCTGTTGTTGATGGATTGGCAAGATGCGCTCATATGATGACCATCGTCCAGGGGATTGTCCTTTGCTGCCGCCGCCACTGCTGCTGCCGCTGTGTACGTCTGCGCCGACAGCCGCTGGTGCGGATGGGGTTGAATGGATGGACGATGATGTAGACGATGTGGACTGTTGGCTAGTTGTGCTGTGCTGCTTGACCATCTTCTTGCTGTTGGTTCCGCTAATTTTTCCGCCAACTCCGCTTCCGCCACCGATGAATTGCTGTCCCGCAGATAGGCCGTTGTTGTTGCCGTTAGCGCTGGATTTCGTGTTATGCTGTTGCTGTTGTCTATTAAGGAACGTGTAGATTTCCATTGGTACCAGGTCCGTGCTTTGGGATCGCAAAAGTTGGCTGTGATATGGGAGAAGGAGAAATACAAATCGAATGAATTTTTTTAATGTGCCAAATGTTTGAGCGTTGTGGGCAGTGAGTGAGTTGGTGGTTAGTGACACGCAATGGCGAAGACACACAAATACAAAGCACACCTGTCTAATATGTAACGTATTGATGCATGGATATAATATGAATGTAGGTATGTAAGTATGCATGTCATTTAATTGTGAGTTATGGATGCGTTAATATTAATTGTGTTTCGATTAGATACAATTCATTTGATGAACTACTACATAAGTATGCATTAGTATAATCTATGATCTCTAACGTCCTTACTAACTAGAGTGGTCTGGGTTGGCCGAAAATTTTAAAGATTGATAATATCTCATCTGCATTCGAAGAAATTTTGCAGGCACCAGAATTCGCTTTGAACTTATTTTTACGCATGGTAAAGTGTTTAAATTTAAGTAAAATTAGGATTACTAAGATGTTTTGGATTATTAAGAATTTTGAGAAAATCGAATATGAAGAATATCGTTGATTGGTTTGTGGAGATTTCAAGATCCCAGTAGCCAACCATCGGGTTAAATCAAATATTCTTGCTTCAAGAACAGTCGCTATACGCCATCTGTGACCACTGGGAGATTCTAACTCAGCTTACAAAAAATTGTTTCTAAACCTCAATTTTGCGATTTATACAATATTTTACGGAAAACTAAAGAGGCTTCACGAAAAGCATTGCACCAAGACGTAAAGGACATTGAGAGACAATAGTAAGGTGAATAAAAATGATTGTGGACTTCAACCACAAAATCTGCACCTACTATATGACTTTTTCCATAAATGATAACTATATTTGCAAAACCTAGAAACCAGATGAAAAGGACTTAAGGGCATATTTTGGTAGCTTTGACAGTCTGATACAGTCTATGAAGAAGACCTAAAAGTATGAGGTAGAGTAGATCTGAAAATTTTCCGCCAGATGTATTTTGTAAGCCTTATCTCACGATGTTTATAAGGCAACGGGTCGAAATATAGTGCAAATTAAAAGGGAAATTAATTTCTTTCTTCAAAAGGGATAAAACTCGATACATTCTTCAGTACCACTACGACCAATGTGAGGAGTCGAAGCAGGCGGTCAGAAAAATTGATGCTGGTTATGGGCCCAATATAGTATCGAATGAAACTGTTAAGCTTTAAAAATGCTGATAAAGTGATGGAAATCGTCGAGTCTGTCTGGTACGTGAGCACATCTTCCATTGCTTAGGTCTTTAAAATTAGTTAGAAAACTGTTTGAAACCATCTGCATAAATAAAATTATAACTATGAAATTAGCATCGAATTGTTTACTTCATCTAATATAAAATAAAATGATGGACATTTGGCCTTCAAATTAAGCCCAACATAAGCCATACGCAGGCGGAAGCAACAAAAGTTATATTTCGATATTGATGAAAGTGTGCCCAACTGACCTCCTTACACTTTCTTAGAAGGAAGTGGTAAAAAGGAAATTGTGGTCAGTTTTTATAGAAAATTTACAATTTTAGACTCACAATGAACGGGATCCTGTTTGACTAAATTTTATAGGTTGTTTTTTTTTTGCTTAACACACTTAACCTTCAACAGTTTTTCATGTTTTGGAGGCTTCAAACTTGACTGTATTTTTTGTGTTTTTCAACTAGTACTCGTATTTTTTTTTTTATATAAATATAACTGTATTTATTTTTATATAATTTGCGTATGCAGGTAGGAAAAACTTTTTACAATAAATTGTATTTATATGTATTGCTTCGGATAACTGCTATGCCATTGATATGAACAGCTTTTCGACCAACCCAGACTTCGAATTTAATTAACATTTTATTTATTACAATTTTTGAATTCCTATTCTTAACTTATTTCCAAAACATGCCGATATATGTATGTGACGATCGTTTGAATATATGAAGGAATCAAAATGATTGGGTTTTACATTATTGATAAAATAGATACAATTCACAAAATTGTTATTAACATTTTTATAATGGAATTTAGTACATAAATTAATATTTTGGGTTTTCTCAGTGAAGAATTATAACTACAAGAACACCGAAGTTCATGTAGAAGATTTTGTTTTTTGCATTCTGAAATTGTAAAATCAGAAAAGAATTAAGGTTAAAAAGAAAGAGGTAAAAAGTGAGTATTTAGATTCGAGGTTGTATGTAATCATACATTAGGCGAAGCAGGAGAAAGGGACCACTGCATTATTAAAACCATTGCGAAGCATTGAGGGGTATTGAAACTGATTATTTTTAATTCTCTTTGCTAATATTTAATTTGACCGAAGAAGATTCATCACAATTAGTAAGCAGTGCGATTACAAGTGCTGATTATAACACTACAACTGGGTTAAGCATTTCAAGGTAAAGCTCAATAGTAACATTCGAGTGGTGCCAGAAAGTCATAAATTCACTAGGACGTGGAAGGTAAAGCTAGACGCATTAAAAGCGCATTTTTGCTACTTTAGATTTGGGTTTTATTTCGCCAAATGGATCAACAAAGTTAACAAACCTCGGAGTAGACTTGCGAGGTGGAGGAAGTGGTGCACGATTCAAAATACCGACTACTGCGAGATGTGGTGGCAATGGCGGTGGCGGTGGTATAGGTGGAGGTATTATTGTTGATATTGCTGCCGTTGGTGACACAACTAAGTTAGACGAATTGTGTTTCTTCAAACGTGGCGGTACCGGAATGGAGCGTTCAGATGAAGACGGACTATGACGACTGTCGTCACCACCAGCCAGGCTGAGATGAAGATAAGTAAAGTTGAATGGTGAATATGGTAATAATGAAACAAATATTAATATTTTAGACATTAATTACAACATAATAAGAAATAAGTGATAAAATGTATGTAATTGAATTGTATGCAATTTAAATGAGAAATTATGAAGATTTTAATTTAACGAGACAATAATGTAAATTATTTTACGTGAATATACATACAGGTAATAGCAAATAAACCAAACGAAAGTGGATAAGGCAAATAAATAGATTATGGATCATACTGCACTATATAGTATATTTAATCAAAAAACAAAAGGGTTGGAAATAAAAATTAAGTAAAAATCGAATACGCAAATGCATTACTTTGCCTATACAACTAAAATTAAATCAATAAAATAACAGGGGTTATTCTACATATATTTATTTAACTTTTATTAATCAGATAAAGGGTCTTTCAAAAGCGACGCCTAGATGTCAGTAGTTAATAATTCCTTTTTTCATGTCATCTTTGAAATTTTTCAGGTAGACAGTTGCACAATTTTAACGATCGATCCTTACACGAGAGAAAAACGCATTTAAATTATTGAAGCGAAAATGGGCGGTCTTTAAGAACAAAAAAATGCAAAATTTGTTATTTTTTTGTGGGAATAATCGCCCGAATGAGTCGACAATTCACAGGTTGGAGTAAAAATTTCAAGCACTGGTTCTGTCGGGCATTAGCATTAGCATACCAACGTTTTGTTTAGAAAATTTATGGAAATGGCAAAAAACTCAACTCATTAATAATATGGGTCAATCTATATGCTTATATAAGTATATAGGTATGTACATACAGAAGAATTTGTAGAACATAAAATGTGGAAAGTTTTTTAAAAAAATTTTAAATTACAGAACGAAAAAAATAAAACTTAAAATCAATTACACAGGACGTTGTTTTGTTCTAGGAAAGTGTAGGGTCATTTTCGAAGTAATTTTTTGCGTAGAATCCGAATCCGGGGTTTAAATTGCTCTATCACGTCAGGGTTTTGAGATATCCTAACCTAAAAGTGCAAAAAACGCTGTTTTTGCCCATTTTTGAGGTTATGTAGCTCCGCAGATTTTGCTCTTCATAAAAAAGTAAACATAGTATTTTAAAGTATAAGTCTTGCTCTTTTAAATGCCATTGAGTTTGCTCAAATATCTTTATTTTTCACTGAGATATCGCATTTTGAAGTTTCCATGTTTGTGAATTTTTCGATATTCGAAAATCCATTGAGATAACATGAGACGTGATACGGTCGATTACATAGTCGCACAAAGTGAAGTTTAGAAAAACAAAAATAAATAAGAGAAAGTTATCTTAATGAGCTATTCCTATGTTCATTTCATCATTTGAATAAAGCGAGGCGAGATCACATCGTTCGCGAAATGACAAGAAACCCCTTCCTGGATTTAATTTTTTTTATTTTTCGTTTTCGATATACTATCCTTTAAGCCTAAAACATTCCTCACACATTTCATAGAGTTCATTTGTAACAAAAAATTAGGTTTCCTCTCGGTCTTCAAGATAGCCCATATCATTCCTTATTGCTATTTCGGAAATCTGTAAATAAACTACCGGGGATAAAATTGAAATGTCTGGAGCGTGATTACGATTCGCGTGAATACTCGACGCGGTGTTGGTTTTGAAGTGGTGATATTCAAAATGGTGGCTAATAATAAAACAGCCATTTCTGCGACTTGTTTTTTTTTTCAAACGGATATCTACCAGAACAACTTACTCGACTTCTCCAACAATAGCTGGGTACGTCACCTTATGCCCTGCAAACAAATGACATCCCTTCCATAATGACCTGTGACACTTTTTCTTACTTAATGGGGAATTTATTCAAGGGAATAATCTCAATTTCTCACGTTTAATACTGAAAGCTGTATTGAATCGCCAAGTAGTTAGTTCTACATAAAGAAAAATTTATATTTAATTTAATTTATTCAATAAAAATTAATTATATTTTAATAAAAACCTAACTGAAAATAAAACTTTAGCATTTTTCACACGGAAATAGTAAGTATTATTTATTGTACTCCAATAATAAACAAAAAATCGAAAAGTTCGTTGTTACGTAACTGAAATTCATTCTAAATATGCTGAAGATCTTGTCAATGTATTATCATAATATAATTATAGTAGCTATTTCACTTTATTTATTCTACGAATATCACTTTTTCCAACAGATATACTATACAGTCCCTACAACACCTATCAGTTACAAAATATTTTAATTTTGTTAGCTGATACTGCATTAGTAAATTATATCGAAGATTTTCTTTCAATATTTTTATTACGAATCTCTTGAGATATTTCCAAAATGTAGTTAGTTTAAATTATTTTTACAACTGTGATCCATGCACTGGCCTTAACCACTGATCTGTTTGTTTTATCATACCATATGAATATTTAGTAACTCCGATAAAGCCAATCCAAGATCGGCTAGTAAAAGGAGAAGAGATTTACCTATCATTTAAATAATAACTCGAATTGTGTGTATTATTATGTGGTGGTAACGGCGGTGGGGTCGTAATTGGCACAGGCGTCGCCACAGGCGTTCCAATAGCATTCGTTGAGTTACCAATAGTTCCGATATGGTTAAGCGTTGTCGCATCTTGCGGAGAATGAGTGGCGGCAGCACAAGCACGTGATGCGACGCTGGATGCCGATGTCATTGACGTAGAGTTCTTCAAAGAAGGCGTGGGCGCACCACCCAATATAAATTGGACCGGCGGATGCATTGGACCCTCGCTAGCATCCTCACTACCCGATGAATCATCACATAACGCATTAGAGTTGTTGTTTAGGATGCCACTGCTGCCACCGCTTAAACCAACCGAACTGCGGCTGTAGTTGTCCAACATGCCTGGATAAATGTATAGAAGTTCTGGAACTTACGATCATCACAATCTATATACTGTACAAGCGCTCGAAAATTGATTTCTTAATTCTAATTCTATTCTTAATTTATTTTAAGCAGCAAATGATGCTAGGCCAGAAGCGTTCAAATAACGGAAGGAATAATGAGAGCAAGGTGAGCTGCGCGCGGATGTGTGAGACTCACTTCAGTTTGTACTGCATGTTTGTTTTTTTAATATATGCAAGTATAAATGTGTATGTGTGACATCAATAATTTATTTAAAATTAATATATAATACATGTATTTATATATAATGTATATCTTAGCAGTAGTGTTAGAAACGCTGTAGATGTACAAGTCATCCAGTTTATATGGGTTCTTTAAGCTGACGTCAGCTTTATCAATGGGTGATGTAACAGATCGTTCAGCATAATTGATGAAGGATTGATTATTTGTGTGTCTAGTTATGGGTTGGTTATTTGTCGACTATTTGAAAACAATACTAATGAAATTGCACTGAGTTAGAAATTCATGACAACACACCCATGCAGGCAGGCAATACAGTCAAGGGCATAGATATTACTTGCTAAATACAGTTTTTATTCAGACGTTCGAAAATGTGCTTACCTGAATTCGGTAAATGATTACTTTTCGATTTTGAGTTAAGGCGCATAATTTTCCTTTACTTCATTTAGTGAATTTTATATATTTTTATTTCTTTATTCAATTTGTTATAATATTACAATTTCTATTTATTCAGTTTTATTTTAATTCAATTTTATTTTGCATATTTTATTTCAATTTTTAATTATTCTATTCTGCCATTTTTCCCCTAATATACGATTATCAAAACTCTTTAAAGTAATTTTTAAGAACTTTTTTATTACCTTTGTTAGTTTTGTTTTCTAACTTTTTGTTTGTTTTATTTGTATTATTGATATATAATTTTCTTTTATTTTAATATTTTGAAATTAATAAACTATATTTTATTTGGACTTTTATAATTTAAATCTATTGAAATTATTTTTGCGGTTTTTTGATTTTTTGATTTTTTTATATTTTGATTTATCAAAACTCATTTCATTTTATTTTGCCTCATTTTTTATTATTTGTCTTTTAAGTGGGATTCTACCTAAACTTCTTTTGTTATTTTATTTTACTGCACCTTATCGTATTTTATTCTTAAATGGTTTGTTTGGTTTTGTTTATAGTTTTACAAAATTGTTTTTTTTTTTTTTAATTTATTCAATATATTCATTTTGATTACATTTTATTTTAACTTCACTCTAATTAATTGTCCACACTTTATCCAAACTAAATTTCTTTCATTCATTATTTTGAGTAAGTTATTTTCTTTTTAAATCTCTTGTTTTATTTTATTACAATATAAAATGATTTGCTTTGTTGAATCTCCCACTTTCTTAATTTAATTATTTTTTTAAATGTATCTTATTTCCTTGTTTTTATGATTTTATTTAGCTGATTTTATTTATTTTCGTATGCTTTGGTATTATTTAATTTAATTTTTTTTCTTTTGCTTTAAATTCATTTTTTTTAATTGAATTTATTCTTTGTTTAATCTTAATTGCTATCATAATTTTTTATGCATGATTTTATTTAACTTATTTTCTTGTTGACTCTTTTGTTTTGTTTTACTTCAATATTGTTTTGTTTTATTGAATTTAGTACTACTATGAAACTTAATAATTTTTTTGTTAGCTTATCTTATATACTTGCCTTAATTTTCATTCATTCATTATCAGTTTCTCCTTTGCTTAATTGAGTTATCCTTTTTTGAATTTGATTCATTTTTTGTTTAATCTTATTTCCGTATTTTGTTTTATTCGATCGAATTTTTAATTCTTCGATTCAGTATTTTTTGAGCTTTTTTATTTATTTTGTTTTATTGTAATATATTTAAATTTTGTTTTTTGTTATTGAATTTTCTTTGGTTATTTTTGTTAATTTATGTTATACTATTTTATTATTATTTATTTGATATGATTTTATTTAGCGTTTTAATAATAATGATTTAAATAATTTATTGTACTGAATTTAATTTTATTTTTAGTTATACCAATTCCTCTTTTTCTTTTGGGGCATTTTTTAATTAAAAAAAAAATATGTTTTTTTCGAATCTTTCTACTGAAGTTGCGGGGAAAAATGGTATGAAATGACGCGCAAGTCAATGAAATGAAACAAATTCGTGTTGCTTAAAAAATTTATTGTAATTTATAAAGAAAAATATATGTTAATAATTCACTCTATTCAATAATAAAAATAACAACACTTAAGCATTTGATGCAAAATCCCCCTAAAAAACGTATTTTATGATTTAATCCTGAGGATATATTATTGCATTCGAAGACACTTTAAACGTGGCTTTTAAGTATGTTTGTATGTAAGTCTATGACATTAACGTATTCAAGAGAATTGCAGAACATTTTTCTATAATTACAACTGGGCTGATGTTAATCCATTCCGGTGGTTCGTACGCTTCAGTGTGTGGGAGGATTAGCGCCATTGGACAGGTATTCGTCCGAAAGTTGGAAAGATTGACTCATTTGCGTATGTCTGTAGACTAAAGCGATTTCCACAAACCGACCAATAACTAAACACTGTACAATTTAAATATAAAAGTGACGATTTTGCATTTCAATTCATTGTTTTAGTTTTTCGTTTTTGCGCCCCGGAAAATGTCCAAAATATCACTGCTGTATGCCACTGAGAAAATGTGTTGGTCATGACTCAGGCAATTTCACGAATGTATTGTATATAAATACTTAGTATTTAAAATGCGCGTATATGGTAAGGCACAGGCAGTTGTAGGCCGTAAAATGCCAGTAGCAATGTGAGTCAATGGCCCACAAATAATTTAAAAAAAAAACTACATCCAAGAACAATTTATTAAATACATATTTGAAAGTTGAGATTATTTGTTACAAAATTTTGATTACTCCATTGCTCACTACTCCTTTGTAGCACACAACAACTGCCTATGCGAAACGAGTATGAATTAATAGATAGTAAATGCTGCCGTATGCCATTTGCATTGGGATGATCGAACATATTTTTCACCACATTTCAATGAATACACTGAGAAATTGTCATATGAAAAACTATCGAAATATATACTAGTCAAGTCATATTAAGTGGGTTTAACTACAAAAGGGAATTTTTTAAATATAAAACTTCGTGAAGTTAAATAAACAGGCAAATAAATCAAAAGGAACAATGACGGAACTTACAGCACCGGAAGGGATTAAGCACATTCGTTGTTAACATTAAATAATATTACAAAGAAGAAACTAAAAAATTAAAAATGAATTGAACTAAAATAAAAAAAAAAACGTATGTTAAATATAAATAGTAACAATAAGGTATGTTTGTAAACCACACTTAAAATATTAAGCTTATAAATAAACATCATGTAAAGAATGCATACAATTATTTTATAAAAAGTAACAGGAGAATATTAATAAAACGCTTGGGCTTATTTTGGGAGAAAAACAATGTAAATATGCAGATTTTAACATAATCGGTGTATACCAGTTAAACGTACATATACAAATATAAAAATTTTATTTTTGTTTTTCACAATCTGCGTGTATTGTGTCAACAAGTCACAAATGAGCACAATCAAATAAACAAAATATGCCAAATTATATAATTTTCTTGCTTCAAATGTGCATGTTGTGTAAACGCAGTAACAGCACTCGTGTTCATTAAGTATATACGCCAATTTGTTAGCCTTCGTTTTTTTGCCATTCGATGTGCATAGTAAACTTATTATTTCGTATGTGTGTGTGTGTATGTATATTCGCAAAAGATGTGGACAGTCTATTGACAGTTTACTGACTTTAACTGTGTCGTCGTTGTGCACAATCAAAATTTCAGCGCTTATTTCATTTTATATTGCTTTGCGTGTTTATGTTTTATCTAATTGCTACCAACAACAACAACAATCGATATAATCAATTGGCAAGTGTTAAGCACATCTCAAAAGGCTTTACAGTTTGCTCTTTGTTTTTTTTTTTTACTTTTGTTTACACTCAATTCAATTTAAAAGTCGGTGCACTGGCGTGACTTGGAAAATTTTAATGAAGCCTACTCTAAAAATGAATGAAATTATACTTTTTACTATATTTACTTTTTATTTCTATTTTTACCGTTCTTAAAATAGCTGCTCCTATTGTAGATTAAATGTATAGAAAAAAATCTTAGAAATACCTACATATACTACTAGCGGTAAGGATGTGTGAGACGCAAGTGTGTAAAAAACAACTAAGCAGCAAAAAACTGCAATTATGCATGCAAAAACACATAATAATAAATTATTTGTGTATGCTCTACACGCTTTCCACTTATAATAAATTTACTCATTTACACCTATTTGAATACGCCAAAAAGGAAGTATGGAACGAAAATAAAAAATATAGTTCCTTGTGTAGGATATATATGTAGGTGAATTATTTACAACCTTCTAAACGAAATCGATGATCATGTTCCTCAATAGAATTCTTATAAATTCAAAAATGGTCATCACAGTTGTGTTATACATATCACACTTCCTTTTTTCACCTACTGTAATTTTAGGCTCTTTCATTGTTATGTACTATTGACAAATTTATAGCACGAAATTGCCTTGGGTTACTCATGAATCTATTAGAATAGCGAAAAGAGTTGTTGCTAAATTTAGTTATTAGAGGTATTCAGACTGGGATCTTTATTATGAGAACCTATTGAATGGGATGTTTCCTGTTTTGTATTTTGTTCACGGCAATTATGCTTGAGTTTGGGTTTAGGAATCATCGAAAGTAAAACCAATACACCATAAACAACAAAATTGTTATGAAAATTTCAGTGAATACCCCTATTCGGGCGAAAATCAATTTGATTTTCTCGAAATGTTATTTGAAAAGCTACGCAAATAACAATGAGAAACTGGTGTAGCGACAAAATACATATATGCGGAATGAGTACCAACGTTATAAAAAACAAAGCAGAGCTTCATAACGGTTCGTAGAAATTTAGATCTTATTTCAAATGGTTAACTCTCTTACCAAAATTGTGTCAAAGTGACTCATTTCTAGCTCCGTGTAAAAAATGAGCACAGATGGAAATTATTTTTCAGCACTGTGGTGGTATAATTTCTCTTTGCTCAAATTTTTGAAGTTTCCTGCCTTGAAGCGATATGTATATCTAATATATGTAATTCACACACTTTTGTCTCACGTTGCTTGTAAATATTCCACCAATGCTATTTCAAGCTACTCAAAAAGCTTTCTATATCAAACATTTGCATAAAAACATTTTATATCAAATGGTAAGCTTCATGAAAAATAACTAAACGTTAGTTATTTGTATTATTACTTTTTCTATTAAATTGAGCGACTAACTACTAAGGCTTTTAAATGAATTTATTCTTTAATTGGCACTCTAGCACCAAATCACCTGTTTTCTTATCATCTAAACGAGGCATTTTCGCATTAAAAAACTCAACCAAAAAAATAAAAATAATAAAAATGAAAGCCAAAGGCAAAATACATAATTCTAAAAATTACTTAATTTCTTAATTGTTCGTAAGTTTATAAATAAACACACATCCTGCAGTTTTTCGAGATTAAGTTTATGCAAAAAATCTAATGGCGCACAAATGTTTTCATAAGTATGTGTATGTAGTGTATGCGAGTTGTGTGTTTTTTCCCCCTTTATAGCAATAATGCATAATACACATATTACATTGGCTGTATTAAAGTGTGGCGAATAGCTACGTCTGTCTACTCTTTCCTTAGATTGACCTTCAATTCAATGCTTTGAATATATTCATATAGACTTCATTGATTGCTTTTAGATAAATTTGAGAAAGTGTCACGCCTCATCAGCTGCATCATTCAGTCGAGAACAAATTGAAGTTCTCAAAATTGGGCTTACCTTGCACAGATTCATCATCTAAGTCATCGCTGCTGCTCGTGATGCGTCCTACAAGAGATCAATTTAAAATAAAATAGCCCAAACAGTCCGAAAGAGATTTTCGGTGTGTTTTTTTTGGTTTATTTACCTCGTGAGCCCTTGTTCGAACCAACGCTGCTGCCACCATTCCGACTGTACAGCACATTTTCTAAATACTGCAAGCCATTATTATTGACAATATTAAAACCAAGACAATTTTCAATTTGTTTCCAACGATGTAAGCGCTCCTGCAATTCGTTCGTCACTTCACTGAGTGCATTACGCGCCTCTACAATAGAACGATCCACATCATCAATACTCTTCCCATGCGTCGAGACAAACGCACCAACTAGACTTGAGCGCTTTTTGCGCAATTTTTCACATGCTTCGCGCGCTGACTGCAATTGTTTCTCGGCTGAAATGCGCTTCTTCATATGGTTTTTACTCTCCAACTCGTAGGTATACTGCAACCAGGATTGTAGTTGTGGTGGTGGTGTCCAGCAATTGTCCACCAATTCGATTTCAGCGCGCGACAACTCAGTACGCAATATTTCGATTTCTTTTTTCAACTTTTGCACCTCCAGATCTGAGCTGGATGATGAAAGTGCGGGGGCCTCTTTCAGGCGACGTTCCAAGTCCATTTTTTCGGTAGCGACATTTTCCTGTTCCATGCGAGCACGTTCTAATTCCTAGAAAGAGAATAAAGATTTAAAAGATTCGATATATTCATATCGTCGAAGCATTTCAATAGAACTTAATGCCCTATTTGAATACGTTAAGAATATATCGGGTGGGCCTTTTACATGGTTGCCAATTTTGGCATGATTTGGTGCAACTGCTTGCCTTTTACTCTATACCTCCATAGGTAATTTTTCGGTATTTCGAAGCTAGAATCCATTGATGTGTACTCTAGATTTTCAATGTATCCTTAAAAGGAAGTCTGGCGGCGGCATTAAAATGTGTGAAGGTTGCTAATCAAAATCACCATTTTCTGATCGCCACATTCTTTGTGGGAACAACTTTTATTATTTTTTCGAAATGCTCGTCGGGAGTTTTAGGAGAAGAATTAATTTTGGATATACAGTTCACCAACTTCGGCACATTCCAAACCATAGTTTAAAATAAACTCTTAAAAGTGTCGCTAATGTGCAAGCATATTAAAATTTTATCCTACAAATTTTCAATACCTTTTGCATCTCTTGTAAGCTTTGTTCGGCACGCTGCAGTCCCTCCATATCTTGTGCCATCCGTCGCAAATGTCTTTTAGCATTTTTATTCTGTTGATATGCATACCAGCAGCCGATAATTGCACTGAGTAATAAGGTCACTAAAATATAATCTTTCCATCGTGTGCCCGTTTCTGAAGCAAAAAGTAAGTAAATTAATTCTTACTGTTATTAAAAATAAACAAACGAAAAACTTACCACGCGGTGGCCCGAAAAGCACAACATCCATCGCTTTGAGCGCAATTTTCTGCTTATGAATGGGATCCTTTATGCCCAGCACATTGCCCACATAATGCATATTATTCACTGCCAACCTGGAAATAAAGTGGAATCACACAAAACTTTCAATGAGTTGTATTACAGGTACTGAATGGCGAAAAGTTTTTTACGTATGTATTTGTTTTTTGTGAGATGAGTAAAAATGAAGGCCAAACGCGGTCTATACGAATATTCAGACTATAAAGCGTTTTTCTCACTGTTTTTTTCGAATCATTTTACACTGTACAAATGGCAAGTTAATTTTATTAACTGTATAGAACAAAAAAAGATATAACTTTCATGCTCATTTAGACTGTCCGTTTTACTTTATTGACAAGCAATGTCTCGGACGCGGCATAAAACTCTAAGTTCCTCTATTTGTAGAACAACATCAGTACGCACACTAAAAATTGATGGAATCATCGAATTTTTATTACCGCCAAAATTTGTAAGTTTCCATTGAATTACTTCAAAATTTTGTGAAATATTCAAGCTATTGCCACTTTTTACAGTGTATGATTCGGTAGTTGTTAGTTTAATTGCACGTTCACCTAATACTACTCCTCCATTGTAATAAATTCGTACACAATGACAAAGCTGGTGTACAAAAAAATCTCACCGCTAATTAATTGCCACTTTTGCTATTATTAGAGAAAATCATTCGCTGCTCGTTGCTTACCTATTTTATGACATTTCGATGCCTTTTTATTGCCGTTAGAATTGTACCGCTCAATTGTGGAAGGCCGACATCAGTCAGTCATTACTTCCCAGGTGAGTGGCTATTAGGTAGTCGCATTGAAAAATTTTAATGTACACTCTAGTTGAGCCATCACACAAAATTGCTAACTAGTCAATATGACTGAGTTTCCCAGTAAAAGCTTACAAATAAACAGAATAAAAACTCTACTAGTTTGCATTCAAATGAATGAAAAGTCTAGTTTGCTCAGATAATTATAGGCCAAATGAGTTTATATTAAAAACTAATACTCGTACATACATATATACACATGTATATACCATATGTGTATGGAAATATTCAGCCTTAAAATTTTGAATAAGATGAAAGCAGAAAAAAAAGTAAATTTGTTTTGTTATTATTTCTGAGACTTTCCAAAAACCTTAACACATAAACTCATAAAAGTTAAAATGTTGTTATTTATAAGTCAAAAAATTGTATAAAAATGCCATTTTATAAAAATGGTCTTTAAACTTTTATTTATTTTTCGCTGGATATAAAAAAAGAAATTATAAATTCAAGTGTGAACTCTATTCTTAACCGCTGTTTAATGTACTTTTTCTTGGTATTACAGATCCTAGTGCAGCGAAATTTTATTTTCAAAAGCATTTTTAGCTCAAAATTAAATTTGAAATATTAAACTGTGCATTAAGCACAGAAATAATTTGGTTAGTATGTATGCTCCTTTTCCATAAACTATTTTTAATAAAAAGCTCGCGAAATTAAATCATTACTAATCACAACTAATGAGGAACTAAAGTTCAATGGCCTCTGTATACATAGTTGCGATTTGCATTAAGTGTTTTGCTATTTGCAATACTTTCTCAGAAATAGTTTTAAATTATTTTTCTGTACCAACCCTCTATGGTGGTATCCCCACTGGAGTCGGCCGAGGACTATCACACTATCACACCAGCTGCTTTTCCAAAAGTTAATTAATGCCGTTCTAACATCACCAATCTTTGGTCTTAATGGTCTGGAAGATTTTCAAGTTTATTTCCCGCCAGGTTCAAATAATTTTTTATGTATTATAAAACGAAACTGTGTACCAAACATTTTTAGTATAGAAAGGAATATATTTATACTTATATATATATATATATATATATATATATATATATATACTTATACTCATTTTAACGGATTATGGATTATGAAAACACTTCTTCAGTATTAGCGCGTCCTAGAGGCATTCCTTACATGACACAACAATTTACGCATTACTAAAAAATTAAAAAAAAAAAATGGGTTTTGCCGCCACATACGCAGCACGAGACCTAGTAAGTAAAACTACCATGCCACTTATATGGCGGAATCGAACCGTTAAGATTTAAAATTTCAGTGTTTACTTAAGCGTGGCGACTTTAACGTATATAATATAATATTTAGCGTAAACATTTCCGAACATGCTCATAGTGTTTATGCAATAATATGTTAGTTCGAAGTTATTTCAAGGAGTGAACGATATGTAATAATTAATATAAGGGTCCTGGTTCTTTTAAATGACGTTTTCAAAGCAAATTAAAATTTCTTGAAGAAGTTTCAGTGAAATATATTTTAGCAAATTCATTTCGATTTTGCTTTAGATTTTTACTAGCAATAAATTCAACTATGATCAACCTTATTACAACGTTTAAATATTGTACACCTATTATATGGGGTGTTTTTTAGCCGCATGAGAACTATCGATATCGATAACTATCGACATTTCTGTTCAGTAAGCTTTGGCAAGTCATCACGAATCTTTTAATGCTAGAACTGCGTTTCCAAATTGTGTGGAAATTTACTTTGAAAACAATAAATTAGTTCGCGAAGTTCATAGAGCACAGGTACCATCTCCGTTATTTTTACTTTCGGAATAAAGAAGAGATACGGTGAATGGCGAGCGCTATCGAGCAGTGCTGACTGATTTTTTTTCGAAAAACGAATCAGCTTGCCATGTAGCGCTCTAGACAATCGATTTATTGCAATATTCAAGCCACCATTGACAGATGTATTGGAAAAAGTAGTCAAAATCAGCGAATGGACCATGTCACTCGTAGTCGCGACGGATATATGCCGAATATCATCTTCAAAAAATAAATCTCCTAAAATTATTTACCAAATTATAATAAAAAAGTGCATTCCAAGCTTTTAAAAAAACACCCGATACATGCATAGAAGCATATTTACAGAAGAATTATAGTATAATATCAAATAATATCAAATATAAATCTAAATATTAATCTTCATGTGAAAAGAATACTGGTTCAAAATTATTTCTCGCCATTTTTTCCACACAAAATATAAAATATTTTTCAGTGGTTCGCGTGTAGGGAAGAGATATGAAAGTGATAAGCGAATATTACTGCTTTGTGTTGTCACGCGCCGGTCGTTAAATTGACAAAAAAAAATTCTTAATGATTTAAGGGTTCTGCTTCATTAGATGGAATGAAAATACGGTATTAAAAACGCTTTTTCCCCCGTTATGAGAAAAACTAATCTAATAAATGAATATATGATAAATAGTATGATAACTCAAAAAGTTATCTGTTTTACATACAAATAATTGTATGGAGGTATAAGAAATTGATTAAACTTAATTAGTTGTGGCTCGATACAAGTATTTTACGAGTGTGTTGGCAATTCAATTCTTGGCATACCAAACCCGGTTCTTTGAACTGTTTGAATTTGGTTTTCTCCTATCAAAAGCCTTCAGCAACAATGTACATGACACTGTTTATTTGCTCAAAATGCTCTTATCTTTGTAAAAGTAAAAAATGCAAATAATTACCGTGGCAATGTTGCTCCGGTTACTTTATGCAAACGAAATAGTTCAACATATTGTGGTAATTGCACTGATTGCGCTAACCAATCCGTAGTTTGTTCCATAGTCCAGTTGTGCACCTGAACAAAAAAACAAAAAAGAAACAAGGAACCGTTATAATAATTGCTATTTTAAAAACCTTCAACGTTTTTCTATTTAACTAACCTCCGAACGTAACCAAGCCTCCCACAACTCCTTCACCGATATATGCATATCATCGTTGAAATGGAACGCTTTCTGACGCTTCTCATATCCAGAATCATATTTCAGTTCTTCACGTAAAAACTAAAGTGCAAAAGGAGAGCAACACAATACAGAAGTAGATGTCATTACTTTCCAAATATTATTGCTTATTAAATGTTTTTTTAGTAGTGCTTACGTCGTCCGATTCGCTCAAATCGATATTGCCATTGTCGTCATCATCGAGTTGACGATGCAGTGTACGTATAGCTTCCATACCCAAACGATCCTGCAGATTTCCACTATAGCAATCCAGATCATCTGCATGGCAAGCACCATCAGCAGAGCCACTGCCCAATGAACCTGTATTTTAAGAAGGCAAAATAATAAAAGCCAAAGTAAATATTAGTAAAATTATGATCACATGGAACAAACTGCGAAATATAAGTGTATACATGTGTATGTACGTAGTTTGCAATTATTTGCATACACGCGTACATATACATACACCAATATGAAGATATACCAAATAATAACAATTATATGCACAGAGATAAATATTTATTGTATCAAGGGTAGGTGAGTTAGTTTCATTTGGCACCGAGTCCATAAAAAGAAGGTTGGAGTTTTACATTTTTCCGCGCATCATAAACAAATAATAAAAAAGAAATCAGGTAATTATTTTACATATGTATGCATGTTTGTTGTGTATGTTTTTCTTTTCTTTGTTTGTCGACAAATGCGTAAGCAAATCGTAAATAAGAATATAGCTTATTTAAATTGTTCCAGATAAGCACAAAGTTGGGTACCGCCTGTGGTTGAGCTTAGTTCGTATTCGATAAAAAATGTGTAGGTGCATATCCGTTAATTCTAACAAAATAGCTAGAAACAGCTAGGTCTGACTATGATGTGATGTGGGCTGGGTTTATTTTCATACTTTCATACATACCCATGTATTTATGACCTTATTGAAAACGATTTTTGGGTGTACGATGTATGAGTATGATAAAAGAGAAACGAAATGTGGGTCTGTTCACTGATCTTATCAGTGATTTGTATATGGGAATTGTTATTTAAATTATTATTAATTACAATGTTTGAATCTTATCGGAAAAAGGGCAAAAACAAAGGCTAAATGCTTTTCTTCTATTGCTTTCTGCTAGGTCCTACTTGAGATCCCTTGGTGGCGACGTTTTCTCTCCAGATGTGAACGTTCTTCTACAGCTGATAACTCGTAGAATTAGAACGAATTGCTCTTTTGTGAAGTTATGTATTTTTGCCGTAAAGTATAATCTTTTTATTTAAGCTTCTAAGAACGGATATTTATTGCTTGTGCCGTAAGAGGATCTAAAAATTGACGCTTGGCGTTGTCTCTTGATAGAAAATTCGATTTTATAGTATAAAAGCATATTAAGCACGCCGGATGAGCTAAACTGATTTATGACTACTTTCTAAATCAATTATTACAACCGGGAACACCTCTTCCAGAATAGTCAGCAGAGCTAAGGCGTGAACATTGAAATTAAGCGGTAATGTTAGTGTAGACTTAAGAAAAGAGCTCCGCAGCTATTGTGACAAACCTCAATTAATTTTGGCTCAAAATTGTTTTGATTGTGACTTTAAACTCGGTGAGGTTGTAAGTAAATAGGTATTCGGTGCAACCCCGTAATTCAGTTATTTTAACTCATATCATCAGCTGCACCTTAAATGTTATATTTATAATTATAACATTTCATGAATTAACGGAAAGATATTATCTTGCCTTTTTTTATTGCTAAGGCATGTGATTAATCTTCATTGCGTTAATTTTTATTGAGCATTACGTCACACTCTGCCAAATTTTTTTTGCAAGAAGTTTAATGATGTATCTCATAAAATATAGTATTTTCATATTTGAAGTACAAGATAAATTCGTTTTATTTAAAACTCGTTAAGGATTTAAAAATAACTTTAGAGGAAATAAAGTTGCCTAAATAAATTTCAGTTTTTCGGTAGCAACACAGTTTGCCACTTCTTTGTTTACTAGTCCCTGACAACTCGTCAAAAAAACCAAGTGGCATGCTAACCAATTTCAACCCTCCCATTCCCTCTTCTTTCCCACAACTATACTTACTGAACTCATTGCTGACCGCCTGTGACATGGCTTCACTTAGAAGATTATACGAATTTCGATGCTCCATGTGACCACTGCCCGATGGAGATGCATGGTATTGGGCATGCGCAGCTGAAGACACTGCGGGGATCGGCGCACCACTGTTACTCCCACCGCCACCGCCGCCAGTACTACCTTGATGATGTGTCGATGCATGCAGATGATGCTGCTGCTGTTGCTGTTCAGCATTGTAGCGATTCGCGGCAATGGCGCCCATCGTATCACTGGGTGGGCCGCCACTTTCGACTACATGGCATTTTTGGGACGTCACAGCTAAGAAGAGAAGCGCGTAGAGCAACAGTTTACGCTGCATTATCTGTTGTTCTCTGCTGCCTGAGTGCAGTTAAAAAATATGCGGTGCACCAACAGTGTGCAAAGTAGCTAACTGTGAGTTAGTAAATACTGAATCAATTAACAAATGTTGATGTGCAAGTTTACCAAAGGGGTAATATTATTTTTTTTGTTTTTGTTTTTGAAGACAACGTCTACCTGAAAATATAGATGCATGATATCAATTAGAAAATAGTTCAAAACGCGTAAATATTAAGTTTTGCAAAATGACAAATCGCTGACACTGAGCTACCAGCTGACCTTAAGGGGTTATATACCTTGTGGTCCGGTGAAATTAGCGAAAGTTGGGTTTTTTTTAAAGATATGTAGCAATAATTTTATTGTATAAAAGTTTTTATTATTGGATATTACAATGTTTAAAGAAAAAAAAAGGCTTTGTTTGTGTAAAAATATTTAAAAATGGCGGAGTTATGGCGTTTTCCCCCAAGACCCTTTTTTTGGAAGAGGCTTGCGGTGGACGCGATTCAAGTCCACCAAGTCAACTGAAATCAAAAAATCGAAAAGATTTCATTAGTATAGGGTTATATCTTCTTAGTGAACGATCAATATATTAAATATTTTGATTTTTGTGAAAATAGGAACATGTTTTTAAAAAACTCCACTTCTACAGTCCTAAAATTGGCATTAAAAAATTCATATCTGCAAAATAAAAATTTATACATAAAAAGTTGGTCGTTCACTAAGAGGCGACATCAATTACGAACAATTTAAAAAAAAAATTATAAAAATCGGTTGAATACTTTTTTTGCAATCGCGTCCACCGCAAAAGCATTTTTGGAAAAACACGTTTTTGAGATAATCGCGTTTAAAGTTTCAAGCGCCGCATGAGGCCGTACGCTCAGGACGTGACGACGCACAATTTAAAACGCTGTAACTTTCGATCTATTGCTCAGATCTCTATGAAATTTTTGGAAAATGTTCTCAAGGGATTGTACTTTACGATAAAGAAATAAAATTTATTTTGATTTTTTTGAAAAACACAAGGTATATAACCCCTTAATGCCGTTCGCCGATCTGTCTTACGATCTAATTCACTTCTCCTGCTATCAACAGCTTATAGCGTGCTTTAGTGGCGATGATTTACAACGCTACAAACGAAAATAACCAGCACGCTCCGTCGCCGTTCGTCGATCACACAACTCAAATTCAAATCACTGCATTGGTTCGAACTCAATTTTTTGCGTGAAGTTCAAAACCAAAAATACGCAACCGCGCGAAAAAAGAATTATAAAATTAATAAAACTGATTTAAACCCCAAATTGTTCCGTATCGACTTGATTGCAGCCGCCCGATGCTGCCTTGTTTGTTATCTGCTGACTGGCGATGTACTGCGATCAGCCGGCATGGCGTTGTAAGGTTATTCATCGTATGTGCTCGTGCACAATAATAAAAAAAGCTAAAATAAAAATAACAAAGATACCTATACGTAGATATTTACTTGCTTATGTATGTAAACATGCATACATGTGCGCACATGAACAATTGCTTGCAATATTGGTAACGCAAAAACATACATATATACTTATGCACAGATATGTACATACATGTATAAATATGTACATACATGAACGAGCTAAAACAATTGATTCGAGTATGAATTTCGAGAAGTCGAGCCGCAATTGACTTTGGAACTGTGCTTGGGCAAGAGAAAAAGTTGAGCACACATATGTACATACATACATTTGTATATATAATATATTATTTAAATGCATTCTATATTGCGATCCCATGACAAACATCTACATACTTCAAACAGAAATTTGAAAGCGATCAGCCCCTCCGGCACAGCTCTCACCAAATTACTTCAAACTTTAAGTGAATTCCCCAAGAGAGTACAGCGATCAGACATTTTTATGCATATATGTACAAATTTTTGGATTATTGTGTATGTGTTCACTTTTCTAATTTCGAAGTACTGCAATATGAAATGTAACGAAATATTAAGTCGTGACTTTAATATCTGAAAATTAAATACAAGTAAAGCACTTGATTATGTGAGTAATTCAAATCCACATGTAAAAAACACGTTCATATAAATATACATATGTATTTTTTTTCATTCATACAATATTAAACAAAGAAGGCACTATATATACATACATATATTTCCCATAAATAAATTTACTTTAAAATTATAAATTTAAATATCTCAAAGTGATTCTGCAGGATACAACTTAAAAATTTTAATACGTGTGAAATCCGCGAATATATTTCTGTTAACATTTAGGGGAAATAAACCAACATAATGTAGGAAAACAGCTGGGAATACCCACTATAATTACAGTAACAACACCTAAAAGTCATTTGCAGAAGAGGTTTGGAAAATTTTTAGTAAAAAGAAGTTGAAAACCTTGGGGAAGCAGTAGACTGACTCATACAGACTTAAATACACAAAAGTACCCACCTCTCTTGATACCTCTATATTGTTGCTGGGGTGGCGGTAACTCTTTTACTATAGCAGAGCCTTGATCAAAATTATAGTGTCACTGCGATAAGAGAAGGAAATACCTAACACGATTTACGACGTCAAAAAACGAGGAGTTTCAGCTCCAGAATCGTTTCAGACATACAAACTATTGCCGTGTTAACCATCTGCGTTGTCGTTGTTGTAGCAGCATTAATGGGGAAAAATTTTGGGGAATGCTACTGAAGTGACGGGCTGATCATCTCTTTTCTTGTCCCTTAAAGAAATACATCTACCGCCCTTCGAAACAGCTCGTGTCTTGGATATCATCGACGACAACAACTGATGAGTTAAAAGACCTAAACAGGGTACTTTGCTGGGTTCCAGGTCACTCTGGAATAAAATACAATGAAATTGCTAATTAACTCTATAGGGTGAGGTCGGCAGCAGATTTTCATAACATGTGTAAAGTAGACATAATTCCTTTTGTTGGTTTTCTGACAGGTCACTATTACTTAAATTACCATGTCATTGGGAACGAGACAGAGTGTAGTCTCCGTTTGGGGGAGGATGAAACCACAGAGCATATCTTGTGCAACTACATTGCTTTGACAAAGACACGACTACAGATCTTTGATCAAGATAAAATGGATCCGAATAAATTCAATAATGCTCCTCTTGCCGAGTGGGAAACATATGAAATTTGGGTCCTAATTATGTATTTTTAAAGTACTGTAAACAAAAAATATTTTTGTAATGTTTTCAATGAAAAAATTAGTATATATTAAAAACTCCAAAAGAAGTGAAAACAATTGGCAAATCAGGAATAATAAATGGCTGTTATACAAGCCTATGAGGCTTATAAACTGCAAAAACTAATTTCGATTACGTGTACGATTGAGCGAACATGTAAATCCTAGTTGTTTCCTCAGTATATGGTGAATTATAAACTGTAGAGCTGCTCTGAAAAAATTCAACTCAATCTACACTAGTTATTTTATTAATATTGACTTAAGATAGGGTGTTTTTTTAGCTACACGAGAACTATCGATATCGATAACTATGGTTGGACATCTGAGAATACCCAACTGTTTTGACATACTATACTATATCTGTTCAGCAAGGTTTGGAAAGCCATCAAGAATCGTTTAACACCAAGACAAAGCTTCCAAATTGTGAATATTTACGTTGAAAAAATAAATCTATTCGTGAAGTTCATAGAGCGACATCGAAATGTCGATTCGTCGTGGTTCGCAACTTATTGGCCTTTGACTTAAAATAGAATAACTTTTTTTATATTAATCGTAAAAATATTTAAAAAAATGGATTTCAAAGCTGAAGACTAGTACTTTGCGATGCCGTTGTGGAAAATTAAAAAAAAAACTTTACCTTGCCCAAAAAAAATTAAAAAAATGGCCAAAATCTGCATTTTTTGACTTTTTAACCTCAAATTACCAAAAATCCTGACGTGCTGGAGCATTTTCAAGGTCATATTCGTTGTCAGCATAAAAAAACCTTCAAGAAACACCCATAGCCGTTTTAAAAGCTGTAAAAAAGCTAGATTTTGTTGGCCTGTGTAATCATTGTTTGCAAACTTCTACTGCTGGATATATTTCTTTTCATGATCTGCTAAGAATTGATAATAGACTGGCGAATGCATTGCTAATATACATATGCCTAATACGTGGAGTGTTATGTAATAATACGTTCACGTATAAGTAGATGATCTACTTTTTCTTAACTCAAAATCCGTAATTAAAACGCGCGATTCCCTATACAAAATGTCTCTCCCAATATCTGAGATTATAAAATAATCCTAGATAATAACGATACTTTTTGACATACAACCCTGTGTTTTCTGTGCTATCGATAATTATTACTCGGACTACCCGATTTGTAACCGTTCGCATCATTATTGGCCTTCCCATTTTTGGATTAATGGCTACGTCAATAATCAAAATTGCCGTATTTCGACTGGAGAGCAGCCCGAAGCCATTCAAGAACAGCCATTACATCCATTAAAAAAACAGTTTGGTGCGCCCTATGGGCCGGAGGAATCATTGACCTATATTTCCTCAAAGACGAGGCTGGCGCTAATGCAACAGTGAACAGCGAACGTTATCGTACCATGACATTTGATTTCAACAAGATGGCGCTGCTTGCCATACAGCCCGTGAAACAATGAATTTACTGCGTCGTCGTTTCGGTGCGCAATTTATCTCTCGTCTCGGACCAGTAGATTGACCCCAAGATCTTGTGATATTACACCTTTAGACTTTTATTTGTGGGGGTATGTAAAGTTTAAATGATTTGTGTTGTGGACCCAAGATCTTGTGATTTTAGACTTTTATTTGTGGGTGTATGTAAAGTTTAAATGATTTGTGTTGTGGCAAACATTTAAAAGGGATTATCTTAAAAAAATAAATGTCATAAAAGGTTCTACACAAAAAATTATTTTATTTTATTTCAATTTAAAATCCGATACCTCTAATTTGAGCACCCTTATTCATACATACATATGTATTAAGTAAGGAATTCGGGGTTTATTGACTTGTTTCTCTTACTTGCATTCTTTTGCAAATTCGTAGATATATAAATTAAACAAAGCTCCATACATAAAAGTGGTATACGGACGCTGATTGCCGAGTACGTATTGGGCAATCTCTTATTTTCAGTTTTCATGAAAAGCGCAGAAAACATTTTTTCTAAATGCAGGGACTCTTCAGAGCCAATGTTAAGCCTCCAAATGTTCACATATGTTCATAGATACCTATATATGTATGTGTATTGTTTTTATTTCTTGCACAACTTCTTACCAATTAAGTTAAGCAAACAACAGCAAAGATCATAAAAAACAAAATGAAACAACTTCATGACAAAGAATTGTTGTTGGTGACATTTAAAGAAATTGGTCGATCACGCTCATCTGGTCGCCTAAAACTAGTGACACGCAATGAATGAAACTTTAAACCTGCCAAAATCTTTCCAGCAGGCCAGCCGCGGAATGTCTTCTGATGCCTGCTTTACAACCTCTACTATGCTCCCAGTTAAAGAGCATAGTGTTCGGCAAGCAATTCCGGCAGGCACCACTCCTGCAGACAGTTGCTGCATTCCCATGGCAGCCGGTTCTACGTTACCGGAATGACTCGGGTTTTTATTCCCGACCAAGGGCTGCCGCCCCAGTACACTAGCCCTGTCTAGTGCACCGTATTTTACCCTAAACCTTTCGTCACAGGAGCAACTCATTGCAGCCAGTTTGCTCCAAATACTTCTCTTCCGGGCTGGCGTCGAACCCAACCCCGGACCTGAAGTATTTTACTGCTGCATTTGCCACAAGCGGCTCCACCCGAACTCCACCTCGGTTAGGTGTAACCAGTGCAACGGGTGGTGCCATCTTAAGACCTGTTCAGGCCTTAAGACTCACAGGGAGTGGTCCACAAGGTATGTGGCCACGTGTTGCTCCCGCCCACAGGCGGTCACCGCCTCTACGGCGACACTGCCCTCAGTGCCGGCACATCACACTGCCGCCACTAACAACACCTCAACGGCCAGGAGCCCCCAAGAGCAACACGACTCCCTCTCCAACCCACAACCCTCCTGCTCCTACCCCAGTGCGGGGACAAACCAGCAGCTCTTGGTCCCCCGCACAGTCTGCTCCGTGTGCCAGACCGTAGTACCTCGGAACCTGACAACTGTCCAATGCAGTTCTTGCAGTGGCTGGTGTCACTTTCGGAGGTGCTCCGGCCTGCACACCACCCGTGAGTGGACACGCGACTACGTTGCCCCCTGCTGCAGAGCTCTGCACCCGCAACCGCCCACCGTGGCGCGGCCACCCGACAACATCAGGCCACTCCCCATTTTGCGGAACGCACAGCAGGACCAACGCAGACGACATCACGCATCCCTCACCCCCCGAATTACGACGACCCTCCCGCGAAGCTTCAAGCTTTTGCAACTGAACTGCAACGGACTAACGAGTAAGATTGACGAGATAGTCGACTTCATGAGTCGGTTCGGAATTAAGATAGCTGCGGTCCAAGAGACAAAACTGCACGCTAGCTCCCCCCTGATTACCAGGGACGGCTATAACGTGCACCGAAAGGACCGCGAGCGAGACAACGGTGGTGGCCTAGCGTTCATAGTACACCATTCAGTGCAGTATCGTCTTATTGATGAAGGCATCGACCGCAGGGACAGCACCTTAGAACGTCAAGGTATAGCTGTCCGGTCAGGCGATGCCGAGCTCGAAATTTACAATATTTATATGCCCCCTGTCACCTGCTGCCCGGCAGGATATCTCCCCGATATTGGTGCGCTCATCAGGGGAGAAAACCGATTGGTAGTAGGTGACTTTAACGCGCATCACGATCTTTGGCATTCAAGCCTGCCAAATGATCGTAGGGGACAGCTATTGGCAGAGCAGATAGACGATTCGACGTTCAGCACTGTAAACGACGACGCCCCCACTAGGGTAGTGGGCAATTGTAGCAGCTCGCCTGACATAACAATTGCTAGCGCTGGACTGATAAATAGCATAACCTGGCGACCTATGCTATCGCTTGCATCAGACCACTTGCCCATTATCATCTCGATCGAGAGACCCGCCGATTTTGTTTCCGCGGATCACCGGTCATATATCAACTTTAACAAAGCTGATTGGACCAGATTCGCGGAATTTACTGAGAACATCTTCGCAGCCCTACCCACTCCCACCGATGTGCGCGCAGGCGAACGCGCACTCCGCAAGGCGATTACAGCCGCCGCGGCTCGCTTCATACCTGCTGGACGGATCCGGGAATTACGTCCCAATTTCCCAGCCGAAGCAGCCGTTATGGCAAACGAGCGTGACCGTCTACGCCAGGCCGATCCCGGGGATCCTCGTATAAAGGATCTCAATTTGGAGATCCGGCAACTGGTCACCCAACATAAGCGGACCAAATGGGTAGAGCATCTGAAGTCCTGTAACTTCACCTCTGGTGTGAGCAAGCTCTGGTCCACCGTAAGGTCCCTGTCGAACCCGACGAAGCACAACGACAAGGTGGATATCACCTTCAACGGTCGTACTTCGTCGGACCAGAAGAGATGCGCGAGCTACTTTAGCCGGCAATTTATATTGCATACTCCGGTCGACAGATCCAAGCGTTGTGCCACCAGACGGCTGCACAAACTGCCCTACAACAGTGCACCGCTTACTTTCACCAGCGGCGAGGTTCAGGGGGCCATCAAACACATGAAACCATCAAAAGCCATTGGCCCCGACGGACTAAACATGCTGATGCTGAAAAAGCTGGGTCCATTGGGAGTAGAATATCTCACAAAGGTCTTCAACCTGTCTATGGCCACTCTCATCATTCCTGATAAGTGGAAATTAGGGAGAGTGGTCCCACTGCTGAAGCCTGGGAAACCCGCCAACCAAGGGGAGTCTTATCGTCCGATAACTCTCCTTTCCCCAGTAGTGAAGACACTTGAGGCCCTTCTACTCCCACTCCTCACTCAACTCCTGACTCCAGCCCCACACCAGCATGGCTTCCGTAGAGTGCACAGTACCACCACGGCACTCACCGTCATAAACAGCCAGGTAAACCGCGGCCTTAACCAAAACCGCCCCTGCGAGAGGACTGTCCTAGTAGCGTTGGACCTACAAAAGGCTTTCGACACAGTCAGCCACGCCACGCTACTAGATGACATTTTACAGTCGACACTCCCGCCAGGGCTGAAGAGGTGGACCGCGAACTACCTGAGTGGTCGTCACTCGTCGGTAGTATTTCGAGACCAAACCTCAAAACAGAGAAAAATAAAGCAAGGAGTACCGCAGGGTGGTGTCCTTTCACCCTTGCTTTTTAATTTCTATATTTCGAAACTCCCCCAGCCACCAGAGGGAGTCTCACTGGCCTCATATGCCGACGACTGCACGATAATGGCGTCGGGCAATGACATTGATGGCCTATGCTCAAAAGTAAACGACTACCTCGCCAGCCTTTCTCGCTTCTTCACTGCGAGAAACTTAAAACTTTCTCCCACTAAATCCACGGCGACCCTATTTACCACCTGGACAAAGGAGGCCAAGCTGCCACTTCAGGTACACGTCGACGATACCCCAATTCCGACGATAAACAACCCCAGAATTTTGGGAGTCACCTTTGACAGCTTGCTCTCCTTTTCGGCGCACACAACCGCTATTGCAACGAGAGTACAGAATCGCAACAAGGTCCTCAAGTCGCTTGCCGGCAGCACTTGGGGCAAAGACAAAGAAATGTTGCTGCCGACTTTCAAAGCAATAGGCCGACCGGTTCTGAACTATGCCGCGCCTGTCTGGTCGCCTGGAACCAGTGATACGCAGTGGACGAAGCTTCAGACCTTCCAGAATACAGGATGTCTCCTGATGTCCCCTATCCACCATTTACATGACGAGGCGCACATGCTCCCGGTTAAGGAGCATAACAAAATGCTCGGCAAGCAGTTTCTGCTTGGGTGTCACCGTAGGCCTCACCCATGCAGACACCTGCTCGAGCCTGAGCCACCTCCCAGGCACATCAGGAGACACTTCCTCAACTACGTGGACGAGATCCAGGACAAAACGGACAGACCTCTCCAGGATCGGACAGTATACAGACAGGCTATTAACGACATTCATCGGGAGACACTTACCACCTTCCTAAGCTCCCGACCCCCGAATGCCGTTATCGGAGTCCAACCACCACCTATCGCAGACGAAGAGCTCCAGCTTCCTCGAGAGTCCCGCGTAATCTTGGCACAACTACGTTCTGGATATTGTAGCAGGTTAAACTCCTACCTATCCAGAATCGACCCCGACATACTAAACATATGTCCTGCATGTGAAGGTACCCCGCACGACACTAACCACCTCTTCACATGCCCCATCAAACCCACTCATCTAACACCTCTCTCCCTCTGGACCCAACCCGTCGAAACTGCCAGTTTCCTGGGCCTACCGTTAGATGAGCTAGACGAAGACGACCGGTAATTTACACTACACTGACAGGGCGAAGATACTGCTACAACAACAACAACAACAACAGTTGCTGGAGGCTGAGCCAACTCCCAGATGCGACAGAAGTGATTCAAATTCGTGATTTTTAACACGATGCTGAGATGATGTATCCGCAAAGATTCATCTTTCTTATGGCGTTTTGTGCCGCCACGAGTTACGGCTGCCTAATTTGAGCAGGCAGCATTTCTTGGCAGAAATACGGTTTGCCGTTGCTACGCATTACGTTCTGGATATTGTAGCTGGTTAAACTCCTACCTATCCAGAATCGACCCCGACATACCAAACATATGTCCGGCATGTGAAGGCACCCCTCACGACACTAACCACCTTTTCACATGCCCACTAAAACCGACTCATCTAACACCCCTCTCCCTCTGGACCCATCCCGCGGAAACAGCATGTTTCCTGGGCCTACCCCTAGATGAGCTAGACGAAGATGACAGGTGATATACCCGACACTGGCGGGGCTACTATTACTGTTAACAAACAAGCTACGGCGGCCGCCAAAACGTTTTATTTTAATAACAAAAATGTTCCCATTTATTTTTGAAAGTAGTTTTAAGAATTTTAACAAGTACTTAACCAGATATAAACTCGGCTTATTCGTGCAAACGTAGACTCGCCATTCGTATTGAATTTGTTTTTGCTTTCAGTGAAAATGCATCAAGTAAGCTTGTCAATGGACTTTTATATATGTCTGTATATACCACTTATGTAAGAAAATATTTGAAATTTGAATCAACAGTATATTCTCACAGTTTACATTTTCGCATATGTGTTATGTTATGCTATGTTAAAGAGAAATATACAAATTGTCTCATTAACAAATGTAAAATTAGATAATGTTATTGGTTTGTTCGCTTGAAAACATCAATCATCAGCCGCAGCAGATTACTTTAAATACGTGTTTCTACGCAAACTACTTATAAAGGGTCTTTCATAAGCCGCGCCTAGAAATTGCTTCAAAACAGAACATGTAAAAATTTAGATTATTTCAGGACTCGCTATTTTTTTCAAAATATGGGTCTTAACAATTACATGTGAAAAATGTAATTATATGTATGTCCACCATGAGCACATCTACAGGCGAGCACATCTATATGAGAATTTAAATTTTCAAGTATTCACTAGTACCTATTTGTGAAAAAAAACCACGAAAACTAGTCTAGTGGAGTTAGATCGGATGATCTGAGTGGCCAGTTTATTTGAAACTAATTGACCAGGAAACTTAGATCGCAATAATGTAATGTTCTCCCGTGTTATGCGACTTGTGTCTACATTCTGTTGAAAATAAAGTTCGTCTATGTCTATTCCTTCAAGCTCAGGGCACAACAAATCTTCAATCAGCTATCTATAGCGATGTCCATTGAGAGTAACTGCTCTTTCATTTTCACCTTAGAAGAAAAACGGTTCCATTATTCCTCAAAAGAACCTCATCAAGGAGTACATTTAGCACATCTATATGAGCACATCTACAGGCGAGCACATCTATATGAGAATTTAAATTTTCAAGTATTCACTAGTACCTATTTGTGAAAAAAAACCACGAAAACTAGTCTAGTGGAGTTAGATCGGATGATCTGAGTGGCCAGTTTATTTGAAACTAATTGACCAGGAAACTTAGATCGCAATAATGTAATGTTCTCCCGTGTTATGCGACTTGTGTCTACATTCTGTTGAAAATAAAGTTCGTCTATGTCTATTCCTTCAAGCTCAGGGCACAACAAATCTTCAATCAGCTATCTATAGCGATGTCCATTGAGAGTAACTGCTCTTTCATTTTCACCTTAGAAGAAAAACGGTTCCATTATTCCTCAAAAGAACCTCATCAAGGAGTACATTTTAGTGGATGTAATGATTTTTCTGAAATTACTCGAAAGATAATTTTGCGTGAATTTTGCGATACGTTGTTCTAAATATCGACCATTTCCATAAGTTTCAATAATTTTAAGGCGTTGTTCTATCGTGACTAAAATTGTACCTACATCTTTTTACTTGACAAATGTCAAAGATGACTTAAAAAAGGTACCTATGATTTATTCATTACTGACATCTATCCACTATCGGTAGACCCTTTATTAGTATATACATATGTACATACTATATATGTAATTATTTTGTATATAAGATATGCAAAGTTGAAAATTCGTAGGTGCATGTGAGTGTGCATAAAGCGCTGTTTATAAAGACGATGCTTTGTTGCCATGACCGCACAATTCGAAAAAAATCAAGTCGATTAAAACTCGCCAAAATTCAATGTAAACACAAATTTGAATTCTAATTTTTGTTCGCACTTATACAATTGTTATCACCCGTCAACCCATAATCACGCTCCCAGTTAGATGTTTGCGGTTAGACAATCAAATACAATACAACAAAAAGCACCAACGGATTCGCAATATTTGGTTCGAAGTCAGAGAACCCGCCAGAAGTTCCAAAAACAAAAAGAAAATGGGTAACATATCTAGATGGCAAAGTAAAGGTGTTGTACAATAGGTAAGAATGAACAAATGGGTATAAATGAAATATGTATGTATGTATGTATGTACATACATATGGACATACACGTAATTTATTTGTTACCTATCTACCTACACTCTTATTTCAACCTCATTTGTATTTTAAATGGAATTTTTGAAGAACACTTTATACATTGTTTTTATAAATATACCTACTTACATACTGCGTGGTTACTTTCTGAAATCGCACTTTCGGTTCGGTATTCAGTTTCCTGTTTCATTTGGTTACTGAGACATTATTCTCTAACAAATATTATTCTCCGAAATGAACATTGAGGTACGAGTATTTTAAGGAAAAAAATATGTTTCTATCAACGATTCGAAACTGAATTGATCAACAAAAATTATACATATTCGTACATATTTACATACAAATATGCATGTATGTATGGCAGCAACTACCGACATCAGTGGAGAAATGCTTAGATCTACTTTGAGGAGGGTCAACTGCCAATTGACTGGCGGCGTTATTTATTAGATCCGTAAATGTTTTCATGTATAAACATCCATACATATGTGAATATGTTGCGAATGCCATAAATGAAACTTGAACCTGGCCGTCAATATGAAATCAAGTTTTCATATTCTCATTTCTAATCATTTTTTATTGTTCGGCTAAACTACACAATTACAAATTACGTTTACAAACAGGTCCGAACACCTGGAAATGTAAGCATGTATTCATAAATATGTAAGGAATATATGTATGCATATATGGATATGGGCACACTGCCAAGATAGCAGTGTGTCAACTCTGGACATCACCCCGCTTGGGCAAACGTTACCACTTTTCATTTTCATTTCCTCCACCGTAAGTGTAGTGATCGTAAACCTGTACGTATTCGTACCACATTATAAATCGACAAAGTTAAAAACATGAATTCACACAACATTGCTATGTTGGAACAGGTGAGTAATTGACTACAGAATCAAGTTAATCATTTCCCTAAAATGGCATTACACAAGCGATTTTGAAAATTGTCTCCCATTGTATGCTTTTTACCACAGATCAGTTCTGGAATCCGATAATAAATCGGGTCAATGCGCTTTTTTAAGTCGTTTGCATCGCCCTTTATTAATGCACACTTTGAACACTGTTTGCATGTAGATCATTCACATTTCCTGATGTATCAGTCACACCGCACACGTCCCAGTACATCTTCACTGGTTTTGTATTTGTTGTTTGTACGGCTGCTGCATTATATGTCATCGTTACAGCCTGTATCATTATACAAGCTGCCTGGCAATAATGAAACAACACAAATCACACGCTGCTGCCACTGCCACTGCCAATGCTATTGTCACTAGTACGCCAGCGCCAGATAGCTTAGCTGCCCGTTTGCGACAGCGTTAGCGCTAGCATTTGCCATTTGCCTTCGTCGTCACTTGCTAACTCGTCATTTTGTAAAACTTCTGATTTTTCGTACAATACTAGTTTTCAGCACTTAAAAACTCTTTACCAATAACACATCCTCCCGTAGTTTATCTGCTAACGTTATAACACAATAAATTTTCGAGTAATTTTACACTTTTTATTATGAGCTGTGCCCTACAAAAGGTATGTGATCGACAAATGAAATATTTTCCGTTTTCTTTCCGTCAACCAATTAATGACACGAACGAATAAGTTTTAAAGCAGATGTGTGTGCGTTTCAGATTTTAAACGTCCCTTGCCACACTTTTACAAAATAATATTAAGAATTGTTTATGAGCATTCGATTGATGACAATCAGCCTTTCTAAACTTTTCATAGTAAATAAACGTACGAAATTCTCGAAATACTTTTATCATTAAAAACAAGAAATTATAACAAGTTCACTGTTTGCAAGTTTTTTGCAATGTAATTCACATATAATATGTAACCATATATTTGCAGGCCGGAAAGGCGTAAAAAAATAATATTCTTTGCAACCCGGCAGTTCTTAGTGAATTTCGCAGAAATGTTGCTGTTTTTTCCTAATTTTTTGTCTACAAAGTAATGTTTTTCTGTATCGGCAGCGGAAGCTAATTGGGTTTGTGTGGGATCACATTTTTCTAATGGCGATAGTTTGATAGCTTCTCAGAAAGCAATAGTAAACCTTGGCATTTTTGCTTTGAAAAGGCTTCTCTTAAAAAATATTTGGCATTCAGGGTGGGCATAAAACTGCAGGTTATACTATTTGTAGAGGGCATCAAGTCACATCTAAAACTATATTACGTCACATTTTTGTTAATTCCAGATCAGTTTGCTTATGCCACATTTTGTCATTCAATCCAAGTTTGGTTCTTATAACAAAGAAGGAAACTTTTTCTATCTGGCAGCTATCTAGATGTGATGAGCAAAATTCAAAAATTGGAGTGCGAATAGTTGATGAAAACAAAACAGTGAAAGCGAGTGGTTTGATAACAAGGTGAATTCACAAAAGGTGACTTCGGTATAGGGCTTGATTTGTTATTTTTCTTGCGATTTGATGTTTTGCATGTTTGTATCTCATTGAAATTTTGACAGTTAAAAAAATATGTGTGAAATTAGTTGTTGCTTTACCGAAGTCACTTTCATACACAAGGTTAGAGCTTTGCTGATATATTGAAATAAAAGGTCATCAACCAATATTTTTATTTGACATTATTTATTTATTTTTTATTACAAAGCTATTTCGAACGCACTTTATTTTTAAAACTGAAGCAAGATTCTATTAAAAAAAGAACCAAATGCTAATTACATACAAATGTAAATATTTGTTTATATAAAACGTTATAAATAGCTCTGATTAGTCACTACCTGAACCAGATGTCAAAAAAAGTTTTCATATGATTTATTGCCCCAACTAATCAAGTAATATTTATATAACACTATTTCAATCGTATTTCAATATTTTCTAAGTTAAAGATATTGCCAAGCACAATATTTACTAATGCACCATTATTAAGATACAAAGCTACAAAATATGAAAGTCTATAGACTCTTATTGTCACAATTATGCACTGCTATTGTCCCTGCGAAAATTAATAAAGGCCAAATGAAAATATTAAGTTTCAATTGGTGAACCCTGAGTTAAATCTAAAAGACTTTCGTCTTTATCGAGACGTTGTGGACCCTTCCCTATACGTGTATGGATTATATACTTAAAGAGATTCTTGTCATGAATAGGTAAAGTGGCATTTCCATTAAACCCGTTTTTCTGCAAATAAAAACAAAAAATTTAAATATTAATTATTAAATATTATATTATAAATTAAATATATATTTAAAAAATTATTTCATCACCTCCTTAGTTTCGCATCCAACTGGTATGCCCTTAACATATTCCACACTGTGACCCATATCGTTGGGAAAGCTCGTTTGAATTGCGGCTATCGCAGCACTTACATCTGATTTCAGCAAATAAAGGCAGGCATTTGGACCTGCATCAAAAGTATAAGCAAGCTTTGCCTCACCAGCTGCGTTATTATAGGCGTGTACAAACTCTGCGATTGCATGCGACACATCATTCATGTACACACATGGCGGATACGTATCCAAAGCAATGGCATGAAATTGATTCGAATCACGCATGGTTATCTCTGCAAGCTTTTGAAAATCTCGTTTTCTGATTGCCTCAACCAATGCTGCTATACGCTCAGGCACACAGAAACGAGCACGATGTGCGATCAGATCTGATGTTTCCACAGCACGTTGCATACCTTTGGTCGAACTAGTCTTCTTACGTGCGTCGTTTACTACTAATATTAGAATATGTAATTCGGGCCAATGTTCAGCAGGCTCGACAGGTAGTGCAATGGAATCACTACCATCTTTGAGTTTGCCTGAGTGCCAGCGTACAAAGCCACCATGTAAACTACGACATGCAGATCCACTGCCTTGACGTGCTATTGCCGTCAATTCTTCATTTTCAACGCCGTAGAGACCAGCCAACGTATATACTAAACATGCGTAACCAGCAGCACTGGAGGCCAAGCCTGCCGCTGTAGGAAAGTTGTTCCGGGAGGCTATGTGTAACTTCCAGTCAATGGGGAATTTTAGTTGTCCTTTTGCAACTGCGAGTCGCTGTACTAAAATGAATAAATTACATTTTGTTTCGCGTTAAATTTAGAAAACTGTACTTACTCTCCTTCAAACAACGCATGGTACGTGGATTCTCCTCAAATGGCACCTCTTCACCGTTCAGCCACATAACGTGACACCTAAAGGAAGCTGAGGCAGCAATTGTTGTCTTTGCACACATCTAGAATAAATTTCCATAACAAAAGTTCGTTTGAAAATCACCATTTCATTTGTGTGAACGACGCAAAAATTCCATTGATAATTACCTCATCGGTGCTAAGGGTCACGCTGAGCGAGTCGTTAATAGGAAGTATGAGATCTTCATCCCGCTTGCCCCCTTGAAGTGAAAGCGCAAGTAAAATAGTGGCATTTTAGTGAGTATTGTTTAAGGGATTTAACTATAAATCATGGTAATATTACTTACAGTACTTGATTAGGGCTATGTTTACAGGTGCTATACATGTTTCAACAAACATTTCAAAGAATCAAAATAGAAATTTTCGAAGAATTATTTTCACTTACAAGTCCGTAAAACTATTTTAGTTAGCTGTTAGCAACCAAAACAGCTTCAATGCTCCACTTTCCCCAAATGCTGAACTACCAACAATATGCAATCCGTTGGAGTGAGGCAAAAATGTAAACAATTTAAACAGCTGTTTTTAGAGGGTTGCGTTGACTTTGAAATGAAGTACTGAATATTGTAATAGATGAAGCAACGTAATGGCAAGTGTACAATTACATTATATTAGTCAAATATTTTCGCAGCAGTTAATATACATTTTTTTAAACAATAAAAACAATAGCGTGGCGCGAGTAAGTAAATAATAGTCTTTACAGAAAATTTAGTTCGGTAGAGTTATGCATGCGGATTATAATCAGAATTGACTTATTTGACGTTGTTGAAAAGTCGAGAAAATATAAAATACTTTTTTTTTGATAATGTGGGTTTACAAGTTTTTATAAAATAATAAAAACAAATCCTTATATTTTTTGATTTTTAGAAAATTCCCCCTAAAAACAGTGTCCTAATGTGTTAACCAAAACCCCGCATTTCATTTGTAATGCCGAATGATCACCTTCATTTTTGTCGTCCTTTTCGCGACCTTACCTTAATTAAACTATGTACATATATACGACAAAGTATTTATTTTTATTGACCATAATTTTTTCCCAAACCGCGATGAACCTCGCGTTACTTTACGTTCCCGAAAGAAATAGTTCTAAACTTACGATTTCTGCACGGAAAATTGATATAAAACGCATTTTAGCTTCTTTTGTTTAGCACAACCATCGCATAGTGACATTCAACATAAATGTAAATCAAGTATTCATTTGCATTCTAAATTTAACTTTCATATATTTTTATTGTTGATATATTTGTAGTAATCGGTGTATGGTATATATATATTCGTACATGTAATGCGATATTCAAAAACATAAAACAAAGCAAATAGTCGCTTTTTATACTATTCAACTGTTGGAATTATTAGCTTTTCAATATTCTTTATAGAAAGGATATACGACACAAAAACCACTTTACATATGTATCTAGATCGTATTTTGCGTGCAATTAATTTGATTAGCACAAAAAACGGTCTAATTCAATAATACGCAAGGAGATTTCACCTACGCTGCAATACATTATTTACGAATTGCTCAAATAAACAAACGGATACAGTTAACTAACTAAAAGTTCACACTTATAAAATACGTTGAATCTCCTATGCGGCCTGTACCGACTGTTTTTGTGAAGAGCTGATTTTATCGCCTAAACTTAGTGCCATGCCCTGAAAGGATAATTGTATAAAAATCTAGGCAATGTAAATGGTATGTATTTAAAGTACTTGGCTTTTAGCGCGTATACGAATATGTCCCGTCACCTTGGAATCCGGGTCATCGACGGGTTTTTCGATGCTGAGATTAGCAAGCGCATTTTCACCGAAAATGGATCTAATAAATTGCGTGTATTTAGTTCATTCGTTTTATTTTGAGCCTACATTTTCCTTTATACTCACTTTGCATACATATTCGCAGCCATAAATCCGCATTGGCCACTGAGGGCCTTCTCCGGTGTCAAACACTTCATATTTGTGCTCTTTAATAGGTGTTTTAAATATTCATGCAAGTCGGTGAATGTTGTATTTACAGTCACCTAAAAATACGACCAACACCAGCAGATTATAAACTCATGAATCTGAAGGAAATGTGATCCTCTTACCTTATTTTCCCATTCGAAATCTTGCCACATTTGTCTGAATTCAGTGTCAGTGCAAGAAGCGGGTATGATGTAGTCCATAATGTCAATATGTATGGTGTTTAAAACAACTACATTAGTATTGATGCTTGTGTCATAAACTGTAAATACAAATAATTCAGACGTGGACTTTCAGAAACTGTTAACACTCCCTAATTAAACTTACCGATATTGCCAAAAATAATGCCGTTCTCTGTCGATGATACCTTTACATTAGCTTTAATGTTGCAGAAATCATGTGGTGCTAAAACCACGGGATGTGGACGTTCAACCAATTTCAAATCACCCAATGTTGCCAGCTCGAGCGTGCAGTTTTGTAGAGTGTCATCTGCATATAATTAATTAAATTTTTTAAAATGCGATAGTTTATGTTTCTAAGAAATATTTACTTGTTTGGTTAACTATCAACACATCTAAAACGATATCGTATTGGTTGACATTCACATACGCTTCAGCATATACTGGATCAGAGAAGCCGGTCAATTGTGTGACTTTGTTAAGTTTGTTATTTGGCGAAGTTATGTCGCTGAGGTTGGTGGATTTAGTTCCTGCCAACGCTTGATTCAAACTAGTCTCGAAAACGTTTTCACCCAACTGATTATCACGCCCGTTTGAAAGCTGTGCAAATGCTACTGGGTCATCCGGTTGTACCTTAGCAGAAGCACGTTGCTTCTCTTTCAAAATGCGTTGATCTTCTTCATATTGGGCATCCAACATTTTACCAAGAGCGTCTCGGCAACAATGTTGGAAAACTTCAACAGCTTCTACTGTACACTCACTCAAAGTGCGCAAACAAATAAAGATGCGGTCAATGTCATCATTGGTGATAGGTTTGGTAGGGAAACCCGATTTACCTAGATGCAAAATCGAACTCATGATGAGCATTACCTGAGTGGTCATACGATTTTGCAGGCGCTGCAAGCGAAGTACATTTTTCACCGATAATTTTAGTTAATTTAAATTGCGAACTACTTACATCCTCATTTTCTAATTCTAAATAACGCAGCGCAAGTTTGGTAAGCGTGGCCGAAAGTGCAGCGCCTATGAAGAAGTCGCCATCCATTAGATATTGGCGAAGCGGTGGACGCTTCTCTTTCTTTGCAACTCTGTGAAAACGACAAATGTAAATAAGTTTAGTAATTTTTTAAACAATGTGTCTCCAATGATGAAAAACTGCTATACAATCCAAGTTTTACTTACGGCGCTAAGCTGAATGCGCTCTGAGTGGCATATGTACCGTCTGAAGTGACTTTATTGCTCGCTGAAATAGCGTTGCCATCGCTAGCCTTCTCACCCTCATCGGTTTGCTCGCCCGCTAGACGTTTTTGTTCAGCTTCTACCATAGGTATCTCGCCCAAAGCTTGTATAATGGTTTCAATTACTTCTAGAATCTGCTCTTTGCTATCGACGTATTCACCTAATATCCAAACGGCAGCGCGGTGAATTTTTGAAGATTTTATTTGTGGGAAAGCTTCAATTAAACGCTCAATGATAAGCGCGCGTAGTGCCGGAAATTTCTGAATAGCTTCGCGTATGAAAATTAACACATCGGCAGCAGCTAATTCATTTGTGTCCGAAAGGAATTCCACCAACACGGGTATTACATTTGCTGCCACATCTGGAAATTTAATGGAGCACGAGTGCAGTGTGCGTACAAGCAATTGACGGTACTTGCCAGTGTCTTCGTGTTCAACATTGTGGGTTTTGGATACCTCTTTCTTAAGCACCAGCACCATTTCTTCGATGTTTCGTGATGAAACTAAATCCATAGCCAGGGCCAATGTTTTGCGACGCACTTCAATATCAGGTGCTGCTAAAACACGCAATATATCCATTACTAAATCTTGCATCACCTTTTCCATGTTTTCATTTTCCTTCATAGCTATCAATCGGTCAAGTACGATAAGCTTAACATTGTTGTCGCTATCACCGACGATCAATTCAATATAGCAGCTAGCAGCTGCACGTATAGCGGTTGGAGCAGAAGAAAGTGTGATAAGAGTACCAGCAGCCTCATAACGCACAGCGTTTGATGATGAGTTTAGCAAGTTGTAGATACAGCGAATAAAACGCGAACGTTCAGACGGATTGGCATGGCAAACCTTGTATATAAGCTCTACGATGACCAATTGTAGAATATCCCCAAAATTGTTTACTTGATCAATGCATGAAGCCAGATAGTTGAGTGCACGTTCTTGATCTGCATGCAATAGCATTAAGAATGCATTGCGCTTGCAAGACATATCTTGTTGAGTTTCCAAGAAATTTGCAATCAACTCAGGACCATCAGGCACTAACCAATCGAAATTTTTGTAGATGGTGAAAATAGCTAAAACTGCATTCCGTCGTACATAAGAATGGCGATGTTCGAGGCAAGCTCTTATGGCTGGCATAAGTGGCTCCAAAAGCTCCGGCTCTTTCAACTTGCATAGAAAACGTAATGTTGAGCCACGTAGAAATTCATTAGGATGTTGTAGATCTTTGCGATACGCATCGCAAACTAATATCATTTCTTGCAAAAGTTTGCCATCTGCTGACGTCTTCGGAACTATCTCCCAAAATATGAGTAATAGTTTTTTGATTTGATGGTTTTGCACGGGCAGTACGAATCTGATGATTGTCATAATCAGACCCGACAAACGTTCACCATTCAACAGCATCTGTATCACCTTTTTCAGTGTCTCGATTTTTGCGTTTGTATCTCCCTTTTCGAGGTCTTGTTTAAGTTGCATCTCGTTCGGCACCTCGATGTCCGGCGAGTTGATGATTGTATAGCAAGGTCCCTCGGCCAACGCCATGTTTGTTAAGTTCTTTTTTTTTTGTACTAAATCAAAATGTTTAAAATGTAAGCGAAGCTAACAATTGGTTCACTAGTAAATAATTAGATTTAACAAATAATATACTAATTTACAAATTATCGCGAAAACATGTATTGTGAAAATTTCAATTGACGTGTCAAATTCTCAGCTACTATGATGCTTCTTCTTGCATTAATGTTCACAATCACTTGATGACATATGAACGGTGACACTGCCCGCTGTTTTAAGTTTTACCATTTCAACGCCAGAGGTCGCTAATGACAACCAATTTGTTTACAGATCATTTGTTGATTTCTTTGTTGCTATTTGTTTTTAGTAGATGATTTATCGACACGCCATCAAATTATAAATCTATCTAGCTTACACCTGGTAAGGAGTCTAACTAAAGACGCTTTACTGGAGTATTTTCTATGAGCTATTTGAAACGCAAAGAAAATATGGGGCGTAGGATACACGTTCATAGAGTGCCCGCCGCCATTGTCATTATTTTATTGACGGTTATAATAGTATACTTCGTAAACTTCCATCAGGATGAACGACCGGCAGTATACGGTATGCTGCGCAATCAAAATAAAGTGAATTTACGTAAATTACTTATTGGTGCTATACAAGCCGCACAACGCGGTGGCTTGGAAGTGCTGGAAGTAACAAAGACTCTGGAGCTAAAAGAACGGAGTAAAGGCAAAACTGATGAGGGTGCGAACGATCCATTTACGGACGCGGATGGCCGCTCCCATTGTGTCATGAAAGAGGGGCTGCATCGAATATTTCCACAAATTAAAATTTTTTCAGAGGAGGATAAAGAAAGCTGTAGTAATGTGAATACTTTCGATCTAGATCCGACTGTTCTACACGAAACAGCAGATTTGCCTAATGAGTTGGCAGATATAAACGATGTCACAGTGTGGATTGACCCACTAGATGCTACTCAAGAGTTCACAGGTATATTAAATATAAGATATCTATTGCTATTTGGTATTCTAATAGAACACTTACAGAGAAGTTGTACCAATATGTAACGACGATGGTGTGCGTGGCAGTAAAGGGAAAACCAATTATCGGCGTAATACACAGCCCGTTTATTGGTCAAACTGCATGGGCCTGGGTGGATAATTCAATGTCTGAGTATTTGGCTTCTATACACCCCGTAAGTCCAGACACCTCCAAACCACTTATCACAGTTTCTCGTTCTCACGCAGGCAGTGTAAAGGATTTAGTAAGCAATGTTTTCGGTGAAAAGTCTGAAATTCTAACTGCCGCAGGTGCTGGTTATAAGGTTTTACAAGTAATTTCCAACAACGCCACTGCGTACTTACACTCAACAAAAATAAAGAAATGGGATATTTGTGCGGGAGATGCAATTCTAAGTGCACTCGGTGGTACAATGACGAACCTCAAAGGCGAGTTAATTGATTATGGACCAGATGGTTCACCCGTCAATGATCAAGGTCTATTAGCCACTCTTAAAAGCCACGATGAATATATCAACAAATTAATTCAATCTCGAAAGTCAGCAGCGCCAGTACATAGATAGTGTGATACACGTTCAAATTCATATGCATTTAGAAGATAGGCAAAAAGCTCAGGCTATTATTTAAATATGATTTTGCATAATTACGCATATAATTCTTTTTGTACACATGCTAAGCGTTACTGTGTTTTAAACAAACATCAAAAGAATAAATAAAAGAAATGAATGCTAAGAACTAAAGTCGCATCAATTTAATTAAGTTTGTTGTACCTCATCGAAGAATGAAAGTCGTATGAAACGAGGTTGATTACATAATTATGACTTAAAATTTGTGAGGTTGAGAATGCGTAGTGAAATAACCAGTTTTCAAACGCACCATTAGAATTCGCTTTAGCGCAGCTTATCTGTTTCGAGCGTTGCTGAGGTCATGAACCTAACTTCGAAGCAGAGTGAGTATCAATCGATATGAATTTTTTGATTATCAAACGCTTAGTAGTATGCCTATAAATAGTATAATAATTTTATATAATTTGAATTAAATATAATAATGAGAGAAATAATAAAAAACTAATATTATGCAACTTTCTATATTTTATGCACAGGCATCATCGACTACAGAAACAGCAATGGAGAAACCGTTGTTGTTGTTGTAACAGCATCAACATTTTTCATACAATTACGAGGAATGCTGTTGGAGTGACAGCCCTTGGCCAGATATAAATGCGGGTCAGAAATAAAACCGACTGATGTGAGAACGACGAGGAACCGTATTTATAGGCGGTCAAGAACTATTACAACAACAGCAAGTATCCTTGGGGAGTGGGAAGTAAAACCAATTGCCAAATTTATTTTTTTCATTTTCATCACTATAAGTATATATATGCATACATAAGTTGATATGTAAATATGTACGTATAACATTTGGCAAAGACATAGCAATTAATATGTTTTTAGTTTCTACCTCTTTTTATATATAACCCTCCGTTTTGTAGGTTTTCTGATAGAGTTGGACTAAACTCGCTTAGATTTTGTATGTAATATAATAATATTTTACCGACCTCTATTATAAAATATAAGGGATCTTCAGACCGAGTTCAATAACATTACAAGTGGTTACCTCAGTGATTTTTCTGATTATGAGCGCGCCTATTTTTTCTCTCTTTGTCGGTAACGTGACAAATAAGCTGACTTTAATTCCTCAGAACAAGCTGCAATTATTCAAAAGTAACAAATATGTTAAAATAAACTAAATTTTATACTTATTATTCTGAAGATCTCGCTACAGCATCAGTGTCCGAATAAGTAGTTGAACTGAAATTTATTAGGCTTGAGTTGTTGTTGTTGTAGCAGCATAAACAATCCCCATACATACATGCCCGACGAGAGGGGGGGTTGTCGATCGGAGACTTTTTACCCCGGGCCCGGAGTTATCAGAGGGGCCAGGACTCGAGAGTAATTCGAATTATATGAATAAGACATAATTGGAAAGGGCCCGCATTTGCAATTTTCCCCCGGGGCCCGGATAGGCTCTCTAGGGCCCTGCATACATACACTGGGAATGCTGCTGAAGTGACAGTCCTTGGCCGGATATAAATCCGAGTCGTTCCGGTTACGTTGAACTGACTGTCGTGGGAACGTACCACCTTGCTAGCTGATACCGCTTCGTCGGTATTCGAAAACTTATTTTATATGGAGAGTATCGAAAAAACAACTTTACCGAGGTCGGTCTTAAAACTGCCAATACATATTAAATCATATAAAGCCTACGATACTCTGTCGCGCAACAGAGGGTTAAACCAAAAGAATGAGCTTCAGTCAAGAACAGCTGGTTGCTTGCTTTTCCATTCCTTACCATTCACAGCTGATTTCAACTAACTAGAAGAAATTGTTTCTTATTAGCTATGAATAGAGATTCAAGTACACTTATTTAGTTTTAAATATAAAGTGCAATGATTAGAGGAGAATGTGCACATAAGATTGTTGTGGATAATCTGGAGAACGGCGAAATTATAAATCATACATTACTTCTAATTAAAGGCCACATCCATCAGCAGTTGCGATCATTGCCAATAAACACCTCAAAAAAGTGCGGGGAGCAGCAAATTGTATTGCGACTGCGGCAACTGTTAAAGCAGCACGAAAATAACGTAGAAATTAGCGCCTGGGAGTTGAAGCAACAAGCGCAAATATCAAGAAATGGTCAGTTCAAACTGCTTTTAGATCTGGGTCAACATGTGTCAGTGACAGAGCACGAACAAGTACCATTGCAACTAGATTTTAATTTCTGTAACGCTGTACACCAATTGGAGCTTTCATACGAATCTTCCGATAACCATTATCGCTTACAGCCATTGTATATTACATGTTATAATCAGAATCCACCCGCGGAGTATGTCCGTGAAAATTTAGAAAAAATCAATTTGAATCTACGTTTGGTCCAGTGCGTATATTCCGAACAGTTAAAAGCTGCTGGTTTCGGGAGGCATACATTCAAATTAAATGGCGACTGTGAAGGATTTGAAACGCGCCTAACCTGTGAGGAAGTGTGGCAGCAAAACGAGAATAGTTTGTGGCAAAATTTTGCACAAGAGCTACTTAACTCTACGACTTGGGGTGGAGAAACAAAACTAAAGTTTGTTGCATTCATTGGTTGTACGAAATACAACGGTGCAGAGGTAGCTGCCTCAGGGGATTTTTCATATGAAAACATTCGCCGTCATTTAAAGGGCCACGCAGCATTAGGTGGTGGTGGTCTGGCGCTTTTTGGTGCCGCTTATTTGTACTCTTGGCCGCATTGTTTTAATAAAATCCACGCGTGCTTTTCCAGCAACAAGGAGGTGGACTTAACGCAATTTCCAGATGACAGCAACTATCGACGTACGTACGGCGGTGTTTATGCAACTACTTTGGGTGCTGTGGTGCATGAAATTGGGCACACCTTTGATCTTGGTCACACCAAAGACGGTGTAATGGGCAATGGTTTCGATTATATTAATCGCATTTTCACGGTGGATAATCTGACCGAGTATTTGCCGGATAGAATCATTCATCACGAATTGGCAAATGTCACAGCACATATAGCAGCTCGTCCGCGTTTCACACAACTCAAGCGTACAAACACGTTTCTTGAAAAGTATCATGAACAAAAGACAACCGACTCTTTTTATTTTACTCGCAATTGTGCGATCATTTTATCGCAACACAAATGGTTCAGAAATTACAATAAAAGCGCTGATGAAGAGCAAGGGGCTGAGGCATTGATAACATATGATGCGTTTAATAGTTGTGTGATATCCGCGGGAGACAATCATCCGCTGTGTCTGATTGAGGTGCGTTGTACGGATAGTAGTCTAGTGAAATACTGGTACGAGTTTCAGTCGGATAAAAATAATAGCGCAGTTTATAAATTTCACTTGACAAAGGAGGCGCGTGAAGCACTCGAGAATAACCATTATTTGTTTGTTTTAACACAGACGGGCCTGGTAAAGCGTCTATGTGAGAGTTAAAATTTCATTATTTACATTTCTGCTTGCTAAAGCTCTCGTGATATCATCAAAATTTGCGGGCCTTTAATAGTAAGTATTGGATTTAATTTATTAATTTATATTTTCATAAAGATTAAGTTTTATACAAAAAGCGATTTATAAAAAAAAAAGTTCGAATCAGAAACTTGAAATAAAGTCAACGATTTTCGTAAATTGTATAATAAATGTTTCGTTTTCACATACTATAAATTCGTTGACTATATTTATATTCATTGGTATAATGATATACTTATATGTACATATATGTATATATATATATTAGGGCGGTTCGATTTAAAAATCGCTCATTGCTCTGTGAAAATCGTATTCTAGGGATCAAAATAAGAAACTTTGCCGAAGGAACCATACCTCTAAAACGAATTCTGATGTCCTCCAATTTGGGTCAAACGAAAAATCCCACTTTGACCCATTTAGAGTGCTCCAATCGAGTCCAAATGTATGACCGACCCCCACTAACTTTGGACGGCCGATCCACCCATGCCAGTGGCACACCCCCTGGGACTTCCCTGGGGGGTTCCCCATACAATCATTTCAAAATATCACCATTTTTGGCCTTTACATGAGAAAAGAAACTAAAAAGTTCGACCCAAATTGGGGGACATCAGAATTCGTTTTAGAGTTATGGTTCCTTCGGCAAAGTTTCGATTTTTTTGCCTCCCCACAAATCGACCCGGCCTATATATTATATATGTATATTTATATGTACTTATGTATATATAAAAAATAACACATGAAAAATGTATATTTTTACAAGTATACATGCAGCACTGAACAATTGCTCACTAGGCACACTCGATGAAGGAGCAGATAAATATAGAATTTTAATACAATTAAAAAAAATGTTTTTTGATTTCAGTATTAAAAAATATTACAATTTCTTTTCAGCAGATAATTATTAAAACGCCCATTATTTAATGAACATTTTTTTTTTATGTTATATTGCAAATCGCATCGTTGTCATGTAAATTCTAATGGCTGCTTTCAAGGAATACGGAATTAATGTTCGACCAAAGTTCGGCGTCTTTGTTTTGTCGAAGCCGAACCGAAATCGAACAGAACTTTTGTGGCCGCACATGGCCGAAGCCGAAGTTCTCTAGTATGAAAAAAGTTGTATACAAAAAATTAAGAATTTAAAGAAATTTCTTTTACCCTTAAAAGGATCTTAGTTTAAAATGAAATTTTTGTAGTTTATAAATGTTTTTTGTAATATTCTAATCGAATTTTTATTTTATTTTAATTAATTAATTTTTTTTTTTTTGCTATTTCTTTGGTAAATTTAAATTTTTTATTTGCAATTACTACTTTTTAAAATTATACTCTTACAAACTCCAAATGACATTTACTCAAAATTAAAATACACCATATACCCCTCAACTCAAAAACTCTGCCTTGTCCATAATATTGCTTCTTGCATTATCATTAATGTTTCGTTATTTTAATTTAAACACACCATAAATACATACATTTAATACGAATATGGGCGACTGCGGTCTCCTACGATAACAGGCGCGTCTTTTATTGTTCTTAAATGATAAAATGTAATGCTTCTTGTAACGAAAACTTCCGTTATTACTTTTTATAACAAGTGCAGATGCATTCGCAGCAACTGTATTTGATGATGGTTTCTTATGCAATTTTTTCAGTCAAAAGAAAACTTAAAGGTGAGAATACTGTAGTCCTTAAACAAATCGTGTTTTATTCTCCAAATACCCAAAGACCCTAAAAATAGCATATATATGTATGTATGTTTGTATGTCCAACAGTATTATGTGCGGAAAAAATTATTTATAGTATTAATTTTTATTCGAAATCGACCGGTAGGCAACAAACTTCTTGTAAAACTTTACATGCGTTTATATAAAAACTTAAATTTTCAACATAACTCAAATATACAATAGTATTCAACTGATTCATTGCAATTTGAATTATGTATGTATATATTTCACAATAAATGCATACAATGTAATTTTTTTATATTACTATATGTGGTATGTCATTGGTTTCTTGTTAACAATTGTCTGCAGATTTTATTTTGGATTTTGTTTACTTTTAAAAGAAAATAAATAGAAAAACGTTTTTCTAGAAAAGCCCAAAAGTTTAAAAAACAATTTCATCAAGCAAAACACAAACATCTTTTAAATCTGCGCGTTTTTTGAGCCACTTCAAACTGGGCCATAAAACTGTATATTCGAAATTTTTCTAAAAAAAATCTGATTAGTATGTGTGAGTTTGATGTAGATTTGTATATTTTTATTTGCACAAAGCTTGAAATTTGCAATAATATGGTTTCTTTAGGAAAGTGAACCAAATTTTCATTTATTATTAAAATCATATAAGAAACAAATAGTGCCAAAATGTCACTAAGTCCTAGTGTTACAACTTTTTAACGCATTATGTTGTTACATTAATAATTAATATCATACATCAGACTTGCATAAATGCGTACTATGAAAGTTCGTCTTCTATCCAATATAAATACATTTATTTTCTAGGCTTTTCCAAAGCGTATTAAACAAAGTAAAACCAATATCTGACTTACGCTTATTTGACAATTAAAACGTAAAGAATTCATAGATTTGTTTATATTAACCCTATTTTGGCTTTTGTTCATGCATGGTACGATGAACTATTATAAAGGGTTTTCCAATAACAGGTGTTACAGGTGAATGGATTGCGCTATCGAAAGATGATTAACGATTTTTTATGGCCGGAATTGGATGGTATGGATCTGGACAACGTTTATCTTCAACAAGACGGCGCTACGTGCCACACAAGCAAAGAAACCATTTATCTTTTACTGGAAAAGTTTCCGGACCGTATTATCTCTCAAAGAGGTGATCACAATTGACCACCGAGATCTTGTGATTTAACACCTTGTGACTTTTGTCTTTGGGACCACGTGAAAGAAAAGGTCTACGCCAACAGCCCAGGGTCGATTCAAGACCTCAAAGATGTAATTCGTGAGGCTATCGAGGACATAGGGCAGCCACTTTGCAATTCGGTTAAGGAAAATTTCATGAAAAGGATATTGTCCTGCAAGCATGGTCGTGGTGGTCATTTGCCTGATGTTATTTTCCACTATTAACGGCATACCTTCTTCTTTATAATGAAATAAACATCCGAGCATTTATATAAAAAATAGCATTTTTCTTTGAATATCAAAATAACACCTCTTATTGGAAAACCCTTTGCATGAGCAACATATCTATGCACTTATATATACAATAGTAAAAAGAAGGAGTTATGGTTCAGCGAATTAAAACAACAATTTCACTAATATTAACGAAACACATTAATATGGACCACTGTTCGGTCACCTACAAGGTTAAAGTTTCTTTTTATTTAGTTCGACTGCTTATAAAGACATGCCTATGCTGCTGAAGAGCTGAAGTTATCGATGGATCGCCAGAAGCGGAACCAGAGAAGACGGTCTGGCTGGTATGTGACAGGAAGGTTCTTGCAATTACACGTTGAGAGCTAAGCTAAATGAACTCCATCACGTCAAAAGTAATTGGAACTTTTTTGGCGGTCTACAAAACACCGCCTGCTGAAAAGTTAATTTGTTCAAAAATTAATCCGATACAAATTCAGAAGCAGCGAAAATTCTCCGTTCGATTGAATGAAATTTTTTATAAATTTGAAATATGTGCATGATGTTTGAAGTACATACATATGTGCCTATGTTTCGACTAAAGTATTCTGCTGAAAATTCTGAACAAGAAGGTCCATAGAAGCATAGCTCTAAAATGAGTTTCGAGCCCTCTATATTCGTGCAATCTAGGATTAATACTGCGGCCAATGCGACTAAATTCTCCATAAAAAACTTGAGAACTATAATTTTTACTAACAAATATATGTAAAAGCTGCAAACATTAGACTTTTGCGATAATACTTTCACTTGCACTTTTATATTTTATTAAATGAAACAAAATTATTTCTCACTTTTTTTATTTTGTGCTTTGCTTTCTTTGTACAGCAAAGAATCAGTAATAGTGATTCATCTACATGCGTATTTAGTATATAAGCTGCGTTTTGTAATTTCGAATTCTTTCTGGAACATTGATTGTACAATAGTACAAGAATTTTTTTATTACTAATTACTTTTATTTTTTTTACACTTTTTTTTTATTAATTTGAAGTTATAACATATCTTTATAGTTAGGAAAAATCGACGTTTTTCCTTTAATAATATTCAAATTCAGTAAATTTCACCATGTTATGTGCTCTAGCGGAGAATTTTGAGCAAAATAAATGGAGAAAATTAGTTTTTCGTACCAGAAAACCACATACATACATAGTCCTCCAGTAAAAATTCAACAAAATATGAAAAAAATTGATTTGGGATTAAAATTAAAAAGAAGGAAGCTCGAAATCCAAAGTTTTTTCCAAAAGCAGTCGCGCCTCGGCAGGCAATGGCAAACCTCCGAGTGTATTTCTGCCATGAAAAAGCTCCTCATAAAAAATATCTGCCGTTCGGAGTCAACTTGAAACTTTAGGTCCCTCCATTTGTGGAACAACATCAAGACGCACGCCACAAATAGGAGGAGGAGCAGCATATATATATATAGACAATGTGCATGCATATAAATCTAAAGTTGCTGCTCGCACGTTGGTTAATACAATGACAAAACTGTTGTCAAATAAAAGTATCGAAGGAAAATATGTCGTATATTGATTTATTTTTGTTTAACATACTTTAAACTGTTCAAAAAAGTTTATTTGTATGAGCTCTACAAAGCTCTATATGGTAAAATTATGCACAGGTAATTTCAGTAAACCACATAACGGTACATTTTGACAAGGTTCGCTACCTTATTTTCAGTGATGTCCACTCTGTTGAAATAGTATTAATTTTCCCCGCGAATAATACAAAATGGGAACAAATTTTACTGCTTTTCAATATTTCTGAACAAATACGTACTTCGCATTACTGTCATCTTATCGGCAATCCGTGTTTTCAATTTATTCAATTTAAACAAATTGAAAATTTAAACAAATTGAAAATTGCGGTAAGAAAACCAATTTATTTCTACTGTAAAACGATCAATTGCTTTTTCCACAACATCTATAAAGTACATTACACGGGGATAATAGTCAAACAACAGTTGTCCAAACAAACAAGTAATTTTCCAACATTTTAATTACGTCACATTCCTGTTGTCTGTTTGAGGCAAGAATACAATAAGCTTACAGATACATATTGATACTATATACTGATAATCGGATAATCAGTTTTTTTACAGTTTCAAGCCCTTGGCAGGGAATAAGTGGTTTACAGTTTTTTCAACGTGCATTTTAGAATAAAAGACCTTAATACGAAGGCTTTGTAGCTAACGCTATATTTTATATGTAATAATATATAAATACATTTCATTTTATAAATAATTAGCAGATTTTTTTGTTAGAGAACCAAGCTAAAATAAGGAGCACCAAATTTTGTGGGCCAATAAATTTCTTAAAAAGTCTTCTGTTTTTTCAATTTTAAATTAATTTTTTGCTGAAACTATTTTACAATATTCATTACAGTTTCTACTTTTCTTTTATTCTCGACATTATTTACGTGTACACTCATTATGACTCACATACAAACAAACGTATGCATATTAATTGTACTTCAGGTGCTACTTTATTACATCATCTGACTAGTAGGAATAACCAAAACATGTATGCATATATGTATGTACATATTTACGTGTGTAAATAAAAAATTCACGGTATTCTTTGTTTTATTTTTGCAGCAATACTATTCTCTTTACCGCTGACTTTAATCAACTCAATCAGAAAGACACTTCGAAAAGAGTAAGGATTTGCCAGAAATTAGTATTTATTTACGTTTGCGAATATGTATTAATCTCCGGGAAATGGTACAATGCACTGAAAATATAGCAAATGCTCCACGCAGTAAACAAATCAGAAATCGGAGCTATGTTATCAATACTCTCAAACATGTGTATGAACTCACATACAGCAATCACGCACTGCTGAAGGGGAAATAATAAAAAAAAGTATAAAAATACAACAATTACAACAAACAAAACTTGCTTGGACCGGCAAAGTTGTTCTGCGTCATACAAGTACTAACCGCAAAAAGATGTGAAGGCTTTCTTCAAAACCTTGACGAATTGAAAAATAAAATGAGTTAATGCTGTGTTAGCGCCCTCCAGTGGCTGGCATTGTTAGTTGTCGCGTTGATGTAGTCAAAGCCACGTTCACTCATTCAAGTAGACGCACAGCCACATTAGCAATCAACAACGTTTACGGAATAAGTAAAAACAAAGAGCGGCTTAATTGCAGTGAGAGACCAGTTAACTAATTTATTATAAAAATCTCTCACAATCATTTTCGAAAAAGTACTAAGTTTCCGCAGTCCGACTACAAACAACGCGTATGAAAACATTTGGAAAAAACCCCACTGATTTTTGTGTTTCCCATTACCGTTTATCAGTGTTATGAGTAGTTATCACTAAATAATTGATAAGATAAGGTTGAATCGGTTTAAATCGAACTCGAGCTGAATATTTGGCACATCGCTTTTCATAGTTGGATGCGATTTGGCAAATAAAATAATAGCGCAAGCGAAAAAAATGAAAAATCAAGTTGCTTGACTTGAAAGGTAGAAGTGTTGTGCAAATTGAAATATAATACAATAAAACACACTATATATTATACGAGTTTAATGAAAAAAATTTAATATAATAAAATATAAAATAAATAATATAATATAAAGTTAAAAGTGTAATACATACCAAGCGATGTCCGTACCACGCATACAATTTAAAACTCTGAAAGGCTTTCCGCCAGCCGTTGAGAAAAAAGTTGAGACGGAAGCTTTTCTCGAAGCAGCCAAGGAAATCGTTACCGTTATTGGTAAGCGAGGCTACTAATAGATATTGTTTATTTTTCTCCTTTATAACTACATGTAATGTTAAGCAGACATGTAAATTTAAATAGTAATTACCTTCACAAATACATTAATATAGGGGTTTTCAGTAAGAGCGCTTCAACTTTTGAATTTTTTTTAATAAAACACAAACGGTTTGACCTTTTTAACAATTTTTTTTTTATTATCGAGTTTGAACATATACATTTAAGTATGAAATTCGATTTCTTTTGCATGACCACCGCGTGCACGTTTTACGAAGTCCAATCGTTGAACCCAATTTTCGACCACTCTTTTGCATAAATCGGCCGAAATTCCAGCAATTTCGCGTTCAATATTGGCTCTGAGCTCACAAATCGTCGCCGGCTTGTTACTGTAGACCAATGACTTCACATAACCCCAAAACGGGACGGCTTGTTAAATGGACCGTAAAATGGCCGTAATGCTCTTAAAGTAGCAGCAACAGAACGATTATTTTCATAAAAAATTTGCACGATTTGCAATCGTTGCTCAAGTGTATAGCGTTCCATGATGAAAGTTTACAAATGACAAGCGAAAAATAAAAAATATTGCGTCGTTCGCCCTCCCTATCGGAAAAAAGTTGAAGCGCACCTATTAAAAAACCCTATATGTATGTATGTACATATGTATATAGACTTCTGACAAAACAACTTAAATCGACTGCCATATTAAATACTTTCTACCGGTTAACAACGAAATGCCTGAGTTATAAGTAATATTTTAAGTATTGGTCATTTTTAGCCTTAGCTTAGGAATTATTTTTAATACAAATTATTATTAAAATATTGTAAAGTAACAAAGTTTTTTTGATAAAATTCCGCTTGCAAACATTTTTTTGTAATTACTTACATATTTCGTTGGTTCTCATGCGTAAATATTTGATTTCTTTGTATTGCAAAGTGATAATAATCAAAGTTGGAAGTAAAAAATTCATCAAGGTCCGTAAATTTGTGCTCCTTTTTCAGTGCTTCTTAAAACCAAGTGAATAATTTTACTAGGGTCACAGCAAAAGTTGCGCTTTGGAGTCAGCAAAAATATTTTTCAGTTCATTATGATCAATGGAGGTTGACTGATGTGCAAATCAAGTTCGCAAAGTTTCACAATTTCAGTTTCTGCATTTTCTGCTGTATTTCTTTTATGCTAAGTTGTCACGCCCTCTGTATTGCTTGAAAAATTTATAGAAAGGCATAACATAGCGATAAATCATTTTTAATGTTCAGGAATTCTTTGAATCAAATTATCTAACAATAAAACATTCCAATAATCTGGCACAAAATAAGCCAAAATTTCTGTGTAATTAATTTGTTATTATTTGATAGCGGCCGCTGTAATCGAATCGGTAGTACACGGGTTCGAAACTCCGCGTATGAAACAAAATATTATACAAAAAGTGTTTTTTCTAAAAGCAGCCGCTCCTCGGCAAACATCCACGTGTATTTCTGTCAAATATGAGGAGGACCTCTCAGGTGGCCAAACACCAGTTAAAGATAGAAGCACCAATTATTATTATTATAATTTTGTTATTATTAATCTCTAAATATATGTCTAAAGTTTGTTTTCCTTTCCAATATCGAGGAGAATTTCGCAGAACTCCGGAAACCTTCGTTTTAATTTAAGTTTTTAAAAAAGTTTTGTTTGCTTGTTTTGCTTACTAATTATCTCAAATAATCCGTTTTGCAATCTATCAGTAAAACTGAAAAGATATTCATATTAACTTCAGCTAAATTAGCATTAAAATAGTCTTAACTTTATTAATAAAAAATCTACTTTTTTCTCGGAAACGTTAAAAATAAATTATTTTTCTTTTCCTATTTCATTCAGTGTACATTTCTTCTTTGCGTTGTTAATGTAGTCGACATCACTTTTTGCGAAATATAATGAGCCTCGTGGAATTTAATTAGTGTAGCATATTTTTCTTCGATGCATTTTTAATACGAATTCATATTCGTGAATAGTAAAAACATATGAGCATCTGAACATACGGAACGTGAAAATACTTGCACCCAACGCACTTACTTTGATTATGAAACAGTTGAGAGCTTATAATATCAGTGAGTGTATAAGAAAATTTTCACAAACTCTTGTTACACTAGAGAGAATATTTCAATCATATGAACTGAGGAAAATTCTACGATGAGAATGAATACTTATTCTCATTATTAATGAATACTCATTCTTATTACTAATTATTATTTTAGATGATGGAGATAAGAGTGAATTACTATTCTCATGAGAATGAGCATCATCATTGTGCCGTTATTTACGGGAAGTTTTAGAATAAATTTTTGTGACAGAAAAAATATTTTGATTATTACAAAAATTGTAAACGCTTAATGAATCATACTTTCGGCACACTTTGAGTGTTCGTGAGTAAAAAATTAGTATTTAAAATAAACTAGCGTTACAAATTTATATTAAAAACCTTTGTACACTTTTTCCTCATAATTTAGCTATGCAACCATATGCGGCCGCCGTAGCCAAATGGGTTGGTGCGTGACTACCATTCGGAATTCAGAGAGAAAGAAAAAGTTTTTTCTAATGGCGGTCGCCTCTCGGCAGATAATGGCCAACCTGCCATGAAAAGCCGGTCGGAGTCGGCTTGTTACTGTAGGTCCCTCCATTTGTAGAACAACATCAATAGGAGGAGGAGCTCGCCGAAACACTCAAAACGAGTGCACGCCCCAATTATATACACACATACATATATATATAGAAAAGAGTTTTGAAAGCTCGGATAATTTTAATTTTATGAAATTTTACATATTTAACAGTAAATTTAATTTTCGATTAGTTCTAAGATAATGGTTATATATGTGTATATACCTATATACTCTTTTCTACGCCAATTACATATATTCAATTGTGAAAAAATTTATTAAGGACGGAACCGAGCTTTAATAATTTTAATTGTTGTTTATGTTATCCGTCGAAATTGGCATTAATATTTGAAGATAAAATACTGATTTGGGTCATAAGACCGAATTTTCGAAACTTCTCGGCATCAGCTCCACCTAGCGGGTTATTAATCTCTAATATTCTCTGAGGAGTATTTTACCCGTAGTAAAAATCTTATCATAGGTTCAGTTTTTTTTCTAGACCGGACAAACCGACAAAGGGGCAGACAGAAACTTAAAAACGGTATTTTACGAATTGGTTGCATGAAGATAACTACATATATACTATAAAACCCCCTTCATATCACGTATCATATACAGACTCATTAATTACTGAATTTTTCGTTTTAAAAATGAAGTAATGACTTTTTATTAATAAATCAGTACAAATAAAAGGAATTAGTGATAAACACATTAATATGTTTTTTTGCTTTGCTTTGATAACAGCAGCAATCCTCTGGGTCATGCTGGGTAGACGTTTTACACATTCGTCTGAACGTATGGCGCCTAAAATAGCCCACATGAGCTCTGTGGGGTTTAGATGTGGACACTGTGCTGACCAATCTAACAAAACAATAGGTGCCCCAAATACCTGTAGGAAGGGAAAAAAATCGCTTAATAAGATTTGTGTTATTTTCTCGACATTGGACTAGGGTAAGAAGCTATGGCTGTTGATATTTTAAAATTATGTAAACTAAGTTCCCCTCGAAGTTCGATTCATCAGAACATTCGACCAATATTCTTCCGTAAAATGTTGTTACCGAAGAGCCACGGTTTCTTTTGGGATTTGCATCCTTTTAAAACTTCCTCCAGGAGCCTTCTTCTAGCTGTTCAAGCACTAACGGATTTTCCAATTTCTTCCGACAGGGCAACTGCAAAGCAGTAGAGGATTTTTTACAATCCTTGAGAGACTCGTGTATAAGTTTTCGGTATTCCCGTACACTAGTGAGGCATTTTCTTCGACTTTTTGATGTATTACAGTGGGATTTTGTTTCCGCAAATCACTTAATAGCACCTCCGACTGCGCACCGCGAACACTCCACCGAATTGGCAATCTCCACCTGAGATTTCCCTTCCTCACTTAAAACTTGGATTCTCATTATCTTGATGTAACAAAGTTCACTTGTTTCATCCGCTTGAAAATTTTGCACATTGACTACAAAATTTAAAATGCCAAAATATTTTAAGTATACCTTGAAAATTAACTTTTAAGACCATAATACAATTTATTGTTGGTTCAATACACCAGCGATACATTTGCAAAAAGCAGTGGTCCTTTTGGTAGCCACATTTGGAATTACTCGCATTTTAGTGGGGTGCCTAATACTTTTGGCCAAACTGTATGTATGCATGCATATACTCGTATATACATTTTTTATTTACCTTTTTATTTATTGAAGGTGTCAATATATGCTATCGGTATTACTTATTTATTTGAATGGAATTTTCATATCCCAGACTGATGATAACAGGTGTTAATTGGACATTTTTCGTATATCGTCTCAAAGTCGCGATGTATGCATGTACCTGTTATGAGCAGTGTATTTTAGCATATACCGATAGCGGTATATATATTTAATTTATGTAGCTCACTTCCACAATTCTAAAAGGCTTAATTACTTATTGACACGTGATAAAAATGCTCTCTGCGTAGTGGTTCTATGAGTTACAAGCACGAAGTGACATTTACTTTGCTAAAGCCCATATCTCCAGGCATGCACCCGACAGTCAGAGATCACCGAACCATCGATCCCCAAATAAATATATTTTAGTCCCAGCGTTCAATTGTTAATCGAGCTAATTCAAAAAATAAAATAACTCCACAGACTTTTTTTATATGTATGTTACATAGTTACTACTACACAGACGTTCTTTTTGACAGTAGGAAACCGATTTTATAATTAATAATAATACTAGTTAAAATTGATAATTGAATATTTATTTAAAATTAATGCTTAAACGTCGCAGTACTTAAAATATAAATAAAAAATGGGAACCCCTATACATATTAACAAATTCCGTTCTATGTACATACCTATGTACATTTTGATATACATATACAGCTATGGATAGAGAAATACCGCACTTGTCTTCTATACGAATTGTTACTCCTTAGCAGATTAACTGATATTCATACAAATTTTTATGCCAATGTTATGCTGTGAATCACTTCTCTCTAATATCGGACAATAAGTCCCGTTAGCGCAGTTATATTTCAATTAATAGTTAATTTGATTAAGGCTAATTTTTTCGGTAAATTGTTTGTTGTAACTGAAAATATAAATGTTTCCTTTAAAACCCTCCTTGGTTTCCTATAATTCCTCACTTGACAAAAAAAAACATTATTTGGTAACTTTACGAAAAAGATACAAAAACAAATAACAGCAGAAATAATGAGTTTTTCACGTAGAATGGTATGCTCAAAAGAAAACAAGTTCGAAAGACTAGAATTCTGCAGGACAAGGCCATCGTTAAAAAAGTAAGGGTGCGACCAGAGTGAGCGCTGAAAGCCGAGCCGAGATTGTCAGTGCGATAAAACTGATTACATACAAGTCAATACAAATAAGCTTGTGTATAACACAGTGAGCGCCGACAAGAGCAGAGAGCAAAGCCGATGAGTGCGAGAAAACAGTTTCAAAGCGTTTTGCTCGCTTTTTTGGATTGTTGATGTTTACTTTTTAGAGTGCAGTTGTGTTTTTAACACACTTTTATTAGGTCGGGTTGTATGTATGTATGTATGTATGTATGTATGTGTGTAACGGAATCTTTGAGCTTAATTTTCACTGGCTTCTAAAAATCTGATCGACTTGAAATTTTGCACACCTATCAAGGACCGATGACAATGCAATAATTTGATAAAAGTTTTCCATTATCCTTATTAGGATTGCCAGGATTAATATTTTCTTTTTTTATCTGTGGGCAATTGTGCCAATTGAAATCACAAATGAACCAACCACTTCATCATTTGCCTCCATACAAATTGGAAGTGAGCCATTATTGGACCAATGACTCGATACATAAATAGTTTTTTATAAATACAAATTATTACATGAAATATAATTGAATTAAACAAAGTATTAAATAATTATTTTACCTCAGAGTCACTATCAATCTTTCGCAAGAAGTTACTGGCACCTTAATAAAATGTGTCCAGTTTTTGTTTAGTTTCACACCTATCTTGTCCAGAATGTAATCAAATGTTTCAATTTTCTTTCAGGTATATTGTTGAAATTTAGCTGGATATTTTCTTAAATCATTATATAAATGATGAAATTCACCAAACTCATTCCTTTTTAGTGTAATTGGATGTTTTCCAAACTCTTTTGTGTTAATAATTGCATTAATCACACTAGGAGAAGCAAAATACTCTTCATCAGATGAATCCATTACCGTGTACAGCAATTTTATAAACACAAATGAACAACAAAATTAAATGACATAAGAGCAAAACACATGGAATAAACAGAATTTCAGCGCTGATTCTCGCATTCACTGTGTTATATACAAATTTTCTTCTCGCATGAAAATAAACGTCAATAAGCTCGGCTCGGCTCCGCTCAGCATCAGCGTTCACTCTGGTCGCACCCTAAGCGTAAAATAGGACCACTCGAACGATACCTCTGGAAATAAATCAGGAATATAGCACTTAGAGCAGACTTGTGCGAAGGTGCCTTAATGAAAATAAATTGTATGGCCGTGTCAGCTGAAAAAACCGCTACTGTAGAAAAACATTAAGGCAATTTAGGCAAATGGCCATAGAAGCCCAGACGTGAAATTCTGGAAAAGAGTTGTTTTTACAGCTGAAACTTAAATTAATTTGATTGGTGCTGATGGAAAGCATTTTGTTCATCGTGAAAGAAACCAAGAGTGTAATCCACGGTACACAACAAAGGCGGTAAAGCACGGCGGGGGTAGCTTAAAGTTTGGGGACTATTTTGGAATGGAGTTGGCCTAATAGTGAGAATAAATGGCAATATGGATAAGTTTGCTTATCTTGATATTCTCAAAAATACGATAAAGCCATATTTCTTCGAGTTCATGTCATTAAACTAAGCTAACGACCCTAAGCAAAAGCACAAAGCCCGTCGACCTTAAACCCCCATGAAAATCTGTGGAGCGATATTAGGTTAATGTTGGGCAAACAATTTAAAAATGTCAGTAAACTATGACAAACAGTACAGAAGCGTGGAACTCTGTTCCGTTGGAGAAATGCCAAAGTAAATAGAAAGTTTACCTCGCAGGTATGAAGAATTTGTAAAAAATAATGGATACTTAACAAAATATTAATCAGGTTACAAATTAATAAACAAATTTAACCAATTTTAAATAACTTCTTTTTTTTTTGTTTTGCAGGTCGTTAAAAATGTGCCAGTGTCCAATTCAAATTATGATAAACTCAGATTTTTCAATCTTTTTAAATTATAGATACTGCATTGTTGTTTATTTTGCGTTTGATAATACTGAAATAAAATAATAGATTTGTGTAAAAAATAACAGTTTTACTAGATCTTCCAGTAAAAATAATCATCATTATATGTTATTGTGCACTATTTCTCTGTCCATAGGTTCCTATCTGTGGTCGTATACCAAAGAGCGGCTGTCGTAGTCGAATAGGTTGGTGCATGACTACCGTGCATGAAACACGAAAATGATAGAAAAAGTTTTTTTTAATAGCGGTCGCCTCTCGACAGGCAATAGCAAACCTCCGAGTGTATTTCTGTCATGAAAAAGCACCTAACAAAAAATATCTGCCGTTCGGAGGCGGCTTAAAACTGTAATTCCCTCCATTTGGGGAACAACATTAAGATGCACGTCACAAATAGGAGGAGGAGTTCAGCCAAACACCCTAAACGGGGTATATATATATACCTTATGCTCAAATATGAACGAGACTTTATCAATAAAACGGTCCGCGGATGACATATGGCAAAAATACATTTTTTGTTGGATGGTAGGACTGTTATAAGCTTACATGGCAAATTTCAGCGTGATATGTCACATAGTTTGTTTTCTGTGCTACTGTAAACAAGTCAAGCTCGAGTGTGTTTTTCGAATTTAACGATGGAAATTCAAGTTGAACAAAGAATTTGTTTGAAATTTTGTTATTCCAACAAAATTTCGGCTTCAGACGCCTTAAAAATGTTGCAGACAACCTATGGGGACTCTGCTCTATCGCGTGCACGTGTTTTCCAGTGGTACAAATCGTTCAAAGAGGGCCGTACATCGGTTGAAAACTTGCCTCATGAACGTCGTCTAGCAACATCAGTAAACGACGAAAACATCGGAAAAGTAAAGAAAATTGTGCTTGAAAATCGCCGTGTGACCGAAAGAAAGATAGCTAGTGAGCTGAGCATATCAAATGAATCCGTTCATACTATTATTCATGATGTCTTGGGCATGAGACGAGTGTCCGCGCGTCTTGTTCCAAAATTGTTGAATTTTCTTCAAAAAGAACAACGCAAAACTGTCGCTAAGGAAATGCTCGCCATGACTGATATGGACATCCGGCACATCATAACTGGTGACGACACGGGTTTCGCCTGATATGGCTCCATGTGACTTTTTCCTGTTTCCCAAGCTCAAGTTGCCGCTCCGTGGAAAACATTTTGAGACAATTGAAGTCATAAAAGAGAATTCGAAGAAGGAACTGAAATCGATACCGAAATCGGCCTTCCAGAAATGCTATGATGATTGGAAAAAACGTTTGCATATGTGTATCGCCTCCAATGGTGATTACTTTGAAGGAGATAAAATAAAAATTGAACAATAATTAACCGTTTGTGATTTAATAAACCAGTCTCGTTCATATTTGAGCATAAGGTATGTATATATGTAGTATTGGCTTAAGTCGGCTTAAGATAAAAATGAAATTGTTTTCTTAATAGTATTCTAAATACAATACTAAGTGGTTCGCATAGTTTTCCACTTTTTTATTTATTATAGAGGGTGGCTGATGAATTTTGCTACATTAAGAAACTCAAATAACTTTTTTTTAGTGTATGGAATTCATTTATTTTTTTTTCAAGTTGAAGGTCATTACATTTTATTAAATGTAGCTTAACTAGTTTTAAAAATAATTGAATTTAAATGCCCCCCATGCTCGTTGACACAAGTGCGGCATCTTAGTAAAAAGTTGTTCATTGCTGCTTTGAGAGTTGCGACAGGAATAGCTGCAATTGTTGCCCGAATGGATTGTTTTAGTTCATCCAAATTTGTTGGCTTTGTTTTATAAACTTCTTGTTTACATAAACCCCACAAGAAAAAGTCAGGTGCAGTAAGGTCAGGCGACCTGGGGGGCCAACGAAATTCGGAGTTTCTTGAAATCAGTTTATTGGGAAATTTTCGTCGCAACTCTGTCATAACAGTCTGGGCTATGTGAGACGTTGCCCCATCTTGTTGAAACCACACAGAGTTGAAAGAAATTCTCTTTCGGCGTAGTTCTGGATAGAAAAATTCTTTCAGCATTTTCAAATAACGGTCTACAGTAACCGTAACGGTGTGACCATTTTCTTCAAAAAAATAAGGCCCGACAATACAGCGTGAAGAAACCGCACACCACACCGTCACGCGAAGAGGATGCAATTCCGTCTCGTGGAGTATCTGTGGGTTAGAAGTACTCCATATTCGACAATTTTGTTTGTTCACATTGCCGTTTAAATCGAAATGGGCCTCATCAGACATGAAAAGGCAGTTTAACATGTTTTGGTCTTCTTCCACCATTTGCAGGATCTTCTAACAAAATTCCAAGCGAATCGGCAAGTCTGCTGCATTCAGTTTGTTAACCATTTGAATTTTGTAGGGAAATAAGTCTAAATCTTTGTGCATTATTGTTTGCAAAGACTGTCGGCTGACACCAAGTTGAGCAGATAAGCTTCTTGTTGAAACCCTTGGATTGCTGTGTATAGCTGCAGCTACAGCAGCGATCGTTTCCTCCGTCCGAACTGGTGGGTTTCGATGATAAGGCCTTCTTGCGACTGTTCCTTGCTCAGCAAAATTATTCACCAGTCTCATTATGGTCCATCTGCTCGGGGGATCGCCGCCAAACATCCGCCTGTACTCTCTCTGTACCAAAACTACGGACTCCAGTGCGTGATAGCGGCGGACTATCCAAATTCTTGTTTGCGTGTCCCAGTTATCCATTTTAATAAATTTTAAAGATCAATCTGCAAATTAAAACGAAAATGGAACAGATAACTTAAAAAGAAAAAAAGTTATTCAATTTTTTTTTGGTAGCGGCTTTCATCAGCCACCCTGTAGTTATTTATTACTTAAATCTATAAAAAAATAGTGTTAGGATTGTTTACTGGGATGACCCTGAATATATTTGTCTATATCTATCCAAATTACCTCAGGCTGCCTATCGACAACAATTACAAAGTTGTAGTACTCTGGTGTGCTGGTCGACACTAGCAAAAAAACCGAACCAAAACAGATTGGGTGCAGAATTATGACTTAAATTATGAAATTATGAATTAAATATACATTCACACTCATCAACTGTATATCTCATTTACAGAGTCATTTGGCAAACTCTTTACACCTGTAATAAATGATATGAATGGCAATATTACGGTAAATATTATTTGTTAATAACTTCTCGTCATCCCTCACACCCTTATTATGAGCAAACATTTTCTTTCTCATTTACAGAAACTGACAAAGGTGTATAGCAAGGACAAAACAAAGTATGTCTACCTGGAAGATGTGGTAATATTGAATGTGAACGTGGATACTTATGCTGCGGATGCACTGTTGTGGCTGAAACGTGGTCTACAATTGATTTGCACCTTTTTCGAAAACATTTTCTATGATGCACAGGCAACAGAGGTTTTGAAGCTGCATCTGCAGAATGCGTACGAGCGTACACTGAAGCCATATCATGGCTTCTTGGTACAGAGCACAATAAAAGTAGGTTAACAAATGTGGTAAAATCAGTTACTAGTTCATTGTTAACGGTTCTTTTCTCATTGCAGATAATCTACAACTGGGTACCAACACGTTCACAGCTCATTGGACAGGGTGAGGCGCACGATGAGAATCTGCAAGTGTTGGAGAAATATTTGCCAGTGATGCGTAGTCATTTGAATCGCGTAGACGCGCTGCTAAAGAAATACAATTTAGATGATGCGAAGGTGTGAGGGATCGGGAATGTATTGGGAACACGCAGATGTGTGTCTTGTTTTTGTTGGTTTTTACAAAATTGATTTTAGATAATTTTTATTTAGAGGCTTCATTGATGAGAATTATTGCAATTATGAATGAGTTAGGCCAGTTTTATAGAGCTAACTTACATTTGTGTAGTATTTATGCCTAAGCATTTTACGTTTTTATTGAATGTATTTAATTTTATACTTACCGATTTAAAATCTGTGCAATCCTAGTTGCCCTTAGTTGTCAACTATGTATTTATTTATTTTTAGTTCTTTAATAGGAAAAAAATAAACATTTATGTATTTACACTATGGCACATTCCTTGTTTGATCATCATTTTCATTTCGCTGCGCAGCGTTTCGCATTTGCCATGCAATTTGCCGCTTTAATTTATGCAGTTCATTCTGGTGTTTTGCGAAAGTATGCCAGGTCCACACGCCGGCTACTAACTCCACTACCATTAGACAGAATATCAGTCCAATGAATACATATATAAGCGCCCAGTCACCCTCGACGGCGAGAAAAAGAAAAGCGAGTATGGGTAGTTGTATTAGTGGTGTGGCCACAAGAAAAATGCTTAATTCACTAATCTGTCAAAATAAAGCAGTAGAAATTTCGTTCGTGTCTCTTAATTTTTTATATCTTTATTAACGCACCTCTGCCATCAAATTGCCTTTATAGCCTGCACGCAAACGAAATATCTCGGCTAGCAGCGATATTATATAAGCGAATATAATCGAACGTCCATAGAAGTCTTGCATTTCTTCCAACTGTTTTAAAGGTTTTAAAATAAATGTTAAAAAATTAGCAATTTAAATGATTTCCATGTTTTACATTGTAGAATATATAAAAGCCATAGAGTATTCCCCAAATTAAAGAAATATAAACGTTGACTAGCATAGCGGCTTGAAGCCACAGATTGGCGCTGTATGATACATCTGCAAATGACACCATTTGTATATAGCAACAACTTTTCAAGCAAATATTAAGAAAGAGTAAATTTCACCTTCCAAATTGTATTTAATTTGCATTTTGAAATTGGTTATTGTGGAACAAATTCGTTTTCTTGGAAGCCCTTTTTGAAAATTTGCGAAGAATGTGTTGTGTTTGACGGCATAAATGGTGACAGGTGTATAGTATTTACATATGTAACCAAGGCAACAATGTTTATGTGTCAGTCGACCTGTTAGCACAAGTTCATAATTGTAATAAACAATAATGTGACGTAAAGAAGCTAGACAGGCCTTGGTTTTGCTCCGGTGTGGATCTTTACTTTTACTTTAAACTGATGCATTTGATGTCTAGTACTGCATCCGGGTGCACGATTTTTATGACAGGAATATGTTCGGAGTATCCCTATTACCTACGGGGAGCGACCGATATTATAAAGACCGTTTATATTTAAGGTACCACATGCGAAATATTGGTATCGAAACTACAACTTTTTAACTAATAGCACGTACACCGAGCAAAGGCGCACTCTGCGAATATTGCATAACAAAAGGGTCTACGTTAGCCGAACGATCCCGATTTATATTTGCCCAAGGTAGGTCGCTACAGCAGTTTCACAAAAAGATCTTTTGGAGAAAAAAAAAAAAAATACTATAAAATAAAAATAAAATAAATAAAATATTTCTTCTTCTTCTTGATTGCCGGGATAACCACTTCCTCGATTTTAGCCGAGTTTAACAAGTGAGTTAGTCAAAATTCTCAACCTGATCTCTCCAACGCAGAGAAGGTGTTCCTCTTCCTCTGCTACTACCAGCTGCTACCGTATCGAATCTTTTCAGAGCCGGAGAGTTTGTCTCCATTCGGACGCCATGAGCCAATCAACGAAGCTGCTGGATCTTTATTCGCTGCGCTATATGTATGTCGTCGTAAAGCTTATACAGCTCATTGTTCCATCGCCTACGATACTCGCCATCACCAAAATGCCAAGGTCCAAAAATCTTCCGCAGAATCTTTTTTTCTTCTTTTTCCAAGGGCTGCAACATCGGATATTAACATCGTCCAAGCTTCTGCATGAAGTCCAAGGACGGGCATGCGGAGAACCTAAAGAGTGTTAGTTTTGTTCGTCGAGAGAGGACTCTAATACTCAATTGCCCATTTAGTTCAAAGCAGAACATGTTGGCAAGGGATTCTCCGTTGGACTTCTGACATTGTTATAGGTGTTAATGCTGGTTCCTAGTTTCTTACAAGCTCGAAATCGTAACTGTCAACAGTAACATAGATGCTTACACGGGAATGCACTGACTTTTTGTTTGATGACAGGAGGTACTTCGTTTTGTCCTCGTTCATCACCAGACCCATTCACTTTACTTTTTACCCCGTTGGGAAAAGGCAGAACTAACAACGCGGTTGTTGAGGTCATAAGGCATACACCAATATGCTCTTTTAAAAAATTGTGCCTGAGCGATTAAGCTCTGTGGTTCGCACGATCTTTTCCAGACTCAGGTTAAAGAATTCACTATTTAACAAGTTCGAGAAGTGTTCCCCCAATAACTCAAGCACGTTCTGGATTTCAGTCGCCAGATCGGCGTCTTTTTTCTTACAATAAAATATTTACTATAAAACAAAAACAAAAAATATTTGATGAAAACTTAAAAAACCGTAAAATAAAAAAAATTATAGAATATTTAATATAAAATTAAAAATAAAATTAAATATTTATTGTAAAAAAAATATATATTTAATATTTAACATAAAATTTAAAAAACATAAAATATTAAATACTAAATTGAAAACAAAAAAAATGAATATATAAAAAAGAAAAATATTTAATATGAAATTAAAAAACAAACAAATATTTAATATAAAAAAAATATTTGATATAAAATTAAAAACAAAAAAAAATTAAAAAATTAAATAATTAAGTGAAGAAGAATCAGTAAAATTTAGGGTACATACAAATACAGAACAACCACAGTAACTTCAGCGAATTCTCCATGTACATAGTTGTCAAATGTTACGCATTTAAAAATGATTAAAACTAACAAAACTAAAATTTTAACATATGTATATTTAACATGAAATTAAAAAAAAAATTAAATATTTAATATAAAATTAAAAAAATAAATAAATAATTTAATACAAAATTAAAGACAAAGGATAAGAGGTTTAATATGTAAAAAAGAAAAGTACTTTATAGATAATTAAAAAATAGAGAATTAAAATATAAATTTAATATACAATTAAACAACAGATGAAATATTTAATATAAAATTAGCAAAAAAATAAAAAAATAAAATATTTAATACAAAATGAAAAAAAGCATTAAAAAATTAAGTAATTATACAATAATAATTAAAAAAGAAAGAATAAAATTTAAGGTACGTATGTATGTACGTACATAATCACAGAACAATAACCATTACTTCAGCGAATTTTCCATGTCCATAGCTGTCAAAAGTTACGTATTTAAAAGTGTTTAAACTGCAATATTTTGCATACACATTTTTTTTTAATATTGGGAGGTTGAATTAGTTTTAAAGGTTTTTTTCGAAGATTTGGGGCTTTATTGTGAAAAAAACGGTACAAAATATTTTATTCGAAGTATTGGCCATCGCTAGCTACAACTTTCGCCCATAGAAAATCGTATTTATTTTAATATTTCACAAATGAACGGTTTGAACACTTCAATACTTATTTTCGAAAACAATAAAAACATGTATAAACAAAATTGTGAAACATAAAAACTAACTTTAATATGGCAAACTGGTGTTGAAAGCGGTGCTAAGTCCTAATACTGAAAAATAAAGAAGAATGTGATAAATTTTACATTAGTAAATCTTAACCTTGTTGCCATTACTTACAAAATGAATTATGCTTTATATACACTTCATTATTGAGCTTATTTGCCAAATATTGATGGCACCGTATGTATGTCAATTCAATGGCATCTATCTGCGAATTTGTAACATAATCGATGTCATCGGCACTTTCATTGACATCGACCACCGCCCACGGATTACTATTAGCTTCAATATATGTCACACAACTCCTCCACTCCAAACGTAAAATGTATGCCAAGTTTAAGAGCTGAGAAAGATGATTAAAGTAATTTATCAAAATTATAACTCTACATGAAATTAAACTATCACAGCACTGTTTACCTGCTCAACGCCCAATTTTAAGGAACTGAAATTGTCTACTAAAAAGCAATGTTCTAATACTGTATTTATGTACGAGCGGTGTACAGTTACCATTTCCTTAAGATTCGTACATTTCACGATTTTTTCATCCAATTGCTCGCCCATTGATTGAATCACATGAGTCATCAAGTGAAAATGTATGCTTTGTATAGCAAATAGCATCCAAAAGCGTAGCTGTTCTAGACGACGCATAAGCAGATCGGCCATTTCGAAAGGTGCATAAGGCATTTTACGCTTGTGTGATGGGGGAAATTGTAGATTTTCTAAAGTGGTTAAACCCCATTTAACTTTAAGTAAAAAGCGAAATACTTTGTTGTAGGCATCTAAATCTTCTTGTTTAATCATATGCGTCAGCTCAGTGCTTAGATTGTATGTTAAAGATAACTCATCAACAGCTTCATAAACCTAAACCAAAAACTAATTATAAAAATCCATTGCTAGTTTAATTAATGTTTTACCTTGACGGTTTGACAACGAAATGCTGAGTTGATCTCTATGCGAAATAGTGAAGACATATCTAAAAATTTAGTACAGATTATATCATCTAGTTGGGTAGTTATTAAAAATGCATTCGCCCATTCTTCGCCAGACTCGATCTGTTTGAAAAAAAAAAAGAAAGATAAGGCTATGACTATGATTACACATATATGCATGGGATAAAAAGTAATGAGAGCTGTTTTTTTGATCAACTTTTTAGTATTTTCTTTCGAGATACCTGCTTGAACAGCTTATTGTAAAACTGGTGCATTACATCACTGGCCTCTAGTAAATATATTTTACGTATATTTCGCAAATGCTTCAAAATATCAAACTCTTCAAGATACAAACGCATTACAAATGAGTTTGCGAATGCAATACGTGTCTTGAGTATTCGACTCAATGCATTTAAAACCACTTCCTCTAGTGGTAGTATATGTTTGGACTGTTCAAATTGTTCGAAAATCTCTAAAGCATTTGGTTCATTTTTAGCAGCATCTTTCACACGCGCATCACATTGATCGCCAACTCTATTTTCAGTTTCTGACAAATTCATATTCATAGTGAAGGCTAGCAGTAGGAAATCATCATTTGTAGTTAATTTTTTGAGTATTTGGTCGTCTTCGTAACAGCCTTCTGGTGCATGCATCGCTGCTAGCACTTCATCAACAACATCTTCATTACTACCGTCTACCACACCAACTTCAACATCTTTACCATTGCTCACGATTTGATCGTCTCCAATTTCGAGCCTATCATTTTCTTTGGCCTCATTCACAGCCTCGACAATTTGTTTTTGTAAAATACGCACATATTTCAGAACATCTTCGATAAAAACATTGTACAATTTACCCTCAATTGCATCATAAGCACTGCGTAACTCGCCAATGCGATTGATTTCATACAATAGGTTTAGTGTACAGCCAGCTTCGAGTGAATGTTCCAGCAGCAGTTGGAAAAAACTATTTTCGATTATCATTTTAGAGATATGAGTGGGTACGAAAAATGCCTTCTCTTTATTCTTATTAAATTCACGCACTCGTATACTTTGGCCCGGTTCGTCAACCCGTTCGATAATAAATTCATTATGCCAATCGTCCAAACGTCCTTCTGTCCACCAAGTGTCTGTAATAATCAAAAATATTTTTACTGAAGCCAGAAATAGTGACATTGCCAGATTAGTTTCAGTCGCTGTGGTCGCAATTTGATTGCAATGTATTAAAGCAGCCAACAAATGAACACTTGAGATGTGTGCAGGTAATAGGCGTATACTCTGTACTGCTTGCTGATGTATATTATGCAAATAGGCAAGTTTGGCAAATGCTGGACGAAGTTTATGGTGTAAACTAATGACAGTATTGATTTCAAAATCGGGTTGCACTAGTAAATCTTTCTCACAAGCTAGTAACTCATTCCAAATGGGCGCTAGTAGCAATTCCAAACTGGCCGCATAATGCTCTAGAGTATTCGGCGGCGTATAATCGTCCGTCGTATATATGAGTTTATTAAAGTTGCGTAAGTCTTGCATCATGCATATATAGGGAAGAAAATGGTCCTCGAGCATTGAACTAATAGCGATCTGAATAAGTGGACGAAAAATTATATATTTTGCTTTCATTAATTAAATTTTTAAATAAAGTTTGCCCTTACCGGTCTTGTGCTAGTCAGGGTTACATTCTTTCTGATTGTAATACTTTCCCCATTTACATGAAAGAATTTGCATGTAAGCGGCACTTGAAACATCCAAAAAATTTCTCGTAATAAACTATACTCTGTGGCTGTCTCAGGTTCTTCGGGTATTCGATGGCTGGTGGTAGCTTTAATATGACGCCGGTATTCTAAAGCGAAATTTGCTTCCTTATTCGTACTTTCAATGTGGGGATGTACTGTTTTAATACCCTTCTCCCACCAAGAGTGCTGCACCATGCTTAATAATCTTTCCTCTGCCGTTGAGCTATCGTACTTGTAATACGGAAGCGATTTTTTAGGAGGTTCAATGTTTTCCATTCCCCGTGGAGGAGTTGGATTGATTTTAAGTGCGTGTGAGTTTCGCGACTCAACTTCTTCTTCTGTACTAATAGTTTTTAACTCATCGGATAAATCATCAGACCAAGACTACGAAAAAGTTTAGAAATGCGATACAGGTATATTGATTAATTTGTCAACACCTTAAACAATTAACTGTTACAAACTCACACTTAAATCAGAAGAGCTATTACTTAACGGTTCAACTAGTATAAAATCATCTTGCAGAACCTTCTTCCAGTAGTCTGTTTCATTTTCTATACATTCAGCTTGGGCAATATCGTCATGCTCCTGCAGCATTTTACCAATTTTTTCTTTATTACGCCGTAATGCGCCCGTTGGGTTGTGAGCAAGTGATAATAAGAAATCAAGCAAAGACCAATGCACATCAACTTCATAATGTTCCATACAGAGAGGATGTTGTATGATCTCATCACATAGACGGCCCAGATGTTCAGCATACTCGAGATTATTGTCAACCGCGAATTTCTCCTTAATGCCTTCGATTTTCCGACGCACTTCATGGCTGTTGGTACTCAAATTACGATGGTTACGTATTACGGACCAAGCCAATAGCTCATAGGATTTCAAAGTTTCATCATCTGCTACACCAGTCAACTCTTTGATCAGTTTTGGTATATTTTCGCGTATGATTTCATTGCGCGCTTCCTGCGCTGACATGGCTCCTTCAAAGGGATGGATTTATTTAGTATTAGTTTACGCTAGATTAATAAACACGCGTTTTGTGCACAAATAATAAAATCTGAAAGTGAATTAATGGAACTGTATTCTATCATTTTTGGAATTAATGTATATATATTTGTTTACCATTTAATTTCTGTGTACCGTACCGTCAAATATTGTTTATACTGAGCCTTCTTCTTTACACTAAAAGTTCACAAGGAGCTAGAATTGCTACTCACAATAATAGAAAAGCCGATAGATAGTTAAATGTATCATATTTAGGGTCCGTGGCTCAATTCCTGGTTAATGTTTCCGTAAACAACGGTTGATTAATTATTTGATAGCCTAAATTGACCACCTCGTTTTCCCCAAAACCCAATCAGCTTACCACTTCTGATTTATTGGATCGTGAATAAAATAGAAAAGAGTTACCAAAAGTTGTATTGTGAATACACAAAACCTATACAGCTGATATTTGTTTTGTTTTGACGTTTGTTTGACAATTTTAGTCAGATTTACCAGTTTACCAAAGTTTGTGTGCTTCAACAGTGCGGAAGAGAATTTTTTGGTTTCTTTGACTAAGCAGTACGCCACTACGATTGAAGATAAGTTAACTGATGCCATTTTCAACAAGAGCTGGAAGACTACCCTGGTTAGCTGTCGTGGTTTAATCCAATCATTGGGAATGTTTAAAAATTTATGAGCAAATCCCATTGTGAATCTGCGAAAAGTGAACATCAGCTGAGTTTTGTTTACAATTATACGATTTGTTCGCAATGCAGTAACTTGTACAAGTTATTGCAAAATCACGCAAGAAACTTGCCAAACATGCAATGAGAGGGCGCAATGTAAGTAAATATTCCAATTTGAGAAGAAGTATCCAAATTTTGCGGCCGTCGTAGCCGAATGGGTTGGTGCGTGACTACCATTCGGAATTTCCAGAGAGAACGTAGGTTCGAATCTCGGTGAAAACACCAAAGTTAAGAAAAACATTTTTCTAATAGCGGGCGCCCCTCGGCAGGCAATAGCATACCTCCAAGTGTATTTCTGCCATGAAAAAGCCCCTCATAAAAATATCTGCATTTCGGAGTCGGCTTGCAACTGTAGGTCCTTCCATTTGTGGAACAACATCAAGACGCACACCACAAATAGGAGGAGGAGCTCGGCCAAACACCCAAAAAAGGGTGTACGCGCCAATTATATATATATGTATATCCAAATCTTGCTGGGATAATTTAAGCCACCAAGAAAAATAGCGGCCACCGTAGCTAAATGGATTGATACGTAACTATCATTAAGATGTGAACATAAATAAAACAGTTCGTTTGCAAAGATTAAATCGTTCAAAATTAGTGGTTTGATTATTAGCGCTAAGGTGGTTGTGATGCCACAAATGAGTATGTTTATTATTCGAGTAAGCACTTAGTGATGACAACAATGAGCAGTTTTACTGTATAGCAGTAATTACAATTGGTAAAACGAGGAAGGTCATGCTGCCACGCAAAGAAGGAATGCTGCCTATAGAGCCACGCTGCGATCCGGAGCAACGCGAGCCATGTGAGACTGCTACCGGGAGCTAAAAAAGGTAGAGAGACGTATTATTAGAAGGACTAAAGGACAACAAAGCAGTGGGAGCCGATGGACTGCCGGCTGAGCTATTCAATGCTTGCATCAGCTCTTTGCAAAATATGGTCGGATAAAAGCATGCTTGCTGATAGAAATATAAGTGTGCGCTGCCCAATCCACAAGAAGGGTGATACTGCAATCTGTACCAATTACCACGGGATTAGTCTTCTAAATATAGCGTATAAGATTCTACCAAATAAGGTCCAATCAAATGGTTGGATCTTATCAGTGTGGCTTTAGACCTGCCGTCTGCAATCGTCTTTATAATTACAATATCCCAAATATTGGAAAAGTCCGATGAAAGGAGAATCGACACAAACGTTTTTTTGCCGATTTTAAAGTTGCCTTCGACAGTGCAGAAAGGAGTTGTCTATTTTCCGCGATGCCTGAATTTGTAATTTCCGCAAAACTAATGGGACTGGTGGGGAACAAGGACAAAACGAAGTACCTCCTGTCACCAAACAAGCAGCCGGCGTATCGGCAGCCACGTCATTGTTGACGCGCAGCAAATAAAGATCTAGCGGTTTCGTTGAATGGGTCATGCCATCTGAATGGATACAAACACTTCGGCTCTGAAAGTATTTTGATGCGGTACCAGGTGGTGGTAGCAGAGGAAGAGAAAGGCCTCCTCTGCATTGGAAAGATCAGGTGGAAAGGATTTGGCTTCACATGGAAAATAAACTCGTAGGATAAGGTTGGCGTCAAGCCAATTTTCCATGACTTTCCGATAGGTGACACTGGGGTCGAGACATCGTATTTATTATCAGATTTGGTTCAAATTTAAAACATAAATATATTAACTGCAGGAAGGTAAATATTTTATCCCAAACTCAATGAGCCGCATTGAAGCGAAACCTGGCTTACTAGTTCTGAGTAAAATGGAGCTAATATAGGACGCGCAGCGAAAATATACAAAATCTACTCTCGGAAAGAGCCCTATTTAAACCTAATGTAAAGTGTTCTAAATGTTTAGAGGAAACTATATTAATTAAATTTTTATCAATATGATTGGTCATTTACTTAGTACGGCTTTAAACTACATGCAAAATTTACTAGAGTAAAATTAGGTAGACAATTTTTAAATGTTTTTTTTTGTGTGTAACTTTGCTAGAATAAGGTAGTTTAAATGAAAAATAAAAGGATCCAAAAATTTAAATTTCAGAAAAAAATTTAGACTAATGTTTATTTATTAACATCTAAAGCTTTTTAATAAATAAAAATCTCAAACCAGGATTTTATTTTATTTCCTCATCTCTGCACATCGATATTCTTCAAAGTATTTTCTAGGCCCTTCCGAAAAACTTTAAAATTTGGTTATTTATCACATCAACTTGCTATTTTTTGTATGTAAATTTTATTTTTGTATTATAAGTAAATCCAAAATATTTCATTAAAAAACTCCCTTCTCGAAAAACTTCAATGCTTATAGATAATAATATAAGGGGTTAGGGGTAGTCAGAATTTTCAAAAAATTTTATTTTTGTTTTGCTTTTTTTTAAGTATAATATCTTAAAAATATTGTGTGAAGAGTTGAAGTGAATTCGACAAATACTTTTCGAGTTATTCAACAATTAACAAAGAGGGCTCGGGCGCTCCGGAGGATTCGAGAGCAAGTAACTGGAAGCTGCACGTATGAAAGTGGAAGATAAGCGCGCTAACGTTAGCACTCGAGAAGGTAGAATGCTACGTAGGCAACAGAAAACTAATTTCTCGTGTCCGATTGATTTTAGATGAATCTCCAAGGACTTGTGATGATCACCGCAAGGGACTTCTGGAGAAACGGGCTCCACACAAACCGCGATAAATTTTACAATTATTAATTTTCTTTGTTAAAATTTTGCTAAAGTCAAGTCGATACATGATGTATTGATGCAATTTTTGTTAAATAAAGCAATTGACTAGGAAAAAAACAAAAAAATATTGAAAATCATCATTTTTTCGGGCCTCTGAGTACCCCTAACCCCATAAGCTATAAATTAATTTTTAATCTAGATAAGTTTCTGATTATTTCATTTGGGTAAGTGAAGCCATACTAATTTAACGTTGGAGATTTGATAAGTAGGTACATATATAATTATATACCTACATAAATGCAACCAGTGCCAAAAAGGCAAACTTTTATCTTTAAAACTTTTTGATATGTGAGAATACATATTAATGTTGCTTACGGTGATTTTAAAAATTCATCTTGGAAAAAAAACGAAATTAAACCGGGAACATTCTGTGGAGAATATTGTGTAGCGCAAAGAGTTGCTGAACAACCTTCAACACCGATATCTCCATGTTGTCAATAAGTAGCCATTCATGAATCAACTGTTTGGCGGATTTTACCTGTAGACGTGGTCATGGTGAACATTTAAATGATGATATTTTTCACTTGTAACAGTTAAGAGCTGTATTTTGAATAAAAATAGGGAAACCAGAAAGAATCTAAGTTTTTATGTTTTATTTTAAAACAATATCTAAGCGCGTCTTTTGAAGACTGGTATAATAAATTTTCTCGTAGCCGGTGTTCGCTTACCGATGGATTCCGAGGAAGTCATCCAAAACCAGTTGTTGTGCCAGAAAATATCGATGATGTGTGCGATGTGACAATTGAGCAAAACCGTTATGCTACGTACTATGAGATTGAGACAGTTTTAGGGTGAAAAAGATGAGTTCGCGTTGGGTTCCACACAATTAAACATAAAAAAATCAACCCACATTTGTTGTGAAATGAAAGCTTTCTGTTTATAAAAGCAGAGGTGATGCAAATGAACTTTCAAAACAGTTGGTTTATTATTGCGGGTATAACACATGGGCTGAACCGTATTTTTTTCCATCGAGAAGCAGTGTAAAATTAAAACACGAAATTCTTTTTGATCCATTGTTTTGAAAGTAACAAATGCCGCGTCACTCTTAGCACAACAACCCGCGAACTAATGAATAGAATATCATGAAATTTTAACAGCTGTCTTTTTAATATTAGTACTAACAGAAAAAGAGGTGATTGCAATGAAACTACTGCCATTTATGTGTTAGGCCTGGGACTTTTCAGCCTATGTATTATGTATGAATCCAAAGCTATAAACAAAAAGTGTTACTAAAGTGTTAATACTACCAACTCCATCATTTGGGAGATTCGAGAACTCCGTTTATCGGTTTGCAAATGAGATATCGTGTAGCCTGGTTGAACTCAGCCTAACTTCTTCAAAGAATCAAATTGCACCACTTTGCTCTGTATCACAATAAAAATATATAATAACTTCAGTGATAATAATTTGAGCGGTTTATATTATTTATTTTTAAGGGCAATATACTTATAAATGTATAGATACACACATATTTACAATATATCATGTAATAAAAAAATTCTTAACAAATAATAAATGCCAGGTTTTGAGTGCTAATTTAACTGTGTAGCATTTTTAAACTGGGCTTAACCCTGCAAAACTTAGTTTAATGGGAAAGCAGACATAAACTTGCACTGAAAAACTGGCCATGAAAGGCTACAAACATGCAATATAATATATTATATTTACTTATATACTAACACCAATAATAGATTCTATTGAAAAGTTAAGTTTTGGTTTTTTAATGGGCGTAATTAATTCTTCAGTTGTAGCTCTAAAGGTTTGTATTTGTTCTTGCGAGCAAATCGCACTTGTTGTTGTCTCTTTTGGTAAGGAAGTTGACAATGGGTTGACGCTCTGGATGGGCCCATCCACATTGCCAGGGCAAGGGGATTGCGCCGCCAAAGAATAATTCTCAAAGTCACTACCATAGGAAAATGCATCAGACGCAGAAGAAGAGAACAAAGTAGGCGTGACAAAGAAAGGCGGCAGTGGTGGCGAACACAAAAAAGCGTTGGGTACACCATGTGGAAGAACATCTGACATAGCGATGGGCGGTTGGGGTACGTCAGCGGTGTGAAATGATGTCAAAGGCGTCGATGTGTTCAATAACGCTGCTGTATCGAGATTTACCCAATTCAGTTCGGGGTCGGCAAAGGCGCGTCTCTTACGGATACGCTCCAGTAACGGTGAGTTAATGGTGGGAAAACGTTGCTTGTATTCTGGAAAAAAGTAAAGAAGAAAATGAAACAGTGCCACTGAAGCATATTTTATAGACATATATGTATGTATGTGCATGTGTGTATGAATACGGTTCATGCGCGTAAGTGTAAGTAATTTTAACACATTTAGATGAATAATTGTTATATTTGTAGCGAAGATGGATAACAGCTCCCTAGCAGTTTTTGTTAGACAGTCACCGATGCGTTTAACTGTGAAATTTTTTTAAGTCGCTGTAGAAGAAGTAACTAATTCGTCAATTAGACACTGCAATCTAACGGCGAGTTGGTAATTTGATAATTGATCCTCACGAATGAGTGGATGCAAAAGGATGTTACGTTTGTATGTATGCATGTACATGCAAATATACGTACGATTGTGAGTTTCTCCGCGTGAATTCACGTAAACATCGGATTTCTCTGGAAACCAGATGGAACGCGCAATTTCAAGTGTTTTCCTGCTTTCTTTAAATGTGTGTATGTATGGTTAATGAGTCCACAGTCACCAAATTAATAGTTGCTCAAGTACTTTTTCGCTGACCAAAGGCATACAAATGTACACAACAGCACACATTCATGTGCACAATAATTATATGTACGTATATGTGTGCGTGCGTTTTTCAAGTCATTCCAGTTTGAAGGATATCGTCAGCACATGTCCTTACAAATGACTCCAATTACAATTAGTTAGTTTGCTGTAATTTGTTATTGTTATATCTTACAACGTATGTGTTTTTTCAGTTGCGCTGACTTTGTTTATTATCGTTGCTGCTGTGGCTGCATTTCCTGCATTTGTATCTTTTTTTTGTTTTGAGCATCGAAAGACCCGCGTGCTTTCATCTCTGTTTGTCAGCGTATTTTGCCTATAGTGCAGTTTATACTATTTTACGCATCTTAAAGCATCGAATTACAAAGTAATTTGGTTTCTCTGAGTGGGTCGCCGCCGTGGCCATTGAGACTCCTCGGTCTGCTGGTGTTGGGTTCAGAGGCGACAGTATGTCTGCCTCGTCCCAGACAGTGTGGCACCATCAGACAGGAATTGACACGTCTGCGGATTGTATGCGTTTTGTAGTGCAATTCGAGAAGTTCGTGCATAAATCATATGTTGAAAATTGTTTGTGTGATGTATTTTGGGGTATACAAAGGCAAAAAAAAAAAAACAACAGCAAAAAATCGCCAAATCAGTGATTGGGCCTACGAGACCATCCACTTGTATTTGTGGTAAAATACGTACGAACATACTTTGTGCTTGTTCTATTGATTGGGGTTGTGCGATTAAGGAAGTGCTAAATTTGTGTTAGTATTAGTTCTTAAAAATGTCATCTAAAAGTATATATTTTCAAAGAATAAAAAAAAAATTAGTCCAGGCCCAGCTTATTCGGCGCACATTTTCGAAAAATTTATTTGGGAATTTGGTCTCAACAATTAAAAAGTGGATTCCTATAATATTTAAGTCCAATCCACTTGAGGTGGGGAACAATATATGTAGGAAATTTGGGAGAACTTTATTAAGTCCTTGTCAAGATAAACGCATTTACTCAAAAGTGGGTGGGGTACTGCCCATTTTTCAAACTTTAAATCGAGTTATATTTTTTCTTCGGGCTCGTCATTTGTACCAAATATGTATGAATAATTTTGCTTTATTTATAAAAGAGATATCACATTTTTTCCTTTTTGAATAAATATTACCGGCGTGGTATTCGACAAAGAGTAATATGTGTACCAAGTTTCATTGAAATATGTTGATTTTTACTCGAGTTATCGAGCACACGAACGGGCAGAAGAACATGGCTAAATCGGCTGCTCTCATTATTCTAAGCATTTTGGTATATGCACTGGCCTCCACTATCTCGATTGCTTTATGCAGTTACATATTGTGTGACTGTTATGTGAACAAAATTTTAATACCCCTGGGTATAAGTGCGAGTGGATATAAAAATGAAGCTACTCCAATAATTATGGTTTAACTGTTTTTGAATAGAGTTATAATTGGAATAAAGGTTTGTAATATGTACTTCGCATGTGGAGGATGGTTTGGAGTGTTAAAGACCACCTTAGGGAAACAGTTTTTGACTATCATTCATCTGGGAGTTGCCAGGTGTATATTTTTTTTGTACACAGTGTTCTCTGTGTAGCAAATCAACGCCCCTTTAGAGACGAGCTAATGTGAAAAGTGAATGGGGCAACTCTGACATATTCGGTTTAAGAGTTTATAAGGATATGCAGCGTCTATTCATCCGTGGCTGAAGCGCCTTTCTATATACATATAGATATATGCAACCCCCAAACCTTCACAGTGATAGGCTGTGTACTAAGCTTGGAACCTGCCACGAAAAAATATCGATTCTAACAAATATACCAAAAATACCTCAGCTATTGTCCTTAACAGACTCTGATGATCTCTGCAAACGGAACATAATTTACGGAATACACTTTGAATGTTGGGACACTCTATTGGGAAAGTGCCTTTATAATCTGCAAACGGAACACGGACTATAGTTTACGGAATGCACTTTGAATGTTCGGACACTCTATTGGGAAAGTGCCTTTATAAAACTGCTGGATGTTCTTGCGGCTGTGATCATCGGCGGAACATGTCTGCAAGAAATATGCAGCATTTCACATCTACTATAGCAGAGATGAGAAGGGGCACAGATTCGCGTTTACTGCTTCTTCCGACTTTATTGGATCAGTTGCGAACAGATGCCTCCAAACTATACTATTACCAACGAGTTATTTGCCTATAGTAGATTCGGAGCTACTACAGGCCCAGGCAGAACATAAAGTTTTTCCGATTCCCTACATAAAAAACTTTGAAGTATATACGACATTTAAAATCCGATTAATCTAGTCTTTTTCGACTGTGAAGTCGACGTACTGACTGAAGTTTATTCGCGAGAGGAATCGAATATCAAGGAAAACTCACATTCGAATGCGACTTTTTCAGCGTTTTCGAAAGAACAAAGTGGATTTTGTGCCTCCATTCATCACTTTGGATGAGACTTGGGTCTATAACCATCCTAAATCATAGCAAGAGGCTAAAGAGGGGTGTGAATCGACTCTCTTCGGCTCCAAAATGAGTTCGTGTCTAGAAATCGGCCAAGAAGGTGTTAGCATCAGTTTTTTGGGATGCGAGAGGAATTTTTTTTGTGGATTACTTCCAGACTGATAAAACAATAAACTTTGAATATAATTGTAACCAATTCTGCCAGCTGAAGGAAAAAATAGTGAAAAAGCTCTAGTTTGCAAAAGAAAAAAGTCTATTTTAAACCATAAAATTGTGTTTTTCTTATCGAACCACAAAACTTATTGAACAACCTAGTACGCCACCATATAAGTGCAATGTGAATATTTATTTCCAAATATGAAACAAATCATATTTATGTAGTAATACATAACTTAATTTGGTTCTTTTCACTGTTTCATAAACTTAAAAAAATAGTCAAACTTCCTCCTAAGAAATAAATAAAATATACAATAATTAAAATATATTAATTATTCTAAATGTAAAAATTTATAGTAATTTAAGTCCCAGTCGCCGAATAATACGGTTAATGGTTAAAAAATAAGAACTAAACATTTTGCGGCTAAAATGACAATCAAAATTTTTTGCTTAAAAAATTAAACAAATGTGTTTCATGTGTTTCGATGCATAGTTACATATGGAAATAGTTCCTATATGTCCCTGTAAACCAGCAAAAAATCAAAGTGCCTAAAATTTATTTGTTTCATTGGAGGAAAGTTCTGCAATGTTTTACTCGCCTCTGAATGCCGAAGATATAACGATAAAAATACGATCCCTATGTTCGGCCAGAACAAAAAAAAAATATTTTTCGAAATCACCTTGGGAAAATACTTAAGACTTAGGGGTGTACAACGAACTTTTAGTGCTTGCTTGTAAAGTGGTACGCTCAATTATTGAAAATATTTGACGGGATAAGAATACAGTTTGACAATAGTGGCCTAACTCTTCTAAGTCTTCTTGATTTCTCTATGACATTTAACTTAGTAAATCATGATCTTCTTTACAGAAAGCTTAAAAATTGCTTTGGATTCTCTGATAGCTCTGTTAAGCTTGGGATCAGTTATTAAGCGGAAAAAATTCAAAGTGTTATGTGCAAAGCTACTTTTTATTCAGAGCAAATTCTAAAGAAAAAGTACTCAAAAGCATAGAAATGAAAACTTTTGCTTAAAAAGTTAGTAGGGCAGTATTGTTTTTGTTGTGCCACAAAACGTCGGTAAAAGAGGGCGTTAAGTTTGTTCATGTCCCAAAAGACAAAATGAAAAGAAAATATTAGGTAAAATCATGCAGCACTTCATTGAAAACAGTCGGCAACGGATTTTGAGATTGGGCCAGATCGGAAGAGAGCAAAGTTGTTTAGTGATGCTCATCCGATACCTAACGAAAATTTCACATTGCTCATCAAATAAGTCCGAGGCGGCCCATCCTTTGGTTGACACTTTTACGTTAAGAGAATAACAGTGTAGTTTTATTTAAATGAAATTTGATTTAGATCATGCACTGATTGTCGTTGGTTCCACTAGGAAACGGAATTGGCCCATCTTAAAAAACCATTTGTGAAGTCAGTCAAATACTTTCTGAGGGCCAGATTAAAAACTTGGAAGACACAACCAAAAAAACAATTCATTGATGATATGGCACAGGCAATATTCAAAATTCGTACATAGATGAACCTAGGTTTCCTAGGAATAGGAAGTATATTCTTTTTTATGGGAAACTTATAGTTTTTAATATACAGGTTGTCAAAGCTATTTTCAAACGTACCGAAAGTTGCAGAAATTGTTGAAATAGACGGCAAAAATGCATTGCCAATATATATGTGATAAATCTACGGCAATGGTTAAGTTAAAAATATAAATAATTAAGTATAATTTTTTACTGCCTTTTCAGAAAGGAACCTTTTTTTCCTTTGCTTCCGAATTGCATCAATAGAATCGCATCCGGAACAGTTGTCAAACTTTACACACCCTTTTATTATATTATAGAATCATGAGCCAACTAAGTACAGATATTTTTTGTCTTTCCGTTTTAAAAATTTGACGTTGTTAAGTGTTAAATACATTAATGCTCGATTTCAATTCCCATCATTTTAAACTTATCAGGTTCTTAGAATTTTACATAGCAAAGTTTGGTATTGAAACTGTAATACTTTGAATTTTAACAGCTTGATAAATTTTAGAATTGATTGAGTATACAAGGCATATGTATGTATTTCAATATATACGAAAACGAATCCGCGGCCACCTACCAGTGTGTTTATAAAACTTAATTGCATCTCTAGAAAAATTGGTATCAAAAGCGTTGAAAGCGAACCGGTCAGTCAGCCAGGTGCCTTCCATATCAATCACAATTTCACTTGGACGATTTAATTAATTTGAGTATTCATTATACATATCTATCATATTTTCAACAAAGTGAACTGCCAGTTGAGCAAAAAAGTATATTTGTTTGCTTCAATAACTAAATTTATAAAATAATAAATAATATCCATCAACAAATAAGACATTTGTTCAACCAATGCAATGGATATTAGCTAATTTGTTGGTGTGGCAAAGAGGAAAAAAAATATATATCAATCCATTAACGCCGGAGCATATTTTAACAAAAGCGGCTCAAATATTAGCACCAAAATGCATTTAACAGATTTTGATTGATACCACATTCAGTTGTTGAGTTTAGGTGGATTGTTGAATTGTGTAAACAAAAAGTATATGGGCGAAAACAAAGCATAGCATAAGGTGAGGCGCGAAGTGGGGTGCAATGCAAAATCCTTTCCAAATAAGTTGTATGGAATTGCGCAAGTCTGAAAATGATGAGAGTGCTTTTTTGAGGGAGTGAGTAAAATGGAAGCTGCCGACAGCTGGTGCCAAATGAAACTGTCTATCAAAGTGCGCACCGCCAGTATAGCAGGGCGAGCTGACACTCCCCACTAATTGAACTTCAATTGAGCATATGGGCAAATAAATGACTGAATGAATGAGTAATGCCAAGAACAACAAATCTGTGATCAGCAAGATCTTTAGGTATTATTGCGTTACAATAACCAAAAAAACTAAACTAAAAAGTACTAAACTCACCTTCTATGGCAGCGGTTATATGTAGCGTTGTTTGTTGCAGCGTACGCAAGCGATGCTTGTAGATTTTTTTCTGGGCGATTAGTGCCTGTTTGGTGCGGAAAGAGTTGGAACTTGTCTTACACTCGTTAGAATTGCATGGCGGAGTTCTTGTTGTTGTAGTAGCACCTTCGTTTAGAGCGCTTTGTCCACTCGCTTGCGCCTCTAAAGCTTCCATAGATTGCTGACGCCGCAATGCTACTTGGGCGGCCATCACACGCTGACGATCGACAACCAACTGACAGTTGGGACAGCAACATTCGCGCCAGCGGCAAAGCTTTTTGTGACCCTTGACACAAGAGATGACGCCATGGTTGCGGCATCGTGCACATTTTGGGGTACGTAACATACGTGACTCCTTAGGTGGCGCCGGTGTTGGTGATGTATTTGATGAGGAAGAGTAGGAAGGGGAAGAGCGGGAGTTAGATAAATTCGAGGTTTGTGATTGCGGTGGTGGAGTTACGTTGTGGTCTTTGCGATGGGACACTGATTGCTCCGATAGACATGGTGAGCATGCTGGCGTATATTGTCCGGGCATGCTGGGAATTTTTTAAATGTACGAAATTTGCTCGAATGTTCAAAAAACGCAATTAAATCCCGACGGCTCCAAAATTTTAGAATATGTATTTTTATCAACAGTTTTTAAAAATCTTATTAGTTTTTCTGTTTGTAAATTGTTTTTAGTATTTCTCTTTTCTTTTAGAAAATTTACTAAATTCACTGTTAACACTTTTAACTCACTCCGTTTCTAATTTTGCAATCCCAAAAATATTTTCCGTCTGTTAACGCGTTGCGTGTTCGAGAAAGTGTGCAGCGTGTGCGCTAAGTTGGTTCCTCTTAAGTTGACTATTCAAGCAAAATAAATGTTTCAATATTTGGTTAGAAACGGAAATTACCACTTATGCATATATACGTATCCCCACGCATGTGTGTATGTGTAGAGACGTGTCAGACCCAAAGGCAGAAGTAACAAAATTTAAAACGCTTGTAATTAGAAAATTTAGTTTTCCCTTTGAATTGTTTGGTTAAGTTTTTTTCTTTTTTTCGACAGTTCACTTACATACCTATGTACATATGTTCATATATATGTACTTTCATATTCCTTTTACAGCTGCTAAGTGCGCTATACCCGCTGCGTACCACAACCTCAAGCAGCAATGCCTTTGCTATTAGTTGTTGTGGCGCTCCCATTGGCTGTGATCCCTGATCAGTAGGCAATGTTTTTCGACCAATAATGCATGAGTTTTGCTTTAGTGGAGCGTCGGCCAGACGGCTAGGCGCGTGTTCAAGTACATAGGTACTTTTGCCATAGATACTGGCACTTGTGTTGGCGATCGTAATGAATAAAAAAATGTGTTGTGCTGGGTAAGTGAAATTAACAATTGCTTTTGAGTGTGTTAGTTTTGTGTTAATGTAACAAATTGCATATCAAATTGAAAATTTCTTTTTGCGGTTTGCTTGAGAATTTTGTTGTCAGTGCGCATGATGCATGAATTGATTTAATGTATAGCTCGCATAGTCACATACAGTGAAACCTCCCTTGGGCGGACACTCATCGTCAGTCAAATTTTGTCTGCCCAAGAGAGATGTCCACTCAAGTGGTGAGTAGATTATTTTAGAACTTTTTAATTTTTTAATTAATTGCATATAATTTCCTATTTGAAAAAAAAATATTGATGATATATCATTCAAGCAAAAATGTGTATGAACGTAAATAAAAATAAATATTTCATTTCAGTCAATAAACTACATACAACTAGATATATTAGATTGTGTTTGGCTCTCAATTTTTTTTAACAATTCGAAAGTAGCGAAGTCATCGCTGCTAAATCGCTGTAGGATTGAAACTGGATTCAAAGCCTTTTCGTTTGAGAAAATTTCATTAGATTCTTCAGTAACACTCTCAGTGCCCGTACTAGTATCGCCAATAGTTTCAATGTTTTCATCAGTAATAAAATCCAAAACGAAATCTATGTTTCGGTCCATGTGTTATTATGTACTGTGTTATTATGTACTGTTATAAACTCGTCACAAGTTGAATTAGACTACCGAATGATTTTAGAGAACTCAAGTAATGAAGCCAGCGTTGCTAGTAGCAAGCTATCTTTGGGCTCGAATTCAATTGACTTATTTCTATATTTTGTCAGTTTTTTATGTTTTCCGTTTGAACCTTTGCCCAAGATTTTTTTACGAAATGTATTGCATACAGTATTTATAATTTTTTTTCACTGCGCAAACCTAACTTAAAGTGTGCCTGTTCTGATCACGAATAATCGACAAGTAATGTTGTGGTTATGGTTATGGCTACGGCACCACTAAGTGCAGCTTTAGGAGAGATTTCACTGTATATGATTTAGAGAATGTTGTTTGCTCTAGAGTACCTGTCATATTCAGTTTTTATGAAATATATTTTTAGAGGATGGTAGCACAGTTTTCTATAAATTTTTTATATAATTTATTTTCACACATTCTTTCATGACTCAAGTTTTAAGATGAGGTTTTTGTGTTTTTTTCAAAATTTTTTGAACTTAACCGGGAAAAGATCCATTTTGAATGTTCAGAAAATTGTTCCATTTCGTATTTATTTCTTATCTTACTCCTACTTTAGTACATTTTTTAAAAGCATCAAACGAGCATGTACGCAAATCCTTAGGAACATGTGCATACAAAATATGAGGAAAAGTGCAAATGGGGCCACCACACGTTTCTACTCTTAGGCCAACATTTTCTCTTGTGTGTTGTGGCTATGTGTAATAAGCTATACTTTAGAGCAGAGAAGGTTGGCAGCTAGAAGTGGCAATCGGTATTTAAACCAACTCACTTAGACCGCTGCCGATTCATTCACCACAACAGCAGTTTACCTGCAACTCCTTGTTAAACTATTTTGTTTTATGTGAAAACCCATTGATCTGGTTGACTCTTATATCCATTAGGTCGTCTATTTCATTAAAGAACGCTGAGCCAAAGTATCTAAACCTAGCGGCATGGCATGCTAGACAGTGACAAAAAAGATGTCTGACGCGCTCTTTGTTCTCCTCATTATTGCAGCTTCTACAATAGTCGGAATGAGGTACATGCATTATTTGAACATTTCGACATAGATGAGCGCCTGACATGCCTTTCCTCCATATCTCCATATGAAGAGGCAGGAGAGTGGTAGTGTCCTCTCTCGCTATTTCGTCTGTCTTACAATTCCCTTGTATGTCACTATGCCCTCCCACACATATTAAGGGGATGTGGAAACATTCCGCCATCTCGTTAAGAGATATTCGGCATTTGCGAGCAATGATGGAGTTAGTGACAACCTCTCCAAGAGATGTAATCGTGAAAGAGAAAAAGTATAGATTTCTCTAAAAGTAGTCACATTTTTATCTATCCAGGCAATCAATAGCTTATTGGCTACAATTTCAGCCCAAAATACGCAACAGTGATTAGGAAAACGAGCCAAAATGCTTATTTTTGCTTTCTTTTAGTAGAAGCCAAAGCCAAGTTTATGGTCAAGCTTTGAGCCTTCAGTAAAGAACCGTAAGCAGTTTTTCCAACCAGGTATATTGTCAACCACTCACGCCTAGCTGGACTCCTATTACAGTATTAAATAACCTAGTTAGATATGACTATCTGAATAGTCAATATAATTAGTTGGACCCAGACCGAGTGTTATGGCCTAAATCGCGCCATTGATTAGTTACAGCAAGCCGAGCGGCAATGCTTTCTGCAGTAGAAAAGTAGAGAAGTAAATAAAAGGATGCGTTCAATATGAAATATGTTCTATAGCTTTTAGTTCTTTTTTGAGATTTTAATTTTAGACAGTTTTGATACAATGAAATTGTGTGTGTGTATGTAAGAATTTAGTTCAATAAATGCCAAACAACTATCTTTATTTTCAGATCGTAAATGTGTTAATATTATCTTTATTATTATTCAAATTTACGCATTTACAAATAATAATGTGTAACGCATATCTATGTATGTATTTGTTCACATATATGTATATGTGTGTATTCAAATGTATTCAACAATTTCTTATATACGTAATTGCGTATTTCATTACATTTAATTGAAGTATGAAAAAATGTTTTGTAACTAAACAACGCTACTATAAACTTCATTTTAACTATTACAAGTATAATATAATAACATTTCATAAAAATCTAGTACAAAATTAAATATAAGTACTTGTATGTATGTATTTACCTATAAGTTACTATTGTTGTTCGTAGTATGTTTTATTGGAAGTGAATTTGAAGACAGTTTTGGACTTAAAGTGAATAACCTTTTGGTGCCGGTAATTTCCGGTTATACTACTTGCCTATTGTAAATGTTTCTATTTCTGAGTTCTGAAGTTCAAGTGAAATATTATTTTACTGCCATTTTTAACTATTTTGTGCCACTGTACAATTGGTGATCATTACTCGTACGTTGATAATGGTGGTTTTCGGATTTTTCTAGTTACAATTTTATTGTTTCAATATAATTACTTTTGCTGGTGGCTCTGGAAATGTCTCTTATTGTCCATTTTAGATGAGTTTACTCTTATAAAAACTTAAAAAGATTTCATAAAAAATGTATGAAACATATTCTAAAGGACATTCGACTGGTTTTATATTTCGGTAAATAATTCGCCAAAGATTATACCAGAATGTGAAAGAATTTTGCTATATTGTTTACTATCCGTATATCCATGTACATACGAGTATATATGTACGTATGTGTGCATATGCCTGATTATGTATGATTATATAATTTTCACAAATACAAATTAATTTCCTTTAAGCTTAGTATATCACAATTTTTGAAACAAAATATGATTATGCAAAAGGCTTAGAATAATGCCATACCAGTTTTCGCTAAGTATGTTCGCAGGAGTATTTGAAAATTAATATTTATATTGAGCGTTGCTAATTTTTGTAAATGAACCGTTTACTTTGAAAGTATTGCTGATATATGAAAGTCAATTACGAAATTTTAAGAAACGTACGATTTTTTTTTATCAAATGCTTATTTATTCAAAAGCTGATTTATTCGATTAATTTTTCAAGACTGGTCCTAGTTTACTAAATGACTGAAAACGCAGAGACAGTCTTGTAAAGTGAGCTCACAATATTTTGTTTTTTATATTTTCGAATGTAAACGCACTTTTGTATTATTTTGGTCTCTCTGCAGCTAACTATCGCAAGCAATACGAGCTGAAAAATATGTGAGGGAACATTCAATGGTAGGAATATCGGATTGAAAAATGCTGCAGAAATAAGAAATCTTCATATGCGGCTAATACAAGTATCCAAGGTTAAGGCGTAGTTAAAAAGAGACGGCAAATACGTCCCCTCAACTTGAAATAAGTTCATCTTGTCTTCACCAAACAGCTATTGCAAAAGGATCTCGAAGTTAATTTGAGTATTGACGCATGCATTCTTAACGGACAGACCTCCTCCATTGAGCCTTGTTAACTTTAGAAGTTCGCTCATTAGCTTACATGCCGGTATTCTCATGCAGCGCTCGTTAGCGTAACTCGGGAGTCACTCATTCAAATGCTGACTAAAAATAAAAACTAGCATAAAATAAATATCCTGACATATCATTCATGCCAGGGCGAACTAGGAGCAAATATCCATTGTGTGATTTAAATTTGTTGATGTAAGAAACTGAGCTTCACGAAAGAAAATATCTTGACATGATGGCATTAAGGTTTAATTTGTAGTGTAGTAATTGTCTGCTAGACAATACGTAATATTTAGCGTTTAAATACAACGGAAAATTTTGTTTTTATGTAATAGGCCTGCCACAATGGGTCCGCTACTACTGTTGCGGCAACGCATTTGACCGAGAGCAAAATAGATTATGTGCTATGTGTGATTATGTGTTACTCCATGTGCGGCACTTATGCAGCGCCTTTGACCCAAATACACATACGTTGCCGCACGGACGCAACGGAGCCATTGTGACTGGCTTATAAGGCTTTGAAAATGCATACATGCTCTAATTATATCTCAAACAATAAATGATGGACTTACTATTCTATCATTTCTATCACTCTATCACACTCCTAATGTTGCACACTTTTACGCTAGTAATGCTTGAAAGTTTGGAGGAGTTTTGCGTTGAATTGCACGGCACCATACCATTCCTTCAATTCCGAAAGTTCAGTGTCAGCTATTTTCTCTTTTTATTTGTTGGTTATTGCACAGTGGTTACATCCAATTTTCGACGCAATGTCCTTAATTTCTAATCATTAACACCTCATGTTGGTTACCTGCCCCATCTCAAATTAAGTCGACGCTCTTTTAAAAACTTTGTTATTCAATTGCTTTTAAACAAAATAACCCAGAAATGAAATAAAATTTGTGTGGATAAGTAAGTATTCAGAAGCACACAGAAAAAGTAGCAAACATCAAACTTTGCAACACGTGTTCAACACATTTTCTTTTCCATTTTTCAAAGTTTTGCGGTTATGTTATTAAATTTGCTTGGAGCTTGGACAGTTTTCACTTAATGTCTAGCAACAGAGTGTACTTATATCATTAAAGTTAAATTCAAATACAAGTGATTTATGAATCAAATTACGTACTTCAAGGCCCTTCAAATATTGAAAATCTCGATACAATGGCCATATTTATATTTTTAATTTGTTTGAAAAGCTAACTTTTTAGTGTCTGGCAGAAATGACTTCCGCCACATTCAAAATAAGCGGTTCATATTTATGTAAGTAGGTAAATAAAATTTTTTATATGTATTAAATGTATGCATAATTGTATATTTGGCGAACGCAAATATTTGCTATTTTAGAATTTTTTCGATTTATTTATGTCAATATCTTGCTTATTCATCATGATGTAGTAAATAAAATAAGGTGATGACAGTAGAGCAGTGTTTGTTGTAACTTTAATCAGTTAGGTTTTCTTGTTTCAGAATGATGCCTATTTGACTTGTTTTCCTACGTTTTAAATAACTTTTTCTCATAAAAAAAAGGATTTGAGGCGGATGTGTTTGAATATGCAGCAAGTTGCGTGCTTACATACTACAATCACAAACTGCATCACGCTCTTCTCTATGAGAAAAAGATTTTTTTCGAGAGTCTTTCGGGCCGCAAAACCTTTTGTGACACAGAGTATTTTAAGGTAGTTTCCTCTGTGTCACACTTCAATTACTCGCTAATGCTAAATCCACCGGCATCGGTATCAAGCATTTCCGGAATTCGTACGTTCGAAAATAAAAATTACGAATTATACAATTTTCTATATCTCAAAACAATGTCTTGCCGAAATCGTATCCTGCCGAATTGAAAAATGTGGACAAAAACGCAAAATGTATAAAATAAGCTTTTAAAAAAGGTATCATATTACGCTGCCTTAGCCAACATACTTAAATAATTATGAATAATAGTAATTTAGAGGCAAAGCGAATGGATCTGGTGGTGAACGAGGCGCACTCGCGCATCGGCACTCACATCACTGTTGACAGTTATGATTTCGAGGTTGTAAAATTCTTCGTTTATTTAGGAACCAGCATTAACATCTATAACAATGTCAGCCTAGAAATCCAACGTAGAATCTCTCTTACCAACAAGTGCTACTTTGAACTAGAAATAAACGTTTGCACGAGAAAGAAACGACTGGCGCGCTCGGCCAAAATCGCGTAAGAGGTTATCGCGCCAATTAAGAAGAAGAAGTTGCTTCATCTACTCGTCACTAACGCTTGGCGAATTGAGGCGATCTAATATATCATTTTGAGTATTTTTTTGTTCCAGTGCATCTGAAATTCTGTTAAATAAGTTAGTCTTTTCAATATTGCACGAAATCTCAAATATTTTTTATGCCACATATTATATAAATTAATATATTATTATATTTTAAATGCAACAGGAAGGGAAATAAATATTTTATACTGAATAAAAATAAGCACTGATATAGCAAATTTATGCTGAAAACAATAGGAAATGATATTGCTAGTATGTTGAGCAAACGAAGGTCTCATTGGCTTAGTGCCGATTAAGCAGCGGAGTATTTCATACCGCTTTGAACGTCAAATTTTTAAATTGAATTTAGTTGTTGTCTTAGAAAAATTAGTTTTCTATGCACTAAGCGAAATAGAAAATATGAGACACTGAACAAACATATTTGTTTTGTAATAAAATAATCAGAAGTTAAATCTTTTTACCTTTCGGCATAAGTGAAAAAAAATGTAAGAATAAAACTTGTTCAAGAATTTATTTCAGCCTTTTATTGTAAAAATTTAATATTTTTAAGGGAGATAAAAAGAAAAAGATACATGGGCCCAAACTAATATTAAACCTAGGAAAATAATAAATCTTAAGAAAACAATATAAAATAATATTTAATTGCTTGTATGCCCTCTGTTAGTTATTGTAATTGATACTAGGCGTCGTGGGACCGTATTAACGAGTGACTGAAGGACACTAAGGTCGACTTTTGGCCATTCCTCTTGAATAGCTTTTTTAAGGTGCAAACTGGCGTCTGCCTTTATAAACTTGCTAGCTAAGAATGCTACAGAAGTTCTCCATTGGATTTAGGGCTGGACTAACTGCGGATAACTTCAGCACAGGGATAGTTTTCGACGTGAAACATTTCTTTGCATGCTTGGCGCTGTGGATTGGGGCATTGTCCTGTTGATACGTCCAAGAGTCATCGTTAAATTTTTCGACATTATAAGGACACTCAAGAAAATATTATGCAGCTATTTTAGAAGAAAAACTATGAAGTTGGTTTGTCCCACATAGCTATTTCGCTTCTTCTTCTTAATTGGCGCGATAACCTCTTACGCAATTTTGGCCGAGTTTAACAAAGCGCGCCAGTCGTTTCTTTCTCCTGCTAACCGGCGCCTGGTGGAAACGCCAAGTGAAGCCAAGTCCTTCTCCACTTGATCTTTCCAACGAAAAGGAGTCCTTCCTCTTCCTCTGCTACCACCAGTTGGTACCGCATCAAATACTTTCAGAGCCGGAGCGTTTGTTTGTAAATATACGAAGTCTTTTACAACCTCGAAACCATAACTGTCAACAGTGACGTGGGTGACGATACACGAGTGCGCCGACTGTTTGTTTGATGATAGGAAGTACTTCGTTTTGTCCTCTTTCACCACCAGACTCATACGCTTTGCCTCTTTTTCCAGTTTGGAGAAGGCAGAACTAACAGCGCGGTTGTTAAGGCCGATGATTTTAATATCATCGGCATACGCCAACAATTGTATCTTGTAAAAAACTGTGCCTGAGCGATTAAGTTCTGCGGCTCGTACGATCCTCCCCAACATCAGGTTAAAGACGTTACACGATAGAGAGTCACCCTGTCTGAAACCTCGTTTAGTATCAAACGGCTCGGAGAGGTCCTTCGCTTAGTATACATACAATACTCGATTTTTTTTCTTGGGAATTATGTACTTATTTCACTCTAATTAAATTCGAGGACGTAGTCAATAGTCGTAGCTAGATTTTATATTACATATATAGATTTTTGTAATTACTTGTATGCACTTGCCGGGCAATGACAATGTATAACTTAAATAGATCAATTTATCGAAATAAAATTAATGATGTGTAAAATTCGGCAATAAAAATGTCTATATTTTCGACATTCTTGGTTTCTTAATTATTGTTTTTTCGACATTTTTTTGGTATTTTTACTTTCGACTTATCGTACCAGACCCTGCTTTTCCATATTGTGAGAAAACAATTCTATTTTTTCTATTAAATCTTGTTAAAAAACATACATACAGTGTTTTATAATAGCTAAGCAATAACTTTGCGGTATTGAGTAGTGTTACTACACTTGTTTCTTAGCCATTTTCTTCTTTAATAATCCCAAAGCTATGTATTCTTTTAAATTTTTAAACATATCCACTTGTAATATAATAATTAGTTGTATTTGTTTGATTGCCAACAGTTTGTTTTTGTTTGCTTTTAACTATTCATTTCTTGATCAACAATTTATATACATAAAAGTATTTGATTCAACATATTTGAGATTTGACTCCTAGATGGAGTTTGCCCATTCAACAATTGCTGTCTGCCTATAACAATAACACTGTGCGGCAAGAGAAATTGATCAGGAGGAAAATTAACTTGATGGATAGAGAAAATGGAATAGAGTATTTTTAAAGGCATGCCTAGCCCTTAACGTAAAATTTTACAGATTTTTTTTGAATTTTTTTATTTGTGTGATGGCGCTATCATAAGCGAACAAGAATCAATGATTAACCATCAATAGTCAGCGAACCTTGCCACTTTACGAGTGAGACTAAATTAGTAGTGTTATAAAATTTTTTTATAGTGGTTAGAAAAAATATGTCTCCACATGGAAGGTGGTAACATAAATTAAATTATAAGTTAAGTGAAATCTACTCCGCAGAGGAAGACAAATGGCTGCTCAGCCGAACAAAAATTCTCTTCAAAAAGTACCCAGTTTTTCTAATTTAAATTGTTTCATCTGTTAGTCTTTGAGATGCCATTTTTGAGCATAATCTGTGAGAGAATGTATGCGCAACACGAGAACAGACATAGCTTTGTAAGCAAGTTATTGTTCTCAGCTCAGTTGATACCGGAAGTACTGACTTTTCGAAAAGAACATCGCTACTATCTACTGCCGCTAATAAAGCTTTCTTTGGGCCAAAATATTATATTATCGAAGACATCATTATCGAAGACATCATTATCGATGACGAGACATGAGTTCATTAACACAACTTTTCTGATGAGCCAAAACGTAAAAAGCCATGACCAGGTGCATCCAAAATAAAGGTTACCGTTTTCGTTGAGCGTTGTGGTATAATCCACTCCGAATTTCTTCCGCTGGTTCAAACAGTAAAAAATGAGTATAATGTGGGCGAGCAGAAGCTTTTGAAGGAGAATGTTAATCGCAAAATGCTGGAATTGTGAATAAATAAGTTCTGGTTTCTTCACCATGACAAGGAATGTAGAAGTACTTAAATGCATTGCACGAGGTTAACGACATGCATCTTTAGGTGTTCTAGTAATTGAGTACAATGCACTATCCAGAGTGATCTTTGCTGTTGGAGGTGGCTATCGATAAGGTGCAGGGCGATAAATTGTACCTCCTAGTGCCTCCAGTGACGCCAGCGAATAAAGTGCTGCCTATTGATTTCAGAGATGGTGCACAGAACGTTAATTTGTCAGTGAGGTTCGAGCAATTGTTCGCCATGTCCGAGTGTACAACCAAGTTAGAGCGACAAACCGCAAAGAAACACATTATTGAGAAGAACTACGAAAATTAGCCGCCCGTGTATACGGACAACTACATTAGTTGTTACCTCCTTATGTACAGTCATTGCGGGCAAGCACCTCGCATACCGTGGGTGGTGCGCGATACGAACAGAATGACAGCTCGTTGACTATTTGCTACCGCACCCTGACTTCGTCCGCCATTCTGTCCACATCGCGGAGCTGTGAATTGGATTTAAATGGTCTTGAGTACAGGGAAAGCTTTCGGCCCTTGGAGCGCAATCAACGAAGAATCTAGAGATGTCCTATGCCGAATTGCTGTGCAGCGCGGACAGCATCAATCACGGGTATTGTCAGTCGACAACACCATCACAAAGTTTTCGTTGAAATTCACCCGAATGAGAAGTTTTCATTTGATAGATTAATTCTGGAATGTCACGTTTAACAGAATTTTGGGCTTCAAATAGCCATTTAACGTAAAAACCCAACTCAAAGTAAAGTCTTACAATTTTCAAAAAGGATAATATCTGCGTTCTAGTCGCCAATGATCGGCATATGGATAAAAATTGTGTGGAATTAGGCCTTTTGAGCATTTCTGCTCTTGCGTCTTTTTGAAATTTGTAGTATTTTTGTTTGTACAACATAAAAATGTCTAAGCTGATATCTCTTCTTCTACTGGTTTTTGCAAGAGGTGGATAATTTTCCGTTTGTTGACTCTTTTGTTTCTTCTTCTCTTTAAGGGGAAATTTCGCTTGCGCCCTCGATTGGTAGCTAATTTTATCATCGAACTCATCACAACTTATGGTGCTCACACTCACCAACGTAAACGGGTGGATAATTTTCCGGACGCCCGTACGCAACTGACACGATGAAACAACGATCTACGATACTACGGAATGGAACGGTGGTGGGAATTCATTTGCATGGGGCTCTCAATAATTTCATCGTGTCAGCTGATACGGGCGTACGTTTACGTTGGTGAGTGTGAGCACCAATAGTCTTTGTGATAAGAAATAGCGAACGATCGATAGTCGCTATGCACCTCGCATTCGGATCGGAAAGGCAGGCTAATGCTAATGTTCACTGCTTTCTGGAAGGTCAACGGAAGTCGGCGAGCTGGTTTTTGAAGAATATTTTTAGGAGCCACCTCACCTATCCAAAGAGTAGTATTCACACAACTTGACAATTTCCTGGTGCCGCACAGTGTAATAATATATTCCCTATAACTAATGTTACATAAATGTTTTTTGTGAGTATTTAGCCCCAAGTACGATCATATTTTATTACATTAGTATTTTTTGTGATATTATATATTTTTAATATTTTCCTTTTTAGTATGTTTTGATTAGCTACAAACCCGAGTGCATATGCTACGAATATACTATATTTGTATAAATATAAATACATTATTATAATATATGTATGTATATATTTTGTTTTTTGTTTTTTTCGTTTTCGATTTAAAGGTATAAGTTGCGCTTTTGGACTAGGTATGATAGTTTGAAGTAAATATGATTATATTTTTTTATCGTACTGTGGTAGAGTGCTGGTTTCATAGTAGGAATAAATAAGTACAGTGCGGAAAACCACGTGCATGTTAAGAGTTTAGAGTATAGATGAGTGAATGTTAAAGAGGGAGAGAGCATCTTTCTTTTGAGTGTGCAAATCTTTGAGTATAAAGTGGACACTATAAAAGTACAACTAAATGCTTAATACAATACTGAAGTAGAAGTCTTATTTTGGATTGCACACCTAAAACTATACTTCCCAGAGTATGCAATTAAAACATCCAATTTGCTGGAAGTATAATTACGCACAAAATAGGGATGGAAAATCCAGATTTAATATATCTATCTTTTTTCAGTTTTTCAATATCGCAAAGTCGTAACTTTCCCGTATAAAAAGGAGCCAAAAGTAAAGCCTGCAATAAAATAAATGGGCTTCTTACAACCAACATTTTTCGTTTGTAATGAACAATTTTTTCACAATAAACATTGGATTTCTTCCCCAAGTTGCTCATTTACAGTAACATCAATTTATATAATACTGTTGCGCTTGGCACGTAAGGCAGAGCTTTGCATGGCGGCTACGACAGCCTCGGCGCCACCAGTAAATATTGGTTGGTAGGAGGCGCGGCGCAATACATGCCACATGGCCACCGGTTTTCGCAGCGAAGAGAGCATTTGATGCCAGTGGCGCAATCCCTTGCCCGTAGCACAAGCACCAGCTATCACATGACCTATCGGTGTAATACGCGGTGTGCCACGCTCACCATCCTCAGCTTCCGTTACACCAAAAACGGTGAGACGCAATTGTACAGTGGTGAGACTTGGCGGAGGCACACTGAAGATCATCGACTCATTGAATATGGGGCACAAATCACGACGTTTGAGAGAGGTACGTTTTTTTAGTACTTTCTTCTCGTTGTTCATCAAGTAGACCTAAAATTTAAATGGATATTTGTGAATTCTATACAGAATATGTGTGTATTTGCTATCCCTGGTACTTACTTTTACAAAAACGTTTTGCACTTGTTGCGGTGTTGCTGTTTTGCCAACCTCTTTTATTTCCATTTTCAAATTTCGCGCTTTCACCACCACAACTGTAAGGCGTTCCGCTGTGGGCAAATAACTTAATGAGAACATTAGTTCGCCCCACTGTGCATTACATTTGCGCGAATCGGTTAGTGGTATCCATGTAGTGACGTGCCGTGGCATTTCACCGATTTCCATTTCTGCTTCACCGATAAGCGTATGCGCGTCGCCATTGTGATATAAATGGAACCAAAGCGAATGTCGACATTGTTGTTTTTTTAGCCAAAAGTTGAACGATTCATTGTAGCTGGGCGTGACTGAGTCTTTGAATACCTGAAATAGCAGAAAAATGCTATAAGTTAAATACAATTGCGAGCCACAAGCACGCAACAAATAACGATCGGACGAAGCTTCAGACTGTATGAACTCCTTTTCTCTTCCACTCGTTTTAATTTTACTGTAATTCTGCAAAGAATGCTCGTCAACCATGTAATTTTTCTTGGTTAAAATTTTAGTATCAATGGTTGCCAAAATACAAAAATCTGTTGGAACTGTTTTGAGGCTAGCAACTTCTTCTTGTCCAAGATTTTGATTATCAACTAGCATTATACCCCTGCGAAGCAAAATAATGTCTATAGACTTGAGAGGCGTTGGAAAATAATGCAAACTTATTTCGAGAGTGCACGGACTACATGACTCCGTACTTTAATTGGGAGAGAAGGTTTCGCACTACAATTGAAGAGGAGGGATGGCACAAAGGCATGAAGCCTGGCCATAGAACTTTTCACATCTATACAGACGGCTCGAAAACTCCACACGGAGTGGGAGCGGGTATTTACTGCTCAAAACTAGGAATAAGGCAGCCTATCAAGCTACCAGACCATAACAGTATTTTCCAAGCGGAAGTTTTTGCTGTGGGGAAGGCCGAGGAGCTAGCCTACACTAGAACAAGAAAGAACTCAACAATTAATATATACGTGGATAGTCAAGCAGCAATAAGAGCAATAAGCTCATATTGTATTAAGTCCAAAAATGTTCGACGGAGCAGGGAGGCCATAGAAAGGCTAGTCGGAAACAGTGGGCTGCATATCTACTGGGTACCTGGTCACAAAGGCATTATGGGGAACGAAATAGTAGATGAGATAGCAAAAAGTGCTGTGAGACTATCATTCGAACAAGAGAACGACATACCAAAACCGCTAAACACAATATACAACGAAATGGACGACCACATGAAACGGCAAGTGGAAGCTAGGTGGACTAACCTGACCACATGCAAAACAGCAAAAGTTATGTGTAGAACTAACGACAAAAAACTGACTCAATTCGTTCTTACGCTCTTGCGAAAGGAACGCATAACTATCATAGGTATGCTAACAGGTCATAATCTATTGGCTGCACATGCGTACAAGATAGGGATTGCTAACACGGACAAATGCAGAAAATGCAGAGAGGATGTTAAGGAGACTTTAGAACACCTTCTGTGCGTTTGTCCGGCATTATTAAAAACGCGACTAAGATGACTGGGAGCCCCACTGTTTGAGGGTCTGGAAGATGTCTCAAAAGCGGAGCTCCTAGCCCTACTTAGATTCGCTAAAAGCGCTGACATCCTACATGATGTCTACTTTAGGTATTTATAGAGATCGGTCTCCATCTGGTATCGCTAGGGACCAAAAGGTCTATGCGTGGCTTATTGCCAACCAGGCTAACCTAACCTAACCTATTTCGAGAGTGACTGTTTTGTGTCCCAACCAGTGCGTATGTTGAAAAGAAAGAAGTTCGGACTACCGGTTTTCTACATGGTCAAATAAATTTAGAAGGTTTGCTCTACACCAGACTGTTAACCGGCTCTCAGCAAATTTAAAAGAATCAGCTGATGGGCTGACGTAACCGAGGTCATGACAGCAGTTTGTTTAAATAGTGAATTAAAAAACATGGGTGCATACAAGTATTTTGACTCCAAGCTCAACTACATCACTCACATAAATTATAATGTTTTAAAATCTTTCTCCATATTGGCGTTTATTCGTGGAAGCTGTTCTTCATTTTCTGATTCCTATACTCTCAATTTTTTGTACTTGTCATTAGTTCGGTCCAAGTTAGAACACGTGGTATTCGTTTGGAGACCATTTCAAGCGGTCTATATTAATAAGTTAGAGTCTATTCTTGCGCTCGATGAAATTCGTAGACCCCATTTCGTCCTATTGCTCTCGTTGCATACTAGTAAATCTCATGTCCTTAAAGTCTATGCGTGTTTTATTGTCGATGTGTTTTGTCTTAGATATATGAGCGGGCTCAATAGATTACCCATATCTGCTTAAGAAAATTCATTTTAATGTTCCCTCACGCATTTTCCGTTGTAATGAATTGCTTTTTGTGGGTATTGCTAAAACTGTTAACGGGATGAATGCTCCTTTTAAGAGGACACTAGCTCAATTTAATGCATATTCTTCTTCCTTAGCCTTTAATTTTCTTACTCTATGTCTACTTTTAAGAAGCTACTCATGAGACTCTTATATTAAGGTCTTTGTTTGTATTTATCTATCATTAAGTCCGTAAGCACCCTCTTTGTTAATTAATAAATAAAATCAAATAAAAAAATAAATAAAAAATATATGTATGTTATGTTACTCTATGAACTATTCGCCCAATGATATCCACGCACAACTTCTTTCTTTCCTTTGGTCAGCTTATGTGAAATTTCAACAGGTATTCGCCCGCAATATAAATTTACTTGAGCATTCGTTATGTAATTCTTATAGCTATAAATGCTATTCTCAAACAAAGCACTCACCTTCGTCTGCATTGCTACCGCCTCGTCTGGTACAAGATAAACGCGCACAAAAGTGTCTAACGACTCGACGTTAAAAGGACAAATTAGCCCCTTTGCCTCCAGCACCATAACGGTGAGCTCCATGCCCTCGTCGGTAATAGAATTTCTGTGAAATACAAATGCAAACATGCACATATTATACGAGTATGTGTGAATACTGTGTGTGTTGGCTAAGGGAGAGTTACGAGTGGACATGAAAACAACGCAAAGCGTAGGTACTTTACAAGTGCATATAAAGCCATGTATGGTTGTAGTGGTGCAAAGCAAGCGTAATTAATATTTAGCGCGACGTGCAAAAAATAAAAAAATAGGAAAAAGAGGTAGCGTGAAAGGAAAACCAACCTACTATAAACTATTGTACGACAAAAACAACAAGGTTAAAAACTAATAAGAGGCCAGCCGGAAGTTTTCTTCGAAAGTTCAAGTTAATTTTATATCTATCTCCACGAGCTCAATTGAGCATTTCAAATTTATTCAGGTAACGATTGTTTGTAATATGTTAGAGGAATTAAGATGAATAACGGAAAAAATCGGTTTAACCAAGTTCGTAAGATGGTCTGCTCATCCACCCGTGCACACGATCCTTCCTGCAATTATATTGGATTATCTCAAGGCAACTTGGTTGGTGATCAAAATTGGTTGGTAGTTCTTTTTCCAGCAGCTTATAGAACGTTGCTTAGGGCAGTGAATCATCAACCAGTCTTTTACCTCATCTATGGTAGGATCAGGAAACATTCTGTTTCGACAGAGTGGTTCCAACGAAGCAGAGAGAGAGAGAGGGGTTAGATAAGTAGGTTTAAGTGGGCATGTGAAGAGTTGGTTGGTGTCATGTGGGATGACCGATATTGAGTAAGTCAGGGTGAATTTTGGATAGGAAGGAGCTTAACCTACAGCTACAGTTTCGAGAAACGCAATAGAGTCTATAGTGAGCTTAACCTACAGCTACAGTTTCGAGAAACGCAATAGAGTCTATAGTGACAAAAACTTTCGGAAAATGGTCACAATCATGAACTTATACTAAATAAAAGCTAAAAAAAAAACAGAAATACCAGCTATTGGTAAAAAGAGATACGCGAGAAAATTATAGATCTGGGATTTAGATCAATGCTTTTAGAGATGTTAGTTAGCTCTTTATGAGTCCTTGTAATGGGAGTGAAATTAGAATAAGTTGATTTAGCAATACATAACAGCAAGCGGAGGTTGAAAATGCAATGCTCTGTTGGATTTAAGTTCGGTTAAAGTTTATCTGCTCCAGAAGAATAGGACAATTGATGAGACTATAGACAATGACGTAGAAAAACGTATAGTGCGTTTGGAAGAAAGTAACTTGTGATGAGCATATGAGCATACACTGGGAACCGTAAGACTGTAGAGGTTGTACAAAATGAAGCGATTGAATAGCGAAGTGAATCGACTCAGTGAGAATGCATGGAATGAATCGGATTCAAATTATTGAATTTCGTTCTAACCAGGGAATTGAGATCTTATTGACTACCATTCTGAAATTTTTTTGGAGTAAAATTCTAATAATAATTTTTGCAAATGGCGTTGTGCGTCAATCATATTTGACACTTATGAAGTGGACAGTTGTGGTATACAAGCAGGCAAACAATGGAGCGCGTAAAGATCAAAATAAAGGTTTCCATCACCCAAAATCATTTTTTTATTTAGTACAAAGTTACTGAAAAACAAAATTGGGTATTTAATTCTGTGCCGCATATGAGAGTAATTTAAAAATTTTTAAAATTATGAGACACTTCTAGAGGAAATGAAGAAATATAGCAAGCAATTAATAGGGGTATAGATGATCTCAAATACATTTTTTGAATAGTATACCGTCCACTTTCAGGTATACGCATTTCATTAAGTGGTTACTACCTAAAACTGTATAACGTTTTATATTAGTAAGATTTAAAAATTAACGAAATTGTGAAGAATAAATTTTCATTTTCGTTTTTCAATATACTCGTATGTGGTAATGCGATGGTGGTCATTATATCACTCTGTCTATGGCATTTCACTAAAACGTGCACCGAGTAAATAAAGTTCGGTTTCTCCTGAACTCAGACACATTTGATAATTGGATAATTTTATATAGGTAATCACTGACTTTTGCAATTTTTGTTTATCAGTGCTAATGGTACCGATAGTTAAACATCGAGAGGCATCCAACTTGTTTCTCCAAATCTAATTGAGCTCTCGTATTCTTTTAATCGTCGAGTGCTTGTCACGTCTTACTCTGAGGAGTCAATATAAGGGGAATCGTTTTGAACAAGTAGGGTAACAAATATATCTGACCAAATTAATTTTTGGCTCGAAAAGATTCTCATAAAAACTATCAGCATCTGAATGTGACCTACATTACAGATCATTTGTGAGACAACATCAAAGCGTATACCACAAAATTTCGAAATAGTATGTATATTGGACCTCTTATCATACTAGACCAATTTATTTCATGCGAAAGTACGCGCTCATAAGCGCCAATCAGTCACTGTAAGATTGTATAAGATTTCCATCTGGGACGAATTGTACAATACAATTCCTATGCATGTGATGCCTGCATAAGTTGAACATGAATGTGTGTCCTAAACAAAAACAACACAGCTATTAAAATACTGACAACAAAGATAACAGTTGCAACAAAAATAATGCAGTATATGATTCGGGTGAATGCACATTGCACACTTGAAAGGTTGTTAGCACATAAAATATAAGTGCCATGACCGGGGAGGAGGAGTTCAGCAAATCTCTTTCCGTACGCCAGTGGGCTGTATGGGTATGAAAGGTATGTTACACAGAATATGTCATCGGACATGTATGCAAGCTTATTTATGTATAGTATGAACTCTTGCAAGCATATTGTGGCTGACTGAAGTGCACTAACTAACCAATAAACACCCCACGCCATGCACTATCAACAGTAGGCGTTTCTTCTGCACTTTTCGTTTAGTTTTGACTTGTTGACTCCCCGGTACTTACTTATCATATTGCAAACCGACACACAGGTAGCCGGTTATCTGTGTATATGGCTGATCCAATTCGCCCACAAACACTGACGAGGTGTCCGAGTTCACCGAGTCACATGAGATGGCCCGTTCCAAGTTGATGCCCTCCATTGAACCGCTCGCGCTCGAATCGAGTGAACATTGTGAGCTATTGCGTCGGCCAAGGCTCATTAGAGAATCTTGGCGCAGTAGTGAACGACCGAAAGACCAGGTTGTATTGCCACTACCACTGCTGCTGCCGTTGCCACTCAAACCGGGTATGCAATGTGCCGTCTGTGTATTGTGTGCTCCACTCGGATTAACACCCAGTTTGCGGAAGAGGAAATCTTCCGAGAAGGTTTTCTGTAGCATGTGTGGCCCCTTTTGTACCCGCTGTGTCAAACCGGTGAAGGGATTTGTTGAGTTTTGTGTCAACCGCCGCAGTCCACTTGAAAGCGACTTCAGGTCGGAGTCTTCGGATGCATCGGTGGTGGAGAGGGAGCGATTGCGGAGTTCTTGGAACTGTTGTTGTAGTGATTTCGCGCTTAGCGATGTTGGTGCAGTGTTGCTAGAGTTGGTTGTTATCGTATCTGTCGCTTGAGTCAATTCGCTGTGGAAAGGATTGCAGACACCATTTGCAGCATTGCCGTTTGTGCTGGTAATTGTTGCCGGCGTAGCCGTTTCAGTGTGTGCTGTGGTACCATTGCCCATATGTCCTTTGAAATTGGTGGCATTGTAGTTAGAATTATTTTGCACGTTATTATGTGTGTTAAGCTGTTGTTGGTGTTGTTGTTGTTGCGATGTTTGCTGTAGTGGTAAGGCAGTGTTGGATTCCGGTAAGCTCTCAACGGATTCACAAAGGAAAGGGTTTGTGCTGGAATTGCGACGCTTCAACGTCTTTGAATGGCTATGTTCCGCATTTGAAGTGTTCGCAGTTGTTGTCGTTTTTGTGGGTAAAGCTTCAGTTTCCTGTTTTGTAGTTGCTGTTTTGATTGTTTCCTTATGTGCACCTGTGGCACCTGCACCGTTACCGACATTTTGCAATGATACCTGTCTCTTTGCCACCGGTCGGGGTATGGCGCTAGCGCTCAAGGCCAACGACGAGGCAGACAACCGTGGCGGAGGTGGTGCCTCAATTGGTTTAGGTACGGCGCTATTCGTGGACTTCATAGAAGAACGCCTGCATGAAACCATTATCGCGCTATCGCTATTGCCAGTACGCCCATTCGAGTTTATTTGATCCCCGAATCGTGGGCTATTGTTGCTGGTAGTGGGCGTGGTCTCATTGATTTGTTCAAATGAAAAGGTAACTGTTTTTATATGACTTGCACTGGCAAGGGGTTGTGAGCCAGGTGCAGGTGCGGGTCGTAACGGTTGGGGTGGTATATTTGAGTCAACTTCCCCCTCGCCAGCGAGATTCCAGAGTGGCGTAGTGGCATGCTGTGTAGGCTGTTGGCCCGACTGCCGGTAATCATCCTTATCGATAGTATCGAACCGCTTAAAGCTGCCGCTGTTGCTGAGTAAGAATTCAGAGCCGGAATGGATCTGGAATGATGGGGAAAGTTATAAGTTCTTATGATTATCATAAATTTATATTATGTTTTCAAGGATAATTTTCTCTCACCATATAACCATTCGCATGGAAAAGTTTATTTTTCGATAGTCCAATCTTCTCTTCCTTATTCGATCGCATCCATGTATTGGCGCGTGGTCCCAAACAGTGACAGGCGAACATTATAAATGCTATCACTAAGAGGAGCATCAGTGCTAGACTGGTGAATGACATTGGTTCGCCATCCATTGTTGCTCAGTGGCCCTAGTTTGCAAGCGTGCATTTGACGTTGACGAGTTGGAAACAGTTTGAATGAGTGCAAGAGCGATCGTAGTCTGTAAATGAAATTAAATTTATAGCATAAGAAAAATAAATGTATTAAAAAAGTGTACTATACTAAAATGTATGTATGTAGAATCTAGTTGAATATTACTATAATCAGCCTTTTCGTAAATTCATCGTAGGCTCGACATTCGTAAACTTAGATGTATCGCTGAGCGTAAATTTGACATTCGTCGAGTGGCATCATTGAATCTACTATTAGTGCGAAATCGTATTCTTTCATATACATTTTTTACAACGAGCTTATACTACCGGAGAAAATTTAAAAAGTTAAAGCTTATTGCCTAATTCTACAATATTATATATAAGTATAAAAAGTACCAAAGCATAAATGATAATTATTTATTTATTTTATCGCTATACAGAGAATAAACATTATTTAAAAGTAGCTTTTTCTATCAGATAAACTCTGTAAGTCTAACAGTTTACGCCTACTCAGATAATCGGGTAACCATTAGGCCAATGCAATTTGGATACTGCAAACTTGGTATAAATTCTTTGCGCTCTTTCTAAAGGGTTTTCCAATAACAGGTGGTATTTTGAACAGCCCGCTATTTCGGTAGATGTCACCTTTGAATCTGTCATTTTCTGATATTTGACAAGTAGAAACTACGCCATTAATAAAAATGAAACGATACAGGATAATGGTGAAAATTTGGCAGAGACGGTTCGTAAAACTCGAACATTTTTGGGTCATCGTGAAGCACCTTGTCGGACCGCAATACAGAAATTGGTGAAAAAATTCGAGCTTTTGGGACAAGTTAGTGATGTGAGGAATAAAACCCGTGCACGTCACTCAAGAACAGCCGAAAATATTGCTGTTGTAGCCGAAAGTGTTGAACCTAGGTTTGTCCATTCTCGTCGATCTTTGGAATTAGGCATTCCACAAACGTTATTACTCCGTATTTTGCATAAAGATTTGGACCTTAAGGCTTATAAAGTCCAGTTAACACAAGAACTCAGGCCGGCCGATCATCAACAACGTCGTGTCTTTGCTGATTGGGTCGCTGAAATACATGAAAATGATCCGGAATTCCATCGAAAAATTATCTTGAGCGACAACAAGCAAAATTTTCGGCTGTGGGGCTCAGAAAATCCAAGAGTTATTGTTGAAAAGGCTCTCTATCCTCAACGTGTGACTGTTTGGTGCGGTTTATGGTCCGTCGGAGTCATTGAACCTTACTTTTTCGAAAATGAAGCAGGAGCAACAGTTACGGTGAATGGATTGCGCTATCGAGAGATGAGTATTGATTTTTTATGGCCGGAATTAGATGGTACTGATCTGGACAACGTTTATTTTCAACAAAAGTTAGTCTCGAATCGAAAATCAGATCTTTTATCTTATTATTATTTTTTTTAAATATCTTGCCATTGTAATTGAAAGTATAAGGACTAGTTCTACTAGAATATGACACAACACAACATTTAAATAACAAGTTGGGCGTGATAATTTAATTGGAAATTAAACGTGAGATTGATGCAGGTAGACTTTAGTGGTAGTGAACGATATTGAGGACTATACCCGAATAAAAAGTTTCGTTTTGAGCACGAAATCAAACAGCATCGAAAAAGTACTTTTCCCCGATGGGTCTGTAATTGCATACAGGGTTTGATTGAAAAGTAATGAGCCTTCCCGCGCGGAGCGTCTGCCAAGCGATCAACCGAATCGGCTGGTGGGGGAAAATGATCGTTGGATCTTCCCCTTCCACTAGAAACCGGTCCCAGTTCGCTGGCAACAGCGATGCAGTCAACATCGCTCCGCGCGTGAAAGCTGTTTTAAAAGTGTGTTAGGATTTGGCAGTGGCGAAAATGCAGCTGATCATCTTTTTCGACACTCGAGGCATCGTCCACAAGGAGTTTGTACCTCCAGAAAGCACTGTGAACGCGACATTTTACAAAGAAGTGCTCCTTCGGCTGAAAAACCTGCTCCTTCGCCTGAAAAGAAAAGCTGAAGGGGAGGCGTTTCGACTCCATCGAGGCGATCCAAGGTGTATTGACGCTCAAGGGTCCTATTTTGAAGAATATTAGTTGTACCTATAAGCCAAAAGGTTTAATAAAACTGCTTAAAAAAAATAAGGCTCATTACTTTTCAATCAAACCCTGTATATTATTACGATCACCTTATCAATGAATAGGAACAATTGGACATAAATTTCCAGTATTCAAGAAAACTGCGTTATTTATGCATTCATTAAAAATATATTTTTATGTATAATAGATATGAAAGTTGAATGTAGTTAAACAAATGGGAGCAAGACCTTATGACCCAAACTATTATTAAATTTCAGATTAACGATTGGGATCTCGACAACATCTGGCGACACGGCAAAACTCTCAACGATCTCTAATGGCAACGGGTCAATTGAATGGTTACTATTTGAGTAATAATTATCAATGGGATTGGCCGATGCAATATTTCCATAGATAAAACTAGTTTGACAACCGTTTGTTTTACACTTGGAGTTAATGTAATACCAACAACTATTGGGGTTATATCTTAGCTTTGATTCTATATTTAAAAAATGCTGCTAGAATAAGAAATTATGCAAATAATTATATTATTTTCTCAATCGAAAAAAATATTGATGGTCAATATGTATTGGGTTGGCAAATAAGTAAGTGCGGATTTCACTCATAAATGACTTCAGTTGCGTTTTTAGGTTTGCAGACGTAGTACAAATGTGAAACACATTTTGTTATTTGATAGTTGGTAATTCAGCTGTCAATCAGCAAAAAAAGTTTTTTGATCGTTGCGTAGTTTTTGTTTGGCGTTCGTTGAAAAATGGATAATCAAAAGGAACATTTTCGTCATATTTAGCATTTTTATTTCCGCAAAGGGAAAACCAAATTGCAAGCTCATAAAAAGTTATGTGCTGTTTATGGTGACAAAGCCTTAAAAGAACGGCAGTGTCAAAATTGGTTTGCCAAATTTCATTCTGGTGATTTTTCACTCAAAGATGAAAAACGCTCGGGTCGTCCAGTTTAAGTTGATGACGCCCTAATCAAAGCAATAATCGATTCGGATCGTCACAGTACAACACGTGAGATTGCAGAGAAGTTTCATGTATCACATATATTTAACGGGACAAAGGTAAATGTTAGATCCGTCTTAACAAGTCGTTGGCTTTTAGAAATTTGTAGACAGTCAGTATATTACTTTCTGGTGGCTCTTTAAGAAAATCCAGTGCGGGAGAGGATCCAAAGAATTGTTGTCTGGAGGTGTGTAGATTTCGACAAGATTGTAGAATGTGATCTAAGGTTGCGGTTTCGTCACAAAAGGGGCAATCGGCTGGCAGCGTACGTTGGAGGAGGTGTGTGTGAGAATAGTGTGGCCCAGGCGTAGGCGCGAGTACGGTTTGAGAACTTTTAACGGCAGGTCGGAAGGAAGTGATATAATTTTGATCTAGATGGATTTAAGAAAGCGTAGTGGTGTTGGTAGTTTTTCCAGTTACCTAACAGATAAATGCGCCGTTGCTTTGTAATCTCTAGGAGGATGTCACTTTTAGAGTAGCATTTATGAAGCATTGACGGTAGATAAGAAACGCTTCTAGCTGCGGCATCATCGTTTTCATTGCCGATAATTTCCGAATGTCCTGGAACCCACATTAGCTTAATTTTGTTTGGATAGCTTATGAGAATATTTCTAATTGTATTTATATGAGTTTGATCGTGTGTTGGACAACCGATGGCATTGATGCATGATTGACTGTCTGTGCATATAATTATTTTGCCTTTAATTTGTTTGGCATAAATTGAGGCTTCTAACAATGCCGCTGTTTCTGCTGTAAAATCAGAGCATATTGGGTGCAAAAAACCATGTTTGAGCGTGTCCCCGTTTTCCTTTGTGACGGCAAAAGATGTTGAGGTTTGGGTTTTTATTATTATTATTATTATTTATTAGATATATCAAAATGCTTATATCTAAATATAGAGGAGTACTAGCTGCCAGGGCTTACGACTCTTTCTTTAAGTATTTAATACCTGTGTTGATTTAGTTCTAATTATGGAGTTTAAATTATCTTTATTGACTTACATTGTTTTAGAATGTTATATATTTTATGAATGTTTTCAGAAGAAGTTTTTTCAAGAAGTGTGGAGGGTTTAATGTCGCCAAATATTTTGATCCTGTGACTTCGGAGATTGGGGCATTCATCTAGTAAGTGGTCGTCCGTGGAAAGTGATCCACACCAAGGACATGTGTTTATGGGTTTTTGATCCATCTGTAAATATGAAATTCCATCCCTGTTTGGAGTAATTTTCTTTTTCGGATGTAAACAGTGCTTTGTAAATCTCCTTCGATGTATGTTGTTTTGGTCGCTGCAGCGTGTTAATAGCAAATGGAATATTGCGTATCGTCCATGGAGGTTGCGTTTCAGCTGTGCGGTAGCGAATGGTACCCGGCAGTTCAAGTCTTCTTTGCAAGCTCAAACATTTGGCTACAACTGACGTAATTTTAGGATGCCTCTTTCTTAAAGATCCGTTTCTGAAATCTTTAATAAGATTGACATTGTAGGTGAAAAGTAGTTTTGGTAAAAGTTTATGAGTACTGTCTTCGAAGTGGTGTAGTTGGGTATTAAATTATTTAGTAAGAAACATATGTAAATAACTTAGTTTGCATATTCAATATTGTCGGAGCTTAATGCCGGAGTTTTCTCGAGACTTGGAATCGTGAACTCATGTACATATATTATAACTGGAATTTTACAAGCAGGCATTATAAAAAAGGAATTTTGCCATTCATTTTTTTCCTGATTTATTTTAATACTGTAATATGGCGGATCTGAACTTTTTCGCAGTGACAACTTATTTTACATACATATAACAACCGAACAGTTTTCAATGTTGACCAATTTTTGTATATTTACTAAAAGATTAAGAAAAAAATTATATTAATATACAAAGTATATGAATTTTTACGCTTGGGCTAAAGGTATGCCCAATTGTAGCTGTAAAGAAATCCCTTTATTGGGTGTTGCCTAAATAAAAGGTAATAGTATTGCGGAGACCTTTCGAAAATGTTGATATATACCTAGAATGGAAAGTTGTGAACTAATAACAAAAGAACAATTCTTGAACTTAAGAACACTGCAACGTCACGTGAAATGGTTCAAAAAGTGAAGTAGCGGCTTGAGCAAAGTGGCCAACGAAGTGCCAATCAAATGGCGAAAGAACTGAAAATATCTGACCGTAGTATCCGCCGCATACTGAAAAACAATTTCAAAGTCAAGCCTTACAAGATCCAAAAGGCGCATGATCTCACACCAAAGCAGCAACAAGTCAGACTTGAGAGAGCGAAGGAGTTGCTTCGCTTGATCAATTTCCAAACATTGTGTTTTCTGATGAGAAAAATTTTCAAATTGAGCAATTCGTAAATTCTCAAAACGATAGGGTTTATTTGACCAACCGTTCATACGATAATTTGAATCAGGAAGCAGCACCCGCCACAGATAATGGTTTGGGCCGCTGTAACCGCAGATGGACGCTGCGAAATATTATCGGAAAATTATTCTGGAGGTTGCTTGGAAACCGGTGGCAGACAAACCTTTCGGTAGCAGGCCATGGACGTTTCAACAGGACTCGGCACCGTCTCACAAATTTCAAGTGAAATCAAGAATGACTAAAAAACAACGTTCTGAACTTCATAACGTTCGCAAAATGGCTCTCAAATTCCTCAGACGCGAATCCGATGGGCAGCTTGCGATTCGTCTCAAGGTCATATTTAAGGCAAAAGGTAGTCATATCGAGGAAAAGTAAATTGATTCTCAATTTTGTATTATTTTCATACATTTTTACTTTAAATTGAATAAAAGTAACTTTTCAAACTACATTTATGGTCTTTTTAATTGGTATCGAGTGCCGGACCCTGCATGTATAACCTACATGTCCATACGAAAGCTGGCTAAAAATGTGACCTGAAAATTAGAACAGATGGAATTGCCGTATAAAATCCAAAGTTTTGATTGTTAATAAACATATTTTAATATATTGCAACATACTTTTCTGACTGACTCGCCAACAAATTTTATTATGACAACCACTTGCCAGGGACGCCTAGAAGCATTTTCGATACAAAAAAACGAGCTTCATGTATTTCATTACTCGTACTCATAGATGGGAGCCATCCATCACCGGTTTACTCAAAGTCAGCTCTGATCGCCGAATTGAGGTTATATCGTCAGAAAGGTTGGGTATTGGACGATCAGTAAGTGAAGGTTCTGGAACTTAAAGTGCCTACAGTAAATTAGTAATTCACATTCTGCATAAGTATTTCGATATGAACGAGCTATCCGTAAGATGCAGATAGAAATGACAACCAGCGCAATCGTTTGACAACTTCAAATGAGTTTTTGGCGAACACCAGAGACCAAGCAACAGTTAACAGCTGACACAGTGAACTTCTCGGAGTGAAACAGTAATTGAAGAGACACATTAACTATCTTAAAAATGGTAAAATTAGCATCTGCACATTTTATACACAGCTGTCATATCAATTTCGCACAAATTTTAAACAAAACTGACTGAATTTGGGGAGGCAAAAGTGGTCTTCTACCAGAAAAATACGCCGGCACATAAGCCCGCATATCTACATACTATATGTAGCGTTTTTCTCAAATTTAGCCCACTTCCACAATTTCCGTTGCTGAATATGAATGAGTGGGGCGCTGTGGTAAGAGGATTGAGTGAAATTCTTTCCGAGTTCTATTTTGATGACCTTGAAAAATCGTACTATTTCGAGGGCATTAAACAAATGGGGAAACGTCCAATAAAGTGTAGCGTAGTTTTAATAAGAAAAAATAAATTTGTTTTCATTTGCAATTCTTTGCTCCCCCAACCTAGATGTGTATTTGTTTGAATTCGTAGATTTTCTCGCTAGTTTTGCTGCTTCTTTGACATTCGGGTTGCTTATTTTTTTCTGATACGGCCCTTTCATCCCATCTCATCTAACATTTAATTTTGCATACCATACAGCAACCTAAACACATGTACTATATATATTTATATGCATTCATGTGTATTCATATACATATATATGCATGTATATTAGCAATGAAGCATTTGCTGTTGCAGAAAAAACTTGAACAAGTGAGTAAATGTGTAGTTCAGCATTGGCGCTATTCCTTCATATGTATGTATGTATTCACCCGTTGTAGGTAAAAGAGAAGAGATGCGAACTAGTTAAGGTTTCTAGTTCACCAGAGCGCTAACTATACTTAAGCTTTAAATTTCCTAGATGGTACCTTTGACTTCACCCAGGCAAGTTGACAGTTTTTTGATTGAATTTGAAACTTGATCCGACCCATTTTGACATCAAAGGCACAACGTCGAGTGGTGTGGAATTTGTTCAAATACACAATGTAATACAATTATAGTGTATGATAAATTTTGTGGCATAGAGTTGCCAGAAATATATAGTCCATTATTAATATGAAAGTGTTAAAGGGGTTAAAAAGAAAAAAAGTTGTTGTTGTAACAGTATAACATATTCCCAATTATTTTTTAAGGAATGTTGCTAAAATGACAGTATTTGGTTGGATTTAAGCTCGGGTCATTCTAGTCATGTAGAACCGGCAGTTGAGGGAACGTAACCAATTGAGGTGATTGCTACTGACTTCGTAAGTATGACGACATTGAGTTTTCATCTTAGTGAAACAGGTTAGCTTCCCTCATGTAATTCTCAAATTTTTTATGAGCACCAGAATGATTGAATTTCTGTCGACTAGGACGAAAAAAGTTAGATAACGGTAGTCGATGACTCAGTTATTGCACTATTCGAATCAAGCAACGACATAAGGAACAGCTAATGTGCTCTGATTCATCCATGATTTGGCTCTGCCGGATCTGCTTAGCTGATCTATGAGTTCCGGGTCACACAGGATTCGCGTATTCGAGATAGTATGCTCAGTACCAAAGCTTGTCTAGACCTTGCTGCTGGTAGTTTAAACCAAACTTTGGACAGTTTATATGCGACACAGTTTTTGAGAATATCTTTCATGCTCGGCACTCGTTGTCATTAGTGGTTCAATTAGAACATTACGGGCTTCAATACTATCTATTAATTGACTGCATCATAGTCTAACTAAAGCGAGAGTAGATATCGTGGTATGACAGAATCATTCTTCAGATATGGAGGGTATCATAAATGGTAAGGAACCCGAATGATTAGGTTGAGTGAGAAGTCGACCGTGTGGATCGGCGAGTTAGGTGAGATAAATATTAAAGGAATTTTATTTCATTAGAATGGGATATTGAAGAGGTGTTCCCAACTCTAGTTAAATATTGGGTTTGGTATAATTATGAACAAGTAGAGAAGGTTAAATTCGGTAATGTATATATATATATATATATCTTGGGTATTTGGTTGAGTTCCTTCTTCAATTTATGACATCCGTTTTCATATTGTTCCACAAATTGTGGGACCTACAGTTTTAAGTCCGCTCCGAATGGCAGAATTTTTGTTTTTTTATGAGGAGCTTTTTCATGGCAGAAATACACTCGGAGGTTTGCCATTGCCTGCCGATGGGCGAATGCTATTAGAAAACCCTTTTTCTATTATTTTAGTGTTTCATGCACGGAGATTCGAACCTACGTTCTCCGATTTCCAAATGGTAGTCACATACCAACTCATTCGGTCATGTTTTAAAAAGCGGCGCATATTTTATTAATTTGGGCTAGCTGCTAATTTTCGAATCAAAGAACATCATATTCAATGAGAGTTATTGCTGGTAGCATCGATGGGACGGTTGGGAAATTAGTTTCAAAGTAGACGTAATTTTTATTTGATTTCAAATAAAGGTTGTCAAAAAAGTCTTGCGGTATTTCCGCAAGCTTGTCTTTGCAAGCGCGTAGTTCTAGTTGTATTCGTCGCATCGGTTCACGCTAGAGCTTTTTGGAAAGCTCATTTCACGTGCTAACACGTGTTTGATTAATTGTTGTTTGCTTTTAGTTGTTCGTGAGTTATAGCGTCGCAAACATGGAGCAAAATAAAGAGAAAATACGGCATATTTTACAGTACTACTACGATAAAGGCAAAAATGCATCTCATGCTGCCAATAAAATTTGTGCAGTTTATGGACCCGATACAGTTTCCATTTCCCCCGCACAAAGATGGTTTTAACGTTTTCGTTCTGGTGCAGAGGTGATCGAAGATGCGCCACGGTCCGGAAGGCCTGTCGTCGAAAATTGCGATAAAATCGCTGAATTGATCGAAAGAGACCGGCATAGTAGCAGCCGTAGCATCGGCCAAGAGCTGGGCATGATTCATCAAACCGGTTTAAGCCATTTGAAGAAGCTTGAATTCAAAAAGAAGCTCGATGTATGGGTGCCACACGACTTGACGCAAAAAAACATTTTTGCCCGTATGGATGCATGCGAATCGCTTCTGAATCGCAACAAAATCGACCCGTTTTTGAAGCGGATGGTGACTGGCGATGAAAAGTGGGTCACTTACGACAACGTGAAGCGCAAACGGTCGTGGTCGAAAAGCGGTGAAGCTGCCCAGACGGTGGCCAAGCCTGGATTGACGGCCAGGAGGGTTCTTCTGTGTGTTTGGTGGGATTGGCAGGGAATCATCCACTATGAGCTGCTCCCCTATGGCCAAACGCTCAATTCGGACCTGCACTGCCAACAACTGGACCGCTTGAATGCAGCACTCATGCAGAAGAGGCCATCTTTGATCAACAGAGGCCGAATTGTCTTCCATCAGGACAACGCCAGGCCACACACATCTTTGGTGACGCGCCAGAAGCTCCGGGAGCTCGGATGGGAGGTTCTTTTGCATCCACCGTATAGCCGGATCTCGCACCAAGTGATTACCACCTATTTCTGTCCATGGCGAACGAGCTTGGTAGTCGGAAGTTGTCCACAAGAGAGTCCTGTGAAAATTGGTTCTCCGAGTTTTTTGACAATAGGGAAGCGAGCTTCTATAAGAGGGCCATTATGAAGTTGGCATCTCGTTGAGAACTCGTTATCGAACAAAACGGCGCATATTTGACTTAAATCGCATTATTAATATATAACCAATTTTATGAACAGTTGAAAATACAATAAAAATACCGCAAGACTTTTTTGACAACCTTTATATTTATGTCAAATCTAAATGAGATGCATGAGGAGCATAACAAAATATATATATAATTATATATTTTCTTCTTTTTTCATAACTATTTCATAATCAAATTTGTTAACGAGTTTTTCATTTGGCTATTCCATCCGAATACATTACGCTACGTTCAAAGATTTGCGTTTTATTTAAAAACTAAACACAACAGATAAATGGACGCGTCGCTTTCCTTTTATTGAATTTATCATTTGTAAGAAATTTGAGCAATTTTTCTTTATTATAACTGAGATATCATGATTTTTTCCTTTTTGAAAATTACCGTTGTATGGGAGGTATACGTTGTTGTCTATAATATCTCGACTCCTTTTTGCTGTTACATGTAACCTTTATGGGAGCAAAATTATAACACCCATGCGAATAAGGGCGCGCTGGTATAAAAACGATCAGCTATTGTGTGATAAGATTAAGAGGACAGACGGTTGGGTAGAAGCTTGGCCTAGACACCTTTTATGGATGCAATCAAAAGTAATATAATCTAACGGGGGACTAAACTTTTGAACTTGCGGCCATCAGAATCAGAACCTCGTATATCACCTTTTGTGGATTCAAATTATTCGCTTTATGCGGGAGTTGTAGAGGTGAGGAAAGGGTGGATAATTTTTAGCGCCTCTTGCGCGATACTCCGCCCTTCGAAGTATACGCTTCAGTTTGCTGCGATACCAAGGATACCAAGAACCATTTGGGCGTGGCCTCTCTACTGGGTCTGATTAGTTTCGCAAATAAATTGTGCCTATTTGGGACTGAGGAAGTTATTTCTTAGCTCTACAATTTGATCTGTGGTCAACGAGTGAATTCATTTTTTGTGAGCAGCCCGTCCAACCTAAACTGTCTCAACCTAATAATTTCTTGCTGATTATAATTCACAGTTAATTTCTTTTTCCAAAAGGTATGCGATTTATTATAATGCACTTTTGCCAAAAGCGTGGTAATCCTGGCAGCTACTTTGATTGATCGATTTGTATGGCTATGCTGAAGATACATACGTGGACAAGAATATTTTAAAAAGCTTCACTTGCCAACAAAATACTTTCGGAAATGACAAAACTTTCGTTTCGTATGTTGTTGTTTGAAAATGAAACAAAATAATTTAAACTTTATAATTAAATAAAAACAAGCTGCATAAGATGAGGTATTGATTACAGAGTATGATGTTTTTGTAGTTGTTGAAAGATGCCACAAGCAACAGCAAGCGCACATAGAGTCAATAGGTAATATTATATAAAGTATAATATGTTTGTTGCAAGAAAAGTTGCAGAGTTTTCTTAACTTTATAACATTTCCAAGCTTTTGTAACATCTTGAAAACAACCAAAAATTTAAGAAAGTTATGCTCGAATATCGAGGTGTGAGCATCAAGAAGATTGCTGTCAATATCTGTTTAAGTGCAGATTTTTTAGCAAAAACGGCATAGCAATACGGTCGTTAAAGAAATGCTTTCATTGTGTAAACCTTTTTTTTGGCAGGCATCAATTTCGGCCAGGAGACAAAGGTTGAAACGAACTAACAATGGTCGGAACGGCGCTTCTCAGATGAGCTTAAACCCAAAATAGTTCGCAAAATCTATTCGAAGCAAGGGTAACCGTTTTCCTTGATTGCCGTTGTCTGGCCCACTCCGAATTCCTTCCTCTTAGCCAAACTATTACAAAGAGTATTATGTGAGCGTACTGAAGAATGTTCGACACTGTAAAAGAGTTTTGAAGAAGGCATCACTTTGAACCGTCTTCATTGTGCGATGAGTGCCGCTTTACAGATTAGTATGTTATGTCTGAATTGATACAATTGCATCTACGTTGAAAGAATTCGATGGTTATCAAAAAAAAAAAATCTTATCAAGACTAAAATGTAGAAGAGGAATCAAATTGCTATCTGTACAGATTTCGAACAACACTTCACCTCACACAAAGAAGGGCGAGGCGTAAAATCCTTCACTGTGAAAGCTAATAATTCATAAAACAGAAATCATTTTTTAGCGCGTGTTTTTCCCAAACGTCTGAAGTGACAGACAGAAAAAGAAGTGGTCGTCCTCGCGTGGTTCGAACCAGTGCAGCCACAAAAACCGTTTGAGAAAGAATTCGCAGACAATTCATTAGAAAGCAGAAAATCATGTCCAGGGAAATGAATGTATCAACCAGATCCATGTTAAGACTAATTAGAGATGATCTCTACATGAAAGCCTTCTGTCACTCAACTGGTCATCATTTTACAACGCGCTTGAAGAAAATTAGACTCGACAGATGCAGGCAGCTTCTTCGGTGGCACGTGATCAACGGCCATGAAAATTTTCTTTTCACAGATGAGGAAATTTTCACTGTTGAAGAAGTTTTTAATAAACAAAACGACAAACTATTTGTTAAAACTTCTAAAGTCGCAAAAAATGTTGTTCCTACGGTTCAGAGTGACCACTCTGTAAAAAGGGGATTAAGACCGGGATGAAAGTGCACCAGGAGGATGTCTTAGAAGACGTGGTGAAGCAGTTGAGCAATACTCTCTTCAATGGAGAGCGTTGAATCTTCCAGCAAGATTCCGTTCCTGCCCATAAGGCAAAAACCATCCAGCAGTGGCTAAGAAACAATATTTCTGGGTTGATAGCCGCATAATATTGGTCGCCTGGAAGTCCAGATCTGAATCCATTTAACTATAGTTTATGGGCAGAATTGAAAAACATGGCCTGACGAAGAGCTTACAGAAATTTGGAAAGTCTCAAACAATCTTTGAAGCGAGCAGCGACGTCAATATCCATAGAAACTGTGCTGCAATAGCCGAATGGCTTATTTGTTTGAAAGCTTGTGCATAAGCAAATGGTGACCATTTCGAATAAAAACTTATGTAGCTTGCCTCAAAAAAATCCTGTTTTTATTGGCTTGAATTTGTTCTTCTGAATTCGTAAGATTGAATCAACAAAAGAGGGGAAGTTCTCAAAAGTTCCTCTGAAACTTGCCTAATATCAGAAGAGAGCGCATTGAACATTGGGAGTTATACCAGTTTTACGAAGTATAACCATATTCGCTAGCGGCGAAGTTTGCACGATAACTTTGTTATTGCTTTCACATGCTAATTTTTCTCGCACAGAGAAGTGGCGAATCGAATACTCCTAGTATGGCATAGTATTTTCACAGTTTCGTCATATCGAAACGAATATATGACGATTCGACTTGTTCACCCTAGCGTCATACATAACTCAAGTAACAAAAAAAAAAGTTTGTAGTTGCTTTCATTAAAATTTTGATTGTTAAATACCATATTAAAGTAGCGTGCATACCAAATTCACGCGACGAAGACGACGTCTTTGTGTTTCTAGCTCTTCCTTCAAAATCGTGAAAGGAATAGGCGTAGGAGGTACAGGCTTTCTTATTTGATTTTGTCTCTTAGGTGTAATTGAAAATGTTGCATGAGAATATTTTTCTTTAACATATTAAACTATGTTTACAAACTTTTTACAAACATTTGTTAATTTTCTAACATATTCAATTTGCATCTATTACTTTTACAAGTACAGGGTCCGCCATATAACTTTACGGAATTAAAAATGCTATAAAAAAGAAACTACTCAATATTTTTCCAAACAGTTTTTTTTTATTTTGAAGTACAGTAGAGCCCCGATTATCCGAAACAATTGGTGCAGAGGGTGTTCGGATAATCGATTTTTCGGATAAACGGACATTTGCGAAATTCCAGTTCTTTGTTGAGGGTAGGGTAATAAAACATGTCATTGGATTAGGAATACATATTATTTATGTAATGCTTTTTAATGATACACTGGAGTGCAGTACATATTATGAATAGTCACATACACATTTAAGTAGGGATTGCACACACGGTACATAAATAAATACATACATATGACTAAACATGTTTTTATAGTACAAAACTAATCTAAAAAAAAAGACGAACATATTTGTTTGCTTAAGTTTTGAGACTCGTTTTTTTGCCGCCAAATCTCTTAGGCGTTTTAAAGACTGCACAGAATCGCATTCGTCTTGGTGTCCCAACCATTTAATAGCGGTCTCAAATCATTTAAAGGCTTCTTCATTGGACAGACATTTTTCAGCTGAGACGATGTCATCACTAATTTCGTCTGCATCGTCGTCATCTTCAAGAACTTGAACCTGTGCTATTATATCGTCGCCTGTCAACAATTCGTAGCCAGGATCATCCTGGTCAAATTCTAGCCATTCATGCACGGTTTCTTGCTCACATTCTTCAAATCATGAAACCTCTTTCATCAACTCAACCATTTCTGAAACAAAGTTTTGTTGGTTCTTCAGATGTAAGGCTAGCTTCGGATTCAACTGCTGGACAAAGCATCCTTCAAGTTAATACCTTTGTAGATTTCAAGAATTGTTTTATCTTCCTCTTGGCCGATTAGGACACTACGAAGCAACGCTTTTCTGTAATAACGTTGGAAGGCTTCGAACATCCCCTGGTCCATAGGTTGAACGACTGAGGTAACATTGAGTGGCAAAAAAATCACCTTAAATTTTCCATCTTCTCTCTCAAGTGAAAGGTTTAGTAAAAGTTTTTTATTGGTGATTGATAATTCTCCAAGTCTTGAGGGATGACCAATAAAACATTTCCAGTGTCTACAGTTTCTATCTGATGTTTTTTAACCTCTGGAATGAATACAGCGTCATACCACTCGATAAATACTTGAGTGTCCATCCTGAAATTAATGAGAGATTGCCCGTTCGATGCGCGTTCGTTTCGCGGCACGATAACACCACCGACGCTGTTATATTTAGGAACTGCGATACTAACTTAAATTCATAAAGCGCGTTACAGAAAGCAAGTATGTACATATGTACAACGCTGTCAATACCTATGAATCATGTTCTAAATATAACATGCTATCGATGAAGACACGGAAAATGTCAAAATCATGACGTTCCCTTGCGTCGCTCTCTGAGTCATTTCTATTAAACGTTTCTATTTCATTTGTACATACTTTTTTTATTTTTTATATCCGAAAAAGGCGTCATATTTCCTTTCGGTTAACCGACGTTTCGGTTGACCGGCTTTCGGATAATCGACGCTCTACTGTACAATCCTTCCGGTTAATGATGGAACACAACTTCATTCAGCCGAACCAATTGGACTTCGTACGGCGTCATACCAAGGTCTTTACGCAAAATTCGTCTCAATGATGTCTCCGAAATGTCCAATTGTTGAGAACGACGGTGAACTGATGTTCCTGGTGATTCACGAACACTCTTGGCCACAGCAGCAATATATTCGGGTGTACGCACGGTTTTTGGTCGGTCACGCGTTGGTTTGTCAATAAGCAACCCAGTTTCTCTTACTTTTTTCGCAAAGTAATGCACATACGCTTCATTCGGTGCTTTTCTTCTTCCCATTGCCGTACGTAATTTTCGCACACATTCTGCAACATTACCATGATTTTCAAAGTAATGTCGCAATATTTCCCAGCGTTTTTTGAGCATATTCACAACCATTTTCGTTCAGCGGAAGAATAAAACTAATTTCCTGTCAAATCAGATGACAGCTAAGTGTTACCATTCTTCAAATAATACCTAGTTCAAATCCGTAATGATAGATGGCGGGCCCTTTATATGAATGAACCAATTAATTTTAAGCAGAAACTTGATTCTTCCACGTAATGAAAACGGAGCTCGGTACAAGTTTCGAGGCTGTCGCAAGTATTGACGTGTTTTTTCCATGCAAATTAGAATATTTTTTTTTTACTGATAGCAATCCAAGTTTATTTATTATTGTATATTATTATTATATCATATTATATTAATTCATTATATTTTAAAGCGATAAGATTCATTTGAAATTAAAGAAATTTTCGATTAGGATTTTTTTTTTTTGTACACACTCGCTTATTCAGTACCCCACTGTTTCTAAGCCTCTGCAGTGTCATAACATCGCTTAAGCAAGCAGTGCTTTGCTCTGCCCAATCCAATCATATATTGAATGCTGATATTGCCTCCTCCGATGTAATTTTATTTGTATTTAGCATCACGTTTCTTAGTTCCTTCTCCGACTATTTCGTCGTCTTCATTACAGTATTCTTCATTTAAAGCGGTGGGTTACGAATGAGGTTCAACAATGCATTGCTCGATTTCAGATTGGTAGACTTGCTGGTTCTACTTTCCAAAGCAATGCTGCAATGAATTGCTTGATGTAATCGTAACTCCGAAAGAGGAATGATATCGTCACAATCCCAGTCAGACACTTTTTCAAACAGTTTTTGAAACTATGACGGAATTGAAGCTGCAGGAAGGAGCATCTCATGCACTAGCTAAAAAGCATATTGCATTTTTCAAGTCGATATTTCGCAGTGAATCCTCGATAGCTCCTCCACAAGCAGCAATCTGACTTACTAGGGATTTTTGTAGTTCAATTTAATAAGCCTTATAACATTTTGGGATGTGTTGCATGGGCTGTGTTGCAGCCATACAGGATGAAAGCACATTGCCGATAGTTGGCTGTCGTAGCTCGCCTTCTTTGGGATGGCATGGAGTATTATCAATTAGAAGAAGTGCCTTTTCCGAAAGATTTTGCCCATGAAGGAACTCTTTTGCCTGCTTATTTAATACATTTTTTATTAAAACAGGATTTTTTGTTTTGACAAAAAATTAACATACCTCAGGAACAAATGTTCTGTGAAACCATTCTTCAAATAGAGTTACGGTAATCCAAGCAGTTGTATTTCCTTTGTGGACAACAGGTATATCAGTAAAATTTTTTAATGAACGGATGCGCTCATTTCCCAATTAACCATTATTTTTACTTTATGATTTTCAGTAGGCATTTGTACAAGCAAGGAACCTTATTCTTACCTTGCTGATTTTATGCTCCGGAGCCGAGGTTTCTTTTGAGTATATATAAAGGGTCCGCCATATAACTTTACGGAATTAAAAATGCTATAAAAAAGAAACTACTCAATATTTTTCCAAACTGTTTTTTCATTTTGAAGTACAATCCTTCCGGTTAATGATGGAATACAACTTCATTCAAATGGCTGCCTCGGCTAGCCATGTACCATCCCATACGATCTGTCCAATTTTTCAACACATTTTCGATTATATGCTGCTGTATTTCAGCTATGACATCGCGTATGTTGGTCTTCAGTGCATCAATTGTTGCTGGTTTGTTGGCATAACACTGGTCTTGATCGGCTTTTCTTCGAGTGCGTGCGGGTTTTCTGAGCCCCAAATGCGGCAATTTTGCTTGTTAACATACGCGCCGAGATGGAAATGAGCTTCATCCGAAAAGATGATTTTTCGGTAAAAGTCTTCATCTTCTTCAAGTCGATCCCAAGCCCATGAAGCGAAGCAAAAACTCATTGGGTGGTCGGTCCTTTGAGCGTATACACAACCATTTTCGTTGAGCGGAAGAATAAAACTAATTTTCTGTCAAATCAGATGACAGCTAAGTGTTACCATTCTTCAAATAATACCTAGTTCAAATCCGTAACGATAGATGGCGGGCCCTATATATATATATATATATAATTGGCGCGTACACCCTTCTTGGGTGTTTGGCCGAGCTCCTCCTCCTATTTGTGGTGTGCGTCTTGATGTTGTTCCACAAATGGAGGGACCTACAGTTTTAAGCCGACTCAGAACGGCAGATATTTTATGAGGAGATTTTTCATGGCAGAAATACACTCGGAGGTTTGTCATTGCCTGCCGAGTGGCGACCGCTATTAGAAAAATATTTTTCTTTAATTTTGGTGTTTCACCGAGATCTGAACCGAATGGTAGTCACGCACCAACCCATTCGGTTAGGGCGGCCGAATTTCTTTTGAGTGCAAACGAGTTTTAACGGGTAAGAGCTTTCAAAATGAGCCAGATTTATAGGCATTGTATATCTGCTCTTTTGCCAAATTTAAATCCATAATTATTTTGATCTGCAAACCAATTGAATAACGCCTTACGGATTGAGATCGTGTAACATACTTATATATTAACTGTTAATTTGTTTAACAATCGAGTTTCTACTGCATAAAATAATTATTTTTGTTATAATATTCTCAAAGTTTTATGACAGCACAATATATTTGTATATTAACATTTTTAAATGAAAAAGGAATACAATTTTACAGCTTGGCGGGAAATCTTTAATTTTTTTTTGTTTTAGAGAAATCATTTCTTACAATCTTTTCCTATTTTCATTGGTTCATAAGGTAATATTTTAGTTTATTGCTGAACAGTTTATTGCGCTGAAAATTCGCTGACACACTAAGTGACATACGAGATAACACACGGCGATCAAATAATACATATGTACATACTCGCATGTGTGTAGTGTGCCGTATGAAAAAAATATGTAAGAGTCGGTTATTGAGGTTGGCAGTGCTCGACAAAGGGCCAACCGCCAACGACGAGTAACCAGCAAAATATCGGCCACTTTGCTGGCTGCTAAAAGCCATTTATTTGTAGCATCCAACACGCCTACTCATGCCATGCGCCCACAGCACACGCTGCTGGCTAGCTACACTCAATACTAGTTATGTTTACCATGCGAAGTCTGTAAAATCTCGTGCGCTCTTATGTTCTTGGCTGTTGTGGATGTTTACTCATGTATGCGCCCATGTGCGCTTGTGTAGGTTTATGTGATTCTATAAGACATAATTTCCATATGAATGGTGATGCGTTTATAGCGGTGTGCCCATGCTACTCTGTGCATCACTGAGGCTGTGTTGCATTTGCTGGTGGAGAGTTTTCATTAACCTAGTCACAGGTCATTCCACTTGCGATGCAAAAATGGTTGGCTGGTTATTGGTATTCAACCATTGTACTATGGATGTCTCTCCGAGCAACTGTGTAACGCATTTTGGCATGGACCAAAGAATATGGTGTATGTTTAAAACATAAACACATAGTAATAAAAATATATATACTCGTGTGTATGTATGCATAACAATTCGTGTGAGTGCCTTTTAAGTAGTGACTTCAGGAAGAAAAGATTATTGGATAGACACATTGCAGGTATGCAGTACATACTCGTTCGTACATACATATGTACCTACCGCCACACTTGTGCATCTAAGTTGGTTAGTTGGCACTCATAGATGTATCTATCGCTTGGTGTTGCATCTGCGGGAAATACTTTTGGACAGCTCAGCGCTTAAGGGCTTTAAGTAGGCTACTTGTGACTATATGCAACTTTGTCTGAATGTACATACAATAGAAATGCATTCCAAGCATTTATTCTTCTTGTGAATAACTTTACTTTCGCTTTTCTTAGTTTGCTGCTCTATTTACCGGGAAGTGATGACTACGAGTATTGGCTTTTCACTAGTAGGTGCTTAGCAAGGCATTGTACTTCTTAGCATTTTACAAAAGGCTTTAAATGCCAGGTGTATTCTTAAAGTGCAGCGAAAATGAATTAAATTACTAATGCTCTAAAAAGGTTTTTATTTTCAGTCCCTCCGGGACCACATCAATGTTGCTACAATTTAAGAAAGAAAACGAGTGAAAGAAAACTCATCAGTGATTGGAGAAACAATGAAATATTTTTAAAACAGATTTTATGATGGGTCCAAAATGGAAGACGGCATTGCCGGGGTTGAAATTATCGGACCGCACTTCAAGGATACAATTGCAATTTGAAAAACGACTTTCATTTTTCAGGCCGAGGTCCACGCCTCAGATCTATGTGCCAGGGAATGTCTTCGTAGAGGCACGAGTGGTGTCAATATTAATATTCTCTCTGATAGTTAAGTAGCTCTAAAATTGCTAGATAGCTTCCTATTTCAATCCAGGTTGGTCTGGGAATGTTATTTTGATGTGGGTACCGGGGCATGAGGGGCAGGAAGGGAATAAAAATGCGGGAACTTTAGCGAAAAAGGGTGCAAACACTCCCTTCATTTGTCCTGAACCTTTCTGCGGGGTAAATAGCAGTTTCAAAATCGTTTTTTTAAAGGCAATCCTTAACTTCAGCAGAAAAAACATACAAACCTACTAACGGGGCATTGCAAACTCAATTACCACATGAAAAAATTTGGTGTGGTAAGACCACTTAAAAATAAGAACTATACTGCTCTGAGGCTTTTGTAAGAAAAGTTGAAAGCGAAAAAGAAAAGCCCGTCAAAATAAAAAGTCACACGACTTCAAGAGTTCTTTAAAAATTTTTACTACTGACGATGCTAATATGCTTTGGAATTTTTCTGAGTTCGCAGGTGACCGATCCACGTAAAGTGATGCAACTATTTCGGAGATTGTCGTAAATTTTTGAAAGTTTTTATTTGTAGGCTTGAGTGTAATAAGAAGTAAGCTCAATAAATTAAAAGGAGAAATATAATTTAAAGATTTATTCAATGTTGAAAATTTTGGTAAAGAATTTTTTTAAGTGAAATAATAAAGTGAAAGATAGGAAATGACTGTACCCCAATATTTCCGCGAAACCTCAGTAAGGCCAACTAATAGCTATGAGATGATGTAAATAAATTACTGCAAAATCAAAGGGGTGAGACACATTGCTTTATTGTGCCTTTAAACGGTAGCTCGTATTTCCTCTTAGTTAAACACCAAATTTAAATTTTTGAAAAACGCTGCTTTTAGAAATATATGTAGTATTATATATAAATATTCTTCCACAAATGGAGGGACCTACAGTTTTACGCCGACTTCGAACGGCAAATGGGTTTTTTATGAGAAGATTTTTTATTGAAAAAATTCCCTCGGCCTACCAAGGGGCGACTGCTATTAAGAAAAAAAAGTTCTATCCTTTTGGTGCTTTATGCACGGAGATTCGAATCTACCCACTTCCGAACGCACTTCGTCTTCTTCTTGAGTGACGAGGTAACCGCTTAAGCTATTTTGGCCAAGTTTAACAAAGCGCACCGGCCATTACTTTCTCGTGCTAACCGGCGCCAGTTGGAAACACCAAAGAAAGCCAAGTCCTTCTCCGCCTGACCTTTCCAATGCAGAGGAAGCTGCTACCACCAGCTGACACCGCATCGAATACTTTCAGAGCCGGATCGTTTGGATCCATTCCATGTGGTGAAAGCTCCTGTAAAGCTCATACAGCTCATTACTCCATCGCCTGCGATAGTCGTCATTCATAACGTGCAAAGGTCCAAAAACCTTCCCTGCTTTGGCATAATGCCTTTCAAATTGACCAATGCACTTGAACTAACTAAACTGTCATAAAGGTCATGTCACAATAGAGAAGTTGCTGAAGATGTCGGCATATCGGCTTATCGGTTAGCTCATGCCAACCAATCTTTTCGGAAATTTTAGGCATGAACAATTTTGACCAAAAACAACGTCGCATGAGCATCCTTCAGGAATTGTTGAATGGCGTCAACGATGATCCAGATTTGCTTAAAAGGGTCATAATCATGGGTATATGGTTATGACATCGAAACAAAAGCCCAATCGTCGCAATGGAAGAGACCAGGAGAGCCAAGAGTCGATAACAGGAAATCGCCGAACACGCAAAACACTTATCTTATTTATGCCTTTCGAAAACAAACTAAAAATGCTATATTGCTAAAACCGAGAACATATCTGACATAATAATCGAAATTCGAATGTACGTAGTCCGCGAAATTGAAAATTCGCCTTAAAAATAAAAATAAATTAAAAAAATGTCAAAAACATTTTTGTACATCTAACAAAAACCGAAAAGGGCGGTATCGACATCGATGACTGTCAAAGCATAGTTGATAATGGCAAACTGTGTTGACATTTCAGTCCAGTAAGGTTTGGCAAGTCATCATAAACAACCCTTCCAAATTTTGGAAATTTACTTCGATACAAAAAAAATATGTCCTTATGGCTTTCAAAATGAGGAATAAGTTGCTGTTACGACGAACACTTCCGAGCCATACTGACTGATTTTTTGTTTCCACAAAATAATCAGTTAAACATCGTCGGCATTTGGTTCCAAGAAGACCGCGCAACTTGCCATACAGCATGCTTAACAATCGATTTATTGTAATATTCAAGCCACCATTGACGCAATACGGCCAGATATATTAGAAAAAGTAATCAAAAATTGGATTTATCGAGCGGACCATTTAACTCGTAGCCGCGACATTAAATTTAAAAAAAATAAATGCCATGAAATTAACTGCCAGATTATAATAAAAAAAATTCTGTCCAACAATATTTCTGCTTTGTAATATCATTTTGAATGTGCAAGTTATTAAATAAGTTCCGATACTTACCTGTCCATACATAAGTTTCTTTATGTTTTGCGTGCAGAGTTATGCGACAAAGAAATTTTAAGTTGACGCAAAACTGGATCTTATAATTATTTTATTATATAAGTATATTCACGTCATATTCAAAGAACACATTTCGTGTTGCAGATCATTTTATTTGCCCTCTATTCGCCTGTGGTTATGTATGTTTTGTTTTTCACATTGAGTCTCCGAACGGAATTGGGAAAGTAAGCCAAGAAAACATTCTCAGACACAAAAACTAATATACCCCAAAAATTATTATATGGTAAAGGCATCACACATGGACAAATTTTGATTGTTTACTTATTTATTTATTAATGAAAATTTATTTTTTATAAAAATATATTTTATTCTTTAACAAAGAGCATAATAATCTAAGTTTCAAACTAAGTACAAGATTTATAAAAATTCGGAAAATAATCATCATTATTTTTCTATTTGTTTGAAAAAATTTGGGCACGCAGCTCCCCAGCCCATGCAATTTTATTACAATAAAGTACAAGTCTAAAGTCGCTGTTGTTCACTTTCCACTACAATTTTTATGTTTGTTTTAGCGTACATATCATACAACAGAGCCCAAAATTAAAAACATAATATAAATGGTGTATCCAAAAAAAAAATTAAAGACCCCAATTGAATTAACCAATTCTCCTACCTTTCTAATCACAAATGTTTTCGATGCTATACTAAAATTTGGATATTTTTCTAAAGTATTGAAAAGATCGGATATTAATCTAATTGCGAAAACAGGAAAGGATGCTTTCGATGCTTTCTGAAAAGGTGCTGATATCTAAAATAGTAGTCATGAGAAACTCGGAACTGTCTACCTAAAACACACCTACGCACCTGGTTACCTACAAGCGCTGAGATAAGATTGATTGAGAGATAAAATTAGTATTTAGATTTCGAAACTTTTATCAAAAGCTTAGAAATTAGAATGAATGCATTAAACTTTTTTTTTTAAATTTGTATGCAGATATGGTCAACTAAATAGAGCCAACATACTATTTTGTGTTTGTGCTACTCTAGTTTTTGGATAGCGATAAGAAATTTATTGTTAACGCATAATCCCTTCAGCAATGCTTTTCTAAAATTAATAATATACATCGGACGTTATTGATGGACATGAGTTAAAGTCAGCAGGAGCGCTCACTAGGTTTTATGTAGAATGGATCACATTCAGCACACTGATTTCATCCACAGAATATGGCATTTCGTACTTTAATGCGTTGCTCCCAAAAGAAAAAAACACGCGCTTAAAAGTAGGCAACAATTCTAATTCCAGTTGGAGTACCGCAGTGGTAATAGTAGTGGTAAAAAGGTATCATTAAATGGGTGATATGGTGACGGTAGCGGGGTGAATTGGGCTGATGGCAACAATAGGCAAATGTCCTGAAAATCAAACGAATACTTTGAAACAGTTTAATATGTGCAAGTGAAAAAGCAAAGCGAAGCAACAGCAGCAACAGTGGCAGCGAGCGCAACTATAAAATCAACCGCAAGAAGAAAAAGCGTAACAACAGAGGAAAAAGGCAAAATTATCGTAATGGTTTCTTAGCAGCAGCATCAACTTGACTTGAGTCGACGAATGAAATGGAATGGTTGAAATGGAATGCGATGTGACGCATTGGTATGAGAGTACTTGTGGATGCTTGCAAATGGTTGGATGCAGAGCAGAGGTATTGTAAATTCAGGATAGAGCTTAACTAGTGGAAGTTGAATGGGGTGGTGGGATGCTAGATGATAAGCAGTGATAGCAAAAAAAAAAAACATGTAAACAAATGTTTATAGGTACATATCTGCCTTCAATGCTGCTCTGTGTAGTACATTAATGTTTATGTTTGTATATTATATATTTATGTATGTATGTAAGAACACATTTCGGTACCTACATATTGATTAATGCAAGTGAAATTGGGTTGAAGCTGTGTGATGTTCTTCCTACTATCATTTAATATTATTTTTGTTTTTTTTATTGTTGGTCGTATTTGGGCCTGTTTAGTGGGCCATACCACTGCCTCATATGTTCGGTTTTTATTGAGGCCACAAAAAAGACGAATAGAGCGAACAAATAATAGCGTGAAATATATTTACAGACTAATACATGGCATATATTTGCACGTAAGAAGGAATATTAGAGACCGTTTCTCATCAAAAAACTAATCACTGTGGCCACAATGTGTGCGAATGGCCTTGCTGCGAGCTAACAGCATGCACGCAACAAACACCAGCGAACAGAAAACAACACCACAAAATCGCAAAAAACAACAACAATAATATTAATGGTCATTGCCGACTATAGGTGTGTATTTACTTACACATACATATGTGTGTGTATTAATTAACTCATCAAAACCCCCAAAACATGTAATGTTTGATTTTCCTCGTTGATTTTTCACACATCAACGCACAGCGCGATGACATAAACTGAACCACGATGGTAATAATACACATACAAATACGTACGTACATACAAAAATACATATTTATCTATAGATGCGTGAGTTATCTCTACAAAACGAAGAGCTTCCTTCAAGTGTTAAACTGACAACAACTAACCGTTGTGGGCAGCAAACTTGGGTTGTTTTTGTTTTTATAAAAAATGTCTTTTGTGTGGTTTTTGCGCGTAAGGCGTGAAATTTTCGACTGTTTGCACAAGCAAATAAGCGTTTTTCATAACAAAAATAAACTTCACACAAACTTTAAATGTACTCTAATTTCAGTAACAAAACTTCAAACTTTTCGTAGTATGCGTCGTATGCACATTTCTTTACCTCGTTTTCGAGTCCTTTGCAATTCACAGCTGCCGCAAGCTATGATTCTTCTAATACATCTGCCTCTTTGTGTGCTGTTATTGTCCTTAAAAATTATGCATGAATAGATGTGTACAAGTATGAGTGCAGCATGCTTTTAGGAATGTACATAGTAGTGTTAGTAATGCTGTGTACTTTTTACACAATTTCTTAAAATTTTCACTTCCTTTTCATTCTACATGAAATTTGACACAAAACGCGTTGTACACGCGCTCAACCGCCTTACACGTGCATTCTGCTAAATATCCCGTTACCGACTGAGCGAACGCAGAGCGTCCGAAAAGTCATGGTTTACGAAGCATTGCATTATATCAACAGTAGTAGTAGTGGTAGAGGAAGAAGAAGAAGCATCTGTAGCAGTAGCAGGAAATGGTTATGGAAATTTCTCAACAGTGGACCAACGAATTGGTGAAGTCGTGTAACAGTAGCACAGTAAGAGCACAGTGGCACCCGAACGGCTAAAGAAAAACAAAGCGCCCAGCCAACCACTTTCGTTATTGGGAGAGTTGAGAAAAATTGAGGTTGAAACAAGAGTGAAAGTTGAATAATGACAGCGCGTGAGCTGTGCAGAATGAGTGTTGAAAAGTAGTAATGGCCATTTTAGAAAGTATTCGGTTCTAAATCCTTACACAAAAATAGAACTGCTCGAACTTTTGGTGGAAAGGCAAAAAAGGAGAATTAAATATCAAAACATTAGCTTTTAACGAAAAATTAAAGGGATTTTTATTTAATTAATTCCATTATCAATATTTATATCAATATACGTAAAATAAATACAGCGCACTCTCCGTATTCTCGACTACCTATGTATTATAGTGACGACCAGTTATCGCAATGGCTTATTTTTTAACATTGCCAATCTACAATTAAGGAAAGGTCTTCTGATAGAGCGAAATGTTTGATTAAATTGTCTGACGTTTGCTTCTATCATATGAATCTTCGCAAAGCTTGAAATCTGCTAGTCCAATGATGAAGTTTTGCTTCCGTCAGGTCTTGGCGTTGGGGCAAAGCCCGAGTTTCTTTAGATATGCCAGATCTTGCGTTTCTTTAATTCTCAACTCGCATTTATTGACGTCAGTATTTATCTGAAGAGATGCTATCCTTTTCGATACGCGGAGATTCCTTTGGTACTGCAATTTCCGTAATCAATGTAGAACTATCATTGAATCCGATAACATCACATAGTCAAGTGCCTGCGATTCTATGCTCCTCACAACGCTCAAATACAGCCTACCTATAAACTCAGCAGCAGCGCACTCAAGTTTAGGAACCGTTGTGGTCTTCAGTGGCACAAATCTAGCCTTAAAAACTATCAACTCAAATCTCATTTTTCCAACTTAAACATTATTTTCATATAAATCCCTGCCCCGAGGCTTTTCTCGGATGCATCCGCAAATCAATGCAACTATACTGCTTTTCACAACGCGGTACCCTAAATCGTTCTAGATCAGTAATATCATATCTTTACAAAAATCTAACCATTTATTTTAATATTCCGAGGAACCCGTTGGTGGCATTCCATGCTCACTTTCCATAAATCTTTCCAGAGGAACGAAATCTGACAAATTTTGGGGTCCCTCTCTACTTCCCCTTACAAATAGAAAAATTATTTTAATACGGTTTCTTGGCAGCTGCTCAAACTACTAGCACTTTTTATTGGAATTTCCATAACAAAGCGTAACCATCCCGAAAATACGTGCCTATAAATATCTGCTTAATCTCCTCCAATCCCCAAAACCGCGAGAAGCTTGATATTCTTGCTGGACTAAGCCATGAGACCTCAATGCCATGGGACATGATGCTACCTATAATCAATTTTTTGAAACACTTCAAGACTGAACTGGGCATTAAAAATATTTTGGAAGGGTTATCTAGAACGAACACGATAAGCCATGACATGATGACAATTATGTGCAGCGTCAGGTGCCTGCGTACAGGGGCAAAGATAGACGGAAGGGCTAGGCAAGAATACAACTTGAAAGCAACTACAATAACAGAAACGTGGCTATCCTTACTGGTAGCTAAGCAATAATCAATACTCTCAACTCTTTCCCGGTTTCATCAAAACTGGTGCTGGAAAGTCTAAATAAGCGGAACATCTTAGGCCAGAACAATCAAGCACGCATCCTATGGATTCCACAGGATCTACTGAGAACGAAATGACAGGTAAATTAGCCAGAAAAGGGGCAGCTTCCCGATTTATAGGTGTAGAGCCATTTTGTGGTCTGGAAAAGGTAACTTCTCCTCTCTTATTCAGGAAGTACAGTAGGTTCTGTTTTTATGCGGCTTTTTTTTATGCGGTTTTGAAATAGTGCGGTTTTTTTTTAATTAAAAAATGCATGTAGACCTATCGGGAATTGTACATATAAACAAGATTCTAAACCAGCTAAGCAAAAACTCATCACAGATTACATCAGAAATGCTAACCCTACAAGTATGGAACCGCCTGCATCATCATCTTGATCAGACGTGTACATTTCCTCAAGTGACGAAAGTGATTTTATGCCAAATCCTAAACGAATGCGCAACATGTGGGTATTGTCTGGTTCTATTTCTGACGTAAATTTATTTTTTGATTCTGACGTTTCTTAAATAAAGATATAATTTTCAAAAATACAATATTTTGTTTGTGCGATTTTATTTAATTATTTCAGATTCATGCGGTCTATGGAACGTATCTATAGTTATAATATGGGACTAGTGCCCTTTTTTTATGCGATTTTATTACATTATTTCGGATTTATGCGGTTCTTAGCACTTTTGAAACGGGTCTATAGTTTTACTATAGAACTGGTAGCTTTTTTTGTGCTGTTTTTTTATGCTGTTTCTTGCGGAACGTATCTAACGCATAAAAACAGAATCTACTGTAATACATAAAAAACATACTGGGACAGTCTACCGGACTTCGAGCAATCAAAATCTATAACAGGTAGATTTAACCTAAACCGATTTAAAGATTGTATGGTCTTAAATAAGAGTTTCAGAATCATCACATTACTGATGTAGATGGAAAATGATAGTGTAAGATGATACTAACCTGGGAACTCACTCCCATGAAACTTGCAAGTTCAGTAGAGAGGAAGAAAAAGCCGCCAAACATGTACAAGCAAATATTTTATCTCATTTTTCCAACTTAAACATTATTTTCATATAAATCCCTGCCCCGAGGCTTTTCTCGGATGCATCCGCAAATCAATGCAACTATACTGCTTTTCACAACGCGGTACCCTAAATCGTTCTAGATCAGTAATATCATATCTTTACAAAAATCTAACCATTTATTTTAATATTCCGAGGAACCCGTTGGTGGCATTCCATGCTCACTTTCCATAAATCTTTCCAGAGGAACGAAATCTGACAAATTTTGGGGCCCCTCTCTACTTCCCCTTACAAATAGAAAAATTATTTTAATACGGTTTCTTGGCAGCTGCTCAAACTACTAGCACTTTTTATTGGAATTTCCATAACAAAGCGTAACCATCCCGAAAATACGTGCCTATAAATATCTGCTTAATCTCCTCCAATCCCCAAAACCGCGAGAAGCTTGATATTCTTGCTGGACTAAGCCATGAGACCTCAATGCCATGGGACATGATGCTACCTATAATCAATTTTTTGAAACACTTCAAGACTGAACTGGGCATTAAAAATATTTTGGAAGGGTTATCTAGAACGAACACGATAAGCCATGACATGATGACAATTATGTGCAGCGTCAGGTGCCTGCGTACAGGGGCAAAGATAGACGGAAGGGCTAGGCAAGAATACAACTTGAAAACAACTACAATAACAGAAACGTGGCTATCCTTACTGGTAGCTAAGCAATAATCAATACTCTCAACTCTTTCCCGGTTTCATCAAAACTGGTGCTGGAAAGTCTAAATAAGCGGAACATCTTAGGCCAGAACAATCAAGCACGCATCCTATGGATTCCACAGGATCTACTGAGAACGAAATGACAGGTAAATTAGCCAGAAAAGGGGCAGCTTCCCGATTTATAGGTGTAGAGCCATTTTGTGGTCTGGAAAAGGTAACTTCTCCTCTCTTATTCAGGAAGTACAGTAGGTTCTGTTTTTATGCGGCTTTTTTTTATGCGGTTTTGAAATAGTGCGGTTTTTTTTTAATTAAAAAATGCATGTAGACCTATCGGGAATTGTACATATAAACAAGATTCTAAACCAGCTAAGCAAAAACTCATCACAGATTACATCAGAAATGCTAACCCTACAAGTATGGAACCGCCTGCATCATCATCTTGATCAGACGTGTACATTTCCTCAAGTGACGAAAGTGATTTTATGCCAAATCCTAAACGAATGCGCAACATGTGGGTATTGTCTGGTTCTATTTCTGACGTAAATTTATTTTTTGATTCTGACGTTTCTTAAATAAAGATATAATTTTCAAAAATACAATATTTTGTTTGTGCGATTTTATTTAATTATTTCAGATTCATGCGGTCTATGGAACGTATCTATAGTTATAATATGGGACTAGTGCCCTTTTTTTATGCGATTTTATTACATTATTTCGGATTTATGCGGTTCTTAGCACTTTTGAAACGGGTCTATAGTTTTACTATAGAACTGGTAGCTTTTTTTGTGCTGTTTTTTTATGCTGTTTCTTGCGGAACGTATCTAACGCATAAAAACAGAATCTACTGTAATACATAAAAAACATACTGGGACAGTCTACCGGACTTCGAGCAATCAAAATCTATAACAGGTAGATTTAACCTAAACCGATTTAAAGATTGTATGGTCTTAAATAAGAGTTTCAGAATCATCACATTACTGATGTAGATGGAAAATGATAGTGTAAGATGATACTAACCTGGGAACTCACTCCCATGAAACTTGCAAGTTCAGTAGAGAGGAAGAAAAAGCCGCCAAACATGTACAAGCAAATATTTTATCAGAGGGAAAATAAAACTCAATAAACGGAACAAATACTTAAATTGATTGAGGAAGTTGGGCTCTGAATCCATGAAGGGGACTTAGTAGCTTTCGGGTCGAACAATAATAGTAGTATTTGCACTATGATCTCTTGCCCTTTTGTTCGGACGGGGGAATCTCAAATTTGATCCATTGCTAAAATCGCTGTACTTTTTATCTAGCTCTTCTGGACTAACACAACCGTTAGCGCAGAAAGCTGCTCCGGTCTCATAATCCATTTGCTGGATCCATGTCCCATGCACAACAATATCAAATACCGTTTCTATCATGGTAATATTAAATAAAATATTTTTCAAACACTTGCACACCTAGCTCTATAAGGTATATATCTCATTGGGCTCATAATAATGCGGAATACGAAATGGAACCCAGTACCGGATTCACCAATCTGTTCCAGCTAGACTGATTGGTTGGGGTTATGAGCTTCAGCTCACTTAGAGCAGGCAAATATCCAAAACTCCGCTGCAATGCATTTACTTGACTCGTACGATGCCATAATCCTAGCACTTGCTTCTTTTTAACAACAAGCGGTTGCTCGTATATCACTACCACGTGTCTGCAGATATTAACCGCAGCAATGCGTAATATTGCCCTTATCTCAAATTGGCTAACTACCAAACGAAATGCATAGATGTACGAGCAATGTACCCTTCCACTTGCTCTTCCACAAACTACAACTCTCAATGCTTATGAATTTGTTTAACTCTAAAATTAATAGCCAGCATAAATTAAATTTGTGAAAAAGCAAGGATGATGAGCTCCGCCAAACATCGAGCAAAGAAGGCGTGTAAGCGCCAATTATACAATAGGTATATACAAGAACATATACATATATGTATAAATCTGGGTGAAATAAAGTTGTTCGCCAGTTTAATTCAAGCGTTTTTTAAATTAATAAAAAACCAACCATAACTGACTTTAAAGTTTTCATTCAGATATTTTGTTTTATGTATTGCTGTTAATGGTCATACGAATTTCTCGCTGTGTGGCAAACTATTTATGTATGTACAGTCTGCGAAAAAAATATAGCAACTCAAAGTTTTTACAAGTTTTGATTATTTATTTATGTTTTAATTTATATTAAATTATTTTTTTTTTAATAAAAATATAGCTCAATTTATAACATTCTAAATACAATATCAGTTCGAGCTTCCAACTTTGTAGAAAGTTTATGAAAAATCGACAAATTTTTATTCAAATTTCTTTATCAGAATTAAATAAAGAAATCAGAATTAAATAAAGAAATTTGGGTATGCAGTTGTATGAGACATTAAATTTTATCGCTGATTGTTGATAAATTTTTTCACTGACGGTATTGCGTATTTTCTACATTTCTAAAAATATTTCAGGATTTATGCAGTTATATTGGAGAAAATGCGCAACACAGACGAGGAAGAAAATTAAAAAAAAAACTGGATTTTTTTAGTAACTTCACCCTATTGTACTAAAATTAAATAGGCTACAAAAAAATATATTATGATTAAAAGTTTTGAAATTTTAATGTGAATTTGTCCAGTTTTTTAATTTTTGTATTCACGTAGAATTTTGGATTAATATGGATTTTTGTTAACATTCAAATTAGAAAAACTAGTCAAATTGCTGAGGTTCTCAATTTTTTTCGCGAGCTATATGTATGTAGAGCCTTTCCTTTAATGATTATTGTCTCGATACCTTTTAATTTTTATATTTCCGTAAATTAAATGAGTCGGTATTGAATTTTTATATGTTTTATTTTTCATTATGAAAAACAAATATACGCAGCATTTTCTAATCATACGTTGTATTCAAACACGTTATTCACATTTACAGTTTCGAAAGCTTTTCTTTTTAGCTTGGAAAGCTTTTTTCAAATAAAGTACTTTATGCAAAAGCTTCTTTAGAACGCTGTTATTTATTTGCTGTTATAAAGTTTGAATAAAATTTCTTAAGTAGCTTCCATGTCTGTAAAGCTTAAAAGCTTTCAAAGTAGTTTCCGGCTGAGGACCTTAATTCTATGAAGAGCTTTTTCTGAGTACTTTACTTTTGTGCGTTTCTTTCTTTGCATTAAGTCGTATAAATTAAAGCTTTAAATTAAATCGACATACAAAACGTGTGTATTGGAAATGAAACTGTTAAGTTTTTAGATGTTGTACTGTAATTTTTTTTTAATGGGAAAAGAACAACGCTTTCAAATTTTGGAAATTTACTTTGAAAAATCTTAATTTGTGCGCGAAGTTCGTAGAGCACTGGGAATATCATCGGTCCTTATTTCTTTCAAAATGAGCAAGAAGCTGCTGCTAGCCGTACTGGTCTCCAAAAATTTATTAGCTAAACATCGACGACATTTGGTTCCAACAAAACGGCGCGACTTGCCATTCAGAGTGTTTAGCAATGGATTTATTCATGCCATCATTGACGCCATATGACCAGATTCATTGGAAAAAGTAATCGAAAATTGGACTAATCGAACAGACCATGTATGTATTATCAGTTTAAGTTCCCAAGCTCTTTAAAAAAAACACCCGATATTAATCATACCTCATTAGTTCATACTAACTACGGAAATTTATATCGCAAATCAATGCTGCATAATCAAAGTCTAGTTAAAAACGGCTCTAAATAAGTTAGAGCATATTTTATGGAGGCCGCCGTAGCTGAATGGTTGTGCGTCACTACCCTTAGGAATTCAGAGAGAACGTAGGCTCGAATCTCGGTGAAAGACCAACAATCAAGAAATAGTTTTTTCTAATAGCCTTCGCCCGTCGGCAGGCAATGGCAAACCTTCGAGTCTTTTTGTGCCATAAAAAAGCTCCTCATAAAAAATATTTGCCTTTCGGAGTCGGCTTGAAACTGTAGGTTCCTCCATTTTGTGGAATAACATTAAGACGCACGCCACAATTACGAGGAGGAGCACGACCAAACACTTAAAAAGGGTGTACACGGCAATTATATACTTTAATTAAAAGCGCACTTTTTCTTAGACATAGTCGACTTAACTAGGGTTGGCTCATTTCGCTTAGAGCCAGCTTGAGAATATAAATATGTGGGCGTGCTGCGAATTCTTACTTACAAACTCTCTTATAGGAAACACTTAAATCTGAAGCTTGCTGATTTTAAAACCGCTATCAATACCACTTGGCTGAAATATATTAGTAATCCTCAAATATGCATTTCTAATAAACTAAACTATTTATTTATAACATGCTCAAGGACGATCATGTTCTGGGCGGCGCAAGCTTGAGGTGGTGACGAATACGGGTTGAGAGACTTTTCTTTATTAAAAAAACTATTTTTTTTGCCACCAAATACTAAATAATATGATTCAGAACAGATTTGATTCCGCAATATTTATACACGCTCCGAGCACACATGCACTTGGCTTACGGTGTTTTATTCTGCCAAGTCACAGGCTTCCTCGGCATCCTTGCCGAGAAGACTGCGCGCCTCGGCTCTCATTGGTGGAAGGATATCTCGCTAATATTTAATATGAAGCCTCTTCATGCTTTTACTTCTGAGTGCTTGTCTATGTTCACACCTGGGTTTTAGACAATCTTAAGAATAAAAAAACTTTCGACTTTTCTGGACTCTGCTGTTAAATAAGAATCTAACGTGCTAACTTAGCACTTAGAGATATTACATATTGCAGTGATGATTTTTCTGCCTGCGCTATTAGCTTATTTTTTCGAGACCTTTAAAGAATGTATGCTGATGAATGTTGCATTTTATAATACAATTTTTGAACCTGAATCCTTTGAATTAAAAATGTACTATCATGCACTTATTTTAAATTATTCCGACTGAAAATATATCAATGTCATAGTCATACGTTTTGCTATTATATGTACGCATTGCATACTTATATAAAAGGTGTTCCAATAACAGGTGTTATTTAGATTAGATTAGAGATGATTAACGATTTTTATGGTCGGAATTGGATTACATTGATCTGGATAACGTTTATTTTCAACAAGACGGCGCTACGGGCCACACAAGCAACGAAACCATTGATCTTTTACGGGAAAAGTTTCCGGACTGTGTTATCTCTCGAAGAGGTGATCACAATTGGTCACCGAGATCTTTGTGATTTAGTACCTTGTGACTTTTTTCTTTGAGGCCACGTGAAAGAGAAGGTCTACGCCAACAGCCGAGGGTCGATTCAAGACCACAAAGATGGAATTCGTGAGGCTATCGAGGGCATAGGGCAGCCACTTTGCAATTCGGTTATGGAAAATTTCTTGTAAGCGTGGTCATTTGCCTGATGATATCTTTCACTATTAACGGCATACCTTCCTCTTTATAATGAAATAAACATCAGATCATTTATATAGCATTTTTCTTTGAATATCAAAATAACACTTCTTATTGGAAAACCCTTTACATAAATATATTTTTAAATTAAAGAGCATAAGAACTAGGTAGGTAGGGAGGTGAAATGGTTAAAGGGCCAGTCTGGCACTCCTCAAGTAGCACTAAAGCGCCGTTTTGATACCATTATGAGACCTCCAACAGGCAGATATCTACAGCCAGCCAGAGCTGTTGATATAATTGAGAAGATTGATGGGATTCAGGTTGGCGCATAAGAACTAAGTCACTAATTTATTTATTGTATGGTAAACGATTTAGTAGAATTGTATAAAAAAATAGGGGCTAAACTATTTATAAATAAAGCGAAATGCTCTTTAGTTTTCAAGTAAATCAATAAACATGAACAAGTGAAGATGAAGAATAAAAGGCTCGAAGCCTTACTTATGATAAGATCATACAATTTTTAGCCGCACTTGCATATAAGTGGAGTGATTGTGACAAACAATTGGTCTTCAGGATTCAAATCTTCTTTGGCCTCTCCAGCAGCTCTCTTCAGTTTCTGATTTAGTTACCTTTATAGTTTCTAATTACTAAAATAAATAAATTTTCATACTAAAATAAAAACTTTAGAACGCAAAGTCTCAAAATTTGTACATATGTAAGTTTTAAAAATTTTATCAAAATTTTCAACTTTTCTTCCATATAAAAAATGTGAGTGTGAACCTTGTATGGAAGAAAAGGAGTGACACTTCGGCGAAAAAAATTTCCAAAAATCAACGTTATTTTGTATTGTATTGACTATTGGACTCCCCTCTGCTTGTTTAAATTAATTGGTAGTTATAATTTTACTTTTCTATTCATTGCGAGACCAGCAGTATTGAGTAGCAGTTGCACCAAAGCAACAAGTACCCGTAAATAAAATAAATAAGTGGATTATTGTCCTCAGAATGACATACAAAAAGTATATCATTATGGTGTTAGGGGAAGTCAGAATTTCCAAAAAATTGAGTTCTTAAAGTATAATATCTTAAAAATATTTTGTGAAAATTTGAAGTGAATTCGACAAATACTTTTCGAGTTATTCAACAAAACTATGTTTTTTGAAATGGTGATCACTGTAACTTAAAAACCGCTTGGTAGATTTCAATAAAGTGTATACTGCTTTTGAAAAACAAAAAAATTAATAATTTTGAAAAAACAAATAAAAGCTTCGATCAGACACAAGATTATCTATTAATAAAACGAATTTCTCTTCTCCGATTGATTTTAGATGAATCTCTCAGGTCTTGTGATGATCACCACAATAGACTTCTGTAGAAACGAACTCCACACAAACAGCGATAACTTTTACAATTATTATTTTTTTTTTTTTAATTTTGCTGAAGTCAAGTCATACTAATGCTATGTTTTTATTTTTGTAAAATAAAGCAGCTGACTAGCAAAAAAAACTGATTGAAAGTCATCATTTTTTCGGGCCTCTAGCTACCCTTATACACGTTCGTCCCTTTGAGTGCTCCACCCAAACATGCTCTGAACAAATTCGATGGAAGGCGGATCAGAGTTTCTTTGCTGTAAAAATAACTTACTATAGTTTGCTAAAGAAAATGCTGGAAAAATTCTAAAAAGTGAAATGATTTTATTTATAATAATATATTTTATAATACATATATGTATATATTTTCCGATGCTAAAGCCACGAGGTGTTATTGTGTTTAGCGTTCCACAACCGGGATAAACAAACTTTTTATTAAATAAAGATCTTCCCTACATCCCTTAAAAATATCACTTTAATCCTTACTCGTTCTTCTGTGGCTTAAGTAAGCCCACTTTCCTGTTTAATCCAATTTCTTGCCTCTTAAGTATAATATTGTAGTAAATAAATAAAATTGGGACGTAAGTAAGCCAATTCTTATTGCTCTAAGGGAAAGTTTAGAAACTAAATGCAGATTTAGAAATGCCCCTGTCAGGCTTTGTATTTTCGATATGCTTCTAGATTTGCAGTATTTCAATAGAGAGTGTCTCTCTGGAATCTTCTTTTTTACAAAGGTATTCTATACGACCACTGTAGACTAATGACTTTGTGCATGAATGCCATTCGGCGGAGCCCGGACTCGAAAATCCACTGTGGGTATAAAACTCTAATCTATGGAAAAGGTTTTTTTCGCCGTTCGAGGGGGGCATTAAACTGTAAATTTCCCCATTTGTTTAAAAACTTTAAGGCATACATATATCACAAATTAAAGGAAGAGCTCCGCCAAACATATACAGATACAAATGCGCATGTATAAGTATACAAGTATTCACTTGTTGTTACATAATTACTTAACTTAACTTAATCTTTTTACAATTTTCGCAATTTTTTATGCAACATTTTTTTCGTTAATTTTTTATAAAAATATTTTATAACAAAACCTTTATAAATCAACTTCAATCCCAACTTTCTACAAAAATCCCAAAAACTTATCATCAAATTTCTTGAATTTTTAATCAGCATCTCCAGAAAACTTTTGAGTATGCAGTTTTAAAGCATATTAAATTTTTGCACAACAAAGTGAATGAAGTGAAGTGAATTTATAATGTTTTTTGCTAAACTAAATACACAATTTTTAGTATTCATTGACATTTCATCATGAAAAGACTTACTACTCAACAACTTTTAAAAATCGTACAATTGAATTATGAATGGCGAACGCTATCGCGCCGTGATAAACTTCTTTTTGACGCTCGAAATTGAAGCCCTTGATCTCCACAACATTTGGTTCCAACAAGGTGACGCTACTTGCCATACAGCCCTTGAAACAATGGATTTACTGCGTCGTCGTTTCGGTGAGCAAGACCAAGACCGTCATTCCTTTGGGCTTTTATTTGGAGGGGGTATGTACAACTAAATGCTTTTTGGATAAACCAGCGTCGATTGAGGCATAGGAAGCCAACATTACTAAAGTTATTCCCGAGATACCGATCGAAGTCCTCCAGTGAGTCATTCATCATGAATGGTTCTATACAAAAAAAAATAAAGATTGACTAACCAATTTGCATTTTCATTTTATTTCAATTTAAAATCCGATACTTCTTTAACTTTCCATTTCCATTACATATTTAACTTATACTTGTATATTCTGCGTATAAGATAATCCGGACCATAAATACGATTTCTATAAAAAAACTCTACTTTAGCGCCACCTTACAATTTTGGTAAGCTTTCAAACTTTCCTTGACATGCCCGCATAAACTTTCCAATACACGTTTAAGCTACAAATAAGCACTCTCTCACTTTCCAAAGTAGGCAAGATGTCAAATAGAACGGCAAAACGTTTATTTGGCAAAACCGGTTTATTTTAGTAAAAATGTCTACTTCTGATTCTAGATAAGTCCCGAACAATCGGAATAAGACTTTTTCATGTTTCTACATGTACGAGGTGTGCTCAAAAAGTATCGCGAATTTTGAATTTTCGCAGGTTGCGTATATTCGAATTTCGATTTTTTTGTGGCGATATGTTGGTACTCATGCCGACGAGTTCCATTTCCAACCCATTTTGAATGTTCAGTTAATTGTTGACAGCTGCTTTGCTTGCACATGTTTCGGCTCGTCTTCGAGTTTTACCTATTCAAAAAGATCTATCAAAGAACCTGTATCAAATTTTGTGTGAAAAGCGAAATTAAGTGCGCGGATGCATTCCGAATGTTGGCTGTGTCATACGGAGAAGCTACTTTGGACCAAAGCAACGTTTATCGGTGGTACAAAATGTTTTCAGAGGGCCGAGAAGATGTGAACGACGAAAAGCGTGCCGGACGCCAACAGACGAAAAAAATGATACAGTAAAGAAAATGGTATTGGCCAATCGTCGAATTACCGTTAGAGAAGTTGCTGAGGACCTAGACATATCGATTGGCTCGTGCCATTCGATTTTTTTCAATGATTTGGCATGAGACGGGTCGCCGCAAAATTCGTATCAAAACTGCTCAATTTCGACCAAAAGCAGCATCGCATGAACATTGCTAATTTGCTCCAGAGGGTCATAACTGGTGACGAATCGTGGGTTTATGGATATGACGTGGAAACCAAGGCTCAATCATCTCAATGGAAGCTGCCACGCGAACCAAGACCGAAAAAAGTGTGCCAAGTTCGGTCGAATGTAAAAGTTTCGCTTACCGTTTTCTTCGATTGCAGGGACGTTTTGCATCATGAGTTCTTGCCACAGGGTAAAACGGTCAACAAGGAATATTACCCGCAAGTTATGCGCAATTTGCGCGGAGCAATCCGCCAGAAACGCCGGGATTTGTGGAAGAACAAAAATTGGCTCTTACATCACGATAACGCCCCTGCTCACACATCGTTACTTGTGCGCGACTTTTTGGCAAAAAAAAAAACACACTAATGATGTCAGAGGCGAGGGGAGGTGGTTTGTACCCTAAGCTCTACTCAGTTGCAGTTAAATGTAGTCTATCAAAAGTTACATCTAATTGGTTCTTTGTTGTCAAAACCCTCCCAATATTTGGTTTGCAGCTGCTTATCCCGCTGCACGGCTCATTCGGCTCACTTCGCGAGTGTCGCATATAGAAGTAAATTTGGGAAGCAATACAAAATTAGCACAACATTTTCTGCTAAGGACTAGTGATGATGTCATCAGCTACATAATTTCCTTATTTTATATTAATTTAAAAGGTATTTACTATTGTACATTGGTTAAAAAGTTGCGCAAGCAAACGCAAGGTGACCTGAGTTCTGTGTTTTTGTTATTAGATTGTCATTGTGATTAAAATTCCCAACAAAATCACTATTGCTTGACATTTGTAAAAGTTACGCCGTCTTGAGTAAATCTACCTCCGCAAGTGTTTTCGATTTTTTACAATTTTAAAAATGGATTTGAATTCGCAACAACGATTTTGTATTCAATTTTGAGTTAAAAATGTATTCATTGGTTCGATGATGGATGGACTTAGAAATGTTGAGAAACTGTTTCGAGTGGCATGAACACTTCAGAAGAGATCGTGAGTATCCATCGAGGATGACGTAGAAAGAACGTGGTAGCAGACCGTCGACATCGAAATCTGATGAAAACTTAAATAAAGTGAAAGGAACGTTTATCAATAACTGCAAATTAACTATTAACCATCAGAGTGTTGGCAGAGGATTTGAATATTGCTTATGGTTTTGATTTGCACAAAATTGGTCCCAAAGGATCTGAATTCCATGCAAAAAAAGGACCGCGTTAATATCGCGAAACACATAATTTCCAATGCTGAATCCCACTCATCATTACTGGAGACGAGACGTGAGTTCAGGACTACTACACGCAATCCAAACATCAGGCGATTGAGTGGAGAGCTCCGAATGAGGAAATACAAAAAAACCACGTCGTTTTCAGTAAAAAAAGAAAGCGATGCTCACGGTTTTTATAAATTATAACGGCCAGACAGTTAATAACGACTTTTATTTGGGCATTATGAGACGTTTGCGTTAAGAAAAAAAAAGAATTTGCGGGAAAAAACTCTTAGATTTTGGTCCATGATAACGCACCATCGCACTGAGCCATCCTTGAATCTTTGACGATAGGAATACCATCCAACAGACATCAAATTAACTGATATTACGCCCTGTTATTTTACTACTACGGGGAACGCATTTTAATAGCCAAAAGGAAAAAAGAGTATGGAAAAATCTAAGACGGCTCTGATGGTTATACTGGAAATAGAGTTACAATGTTTCGAGAGCTGAATAAAACGCTGGCATAAGTGAGTTGCAGTTGATGGGGAGTACTTTTACAGCGATAATGTCAGTTGTGAGGAATAAACCTGTATGAATTTTGAGGAATAAACCCGTATTAAATTTGGAATTTTCTGAATATTTTCCAACAACTTTTTGATCAAGGTGGTATTTAAATCCTAGGTGAAAGTAAAACAATTTCAAATTAAATGTTCGAAACCTTAAACAATATAATACAATTAAAATACTATATATTTATACCTAATTGTGTTCTTAACTAAAGGGTGGTCAGATAACAGTGATTGTTTTTCAAATTGCAAAATTTTAGCAGCTGTCAAAGTCACCAATGACATTCAGCTGTCAAACTATTCAGTACGGTTTGCCATTTCATCACCAGTGCCAGACCAGTGCAAATTATCAGAAATGTTATGCACATCATTGAAAAGTATAATAATATCTACACACCTGCCAGAATGAATGAAATGCAATGGCTGCAATATAAAAAATACCTTCAAGATGATAAAAAAAGATCAAGAGTACCAAAGAAAAAAAAAACAAAAGTACCAAAGCGGAATAAGGCTCCCCTCGTGATTATGCTGTCGAAAACTAGTTTTTAGCTTCGAAAATGGACCAATGACTTTCTATGCAATGGCACAAAAACATTTATCTACTATCACTTCAGAAGGAAGTTATTCCTCTATACATCGGAAAGTCATGAAATTTTAGCGTACACCAGCGATAGATTTACCATTTCGATAGATAGTTGATAGCTGTCCTCAGTTCTGTTTAATCAATTTTGGACTGCTCTTTTAAGTAAACCGTATGAGAACGGGAACAGTTCTCCTAGGTTTCCAGACCAACTATTTATAAAACTCTTAGACCGAAAGCAGCTCAAATTGGTCATGTATTATTATAATATTATTTGCACTACAAGCTAAATGAATCACTCCGTCCATATGCCAAGATTCTAATTCTGAATCCAGCACTTTTGATATATCCGACTAGCTTTTTATAGTACTTGTCCTCTCTCAGTTGATGATTGGCGATGGTATGCTCATAATTTCTTTTTCAGCTGATGAGCCTTTTGTTTGTAGCTGAACAGTTTAACATTTCGACGTTTAAGCAACTTCCGCGTTCCTTGGTCCAGAGCCAGTACCAAAATGATCCGTATGTCATGCCGACTGCCCTCCTTCTGTCGGTGGGACAACAGCGCAAACGTTGTGTTTATTATAGTTATTATTAGTCGATCACTTTATTCAGGATCAGGTTATGATTCATTAATTACACTTGAAATACTTTCAGCACTTTTGATAAGGTTGCCATTCGGTATCTCACAATAGCCGCTGTCACACGCACAAGAGTCATAATCTAATCTTGTGCAGTGGCCAGCAGCTGCAATAAGTACCAGTTCACATCGATTCAAACGTATATATGTCATTAAAAAGATGGTATCAAAAATTCCACAGACCACACTTTCCAATTTCGTGATTTTTGACTTATATTGGTTTTTATTAAACTTTTAAGGGGTGATAGCTCGTCCGGGGAACTGTGTGATTATGAGTGGGTTTCATACATATACTTGCATGTGTACTTTGTATATGTTTTTCATAGTTTAATAAGTTGCTTATTTATATAATGTACATAGCCTCAGTATGCGATTCAATGAAAATTGTAACGTAATTGTGTGGTGAGTCGCTTTTTAAGTTTCATTTTAATACATTGAACTCAGCTGTGTGTGCATATGCAAGAACTTCTAAGTATAGTTCGGAATACACAATTAAATCGAATAATTTTGAATAAATTATAAGTAGAGCACATGTTAAGGATTCCAAAATACTCACACATACACATACAAATGAACATGTGCGTTCTAAAAGGGGTGTGTGTGTGTGCGTGTGTGAACTTGCATGCGAGAGGAGGTAATCGACAAGCGTGTGAATAAAGCCTCAAGTGTCTGGGTATGTGAGCATGTGTGACTTTGTCGCCTTGTTTCTTTTAGGAAATAAACAAAACTTAGTAGTTTGCAAGTATAGGGTAAAGGAAACAAATATGGACCACCAATTAATGCCATTTCCATTCAAAACGATTTAAGTACTCTACAAAAATAATTAATTCAAATTTTTTTGTGTCAACGAATAACTCCAAACGAAAAATCCATACATGCATGTCTACATATAGCATACATGCATATGTATTTGATACATTGAAGAAAGCTAAATACTCAGAAAAGCGAGATGAAATTCAAGGGTAATTTGACCAACTAGTTTGATAGCCGGAATTGCTTGTGCGAGCAATCACCTTAAATATTCAGGGAATGCATAATCAACAGTTTGTGTCGGTAATGTTAAACCGACTACGGGGAGAACGAGTAATGGACCATATCGCGGGCAGTGATTGCTTTCCTTACGCGTTGATAAATTAACTCATTCTGATTAAAAACTCGATTATGCTTAAGAAATTTTAACCTTTGATAGTACCGAAATATATTTATCTATTACATTATTAACTAATTTATTTATTCCAAAATAAATTCAGAATCTAATTCCAAAAACTGCTGTGCAAAAATAATTATGAGCCACCAGAATTTAACAAAAAAGTCGCACATAAATTGCACACATTACATAAAAATCACTTTTGCACGCTTAATTCGTATTTAGGCAGTCGTGAGTAGGTAAAGAAATTTCACGTGAATAAAGCAAGACTTTACTATCAGCATTACAAATAACGGGGTAGTCCATACTACCTCGCGTTATTCTACAAACGCTTTGTGCCACTGTTTTGGCTTTTGTCCTTTTGTTGCATAGCAAAATTATTGCAATTATTTGAAATATCGGAAAAATCACTCTTAGGTTAAATCTGAAACATGAAACGGCAAGGCGAAGTTATTCAAAACATAAATCCCAAGAAGAGCCGGAGACAAAAAACAAAAAATAAAAAAGCTGCTGAAGCCCCATTCAGGCAGTCTGGTTATACATACATTTATTAACATATCTATATATGTAAATAAGTGTGTATGCATGCAAGTAACTAGAACTTGCTGCGATCAGCAAGTTTCATCAACTGTGCGCGTTTGTATGCGAGTGGGCGGGTCAGTAGCTGAGGCGTCCAAATCCTTAATAGGCTTTCGTCTTCCCACTAAGTCTTCACACGCAACAACTACACTGGCATTACTATGGATTCACGTAAATGCAATAAAGTGAATTTCTGTAAAAAAAATGTGCAAATATAAACGCCATAGAGGCAAGCAACAGACGCGAAACTAACATTTCTGTGAAAATATAATTTTTAACAATAATATTCTTATGAAAGCAATTGCTAATTTTAACATAAATAGCAATAGAAATGTTCTTTCGTCCACTATCGTCCATTGCTCAACCGCTGCATTTCCCCTCAGTGTAATTGCAATGCGAATATCCTTTATATGATTATACTTTATTTGTGCGCTCTCGCTTGCCACCTTTAGCACAATTTTTCGATCATCAAACGCACTCACAGTCACGGCATTCTATTGATTGATACGTGTCTATTTATGTTACATATCACTTGCCACTGATTGTTTTCATTTTTCACTTGCACCAACGTTTGCATGTTCTTTTTCTTAGCATTTGCATTTTCGAAAAATATGCGTCGAAAAGCCGTTACGGTCGCGTCAAAGTTGGTGTATAATTAACAACATTTAACTGACTGAAGCACTATCTACGTTGGTATTCTTCTTTTATACCTCGTCAATGGTGGCCTTATTGGCCGGTAAGCAGTCCTCTAAATGTTAACCGCAATGGGCGGTATGGGCAGCAACAAACAGGAAAAAAATATGCTGGGCAGGTGTAAGGTAGCGCTGTGGAGAACAAAGCTGTACACTCACATAGGTACCAATACACCTTCATGGGAGTAAATGCATTAACACCCCCTATATTCATACACATACACATCAAAGTCCTTATATATGTGTGTGCATGTAAGTATGTCGCTTAGTATCCCCTTAAACATGGCGTGCTGCCTCTATTGCATTTGACTACTTGTTGTTGTTGTGTTTGTTGCTTTTTTTTTCTTATTTGTTTTGCACTTAAACGCCCTCTCACTGTGCGGCTCACTACTGCTTTAGCTGTTAGCGCACTTGCATTTGTAGGTTGTTTTGTTTATGCGCGTATATTTTAAAATACCTTAAAGCTGCTTTAACAAAAGAAGACCGTTCGAATTGACGAATCGCCGAAGCAGCACAAACCAAAACAAAATCGAACCTCCCAATGTATGAGTTGTTGTAATAACATTAGCTTTTACTTATTACAAATACTGAATTACCAAAGTTGCTACCAACTAATATTCCCATGTAAGTGTGAAGCCTTGCTGATTACAGGGTGCATCTCTTTTTTTAAATGGATTATATTGCTTTTCCGTTACAAATTCCAAGTCGAAATTTTACAAATTAATAAGAATACGAGTATTTACATAAGTAACATTAAGAAATATATTTTTTTTCCAGCTAATATGGTATTTGGAGAATGCTTGATGCGGCTTATTTACTCTCCGAATATTTTATTCTCATAGAGAAAAAATAAACGGAGATATATACCACATGTATGCAAATGTGAAAGTTACGCTAGGTTTGGTTGGACCAAGTGTTTGTATGGAGAGTTTAAGAACTTTATATTTTATCTTCAATACACAGTTAAGATCATTTAAATAGGATGACTATTTTTGATCTGCCACGATTTCTAAAGTTGAAAATGATTCAGAACCTAAGCAGTTTATTTGTGTTTTGCTAAGTGCAGGGCAGTGGCAGAGTAGGTGTCCCAGAGTTCCTCTTGCGTTGACTTCGTTACATATTGTGTATGTATCGTCTTCAGTTTGGCCACGTACGATGGAGTGAGACACTGTTCCGTCAGTATGCTCAATAGAAGTTTGCACCCTTTCCTGGGAAGTGACAAAATATAGTTTGTAGACCTGTCACCGTGCCTGCGTAGCATTATTTTCGCAATCTTGCATGAGCTGGTTCTCTTTTTGATAATATGAAGTTCGAGTAATATTTGAGAAGCCCTTGCTCTGTACTTGAGGATTATGCATCTTCATATAGAAATAAAGGGTATTTTAAAAGTCGCGCCTAGATGTTATTTTAAAATGAAACAGGCAAAAATTTAAACTTTTTCAGGTTTCACTATTTTCATTCGAAGTATGGCATTAACAATTATAAGTGAAAAATTACATCATTTAAATATCCAACATGAGCACGTCTACATCAGGTAAAATACGTCAAATAGTCCCATCATGAATGGCTAATTGTTGAGAACGTCGAGTCATCGGTGTTGAAGGTTATTCAGCAGCACTTTGCGCTATAGCAGCAGTTTTCTCAGCAGAACATCCAGTTTTTGGTCTGTCAGTGATTTTTTTTATCCTCGACAGAACCAGTTTCAAACAATTTTTTCACCAACCTTTGAACTGTCGACTCATTCGGACGATTATTTCCTCTTCAAAAATTACGAAGTTTACGATATGTTGTTCTTAAAGATTGACCATTTTCATAATAAGTTTCAAAAATTTTAACGTGTTGTTCTATCGCCTAAAATTGTTAATCTATGTACTTGACAAATGCCAATAAGACATGAAAATGAGTACCATCTAAATATTATTTACTACTGACATCTAGGCGTCATTTCTGAAGGACCCTTTATAAGTACAATAGTGAAACAATAGATACAATTCCACGCTAAGCCAAACTTAGATCTTCAGAAATAATATCAAATACAGCTCAATAAAAACTATTCCCGGGGAGTTGTATGTATTCTCGCGGTTTTATTTTTCCTCAAGAAACAAATCCTCCAATTCTAAGCTCCCGGGGAGAAGATATTTCCCGAAAATTTTAAGAGTTGGAAATTTCAATTTCCGAATTCTGTATTTTTGATAGTTCCAAGTGGTGTGAATTGTGTGAAAATTTGAGTTATTTGAAGTAAAGTTCATAAAAAAGGAAGAGAAAGTAAATAAAATTATTAAATAATGTATAATATAAGTTTTGGATAGTAGAAGATGAAGAAACTGCTGAGTTGGGGCATCAGACACAGACACAAAAAGCTTTAAGAAGGCATTTTCGCAATCCTCGTGGGTGCTAAATATATCTTTTATTAAAGTTTCCATAAATTCATTACAGGTTTGATATAAACTGTATACTAAAAACGCTGCTTTTCAATATTTCTTAGATGGGCTTAAAATGCAACTTAGTGAAGCTTTGCGCTTTGCTGAATGTTGAAAGCAAACGGGGACCGAAAAAGATGGGGATATATGCATCTTTGGTCCAATAAACGTTCAATAAAGCCTCAGCTCAAGTGGTTGAGATTTTTTTAACGCAATTATATCCAAAGTGGATAAATTTAGGTAAAGCAGAAGAATAGAGAACTCTGAGCTACGCGCTACATATCATATGCTTTCATTTTGAATAAAGAGAAACAGGGTTTCTCACCCTATTTAGCGATAGTGCAGAAGAAATTGCTTTGACCTCAGCCCAATACTTAGCACCGATCCAAAGAATAAGAAACAGATATAGAAAGTACTCTATCAGCCTCAAAGTGGTAATCCAATTTTCTAGAATTTGATATAATATTAATAAAAAATTAACGAAAAAGTTATGCAACTAAAATAATTGTTTTATTATTGCACTGTTTTAATACTAAATACATATTTAAATGAATAAAACTCTTTCAAGAAACATAAATCTTATTACCAAAACATTGCTGTTCTTATCCCTAATGCTATATATGTAATTATTTATTTAGCTCCGGAATTATCTACATGATGCTTACATAACTCTAGTTGACTCTTGTCGGTAATTTTTGATATAAAAACAAATTTTTAAGATTTCATTCAATTGAAAAGTTTACATTTTTACATTTTTATGTACAGCTCACTCACACTTTATATAGTATATATGTATATATAATATATTAGGCATTTGGCCGAGCTCCTCCTTCTATTTGTGGTGTGCGTCTTGATGTTTTTCCACAATGGGGGACTTCCTCACACTTTGTTGGCGGAAAGCTAGTTTCCTTTTTTACATATGTGATACCTATGTACTTTTGATGAAAACTCCATTTCCCTTTTTCAAAGTTGGTTTGTGATATGAGAAAAGAGAAAGGGAGCTGGTGCTGTTGCACTTTTTGAACATCTTCAACACGCTTCTTTGTTCATTTTTATATAAATTAGCAGATTACTTCAGTAATTTCAGTATCATTCAAATCAAAAATTTTTGAGAATTCAATACGAGTAGAAGTTAAAGCAAACGATGATGATGAAGAAAGATGTTTATCATTTCTTTCCATTGTATAAAATACTCCGACACTTTAATAGTTAACAAATACGAGGGGTGCCTTTTATATTTCGGGATTTGGCAACCCTGGTGTTGCAATCTGGCAACTGACAGCTGTATCGCAAAGTTTGACATTTGTTTGCTTTTACGTACCCAGAACGTTTTGAAATACCAGCGCTATTTGTGTTGTTTACAGTAACTTAAAGGATTCATCTCGGTCCAAAAATGGAATTAAATCGTGAACATTTTCGTGCGATTATTTTTTACAACTTTCGACGTGGATTAACTCAGCAACACTGCATGGATGAACTTAATTCATTTTTTGGCGATGAAGCTTCATCAAGGACCAGTGTTTATCGATGGTATGGTGAATTCAATCGTGGTCGTAGTTCACTCCAAGACGAATTTCGTGAAGGTCGTACAAAATCAGTTGTTGTTCCGAAAACCATTGATGCTGTGCGCGAACTGATATTGCAAGATCGTCATGTGACCTATCGTGAGATTGAGACAATCTTAGGCATTAGTGGGACCAGCATACATTCAATATTGCATAAACATTTGACTGTAAAAAAAAATTGTTCGCCTTGGATCCCTCACGATTTGTCAATCGCTCAAAAAAAGGCTCGTGTCGATTGGTCGAAGGAAATGCTCAAAAAATACGATCGCGGGGCTTCGAAACACGTCTATGACATCGTGACATCTTAGGCATTAGTGGGACAAGCATACATTCAATATTGCATAAACATTTGACTGTCAAAAAAAATTGTTCGCCTTGGATCCCACACAATTTGTCAATCGCTCAAAAAAAGGTTCGTGTCGATTGGTCGAAGGAAGTGCTCAAAAAATACGATCGCGGGGCTTCGAAACACGTCTATGACATCGTGACAGGTGATGAATCATGGATTTACGCGTATGAGCCCGAAAGTAAACAGCAGTCGACTGTATGGGTGTTTCAAGATGAGCCAAATCCAATAAAAGTTGATCGCGCAGGAAGCACTTCCAAGCAAATGGTCGCCTGTTTTTTCGGAAAAACTGGACATGTCACAACCGTACCACTAGAAAAACGCAGAACAGTAAATTCTGAGTGGTACACAACCATTTGTTTGCCAGTTGTCTTCCAAGAAATTAGGAAAACTAATCGCCAAAGACGGATCACTCTTCCCCAGGTCAATGCGAGCTCTCACAAATCGACTCAAATAACTGCATTTTTGAGCACCCAAAACATCGAATTAATGGGTCATCCGCCATATAGTCCTGACTTGGCACCGAATAACTTCTTTTTATTCCCGTACGTAAAAAACAAACTGAGAGGTCAACGTTTTTCGACACCTGAAGAAGCGGTTGCGGCATTCAGAATGCATGTTTTGGAGGTACCTCATTCAGAGTGGCAAAAGTGCTTCGACAATTGGTTCAAACGCATGCAAAAGTGTATAGATCTTCATGGAGAATATTTTAAAAAACAATAAAGTGATTTTCGATGATTAAAATTTGTTTTTGTTCTCTAATTCCGACATATAAAAGGCAGCCCTCGTAATGAATTGACAGATCGAAATAAAAGTGTTTGCGTTTTGAAATGGAAGATGAATTATCCAGGATTGCGGCGCATTATGAGAATTGCGATTAGAATTGAAATGTCGGGTCGACCATAGCCAAACAACTGCGGTCTTTTATATTACACGTTATAGTCAGACCATGTTTTCCTGAGCATTACACCGTATACTTGCAATGCTGTGTGAGTAACAGTGAAACTCCAATTCGATCTTTAGAATTTAGCACGTTTTCTATATAGTTTTTTGAAATAAGAAATGTTTTCTTATCATTTTTATAAATATTTATAGTGAAATATATTTACAAAACCAGTTGGCATTTGCAAAAGGCCTTCTGCAACAAATCCCTACTGGCATACATACATACATACATTTTCATAGAATGGCTTTAACAATTTTTTTGCGCTTTTCACCAAGCTTATTACAAGGCTGAATTGGAAGCTCCTTGTTCAAATGTATTCCTTTTCAAGCACAAACTGCCACATTTACATTAATTTTAGCTGTGTAGCCTGTAAGAATATTTTGTACTTCGAGGCTTGAAATAAATATAAGTAAATACATGTATTTAGTCTGTAAAGTTCTGTAATCATAGAATTAAATAAATAAATATATATTAAATTAAAATTACTTTACATTTTATGAGGAGATCTAGAATATTTCGTAGGAAGGACTATATGGAATCCCTTCTCAAAGAAAGGCAGGTATATGGCCTTACTACGTAGCCTTTATACATAAAAACCGAGGGGGAGCGGAAGGCCTATGATCTACTAATGGACTAGGAGCACTTCTAGAAGTAGTTTCAGGCCCTGCCATTACCAACTTGGTAGGGGACTAGACAGCAGCCTGTACTTGAGTTAGTATCTGAGATTCTCTAACATCGTACTAACACAACTGGGTTCAGACTGATTACCGACCTTATAAACGTTCCAATAACATATCCATATTTAAAAGCTCTGTTACTTTCCTTAGCAACCTAAAATAGATAATAAAAGAGATATATATGTATGTATATATAATTGGCGTGGACACCCTTTTTAGGGATTTGGCCGAGTTCCTCCTCCTATTTATGGTGTGCGTCTTGATGTTTTTCCACAAATGGAGGGGGAGTTTTAAGCCGGCTCCGAACGGCAGATATTTTTTATAAGGAGCTTTTTCATGGCAGAAATACACTCGGAGGCTTGCTATTGCTTGCCGAGGGGCGAACGCTATTAGAAAAAAATTTGTTCTTAAAGCAAGAGAGATATTTGCTTGTTTCAAATACTAGGATCGGATATTCTACTATGAAAGTCTTCAAACATTTTTCGATAACCTTCTTCAGGACCCTGTTCTCGACCAAAAAAAAATACTCTTTCTATACCTTTTCTGAGTTCTCATTATTTTCCTGCAACTACAAATGAAAGCCTACAAAATTCATGCAGTGAGTTTTTGAAAACATATTAACGTCGTACGTAAACAGTCTCACTACGCCTCACTCCACACAGTGAATCATACATTCTTATGTACATACTCACAACCTCTTCCGTTCGCCTTCAAACGGCTCTGTGACAATTATCGAGGGTATTAAAATTCGGTCGTGGAAGCCATGGCAAATTGTGGCGTGCGTTGTGACACAATCGCTGCTGCCGGCGAATATGAGCGGCGATTAAGTTAGAGGAATTCGTGCCTAATTCGCTTCCAATGACACATTTCAAGCGGAAGCTGACAATAAGTGCGAATTGTTTAGGAGATAGGAAATGGGATGGGATCGGGAGAATATGTATCGCTTGGTTTATTTATAAAAGGTAGTTGTTAAAACTGTTACTTAACCAAATCAATTATATCGTTTTTTACCTTCCCAAATGCTACTATTTCTTATTATACCTAAGTGAGATTGTTTAAAATATGCCTGTGGATGAGGAAAATGTTAATAAAGCTTGGTTTATTTATAAAAGATAGGCAAATATATGTATATATATATATGTAACTATTTCTACTTTCATGTAAGTTTTCAGCTTAGGCCGTTTCATATTATTCTTTTGTTTCATTTTCATCATTCGAACACTTGAAAAGAGGGGGCCAAACACCCTCAAACAATTGAACTGGAAGTTTAAGAGAACATGCCAATGCAATTGCGTACATAATCACATACATATGTAATATAGTTACCTATGTGTGGAAGCAAGTGCTATGTAGGTATGTAAGTTGTCAAGACGTAGTTGTACAAAGTCAGCCGTGGCGACAGAAGCCAATTGAAATACGACCCAAAATGTGCAACTGCAATGGGGGTCGCATACACTGACACACGCACACACCGCCAAATGTACGCACATGCACCTGCACTCACACACTGGACACATCCTCGCACACGTCCGCAATCATTGCTGTGACTTGCTGCGATGGTCACGTGGTGATACGTCTTTGCGTTTAAACCAAACCAAACTTAGCAACAAATAATGGCACCGTCGCTGACGTTTTGGCAGCCAACTATGTGCCGTTGTGTGTTGTTGTTGTTCCCTCCTACTTAGTGTTAACTACGGAGTGTGAAGAAAAAAATTAAATAACACTTGCATTTTTGCACTGCGTTAATAATGACTACAAAATACACAAAATGAATCACTTGTATGGCATCGAACCGCTACATTTTATACTTTTCATATCTTACATTTATATACAAATCCGAGCAATACTCAATAAAATGTGCTCCTGGTTTTATGGAAAATCTAGTAAATAATGGGCGTTCTCGCGCGAACTGAATGAAATACAGATATAGAAAGTAAGTATAAGACCCTGGAAAAACCGATAATACACCACGATTATAAGGCAAAACCAATACAAAAAATTTGTTCTCCAAAAACCAAACAACAGAAACAAGCAAAAAAAATGAAAATGCTGCGAATTGCTTTTGTACTCGGTCGATTATTGGATATATAATAATAAATAATTACACTGCGTTACAAAAACGAACTTTTTTTCTGTCCTATGAACCAAATATACTTTTTCGGAAAGGGGAGAAAAAATAAAAATACACGTGTATCGGCGATTTTCATGTACACGTCAGAATTTTTTTTATGTATAAAATATAGAGATCGTAGTCCGCCTATGTGAAAAACTTTGGATCAATTTTTAACCCTTTTTCCGTGATCCAATCGCGCTGAATTTCTGCAGGCAGACTCGTGGAAATGTTTTTGTTATGTAAAATTAAAAAAAAAGAAATTTGATCAATTCTCAGATTTTCTTGAATTTTTTTTTGAATTTGAATTTCAATTTTTTTTCAATTTTTGAATTCTAAAAAAAAAAATTTGTTTCTAAATTTTCGGCATAACTAGAAGGGACTCCAAATTTTTAAACAACTTATTAACCTTTAATTTATTGTTTCATACAACACACTCTGTGCCGTTTGTGTGTTTGTTACAGTTCCGGAAGTTCCGATCATCTGACAGTTGCGCTACTAGGAGACGTATACTTTGACAATTGTTTTAAGTTATGTTGCGCGAAAACGTCTTTCTATATATTTCATCTTACGAAAAATGCAGTGCCCGACTCGAAATAACTTTTGTTACGTTTGTGGCTTATTCGCACCAAGTAAAAATTTTAAAAATATTACGAAAACAGTGGTTAATTCGTTTCAGAAAATATTCAAGACTGCTTATGTTCCTTACTTGTGGTATACTCCGGAAGTCGTGTGCGACTATTGCTATAGAAATTTATGCAAGTTTACTGATGGAAGGTCGACAATAAAGTACTCTGTACCAACAATTTGGCTACCACGTACGGAGCACTGCAGTGAACTGTGCTACTTTTGCGTAACTTTTACTCAAACTAAAGGGTACTAATACTTTCGCCGCAACAAAATTCGCTACGCTAATGTAGAATCGATTATTCCAGCGGTTCTGTACTCACCAGAAGAACGTATAGTGGCTTCAATGGAGATTTTTGATGATGTTCCCGAATTAAGGGATGGAGAACCAACAGTAGCACCAACGATGCTATCAACATTTCTTGCCTCGAATGCGAGATGCGGGGAACCAGAAGTATCGGAATTCGTACCAACACCCAGTGAACTTGGGACTGCAGTGCCGCATTTAGTAGCGCAAGCCGACTTCAATGACCTTGTACGAGAAGGAAATTTGTCAAAGAGAACAGCCGAACTCTTTGCATCACGCTTTAAGCAGTGGAATATAGTGGCGGCTGATTTTAAAATAACAGCCGCTCGTGATCGACAATCAGTATTCCATATGACGAATTTTTTAAATTGCACGCAGATCGGGAAAAAAACCTGGCTTATTGTTTTGATATTGATTTGATGTTTTGATCACTACACATTAAGCTCGGTGTCGTATCAAATTTTGTTAAAAAACTGGATCGTGAGGGCGAGGCGATTGCAAGTTTGCGCAATATTTTTCCGAAACTGAGCGGCGCAAAGATTCATGCAGGTGTTTTTTTACGAAGGCTTTTAGTAACTTTATTTTTTTAATGATGTGTATAATTTAAGGTGTTTTCAGTGGTCCGCAGATAAAAAAATAGTTGCAAGTTATGAATTTTCATCAAAATTGAATGCTATCGAACAACGTGCATGGAAAGGCACAGTTGCCGTTATTGAGCAGTTTCTTGGCAACAAACGAGCTGACAATTATAAAAATATTGTTGCAGAAATGATTTCGGCATATGGCGAAATGGGCATATTAATGTCGCTAAAGATCCATTTCCTTCACAATCATTTAGATTGTTTCCCTGGTGATTTAGGAGCTTGTAGCGATGAACATGGCGAAAGGTTCCATCAGGACATTGCGGCTATTGAAAAGCGCTTTAAAGGACAAGACATTACGCATATGCTTGGCGAATACTGTCGCGACACTGACACAAATGCTTACAAACGCAAAAATAAAAGGTCTAAGTTTCTTTAAAAGCATTAAAATTTTTAATGTAACAGTAAAACAATAAAATAATTCGGCACATCGGCATATCTCATGCAATTTTTTTTTTAATTTCAAGCAGGTGGCAACCCTGTGACACATTGCCAGTTGCAACATCTAGGTGAAACGTCTAGTAATGTGATACACTATCTGTGTGCCCGATTTCATTCAAATCCGTTAAGCTAATCCTGAGATCGTGTGGCTATACAGATATGCATACAAGAATTGCTCGTTTAAAGTTATAAAATACAAAAAAAAAAAAATTGTGACGTGTACATGAAAATCGCCGATACACGCGTATTTTTATTTTTTATCCCCTTTCCGAAAAAGTATATTTGGTTCATAGGACAGAATGTGTGTAACGCGGTGTTATATAGGTATGTATAATAAAGGGTATTACAAAAGACGCACTTTGAAGTTGTTTTAAAATAAAACATGTAAAAATTAGATTCTTGCAGACTTCATTATTTTTACTCAAATGACTACTTACGACTCTTAACAATTTTATGTGAAAAAATAGCATAATTTAAATGTCCACCATGATACGCGAGGTAGAATTCGCCAAATAGTCCAATCATGAATGGCTAATGCTGAGAACGTCGAAGTATCGATATTGAAGATTGTTCAGCAACTCTTTTCACTACGCCAGAAATACTCTTAATAATAGGACTATGAATAAGTTCGTTTCGGTTTTACAACAGATGGCGTAACTTGATTATTATTCCATCGATCCACATTTCCAAACATTCATTGGAGAGCTACTGTCGTAAGGCACAAACGTCAGTATAAGTTTTTTATTTGAAGTGTAAACAACAATATTTTTACCACACTTGAAAATGTCGAATTTCGTGCCAAATAATGTGTTTTTGCGGGGAATTCTTCTTCATTATTTTAATATGAAGAAAAAAGCAGCCGAAAGTCATCGTATCTTGGTGGAAGTTTATGGTGAGCATGCTCTATCTGAGCGAACGTGCCAGAAGTGGTTTGCACGCTTTAAAAGTGGTGATTTTGGCTTGGAAGACGAAGAACGCGAGGGTGCGCCGCCAAAGTTCATGGATACCGAATTGGAGGAATTGCTCGATCAAGATCCGGCTCAAACGCAAGAAGAGGTTGCAAAAACTTTGGGAGTTGATCAATCAACCATTTCCAAACGTTTAAAAGCCATGGGAATGATCCGAAAGGTAGGCCATTGGGTGCCGTATGAATTGAAGCCAAGAGACGTTGAACGCCGTTTTATGGCATGCGAACAACTGCTTCAACGGCACAAAAGAAAGGGTTTTTTGCATCGAATTGTGACTGGCGATGAAAAGTGGGTCCATTACGAGAATCCAAAACGTCGGGCAACGTATGGATACCCTGGCCATGCTTCAACATCGACGTCGGCGCAGAATATTCATGGCCTGAAGGTTATGCTGTGTATCTGGTGGGACCAGCTGGGTGTTGTGTATTATGAGCTACTGAAACCGAATGAAACGATTACGGGGGATGTCTACCGACGACAATTGATGCGTTTGAGCCGAGCACTGCGAGAAAAACGGCCGCAATACGCCGATAGACACGACAAAGTTATTTTGCAACATGACAATGCTCGGCCACATGTTGCACAAGTGGTCAAAACATACTTAGAAACGCTCAAATGGGATGTCCTACCCCACCCGCCGTATAGTCCAGACCTTGCGCCATCCGATTACTATCTCTTCCGATCGATGCAACATGGCCTGGCTGACCAGCACTTCCGTAATTACGATGAAGTCAAAAAATGGATCGATTCGTGGATTGCGGCAAAACCGACTGAATTTTTCACAAAGGGAATCCGTGAATTGCCAGAAAGATGGGAAAAAGTAGTAGTAAGCGATGGACAATATTTTGAATATTAAATTTGTAACCATTTTACGTCAATAAAGTTTCAAATTTCGGGAAAAAACCGCACGAACTTATTCATAGTCCTAGTCCGAACTTATTAGAACGTCCAGTTATTGGTCTGCCAGCCTTTTTTCTATCTTTAACAGAACCAGTTTCTTCAAATGTTTTCACCAATCTACAAATTCAACTAGTTTTTCTTAAATATTGACCATTTTCATAATAGGTATTAATTTTTTAGATTTTATAATAATTTGTTTTACGCTTTAATAATTTTATTGCGTTGTTTTGTCGTGAAAAATGTACTTGGCAAATGTCAGAGATTACATAAAAAGGCACCGTCTATGATTTATTCACTACTGAGATCTAGGCTTCATTTTTGAAATACCTTGTATTGGTAGCAATAATTAATAATCCTCAATTTTAAATAATTTAATTTCATTTGTAGTATTAATTTATGCAGGGCCTTTCAAGTTGTTTTTTCTGTCAAATTTCGACACTTAGTAAATTTTGTAATAATTGTAGAGTATAAGCTTAACATTAAACCACTATATCTCTGAACTAGATCCTCTCAAATTAAAAAACCAAACAGATTTCATTAAAATTAAATGTTAAATCTAATAATTAATCGAAGGACTAAAAAAAACCGATTTTTGACAAAATGTCGGCCTTAAATTGTTTATAAAAATAAAATAATCGGTGAGAAGAAATGTTCGATTAATTACAAAAAAATATATTTAAGAAGCTCGTATTAAAATTTGATCGACTGAAGACTGATCGATTTAGCCGTTTTCGAGTAATGTTGGTCACCGATTTTGAAAACACCATTTTAAGAAAAAGGCGTTTAAAGTTTGAAAATCCCTTTACATACAATAGGATAGGAAACGCCTTTTCAAATTTGCGTGTAATTTCGAAAATATTCACCGGAACGATATTAAATTTTCTGTATATACATAAATATATGTGCATTAAGAAAAAAAAAATCGATTTTTTGAAAATTCTACCTGTATATAACCCCTTAAGAGGGATAAATACACATAAGAATTATATGGCATGAAACGGAAAACAGGTTCACATAAGAATGATAGTTGATATATATTTTAATGATGTATAAGTAGATAGTTTTGCTAGGGTTGTCGGAATTATTCGATTTAGTCTTCGTTTTTGCAGTTTTCAATGTGGAATATTCAGCATTTCCTCATTTGTGTAAGTTAGTAGCCTATGAATATGATACGTGTTGCATTCTCGAATAACGTTTTCAGTAAATATGATTTTGAGGTCGCTGCGTATATCGTCATTGGTTATGTACCAGCCTACGTTTGTGATAGTCCTCAAGATTTTTGAATGTAGTCGTCGTTGCGTTATTTAGGGTTTGATTTCTTTAAAGTTTGAGTTTTTTTTTTTAATCTGAAACCAACCTTTTATTGACAAATGTTATAATAGGGGATCAATAATGTAATAATAAGATTAACAACAATTATAAGCCTAACGGTTGCGCTCTTTCCGCTTTACCGACATGGCGCATGGGGGTAATGCGCATGACGTACGAATTACTTTTGTTTTGGCTCTGGACTAATGAAGGCAGAAGTTGGTTAAGCATAATCTAAAAATGTTCAACTACAGAAATATCGATCGACTGAATAAAAAGCTAGAGGTATACCATCAATTATTTATTGAAGGAGTATAGTACAGTTTTTTTACTACGAAAAGCGGGTCCGATATTTCGAGAGTGTTGAAATGAGATTTAAAATGTGGCATTTGTCGAAATGGTTCACTGAGTTCGTAATGCGATTAACATAATTTAAAAAAGAGGCCTAAAGTATCTTAATATGTACTCCAGAGGGAGCATTAAAGTTAACTTTATCCTGTGACCGTCTTGGATTTTTCCATTACTTCCTTTTGCCAGTTAAAACGTAAATTTTTTTGATTCGATTAAACAGATAAAAATCACAAAGAGTCACGTCTCGTCTCCAGTAATGATGCGTTAGATGAATGTTGAGTCGAATTCAGCATTGGAAAGACATGACTTAACGATATTAACGCGGACCCTTGTTTGCATGAAGTTCAGATCGTTTAGGACCAACTTTGCAGCAACACTGCGCAACCCCAAACAATTTACTGCAATGTCCTGAACTGATCCATATTCAATGTTCTAGTTCACTGTCAATTCTCTGATGGTTAATTTGTTGCTATTGATGAACTTTTCTTTCACTTTATTAATGCTTTCAACATTTTGAGATGTCGACGTCCTGCCACTACGTTCTATCTATGTCATCCTCTATGGATACTCACGATCTCTTCTCAAGGGTTCATGCCACTCGTAAACGGCTGTTTGCTTTAGAGTATCATCGAACAGAGTACCGAAACAGTTTCTCAACATTTCTAAGTCTGTCCATCTTCGCACCAGTGAATCCATTTTAACGCCAAATTTAGTTTGTATTTGTTGCAATTCATTTTTAAGACTGTAAAAAATCGAAAACACGGGTAGAGTTTCCCAATTGCATTTCCCACTATTTTTCAATACTTTCCAACCGTCTTTTTTGCATAAGCCAATTGTGTAACTTAATTCCCGAATCTATAAGGATTGGACTAATTAAGAGCAAATTCAAAAGATACATACTTCAAAGTTTTAGTAACATTTTCTGTTATCTGCCTTTTGACTACGAACAATCTCCTACACTACCCTGTACGAGTATTCCTTACAAATACTAAGCTTTCATCCACCATTATTCAGTAGAACATCATTATTTTTATCGGTTCGCGAGCAAAATATAACTCCTTTCATTCAGTTGTAGAGTGTCTACGTAACATCTATTAAAATAGATGACATTGGACTGTGATAACTATCCAAACAAAACACTGCTAAAAAAGAACTCGAACTTGAAAGACCCTGTATAAGTATGCACAGGAAGATTGTACAATAGTTAGATTTTTAGATCGATTTTTGTTCTAAGGTGAGTAAATAATCAATATTGCAAATTAAGCTTTGCCCAAAGCTCATAAATTCCGCACCATGATGAGCTATAGCACTTGCCAGCAATCGAAACAAATGATAGTCGGATGGGGCAACGTCAGGGGTGTATAGCACGAAGAGAAATATAACTCCTTCCTAAATAAAGCCGACCGTTATCTTGCTGGAAAAAAAAATTTTTGTCGTTGCTTTCTTGATATTGTGGCCCTGTTCGTTCCACCGAATACAAAATATAACCTATGCGGGTTTTCGACATCAAAATCAACGCTCTTGAAGTTTTCATACCCTACACGCTCTTTCACCAATTAGTCTTACTGTAATTTCTTAAGAGCAGGTATTCGATGAGTTTTAGTTTCTTTTTATCGAATAGAAAATGCAGAGCCAATCTTTTCGCAAATCGCGAGAATTTAGCACAAAAGCTAATTTCTTTGACGCAGAATAAATCAATGAAGACACACAAATTCACTAATGCGGTGTTGCGGGTGGATGCTAGATCTGTGTATTTCGTCCAGTGCAGACCTTAAGGGGTCCCGGTGGTCTAGAGCCTGAAAATTTAGGGTATTTTCAGGAATTTTTTTACAATAAAAAAATGAAAAACGATATTTAAATTTTAATTAACTTCTTTTACATACCAAACTGAAAAACAAAAAATATTTTTAATTTTAATAATTTAAAAAATGGCAAGTTGATCCTTCCGTGAAATTGGACCTGGACGGTGTAGTCCATTTTGGCTCTTCTATTTATCTGAAAAACATCAAAAACTAGCTATGTTCCTAAAATAAAAATAAAAAAAAAATTGTCAAAATGGCTCGGTTTTGAATTTGACACTCTAAAAATCGGGGTTTTTCAGTTTTTAATAAAAAAAAATACGAAATAATTGAAATAATAATATGATTCTAGTACGGGCGATAGCCTTTGATGTTGTGAGGAACATATTAAAAGTTTCAGATGATTCGGTTGAATAGTTTTTTTGTTTGAGAACCCCGGGCCGAAAAAAGTAGTTTTGAGATAATGATTTAAAGTTTTGACTGTTTAAATGCGACCATTAATGCCGCCGCTTGACAAATCTGACTCTACCTGATAAAACGGCTGTATAATCGAAAGTACTGGGAATAACTTTCCAAAAATTTTACAGTATGTTTTTAAAAGCCTATACTTTCGAAATATCAAAAAAAAAATTGATTTTTTGAAACTTCTAGACCACCGGAATCCCTTAAATGCTGTGTGTATAGGAATCAAAAATCCCTTATGGAAAAACATTCACTTTTCCGAATTCCAGAAATTCTTTTTCTATATTCTGCCATCGAAATTCTCAAATATGTTTTCATTTATTTCATATGCAGGTATTAGGCGATTAAGTACTTATGTGGAATTTCATTGTGATGATTGATTCAATAAACTGATATTCGAATGGAAGTTGTCAATTTTTAATCCTTTTAGTTTTTCTAACTGATAAGTTTAATTCTCTTTTTTTTATGCCTATACAGCTAAATAATTTCACGCTTTCTTTCCGAGCATACTGATACCACGTTACAAATCTTCTGCGATTAACACTTCCAAGACTGCATAGCTTTAGTCTAAAGGGCTATCAAAAGTTGTAGAGCCCCCCGATGCTGCCATTTACAATGGTCAACTTTATATTTAGTTGCACAGATAAATCAACAATTATTTTAAATGTTCCTTTATTTCAATTAGGGTTGCACACAAAAGAGTTTTATTGAGAGATATGCGAAAATTTTAAAATTATCAATTGAATGGATGTGTGAAATATCTCTATGAAAAATGTTAAGAAATTTGTCGACAAAAAAGATTTGTGCTAAGATTCATGCTGATTTGAAAAACTCAATTATCGATCCACTAATAAAATCAGGAATAAAACAAAAACAATGTATCTCAGTTCCGAGACCGGTGGAAACTCTAAAATTTATAAACCACAAAATCCAACTTATAAAACTATTCTTAAATTGAATTGAATTTTACAATTACTTTATTACTAATATATATTATTCGAATGCAGTATTTAATTACACTCGCGCGCACTAGTGCCCAAGGATATTATAATTTTGTTAGCATAACAGCGTAAATGAATCGAGGTTGTTATAGATATATGTATATGCATATATAATATATATATTAGGTCGGGTCGATTTGTGGGGAGGCAAAAAAATCGCCCATTGCTCTGTGAAAATCATATTCTAGGAATCAAAATAAGAAACTTTGCCGATGGAACCATACCTCTAAAACGAATTCTGATGTCCCCCAATTTGGGTCGAACTTTTTAGTTTCTTTGCTCATGTAAAGGCCAAAAATGGTGATATTTTGAAATGATTGTATGGGGAACCCCCCAGGGGAGTTGCAGGGGGTGTGCCACCGGCATAGGTGGACCGGCCGTCCAAAGTTAGTGGGGGTCGGTCATACATTTGGACTCGATTGGAGCACTCTAAATAGGTCAAAGTGGGATTTTTCGTTCGACCCAAATTGGGAGCATCAGAATTCGTTTTAGAGGTATGGTTCCTTCGGCAAAGTTTCTTATTTTGATCCGTAGAATGCGATTTTCACAGAGCAATGAGCGATTTTTAAATCGACCCGCCCTAATATATATATATATATATATATCGCACCCTAAATACAAAAGGGGCACAACTCAAAATTTTCCACACTCGAGCTTGACTTGTTTACAGTAGCACAGAAAACAAACTATGTGACATATCACGCTGAAATTTGCCATGTAAGCTTATAATAGTCCTACCAAAAAACAAAAAATTTATTTTTGCCATATGTCATCCGCGGACCGTTTTATTGATAGCGTCTCGATTATATTTGAGCAGAAGGTACATTTTGAGTTGTGACCCTTTTGTATTTAGGGTGCGATATGTATATATGTATATGTATTTAAATTTGCATAACAAAATGCTCAGAATTATGAGACGTCCGACCTCCAGCCGCGTGCATGCTAACTTGAAAGCTCAATGAAATTTGGACAAATACGCGTAATACTCTTCGTCCAACGTAGTTTGGTAATGAAAACGGGCAAAATCGATCAATAACCACGCACATCTCCCATATAACGGTAATTATCAAAAAATTAATAAAAATGTGATGGCTCTGTTATAAATAAAGCAAAATTACTCATATTTGGTACAAATGGTGAACCCAAAAAGGAAATATGACGCAAGTAAAATTTTTATAAAGCCTGTGCCACACCAATTTTCGGCTAAATGCGTTTATCTTGTTAACAACTTAACAAATGTGGTACACGTGTTGTGCCCCACCTCATTTCGGACATAACTATTTTTGAGATCGGCGAAAACCACGTCTTTTATTTGCTGATATTAAATTTTTGTCTGTGCGTTTAATGTTACACACCATATAAATTCGGTAAACGCTTCACTATAAGTTTTGATTAGTTGCACAAATCGAGGAGGTACTGTGTTATGAATCGAAAGAAACCAATTTAAGTTATTGCTTTTATTTTTTATGCATTTATAGATAATCATCATTGTTTGTTTCAATAAAATTAAAACTTAGAAGCCAACGCGACCATCTAAATATTTGCCTGCTCGTATATATGAATACGAGTATTTCCAAACATTGGGCTATCGCTATACTAGAAGAACAAGAATATGAACGCCCGTGAATAAATACATACAAACATATATGTATGCATATGTTTGTTTGCTTATTGTACGATTTTTCGCTTCACTTTTATAAGTGTCCCATATTGTCTAGTGGTTAGGATACCCGGCTCTCACCCGGGAGGCCCGGGTTCGATTCCCGGTATGGGAAGTTCTACTTTTTATAAAATCCTATTTTTTGTTTGTTTAATTTTTAAAACAATTATACTATGTATTTTGTTTTTTAAATAAATTTTAAAGTTGTATCTTTTTTTTCAGAAATAAATTTTGATTATATTAAGATGCTACTTACACGGTTTTACATGTAAATAAATATATTATTTTAATATTTACTTGCATACATAGATGAATAGCAAGGCGGCCTTCTGAACTTGCCTTAAAGTGTGTGGTACGTCAGTCATGTCCTTTATAATTCGCAAGAACGCACACACACACACCTACTATATATAGATACATATATATATCACTACTTACTATATACATACATGTCGGTGTGCGAAAAGGGCAGCTGGAGCGTCACGAAGGGATAGCCATCACAGTGAACATATCCTAATATAAAGTAAAGGGCGCGGAGAAGGTCGTTTTCCGAGTCGGAATAACCAGAATATACATTCTTGTACATACATATATACTTTTTTATGAATATACATATGTACATGTTCTGTTGTGTTCATATGTATAGATAATTGGATATGTACGTATGCTTCTGCCTCTAGGTTAGCAGCAATAGCCAGCTGCAGGGCCATACACTGCAATTCATTGAAAAATTCATTCTAATGGAGAAGAGGCAAGGAGCGAAAGTGTGAGGGAAGAAATATATGGCCAATGCCAGCAAGTAGAAATGGTATAGTATTCGTTTTCGCCCTTCGTTTAGCATACGTCACTACCAGAGCAGTCGGTAGCCGAAGCTACTACTAGCACCTCCGAAAGCGAACAAATAATGCAACAACAATTGCACTTATAAGCCTTGATACATATTTGTTGCATACAGCAACAAAACATTGCACTATATGTTATAGTTGTTGTAAATTTAAATTTAAATTAACTTAATTATAAGTATATGAACAGTGTCTCGTTAAACCAAAATGAGTTATTAACTTTGGGCATCCCACAATCTCCAATTTTGAATTTAGACCCATTTGTTTGTACGCCGGTTGTAGCTGTTTGGCATCTATCTTTTTATCTAAAGGAATTATTTGTAGTTTAATTTATTTTATTTAAATTTTAAAATAGATTAAACCCTATCTCTCCTCTCGGAAATATGTTGTTAATGTTGATGGTGTGTCACCTAATTCGTTTCTTGCGTCCTTTGGTGCACCTCAGGGAATGATGATTTAAAGATATACTCGGTGATTACAAGTACAGCAGACTCTATAAATCTTCAATCTGATTTAGATAATGTCATTGCTTGGTGTAAAAGAAATAAGTTAAATTTAAATATAAGCAAGTGTTCTTATGTATTTCATTCTAAATCATGTTCTCTTATGCCTACTTCCTACCACATTGGTGGTTCCAGATTATCCAATCCAAGTGAAATTATTGATCTTTGTGTAGTATTTCACTCCAGGCTCTTTCTTCAATGGAATGCAATCAATGAAGATGTTTAACTATATGTATGATACTTAGTCGTGCCATAAATTCTGTGGCAAATTTTGCAATGCATATTGCGAGAACAAATTCGCAGAAAAAAGTTCCATTGTTTTTGCTTTTGTACGTATGCTTTGTCTACTCATAAATTATACTCAGTTTCGTGGCAATTTTTGCTTGTTAATAATGGAGTGGAGAGCTAAGCATTGCAGTGATTGCATCACAAGAGTGGTAAAAGTGCAAGTGAGATTTACGATTTGGAGAAAATTTAATGTTTCGAGAATGTTTGTTTACCGCACGATTAATCGTTTTTCATAAACGTCTCAAGTGCAGACAGAAAAAAAGCGGTTGTCCTCGTGTGGTTCGAACCGTCCTCGCGTGGTTCGAAAGCCCGGAAAATGTACGTGGAGGATGTCAGAGAAGGCGTGGTGAAGTTGATCAGTACTTTCTTCAATGGAGAGCGGTAAATTTTCCAGCAAGATTTTGCTCCAGCGCATAAGGCAAGAACCATCCAACAGTAGCTAAAAAACAATATTTCTGGGTTCATAGCCGCAGGAGATTCGCCGCCTGGAAGTCAAGATTTGAATCCATTGGACTACAGTTTGTGGTCAGAATTGGATAGCATAGCATATATTAAACATTTTCGTAAAAATCACCAATCACAGATAATATAAAAAATGTGAGGCTGATATGAAACAACAGATTTTAGTTTAAAAAAAGCTTTAGGAACCTAAGAAGTAACATTTAGCCGTCAAATGCTTACACAAAAATCACAGGACGCCAATCAAAATATGTATATGTTTCATAGACTACGCGAAAGCATTTGACAAAAATCAACCATAGTAAGCTAATTAAAATAACGAAAGCGTTGGATATAAAAGAATTTACATCCAGTGCTTCAAAGCTTATATTGGAATCAGACTGCAGAATTTAATTTGTGGACATTACCACAAGAGCGGCAAAAACTTACCAGCTGAGGCAAGGCTGCATATCATCTCCATTACTATTCAACAAGTACGCAGAAAAAATCTTTGAAGGGGCAATAAATGACGCATAAATAGGAATAAAAGATAATGGGATATAATAAATAATATTCGCTACACAGAATGAAAACTAACTATAAGTATAACTAAAATCAATGTAATACCTATGTTATAAGTAATGAGAAATTTTCAGTTCGAAAAATTGAAGTTCAAATCATACAATACTGACAATTAAGTCTTAAGGTTTTTTCTCTGCAATCTCCTTCACTTAGTACGGAAGCTTCTGCATTAGTGTGTGTTTTTATCCTTTCGGCATGTTTCGTGGCAAATAGATGAACTGAACGCGATACAGTTTTTATCGCTAAATCTCTGTGCAGATCTTCATTACGCACGTACTTGGGAGCTTTTCGATTCCCCTGATTGCAACATCAAAACAATTTCCATAACTTATGCCATACTTATATACTCCCCTATAGCTCAATGTGTAGCAAAAACCAAGAATGATAGAAAGAAGATTGCGCCCATCAGAGAGTGCGTGACGTCACGTTATTCCGAGTTGTGCAGTATTGCCAACCATTTGCTCTTCGCAATAAATTTAGTGCTTTTTTATACCCAAAATGCAAAAATTTTGAAGTTTCGTATTTGTTTCTTTTTTCTTTTTAATTTAAAGCTACCGAAACTTTAAGTTAAAAAAACTGTATTATTAGGCAAAAGAAGGTTAAAAAAGGACACTCTGAGAAGATTTTAGTGCTAATGAAAATTATTTGGTTCTTATAAAATTTGAAATTTTGAAAGTGTGAATTTAATTTTTTTCTCCTTTTAAGGTTGTGCAAGAATATTAAATGCCCCTCTCTCAATTATTCTTAAGATTGAAAACCTTTTTACACATTTTAAAAGGCGTTTGAATTTACTGAATGCGGATTAAAACCATAGAGGTGTTACCGTTTCTTCTGACCTTCAATCCTTTGTGGGACATAGGGCATCAAGAGATGTATTCACAGTAAAAATAAGCCACAAAATACCAGAAAATACTAAAGAAACCATACTGACATTTTTACAAAAATAGTATCTTATCTAGTTACATAACCTCAAATATAGTAAAAAAGTCGTTCCCTTAACAAAAAAAACTCATAAATTAAATTGTACATATCCATAACACATTTATTAAAAAAACCCACATTTCAAAGACAATTTGCCCCGCATACAAAGTTCTTAAAGTAATTCAATAAAAATTTGGTGTTTTATTTTCTTTAAATGGGCATTTTAGTGCGTTTTTATATCCAAAGTTAGGCAACACTGCAGTAGCGAGAGAGAGATTTGACTGCTGAAAGCAGAAGAACACCAACAACAACTGCAATAGCGGGTAATCCTACCAGATGTTAAAAAAAGTAAAGCTAAATAAAACTGAGTAATTATTTATCTAGTTATTAAAAAATGTATATTTTACAAAATTATAAACATTACATTTTAATTAGAACAGGCTGGAAAATGGCTTGTAGAATGTCATGAAGAAAGAACTGAAACTCCGAGACTAAATAACAAAAAAAAAAGTTTTAAATCAAGTTACGAAAATGGTAATCTGGCCATACTGGTGCTAAAATCACGCAACTCGTTGTCAAATTTGCTGAGACCAAAGTAACGGGACCACGATAGGTGCCATCTCATTATTCTTTCCATCATGTGTTGTACATATGTATGTATGTACTAGGGCTGTACATTTTTTCGAGTTTTACTCTTACTAGATAGGTCTGGGATTTAGATATTCTTTGTTATTATTATTATTATTTGCTGGCGCGCCGGCTGCCTTAAAGTTTTATTTTGCGGTCATTCCAGCGAGACAGCAGCAAGTCGTCGGCTGTCGTGTATTCATCGTACAGACTTTCTCTCCAAGCAGCGATTTATGAAGATCTGAAGGTATTTTGTTATTGCAACGGCCACGGACCATGATTTACAGTTATATAGATTTACTGATTTAACGTTGAAGTTAAAAATCCTTGGTTTTATTTATATGGTTATCTGTTCGGAATATCATATACTTTTGAGTGAAGGATAGAATGTTCTGGCTTTAATTATTCTACATTCAATGCCAGCTGCGGTGCCACCGTCAGGGGTTACTTGGTTACCTAAGTAGGCAGAACTTGCGTTGCATATGCATTATTTTGCAACAGCTTAACTCGAAAAAATGGCATCAATATTGCTTGCAAAGCTCTGCTACCATAAATGTAATAAATAATAAATTAAGAAGTTTAGTAGAGTCGCGGTATTTTTACCAGCTTTGACTAATTTCCTTTTGTTATCTAACTTTTCATAAAAATATAAATCTTTCTACAACAAACATCATACAAAACAAAGCATTAAACTACAAGATTTATAAAAATTCGAAAATTTTTCATTCAAATTTAAAATTTTTTAATCCGATTAAAAGTAATTAAAAACTGAGTATGCAGTTAAATAGTCCCTTAAATTTTAATAAGTAAAATGCAAGTTTGGTATTTTTTTTGCGAAAGATGTTGGGTTTTTTCATCCATATAAACAAAAATGTTGTGCTTTCAGCGAAAAAATTATCAAAAGGTAACGGGAATTTAGAGCCACTTCAAACTCGCGCTTTATTATACAGGGTGGCTGATGAAAGCCGCTACCAAAAACAAATTGAATAACTTTTTTTCTTTTTAAGTTATCTGTTCCATTTTTGTTTTAATTTGCAGATAGATCTTTAAAATTTATTTAAATGGATAACTGGGACACGCAAACAAGAATTTGGATAGTCCGCCGCTATCACGCACTGGAGTCCGTAGTTTGGTACAGAGAGAGTACAGGCGGATGTTTGGCGGCGATCCCCCGAGCAGATGGACCATAATGAGACTGGTGAATAGTTTTGCTGAGCAAGGAACAGTCGCAAGAAGGCCTTATCATCGAAACCCACCAGTTCGGACGGAGGAAACGATCGCTGCTGTAGCTGCAGCTATACAAAGCAATCCAAGGGTTTCAACAAGAAGCTTATCTGCTCAACTTGGTGTAAGCCGACAGTCTTTGCAAACAATAATGCACAAAGATTTAGACTTATTTCCCTACAAAATTCAAATGGTTAACAAACTGAATGCAGCAGACTTGCCGAGTCGCTTGGAATTTTGCCAGAAGATCCTGCAAATGGTGGAAGAAGACCAAAACATGTTAAACTGCCTTTTCATGTCTGATGAGGCCCATTTCGATTTAAACGGCAATGTGAACAAACAAAATTGTCGAATATGGAGTACTTCTAACCCACAGATACTCCACGAGACGGAATTGCATCCTCTTCGCGTGACAGTGTGGTGTGCGGTTTCTTCACGCTGTATTGTCGGGCCTTATTTTTTTGAAGAAAATGGTCACACCGTTACGGTTACTGGAGACCGTTATTTGAAAATGCTGAAAGAATTTTTCTATCCAGAACTACGCCGAAAGAGAATTCCTTTCAACTCTGTGTGGTTTCAACAAGATGCGGCAACGTCTCACATAGCCCAGACTGTTATGACAGAGTTGCGACGAAAATTTCCCAATAAACTGATTTCAAGAAACTCCGAATTTCGTTGGCCCCCCAGGTCGCCTGACCTTACTGCACCTGACTTTTTCTTGTGGGGTTTATGTAAACAAGAAGTTTATAAAACAAAGCCAACAAATTTGGATGAACTAAAACAATCCATTCGGGCAACAATTGCGGCTATTCCTGTCGCAACTCTCAAAGCAGCAATGAACAACTTTTTACTAAGATGCCGCTCTTGTGTCAACGAGCATGGGGGGCATTTAAATTCAATTATTTTTAAAACTGGTTAAGTTACATTTAATAAAATTTAATGACCTTCAACTTGAAAAAAAAATAAATGAATTCCATACACTAAAAAAAAAGTTATTTGAGTTTCTTAATGTAGCAAAATTCATCAGCCACCCTGTATTTATTAAAATTTTACGGGGTATACAACTGCATGCCCAAAGCTTTCTTAAATTCTAATTAAAGAGTTTCAAATTCTGATTTGCTTAGTTATTTGCAGAATTAACTATATTTTTGTAAAAAAAATATTATTCATATATTGTTTTTTTATTATCGACTCTTATTCATCTCGAGGGAGCGTTGTACAATTGCATCTAGTATATATTAAGGGTTACTAATCAGAAATTTAATTTAATTAGATAATTTAAAAAATTAATGAAAATAAGCAAAAGGAAAGTAGCCAAACTGGTTAAACGCAATCGTTTAGGGTGGGCCATATAGCGTTTGCTTTTCGAACCACCTATTTTTTTGAGAATGTTAACACAAATGACATGTCAAATGTGTTCATAATTTACTTAAAGGTTTGACATTTACGAAATGGGACGCTATACGCTTGAACAAAATTGGGAAATATTGAAAATCTATTTCCAAAGTGGTGAGTCTTCTTCTTCTTTTCTGATTTTCATATCGGTGGCTACGTCAATAAGCAAAATTGTCGGATTTGAGGCTCAAAAAAATCCACACGTTACTGTAGAGAAGCAAATGCATCCACAACGAGTCACTGTTTGGTGCGGTTTTTGGTCTGGCGGCATCATTGGGCCATTTTTTTTCGAAAATGAGCGAGGAGCCGCGGTTACAGTAAATGGCGAGCGTTATCGTGACATGCTCAACGAGTTGTTTCCAAAAATTGAAGAGGATGACATGGACGACATTTGGTTTCAACAGGACGATGCAACTTGTCACACTGCCAAAGTTACACTCGAACTTTTGGTTACAGTTTTGGAAAACTGAATAATCAGCCGAAATTCCGATATCAATTGGCCGCCTCGGAGCTGTGATTTAAGCCCGTTGAACTATTTTTTGTGGGAAGCCGTTAAGGACAAATGCTATGCGAACCATCCAGAGACGATTGATGCTTTAAAACACGAAATCGAAGTTGCCATTCATGAATTTGGAGCCCAAACAATCGAAAATGTGCTAAAAAATTGGTTGATTGAATGGCCTACTGTAAAGCCAGTCGTGGCAGTCATTTGAACGATATTAATTTTCATTCATAGATGACAATGTTCAATCTTCAAAATAAAAAAAAAAGTTTGAAAAAATATTAATTCGTTTTTTTTATAGCCGATTCAAAAAGCAAATTTTACATGTCCCACCCTGTACATATGTGTGTATATGAGCGCGCAACCAAGGCTATAGTTTTCATCTAAATTTTGCACTTTATAATTTAAATCTTTTAGAAAATTTTCGAATACACAAAAATACAATATAAAAGTCAAGTCGTAATCATTATTCAGAAGAAAAACAATAAATAAGTAAATAAATAAAAATCAAAATTAATAATTACTTCTAATAAAAATAAATCAGTAAATAACTACTAATATGCTTAAAAAAATCATATGCTAGTATTACATATCACTTTTATTTATGTATACAGTCCCTGCTAAAAAGCACAGAGTATATTATTATAGAAACTAGCTAATGTTAGTCGCGCACTGATTAACGAAAACTGTGAAGCCTGCTAGCATTCTATGAAGACAAGTGTAAGGGTGATTTGCCCTCTCTTACCGAATTATCTCTACTTCGTAGGACTTTACATATTCACAAATTTCCTCTATATCATTCGACGTAACTGTTGACTTCTACTTTTGCCTTGCATTTTCTATTTTATTCTATGTGTTTTTATCTATTTTATTTTCTTCTTCCTTTATTTCCCACTTTATTTCCTCCTCCTTTCCTAAAGCTCTATTCTGTTCACGTTCTCAAGTATTCAGAGGCCATTTACCCTGTTGAAGTCACTGAAAACGGTTTATAATACATATACTTATATATTGGTTATTTTGTTATAGTAAGAAACAACGTCATTTGTTTTGTATATACTTTTCCTTACTGCTGCTGCTCCACTTTTTCAAATACCAGCCCACTTTTGGGAAAATTTGACTGCTCTACTTGGCGGACTAGCTTTGGTCCTTTTATTGTTGACTTTCCTCGAATTTCATGGCAGGAACTCTCGTTCCCCTCGTTTTTTTGCGCATTTTTGTTTGCTGTGCAAATGTTACCCAGTAACCCAGTGAATGGGGCACGACTTTCAACGAATTCCAAAAATACACATACAATCGCACATAGTCTCAAATGAAATTATTCCTTCGGCGGCACGAACTCAGCCTCGAAGCTTTCGAAGCGTGCTTTTACTTTCGCTTTCGTTTATCCCTCTCACAGACCTATGTTCCCTCCATCTCCACTACAGCTTCGCCCTCTCATTATGCCGTCACTTCGTTTGAATTCGTCATCGTTTGGTTGGTTGTCATCGGTAATGTTCTTTTTGTATTGTTTCTTCATATCTACTATTTGTTTTTGCTTTTTATGATATGTTGTTGTTTACCATTTTCGGTGGTTTCCTTTTTTTTGTTGTGATTTTCGTCATATTTACTATAAATCTGCACTGACTACCCACGCTCGTCTCGCGTCCTAGTGTCCTAGTTTGGCAGACAACTTATTTAGATATATGCATACATACATACGTTCGGGCAAATAGTAACATACAAACGACTTACATTCACACAATCCCTGACAGTATGTTTTTGCTATTTTTAGAATTCTGTAACAAATATTTGGATCGTTCAATTTTCGTCTCTCTTATATTTCTATGCCTTCGAAACTGCAAATACACTAAACGCTTGTTGCTCGTAATAGTATCAGCTCTAGAGTAACTTGATCATAAAATTTATAAAATTCATCAAATTTTTTAGAAAAACATTATTCATGTTTTATGTTTTTATGAATTTGTCATATGTAAACTAACTAAACCGATGGTACGTCTCGTCGGCAAAGAGTGAAAGCTAAGCTTATTTTTTCCTATATATTTATGTATCTATGTATTTATTCATAATTGTTTATTTTTTATTATTTATTTATTTATTGAGCCAAGTGAACAAAATCCTTAAAGTCTATTTAGAAAGAATCAGATTATATGATACGGACAGGTCCAAATAGCAGGGAGGGGTTACAATTACGAACGCCATTAAGCTCAGAAAGGATTCTATCAAAGAGCAAAATTGACATAATTAAACTCTGGAATTCCAACATAGAATATTGAGATCCGATACAGATTCCACAAGGAAGCATTGAATGTTGTTCTTTCCTAAGATGAGGACTATTAACTGAATTATTTAGAAGGCGAATTATAAAATTTCAGACAAGAAAAGGAATGTAGACCTTTAAACTTATTTGCTGACAACGGCATTCGCCCTATGCATCTAAACGTTAAATGTCGAATCTAAATACATTCTGCACTAAACATCCCCGCGCAAGAAATAATAAGTGATATAAAAAGTTTTTTTCTAATAATGGTCGCTCCGAGGAAGGCAATGGCAAACCTCCGGGGTATTTATGCTATGAAAAGCACCTCATAAAAATCTGTTGGCGGTATAAAACCCTCCGTATCGGAAAATCCACAGGACGCACACCACAAATAGAAGGATGTGCTCGGTCAAACACCCAACCGAACAACTCTTTTATCAAAGTGTTTCAACTTATTTTCAGAAATAAGTGACCGTTGACGAGGACCTTTCAAAATAAATGAGAGCTCTTGCGAGGGAGCTGAATGTTTCTAAAGTCTAGTTGTCCATGAAGATCTCCGGCATAAATACTATCATACGCTATACGCAGAAATAAGAAAGGACAGATGGCTAAGTTTCAATCCTACAGAGGTTTCTGTTGTCATGCACATGAAATTTCCAGCTAGTGGTATGGTGTTAGATGTTGTGAGCATCATAGGACATGTTATGCCATCACACTTCTTTACTCAAGGCCTACGAATGAACTCTATTGAATATATCGAGGTTCTACAAACGGTATTGAAACCTTGAATTGATAGTGTACGCGGAGACAACCCGTACATACATATTTCAGCAAGATTCTGCTGCTGCATAAAAAAATAATGGCGCCACAAGACTGGATGGCCAAAACTTTCCATGACTGCATAACACCGAACGTATGGCTGTCTAATTTCCGAGACCTTAATCTCTTGGATTGCTACATAGAGGACGTAGTTGATCGTGAAACCAAAAAGCATCTTCATAACAACATTTCTTCTCTGACGGCTGCTATTAATACCGTTATGGTCAATATGAATAAGGAGAATTTGATTCGAGCATGCAATCGTTTCAGGATCCGGTTCGAGGAAGTTAATGCAATGAATGAAATGAAATTTTAGTGAATGATTTGATAAATATATAATCATTTATTTTTTTGTAAAAAGTTCGTGAAGTTTCATTAAATTTTGTTAAAAATAAAAGGTATAAAGTTTTACTCTAAAAATATCCTCAAATGCCGTACGCAACCTGTTTCCTATGTTTTAATTTGATAGTATGTTCAGACGAAACAGAGAAAAACTAAACTAAGTGTTAAGCCAAAATGATATAGCCCATATTTTAATTTAAGTAAAATTTGATAAGTATTTCGCACATTTCTTTTTGGAAACTTTTGAAGCCTAGTTATGAATGCGAAAAATCTGACTACATCCTGAAAACCCTGACTTAGATCTTTCGCAGACTCGCTTGTATGTCCTCCCCATGTATATATAGGGTTATTCAATAGGTGCGCTTCAACTTTTTTCCGATAGGGAGGGCGAACGACGCAATATTTTTTATTTTTCGCTTGTCATTTGTAAACTTCATTAGTATACATTTCATCATGGAATGCTACACACTTGAGCAACAATTGCAAATCGTGCAAATTTTTTATGAAAATAATCGTTCTGTTGCTGCTACTTTAAGAGCCTTACGGCCATTTTACGGTCCATTTAACAAGCCGTCCCGTTTTGGGGTTATGTGAAGTGATTGGTCTACAGTAACAAGCCGGCGACGATTTGTGAGGTCAGAGCCAATATTGAACGCGAAATTGCTGGAATTTCGGCCGATTTATGCAAAAGAGTGGTCGAAAATTGGGTTCAACGATTGGACTTCGTAAAACGTGCACGCGGTGGTCATGCAAAAGAAATCGAATTTCCTACTTAAATGTATATGTTCAAACTCGATAATAAAAAAAAAATAGTTAAAAAAGTCAAACCGTTTGTGTTTTATTCAAAAAAGTTCAAAAGTTGAAGCGCTCTTATTGAAAAACCCTATAGAAGTACATAAACTTAAGGGTGTGCTTTATCATTAGACTTTTATCAAAATTTTTCCCTCTCTACAAGTGGAGATAAATTGTATTTTTGGCGGTTACTTATAAAATTGTATTTCATTTTGTGGTACACAACATACATATGCATGCATATATTTCTTATCTCATCCCTTATTTTACAAAGACTGGTTCTTCCCACCTTCTCAAACAAAGTGTAGAGTGGTTTCCAAAGCACACTTGAATCGACTGCAGACAGCATAAATGCGAAAAGAAAGATAACACAGAAATAGTAAAACCGTAGCATATAGAAACCATGACGACAAAAACCTTCTTAGTGTTGGAAGGCAAGGAAGATGACAATGCTACGGTCACGTACGCTCCGCAGTTGATGGCACAAGTTTGTAAGTATTTGCATGACATTTCTGATGAAAAGGCCTATTTAACATTAAAATGCTGTGGGATATGATAAATTTAGTAAATTTGTGAAGAATAAAAGAAAGTTAGAAATACACAGAATTCCCTTGACGGTATATAATACACGTAATATCGACACTTAGTTTCTATGTACGAGTTAGTCTAGGTATATAAAATATCACTCATACGTCACGGGATATTCGGTTAGCTTGTGTACAGCGTTGCGTATGCGCAACTTTTAGTTTGCCACTTTAAATAAATATCACTCATACATCAGGTGGGCCCAACGCTTTTTCTGCTTAGAGACAGTTTGATTTGTTCGACACGTCGTCGACGAGCCGTTAGATATTTTCGTGCAGCCTGCGCTTGTATTAAAATCGATGGAAAGTGGGGGAAAAAGCGCGCTGAGCGCAGCAGGAGTGGTGGAGGAAACCACAGTGCCCTTGTGCAGCCCTTACGCAAATGTGGAGGATTGTGGAGCTTTATGCTGGACTCAGCCAGCCACGTAAAAGTGTGTTAAAGGACGCTGGTAAAGAGGAAGGAGGATAGCAACGAAAATATTGATATACAATTTTTTGATGAATGCAGGCACAAACACTCGTACATTCATATATACGCATATGTATGTATGTATGCGTTTTGGTATGTCGCTTTTCGCCAGTCTTTCGGAAAATATGTGTATATATATGCATAGGTATGTGTTGTGCAAGCAGTTTTGTGTATTGGTACATTGCCAAGTATGACGTCATAAGCGAAGGATTTTTCATTGTGGCTAATGCTATTAAATTATTTGTTTCATTGTCATTTAAGAGAAATCACCAAAATATACACAGAACCTTTATAAGACGTTTAAAGTAAGCAATAAATATGAAACTTTTATTTTTTGGGAAAATTTAGTCCTTTCGATGAGAAGGCTTACTACCTTTCGAAAATAACTGATTAATTTGGGAACAGACTTAAACGCGTAGTTACTGATTATATGGCAGTGAGAATGAAAAAAATGGCAACATTACTGCTGAAACCAAAGTGTGGTCATAAAATTACGTATACTGATGGTTTTAACAATCTAAATATCATGTTTTTAAAATTACCACATCCATGTACATACAATATTAATGGTTCTAAACAATACCAATCAGAAAATCTTCCGAAATGTGCAACCTCGAGAGCTCTACTAGGAAACAAAATTAATGAAATCAATCGGAATGGCATTACTACGAACTTCAAAATTGAAAATTCAGCTTTGGGCTCGATTTTATAAGTCGAGATTTTATGACAATATAAATTATGTGGGTTTTTTACAAAACTCTCTATAAGTAAATCAATAAATTACTGTTTGTATCCTCAGCACTATTTGTTAGATGGTTGTATTGATGTTTTTTACAAATAGAGGGTCTTGTAGTTTTATGCCGTCTCCGCACGTTAGACTGGTTTTTTCATGAAGAAGTTTTCATGACATAATTAGGTTTACCATTGCTTACCGAGGGGTCACCGCTGTTAGAAAAGTCCACGTCTGTTGTTTGGTGTTTCATGTCAACAGTAAGTTTCGTATACCGGTCTTACCGATCGTTGGTCACGGAGGAACGCACTCGGTTACGGGGTCTCATATATAATGCAAACTATTGTTTAGGCTCTGAACGGCATCGGTGCGAGTGTGTTTGCTGGTGATACAACAATTTTGAAGAAGGAATGCATGCGAAAGATTTTCAAGAATCACCAGTAAACTAGAATTTGATGTAATAAAATATTTTTGTGATCCATTTCCACCTCTCACCATAAGCATTCTACTTTAATTTCACATTACGAGTACTAACTCTGTTGTCAACAATAAGTTTTGTAGAGGAATAGGGAAGCATATTGATAAGACGATGTAGAAAAGTCTCTCAAGCTTATGCATTGACCCCTTTGTACCTTAAAAATTTAAGAGAGCCACAGAATGGAACTGCTTCGGCATAAAAAGGGTAGTACATATAAGAGGGCGTAAACGGAATATGGTTCTGAGTATTTAACTTCATTCATCTGTTTAAATATTTAGTTTTGTATTATATTTCTTCCAAATAAATAAATAACTAAAAGTTCCTTCCTGTTTTCCTAGTTTCAAAAATGCTAAAATATTAAGCCTTCGAGATAAGTTGAGACTAATCAAGCATCCGAATAAGAATCCTGATCTTTTGTGGAAGCTCTTTCAACAAAGGAAATAACACTTTTTCCAATAGTACTGCGAAAGCCGCTATAATTACTTCGGAGGGTATAAAATATACTTCAAAATAGTTAGTAGAGCTTCTAAAAGCAGATAATGTACTTACGACGACATCTAATGTTTGTACCTTTATATACGAGGCTCGCTTGAAAAGTCCGTGCGAAGTCAGAAAGATGGCAGTACAGGCACGTATCGAAATTATGTTTAGTTAGTAGCATGTCTTGGAAGGGCACACCAAGTTTCAGCCATATCGGTCTATATCTTTGTGTTTGTCATTCGTTCGAATCGAGGAAGTCGAGTGATTTTCCTTCTCCATTACGACAATACACCAGCTCCCGCCTCAGTAATTTTGGTGGCAAAACTAATGAAAGTGATATTCCAACTCGTTTCACACCCCTCTATTTTCCAGACTAGGCTACCTCGGACTACTATTTGCTCCCTAATGGGGTGACCGGAAGAATAATTTATTCAAATGAGGAGGGGATTGCCGAAACCAATGGCTATTTTTCAAACCCGGGCAAATCCTATTATTTGGAAGAGATCAACAAACTAGAACAGCGTTAGACGAAGTCTAAAAGGAGACTAAGTAAAAAAATAATATAAAAAAAAGGGTTACCTCAAGCAATTAAGTACCTTTTACCTTTGGGTAAAAATCCGTCTGAATTATAATTATAATTTAACGTTTTATGCTCGGTTGAAAGAGGTGTAAGTGGTATACTTAGTCGGCGAAGGGGAACAAATTAATATACTATTTCGTTCTCCACCAATTCGTAGGAGCCATTGTAATTGGTACATATTTATTAATGTATGAAAGCTTTGGATGTACTTATTTGAAGCAAGAAAAAATACGATGCTCCTACTTTAGCAAAATTATTCATATATACAAAGTGGCTCAAGATTAAGCCCCCTATCGGATGATTTATAATTATTATAAATGTCGTCATACGCCAATCATATTTGACACCTGTGAATCAAACTGTGTATAAACAGATAAGTAATGGAATGCATAAAGATCAAAATAAAGATTTACATACATCACTTAAAATATTTGTTTTCTTTTTTAAAAAAGGCTAGGTTGTAGTAGTAGTTATCTAGTAAAGTTGAAAAACATGAAAGAAAATTAAAATAATATGGGTTTTTAAATGAAACTAGTTTTTTAATCAATTGTATATCCATTATTTTCAATGGAACTAGAATTTGTTTGAACTTTTACTCGAACTGATAGTCCCCCAATAATTATATACTAACCCGCAGTTTTAGTTAAATTTATTTCCTTTAACGCATAGTTGAAAATAAAATTAAGACTTTAACCATTTTTTCACGAATTTCTGTTGCTGATAAATCGTTTAGAACAAACAATTTTATATAATTATAAAAAATACGCTAGCACGTCAACAATTTGACGTCAAGCAATTTGAAGCCTGCATAAAAATAATGAGTAGATAAATCGAAAGAGTATTTTTTATTTTTGTTTGAATTTTTCTTGTTGCTATTTTTAATGGTGTTGCTATTTTTTGTGCTTAAAAGAAGTAAAAAGCATGAAAATCGCATACACATTTTAATTCATTGCTGGTTAATAGGTGTCGCTTTCAATATTTTTCTGCCAACCTATTCATAGACTATTACTTTCAGAGCTGTATAAAATCAGCAGGTATTTTATTTTAAAAATATAGGTGCATTGACAAATTTTCAATATTTTAATTATCTGTATTTATGGTCTGAATACTGGGACAATCTACCGAGTTTAACGTAATCAAAATCAGGGATGGGTAGGTTTAAGGTAAACCGATTTAAAGGTTGTATAGAATTAAAAAGGTATAAATAAATAATTATCACAAAACTTCCAGCAGGGCATTGTAGATTGAATTATCATCTTACTAGCCTAAAAATATAGTCTAATGGAACTTGCAGATTGTGTAGGGAAGAATATGAATACGCCAAGCATGTGCTGGCATCGTGCTCAACACTGTTGCCTCCGCGGCACAAACACATAAGTAAACATGAAAAAACAATAAAATAGAACAATTACTTAAATTTATTGAGGAAGTTGTGCTCAAACACATACTTTGAATAATAGATTTTTCAGCTCTACGATAATAACAGTCCAAAACTCTTGATTTATTTTTTCGATTTAAAGTAAATCATATGTGTACATATACCTATAGTTACTACTCAAAGATTCCATCTATGGAATCAAACCATTTTCGACAACAAAATATCCTACAAATAGAAGGAAGAGCTTGACCAAACACCCAGAAAAAGGTGAAGGTGGAAATTATTTATATAAAAAAATAATAAACTCCTCCTCATATTTGTGGCGTGCATCTTGATGTTGTTCCACAAGTCGAAGGATCTTTTTATGAGGACCTTTCATGGCAGAAATATACTCGGAGGTTTGCCATTGCCTGCGGATGGGTGAATGCTATTAGAAAACCCTTTTTCTATTATTTTAGTGTTTCATGCACGGAGATTCGAACCTATGCGCTTGCAAGTGATAGTCACGCTCCAACTCATTCGGCGATCATCAAATTATTTATATATATGCGTATATTTTTTTATTAAAGTTCCATATGAAACTCTTAGTATGTGACAGTGAAAATATTCATGATCAATGATCAAGTGGATATTGCAGCGTTAAACAAAACGCAACAGGTTTGCAGATCTGTACCATGATTAAAAGTTTGCTCACTTGTGCCATTATAATTTCGCCATACCCTTGCAAAATGTTGTATTTAAGAAGGGTGTAGAAAGTGCAAATAATTAAATCGGTTTTGCTGAAAATGGTAGCACAAAAGTATATTTTTACTTAAATGGAAACCAACTGCGAGAGGTTTAAAAATAAATTTAAATTAATATTTCCCTGTAAATATATTTCATATGCATACATATTTATGTTTATAAACCCATATATGGTAGAAGTTATTAACGGCTTAACTTAATCCAAGAATTATATGTGGTGATTTAATTTTTAAATTAAAAGCCGATAGCGAAATTGAGAAGTTTCGTCAATATCAAGCAGTAATATTACATAATAAAAGATGAATTCTTTCATGGAAGACACAGATTGATCATAAATTTAATATACTAAAAACAAACCTTGCACATACTTACACCTTACTTTACTATGTTTAGCCTACCTAAGTTTGGAGTTTGACTCCCAAGTCACGATTATTCTTACACAACTAACCACTTGACAAACTACCGGTATCAATATAAAGGACTTTATATTTAGAGGGCTTTTTAATAATCTCTTTTATTAAGAAATCCCTTGTGTAAATATGTATGTGCCCTGTAATCCCAGCTTTCTTATAATGAGTCCTGCAATGTATTCGATCGTGAAGACTACCCAACTTTCCTTTATGGTTCAGCTCTTTGTTGAATGGTAGCAAAACACGAACTTCTTCAAAACCACTTCATCATCGAAAAGAGAGCTTTTTAAATTACCCCTTTATTGGAACTTAGGCGAAACCACTGGGTTTGATTTAAGCGGTATGTCAGGATGCACCTTTCTTAAATCGAAATGTTTTTTTCCAGAAATTCCACTTTTACTCCACTTTTATTCAAAATTTCTATATTTCAAAGGAAACAGCTACTTACTGAGCAAACATTTATTATTGAATCATGGATCTGAACTGCATCATTACTTTTGAAATGTTAAGAAAAGTCGTCTTAGATATCTCAGAGCTTTATTATAACTATTAGCCGTTTGTGATTACATGACATGATGTCGAAAACTTTACCGTTTTCGAGATATTCGATTTTAAAGATTATTTTCATATATATGATAGGAGGAGGGTAGGGTAAAACAGGTGCGGTCTGTTGAGAACGTATTATATTAATAAAAAAATTAGATTGTAAAGTTTTTTATTTGAGTCACAAATTTTGAAAATCTTTTTCTTATGCAATTGGTTGAGCCCAAATATTACTTATTTATTTAGGGTATTCTACCTTTTTGGATAGCTAAAAGCATGTTCTTCTCTTTGAAACATTTTTTTAAATTTTTTGCAAATAGTTTGATATTTTGTTATATTAGTTTAAAATTTTTTGTATTTTTAATGATTTAAAGTAGAAATGTTTCCTGATTAGTTATAACCTGTATATTTAAAACTTTGTCAAGCAGCTATTTTTAACTGCAAGTTAACTGGTTCAAATTTTATTGATAATTTTTTGAATTCCCGTACCATTTAACTAAAATTAGAAAAAATTGGGACTCGTGACAAATATTTAAAAAAGGTGACGTACAGTCAAAAGAACAATTTTTTTCAAATATTCTTTAAAATCGAATAGCCCAAACACAGTTAAATTTTGGCATCATCTCATAAAACCAAATCAATTTAAAATTACCTGTATAGTAATGTCCTTAAGTATCTGGGGCGTCTTTCCTGGTGACCCTTTATACCTATGTATATTATCAGCAGTTTATCACTGCGCATACAGGCTCCTATTACACTGTGGAACAAATTCAGGTTAGCAAAAATTAGGTCCATTCTGAGAGTGGCGGGTGAAAATAGAGGCGAAATTAGAAGACCCGTATCGCACCGTTTTTTTATGTTAGTTCGAATTTTTTTTTAATCGGCCTTCGAAGTTCGAAATCGGAGCAAAATTGTTTATATGGTTTTTTGGCTATAACTCGTCGACTAATTGATATTTTTTCAATCTGTAAAAGCCAAATTATTGCTAGAGACCTGTGCAACAATTACAATTTTTGAAAAAATTGATTTCGAAAATTTTTGTGGTACTTATGAAACAATATACCGAAAATCGGCTCCGATTTCGAACTTCGAAGGCCGATTTAAAAAAAATTCGAACTAACATAAAAAAACGGCGCGATACGGGTCTTCTAATTTCGCCTCTATTTTCACCCGCCACTCTCAGAATGGACCTAATTTTTGCTAACCTGAATTTGTTCCACAGTGTTACTTTATTTAATAATCAATATCGTTTATCGAAGTTTAGAGTGTTTATAATACCATTTTTACAATTGAAATCTTGAAGTTCAAATTAAATTCAACTCCATCCATAAGTTTAGGCATCTCTTATATTCGAGCCTAAAGACAATAAAAATGACGGATTTCGCCTATAAATTGATCTTCAATAACACAAAACAAACTTAATACTCACGCTGAATTAAAAACATAACCGTAATTTTATTAATGTGGGTCAAATGACCCGTCTTTAAAATATTATATATTATATATTATTAAGATCACATATATTTCTCGGTAAAACAATTAGCAAGAGAATAGTATATCTTGAAAAATACATTTTTTTTTAATAAAAGTCGTGAAGGCAAACGACGATTTAATAATGTTATTTCTAAAAACTTCTGACAAAAAGTTTAAAATGGGTCATTTGACCCGTCCGTGGTAGGTTTAGTGTTAAAAGCTGAATTTATAACCACTTAAACTATATTTCAGTTTATAAACGAAAAATTTCTCCATAATACTGAATATAAATCATCGTCAACAATAAAGCTAAAAAAAGTTGTTTAATATTATGTTTCAGCAATTGTTCGTTTTTTAATTACAGCATTCCTCAATAGCCAATAATTAATTTAGTTTAAAATAGTTGCCATACCTTAAATACATTCAACGAAGTTTCAATTAAAAGTCATCTGACCCAAAAATTCACTATTTGCTGACGTTGAAGGTCAATTTTAAATGACTTCGTATATACGTAAATTCATATGTATTTGATTTTTTTTTATTTCCGCACTGAAACACATTATTTTAATTACATATTTTTTTAAAGTCATTTGTATTTTCAAGTAAGATATGATCAACTTAAATTGCTTTATAAACAGAGCAGCACTATGAAATATTTTTTCGAAAATTCTTTAAATTCACCTAAAATTTATTTTCTCACCACCATCTTATTCAGTTTCACACTCACGACACTTTGTAATTCTGCGCTGGCACGTGCACAACAACTGGAAGAATCCTGCGTGGGCGTGTAAACATAAACAAAATGCTACGCTTTACTCAAAGTAATTGGTGTGAAGAAGCGTTACGTTTTGATCTTAGATTTTTTTATTTTCTTTTTAGAACATACACTTTTTCCAGAACTAAAACGCACATATTTTCTTAATATTTGCTTTTCAAATTTCAATAGAATATATCCACCGTTATTTTTCTCAATGAGTGAGGCAGTGAGTAGCGAGCCGAGCGAATTTCGACTGTTTGGCTTGAGGACGACTATACAACTGAATTCTGAAATGCGCTGCAATACAAACTTCACTTCTACCATAACCATCCACAATCAGGAAAAAAGTTACGAAAAAATAAATAGGAAATAAACGGCTGCCATTTCAATGCTGCTGCTGTTGCTGCTGCTATTATGACGCTCGCTCTGTCGCTCAGCTTTGTCCCAATGTGCGCCACTGTGTGTACAGAATTAAAGCGGAGCAAGCAAGGCTCATAACGCTGGCGTTGCTGTTACATACTTTCACTAACGGGCGTCTGTCGTACTGCTTCTGTATAGGATGCTGTTGCTAATGAAAGTTGGCGCAAGTAAAACAGAAGCCAGCAACCAAACATCCAGCTAGCCTTCTACCTAACTAATATTTCCATGTATGTATATATATGTGCGTAAGCGTGTGTGTGTGAAGGCAAATATAGCATAGCTGCCAATAGTACTTTCCTCAATGAATTTTCTATTGCTGTACTTATACAAAGTCCTCGAAGCGAATGCTGTCTGCTCTCCGTGTAAAAAAATTCATTGATGTGTTTGTTCGTCACTGCGAACGCTGGCAGCATTGAGTAGCGGTGGTTCGTCTACTGCTGTTGCTACTGCTGCTTTTGTGGTTAAATCGCAGCAGCGCCGATGTCAGCATATGTATCCTGTGAATGAATGCCAACAGTGACGTCACGACTTTTGTGCTTTTGCTTTGCTTAGCACACAAAGCTCGCTTAAATGTCAAGTGTGCTAAGGCAAGTGTACGTGTGCATGTATGCGTTGAATTCGGAATTTCGGAGTACTGAGACGCGCGCAGACTACGCTCTTTGGTTTTTCTAGGTCAACGTGTTAATAGCATCCATTAAGTGAAAGTGTATATGTGAGTTATTGCTTTGGCTGAAGTCGTCATCAACTGAATTTATAGTGCAAATATACACATGCACACACACGGATGTATAAATATAGTATATATGTATGTGTTTATGTATGGGCATATATGTATTTATATCTGTGAGTGTAACTCATAACATAGTAAGAAGGAAATAATTATGTATCCAACACTGAAATTACTCTAGTGAATATTCACTTAGATGATCGGTACAAAAACTAATATTTTTACCTTGTCTTACCATATACTATATTAGCGGAACATAGCTCATAAACGCTATGCTGAGTCTATTTAAGATTCCTTTTGATTTGCCCGAGGAAATTTGCGTCACCGCTCAACATCCTTACATAGAAACCAGGGATAGCGGGGTGGTATATTTCATAGTCATTTAGTGACGGTACGACGGTGCGTTACCATGGTCCAAAATCCACGAGCTGTCCTTCCACAATTCCTTTTTTTACTTCATGTAAACATCTCATAACGCCCAAATATTAGTCCTTATTAACTGTCTGACCTTCTGGCAAAAATTCATTATGTATAAAAGCGTTGTAATTCATAAAAAACATGAGCACAGCTTTCTTTTTTCCCTCAGAACTACGTGGTTTTTTTATCTTCATTCATTCGGAGCTCTCCACTCACTTGCCTGATGCTTGGATTGCGTGTCGTACTCATAAACCCACTTCTCGTTTCCAGTAATGATGCTTCTCGTTTCCGGATTCAGCCTTGGAAATCATGCCTTTGGCGATTTTAATAGCGTACCTTCTTTGTATGAAATTCAGGTCCTTTGGTCCTTCAGGTCTAACAACAGGATATCGGCATGACATGTAAATTATTGTCCGATTTCATTGTGCACCTGCGTATATTCCTTTATTGTTGCCAGACCACGACTTACATTTGTGTCATAGACAAATTTGAAAGTGCTGATTAAGTAGTAAAGTACTACGAGATAAGTCTGCTTAGAAGTCACTATGTGCAAACGCTTTTTAAAATCTTCGGAACCATCAATCTTTGGATGTGAACCTGTTTCGTATTTGGCTTATTGATCCACGTTGATATTCGCTATTCTCTTGTGGCATTTCCATTAATAACTCATACGGCAAACTGTTACAACGACAAGTTTAATTTGGGAATACCACTCCTTAGAGATATTAATAAAAATATAACGGACCGAGCATATAACACTCGAAACGATCGGTTCAAGATTAAAGATTAAAGTAAGCTATAAAAAATCAGTTTGTACTGCTTTTACTCTAAAGTAATCCAATATTTCGTAATAATTTGATAGTAGACATCAAGCTTTATATTGCTGTTGGTATCTAATTGAGCCAATTCTTTTACAAATGTAATTCCTGACCTAAAGTATCAATTATATGTGATAAACTGCTCCCCTGCTATACTTAGTCGCACAACTTTTATTGATAAAACCTTCAATGACGTTCGAATGAGCACTGCTACTCCCTTAGCCACTTACATATGTATTTAAAAAATGTTTATATATCTATATCATATTTCATTTAATTTTGTGTCTCGAAATTGTTTTACATTATAAACGAAGAATAAGAAGAAAGTTATTTGAAAATATTTTAATGCGAATTTTTAATTATTTTTGTACTACATTTTATATAAAGTTGTGTTTTTTTTTTTTCAAATAACGAATACATATTGAATGCGTGCGTACGTCATAAATTTTGTTGGTTCAACAACCTCGGCTAGGTTGACGAACTTTTGACCCAACTCTGAGCGGACAAAAGCTCTTTCGCATACAATTCCCTACCATCCGTCCACAATGTTTTTTCAAACGAAATCTTTTTGCGAAAGTTTTCATACCGCGGACACTCTGTTGAACGCGCTCTCTCTTCAGGAATACTAATGTATACGCATATATATGTATATATGGAATGTGCCTATATATACCTGTATGTATACAAATTCGTACGCTTTCATTCGATATTTCGCGCTTGACGCACCACATCAGCTCTTTCTGAAGCTTAACTTCTCTGCCTACTGTATAAGTAGTTGGAGACAGCGCTGCTAGCGTCAATAACGGCGTCATCACTGGTAAATCAAAGCCCTATATTTCGCAGTTGTTGTTAGTTTGAGCCGAAGTGAAAACACGAACGTCGCACTCCGAATGTGTGTCTCTATGTCGTGACTGTCATTTATCGTTATTCAGCTCGCGACGACAACTAACCTAACTTCGTATTCGTGAGCAATTGTGTTGACCTTCGATTCTATTTTTAGATTGTACTAAATATAACCCGGGGTCAGTGCATGGATACAGAAAAAGCAGCCACCCTTAAAATCCGCCCAGCTGCCTGCAAACCAACACCCTATTGCTAATTCAATTTTGGGTGGTAAAGGTTTTATGTTATTCGTGGATATGGAGATGGTGGATTAGTATTGTTGTTTATTTGTTTGTTTTCAATTTCATATCATATTTTGCACCAGGGACTTCTGTTCAAAGTAAAAAAGATATTACCAGCACATTTCTATCCAGTACTTAAATCTTATTTAAGTGACAGACACTTCTATTAAGGCACGGGGTTGCCTCATCCGAAATTTATAACATTAATGCCAATGTACATCAAGGTAGTGTCTTAGGTTCCGTCCTGTATACTATATTTACAGCTAATATCCCAATTCAGAAAAGGTAGAAGTAGAAACTTTTGCTGATGATACAGCATTTATCGCTTACAGCGAGTCCCCTATAGAAGCTGCATATATTTTGCAAAATCAACTCCAAATTTTGGAGTCTTGGCTTAACAAATGGAAAATAAAAGTTAATTCGGAAAAATCTACACATGTCACTTTCACATTAAGAAGAGAGCAATGCCCTGCTGTATTTTTAAATAATAAACAAATTGTTGCGGGAATGTTGCGTGGGGAATCCTAAATATGTTGCGGGAATGTTGCGCCAAAAGTCTTATGACAAAAATGATGCGGGAATGTTGCGTGGAGAATCCTTAATATATTGCGGGAGTGTTGCGGCAAAAGTCCTATTTTTAAATTCAAATATGAAAGTCTGCTGGTTCAGTTTCGAAATTACAATTTTTTCTCACAATTTTATTATCAATCAAAAACATTACGAAACCTTGTTAGTGCCCCTTGGTTTATTACCAATGAGCTATTCATAACGACTTAGGTATTCCTTTTATAAAGAATGAAATTCCAAAATGTAGTACTTGATATCTGAAACGACTATCTAATCACATAAATCCTGCTGCTATTTATTAGACACAACCAATGAAACTATACGTTTAGACTTATCTTATAAGATCTAATTGCTGAATGTCTCATAGTAGATATATTGCAAATAAAGTAAGTTATAAAAAAAAAACAAAATATCATATTTTATTGCGCCAAAAGCTCTATATTTTATACGAGTATCACATACTTTGGAAGAATGAAAATAATTTGAAAGAGTTTTAAACTCAAAAACTATCTCCTCTGTTGAGAGAAGAAGAAAATATTTGTTTGCTCTATACTATAATTTGGAAAGAAGAGAATTTATATATAATAGATCCATAAATGTTCAATATATTTATATACAGTAGGTTCTGTTTTTATGCGGCTCTTGTTATGCGGTTTTGAAATAGTGCGGTTTTTTTTTAAATTACAAAATGCATGTCGACCTATCGGGAATTGTACATATAAACAAGATTCTAAACCAGCTAAGCAAAAACTCATCACAGATTACATCAGAAATGCTAACCCTACAAGTATGGAACCGCCTGCATAACTATCTAGATCAGACGTGTACATTTCCTCAAGTGACGAAAGTGATTTTACGCCAAATTCTAAACGAACGCGCAACATGCGGGTATTGTCTGATTCTATTTCTGACTTAAATTTATTTTTCGATTCTGACGTTTCTTAAATAAAGATATAATTTTCAAAAATACAATATTTTGTTTATGCGATTTTATTTAATTATTTCAAATTCATGCGGTCTATGGAACGGTTCTATAGTTATAATATGGGACTTGTGCCCTTTTTTATGCGATTTTATTACATTATTTCAGATTTATGCGGTTTTAGCACTTTTGAAACGTATCTATAGTTTTACTATAGAACTAGTAGATTTTTTTATGCTGTTTTTTTTTATGCTGTTTCTTGCGGAACGTATCTACCGCATAAAAACAGAACCTACTGTATATATATATATATATAATTATAATTGGCGGGTACACCCGCTTTCGGTGTTTGGCCGAACTCCTCCTCCTATTTGTGGTGTGTATCTTGATGTTGATCCACAAATGGGCGGTCCTATAGTTTCAAGCCGAACGGCAGATATTTTTTATGAGGAGCTTTTTCATGACAAAAATACGCTCGGTGGTTTGCCATTGCCTGCCGAGGTGCGACCGCTATTAGAAAAATCTTTTTCTTCATTTTGGTGTTTCTCCGAGATTCGAACCTACGTTCTCTCTGAACTCCGAATGGTAGTCACGCACCAATCCATTTGGCTACCGCAGCCGCCGTAGAGCATCAAAAAAGGACCGTTTATATAATATTTTATAATTATATTTTATAGATGTATGTGTATATGTACATACATTTGAAAATTCGTTATCTGCGTACCAAGAAAATCAGTTACTCGCTAGAACTTCTGTAAGTATAAAAGGCATTGAATGTGAAATGAATATAGATGCTTTGCATTTCAATTCAACCCGGCTATTCGGGACATGTTCTTCGATTTCGATGTAACTCGTAATGTAACTATGTTGCTCTCTGGTGAAAATAATGAGACACGTATTTTTTTGTTCACCAAAAAAAAAATGTTTTCAAGATTTATCGGAATTTTTGTTTTTCGGCTCAAAATCGATTTTTTTCATTATATAAAAATTTTTTTTTATAAATACTCATAACTTAGTCAAAAATTAACCGATTTTAATGATTCTGGATTCAAAGTGACCGTCATGACCGACAATTTTTGTATATAAGCTCCCAACACCGTGAATAAAACCATATTATACAATGTCAACATGATTTTTGAGTCACTCTAAACATGCACTTTGGTATAAAACCACAGTTCAAAGTTTCCATTAACATTTTTTAAATTAATTTTTCGTGTTTTAGATTCCTTTTGCTTTCAGCATGTGGTGTCCTTTCTTTGCTTTCTATCTTCATAGCCATAACTACCTCTCTATTTTCTCATTAATTAAAGATAGCTTCTTTCACAATTTAGAGGGCTCGAAATCGACTTAGACCCGTGGACTTTTTTGTCTTAGACTCTTAAGCAAAACTCGAGTCTGCTAGGTGTGGTGTCGAAAAAAATTGTTCCATACAAATTGGGCCGCCCTAATTTACAAGTACATAGAAGTAAATTAGATTAGCTACCTTACCAATATTTGGTCCTTGTTTTTACTGTAGTGAGATTTATTTATAGAGATTAACTTTAAATCGGGTGTAAAAATGCCCTTTCCACTTATCAGTTTTTCTCTGATTTGCTTGAGATATTGATACAAAATTAAGGAAGCATCAAACTTTAGAAAAAATTCAAAATAAAAATCGATTTTTGTATTATTTATCTTTTTAATAGCCTTTTTTCAAATTTCAGTTATATGGAAAGTGGGCGTTGCAGTAGTTTGTGCTTCGCCATCTGCTAGAGCAATTAGAGAAAAATACAAATGTGTAAATACCTATTGCATCAAATTCGAACCACTTTAACATTTCCGCCCACAAGGATAATAGGCGTGGTAGTGCGCCATCCCTTTCCATATTTTATATATTTGTTCCTAATTAAGATGCACTTTTCCGTTCTTGACCACGCTGAACTATGGACAAATCTACCATGGAATGTTTATTATTAACACAGCGATCCGATTGCAGCGAGATAGATTTTTATTACTTGGCTGTAGTATAGGGTTATCTATTGTAATAAGAGGTGTTATTTTGATATTCATTATAAAGAGGAAGGTATGCCGTTAATAGTGGAAAATAACATCAGGAAAATGATTACCACGACCACGCTTACCATCAAATATTCCTTAACCGAATTGCAAAGTGGCTGCCCTATGTCCTCGATAGCCTCACGAATTCCATCTTTGAGGTCTTGAATCGGCCCCAATGAAAAAAGTCAGAAGGTGTTAAATCACAAGATCTCGGTGGCCAATTGTGATCACCTCTTCGGGAGATAACGCGGTTCTCGATGATTTGCAATAACTACTGTTCTTGGAAAGCCCTTTAGATTTGAATTGAACGGAAGATGCCAAGATTAAACTAATATGCTAAAAATATGCTAAAGAAATATAGCTCGACAAAATAGGATAGCCTAATATATATATATATATAGATATATATATAATAAGTATATATACATGTACATCATTAGCACTTACATCCTTTTTTTGGGTGTTTGGTCGAGCTCCTCCTCCAATTTTTGGTGTGAGAGACCTAAAGTTTTAAGCCTTATCCGAACTGCAGATGGTTTTTAAGAGGAGCTTTTTCATGGCAGAAATACACTCGACGGTACAATTGCCTGTCGAGATCGATATTAGAAGAAACTGTTTGTATCATATCATTTGGCGCACGGAACTCGAAGACTCGAACCTGTGCACTTCCGAATGACAGTCATACACCAATTCATTCGCCTACGGCGACCGCCTAACCTAATAGACAAATTTGTTCACACTATGCAATAACTATAGAGTATACCTATAAGCTTTTAAAAAGAACCCGCATATCCAACCTAAAGGGTCCCTCGATAAGCAAATTGGCACTCACAAGCATTTTCTTGATTTTAAATTCCGATATAAATTCGATAGAAGGCGTAAAACTTCGAGGTCATGCTTAAGTTGGCCTCTCTGTGTAGAGTAATGTTAAACTTGAACGAACTTGAGAATAATTTTAAGAGTCCGGGTGACTTAGAGAACTTATTTCAACATTGCGAAAGAACAAAAAAAGACTGATTTTATACTAACTGAAAACAGTTATTCGTAGCAAATAAAAGATTTCAAAACCATTTAGATGAATGGAAGCCGAACGTTGTAAGTCTCTCCTAACTAATTTAATTAACTTAAAAAATAAATATTTGAGAGAAGTGCTTTTGTCAAAATAATTTGTCCTATCCGACTGGGCAATGGGCAGGGTCATATAAATGAGCAAAAGTCAAGCAATTTTGAGCGCATATATGCTCGAAAAACAACAATAAAAAACTCAAGTATAGCTTAATATTATATTTTAGGTATTTTTCTTTGCTGTTTAGTTTAAAATTAAGTTTAGTTTTAAAAATTAAAATGGTCAATCCAGTGTTCGTTTATATTCTCAAATAATAAAGATCTGCGTTTGTCGTTTAAGAGTGTTGAATAGACGGGAAGCGGCCTTTCGACCTCCACTGATGGGACTGGACAAGAAAATTAGATATTTCCAGTGGTATTAGTGCATCGATGTAGTTGTCACTTATTTCCCTACTAATATATTAAAAGTAATTCTATCTATATTAGGTAAAGATGATACCTTCATTTATTTCCAAAAGTGCACTCAATTTTTTTATATATTCCTCATTTTCCATATGAGATAATTCGGTGGTAGTAATCTTTTTTTACGTTTTAATAGTAGTTTTAAAGTAAGTTTGATTCAGACCAAACTCTTAATACCCGCGTACATTTTAGTTAAATGCGATTTGGGCTGGTTGTTCATTTTTGGAATCAAAGAAACTAATAGACAATGAGAGTTATAGCCTCTAACATCAGAGGGACGGACGACATTTTAGTGTTAACATATAATTGTTGTGCACAAGTGCCTAGGTATAAGAAGTTGGTCTGGTTTTTATCCGACCTCAAAAATATTTATGTCTAAATGTAAGGGGAAGCAATAGTTTGGGTGGGTTTTAAATCATTAGCAAGATGCGCGCACACATTTATCCAAAAGAGGGCATAGTACTGACATTTTTCATTTACTTGTGTCTTTTTTTTTAGCTTAGAATTTGAGGCAAATATGAGTAATTTTTCTTTATTTATAACACAGTTGTGTCTTTCTTGAATACTTTCATCGATCGACTGTGCAAGATAGAGAACATAGAGACTATCAACTTCTGATTAATGCAAGAAAAACTTCTGTTAAATGACAAGTAGGCGTGGTTCCTATTCTGATTCAAAATCATGCGCAGGGAGTTAAAATACTATTTGTCTGCCAAGTTTGGTAGAGTTTAACCAATAAGTGTTAGAGATATACAATATATAAATACAGATATGTAAACACTTTTATATAAAAATGGGCACAGTCATCCCGATCTTAGATCTTTTCATATAATCTTATTTTTTCGTGGATGTATTTATTGCCAGATTTCAAGAGCAGATAAGTTTCGTTCTACAGATGTATGGACGTTCATCTTTTTTTCAACATTTATTCAAAACGTCTTTATGGTATAAGATGCTCCATAAAAAATTATTATCGGCCACGCTATACGGCCGTCAAATATCAACTGACAAATGCCTTCTGACCTTAATGGCTGCCAAACATATTCGGCCAAGAATATAATAAAACAGGGTGCGTATAACAATTGAAAGGTTTTATTGGCTAAGTGCGCCTGCACTTGCGAAATTTTACAAGCGGCCTTTCAAATAGATATAAACACTCTCGAATTGCAGCGCATCTCTGTGCTTTCAGCCGCTACCCCACGACCCGTTTTGTGGCCTACAAAAGTGCGGCCGTATGACGCTGATGCCGAGCGACGTAGCACAGCTGCAACATAATAATATATAAACATATGTAAGTGTGGATGTATATAAGCATTGTACATAAATTGGAATACACATAGGTATCTATGACAGGGGTGCATACATATATATACATATATGTACATATGTATAATAAGCAAATGCATGGCACCGCTTTTACTTTTGCGTAGTTGATGGCATTGAGCCATTTGCGCCACTCAACTTTCAACCAAAGTTTCAACTGCTGTTGCTGTGTGCTGTGTGCTGCCGCTGCAGTATTGCTATTATCGTCGCTGTTGCTATTGCAATCGTTGCCGCTGATGACGTTGGCAATGTTGTTGTTGGTTGCAGCTTATTGGACTCGAAGTTGCCGCCTTTGCAGACTGACACTGACTGCCGTTCGTACTGTTTCATTACTGTTGTTGCTCAGCACTATGCGATTTCTTCAATGGTGATTTGTGCGCTTCATGTTGGCTGCACAACATTCAAGTTTCATTCAACAAAATGTTGCATTTGCAAGCGGAGGGTCGGATAATGCGGCGCGGTATATGGGTTCATTGTCGGCGATGGTGGCGACGGCGGCATTGGCGACAGCAGTGACCATGTGGCTGCTGACATTTTGCCACATGGCATCATCGGCCGCCATTTGGCAGGACTCTTGCCTTACCACTTAATTTTGCTGCTGGTATTCTTGTTTTGCTTCGGTTCGTCGTCAGCGTGGAAATTGAGGTCAATCTATTTTTGCTTTGCTTGTGTTGTTTTTGTTGTTGTTGCAATAATTAGATGTTGCTGTTTATGATTTTTTCCACTCTCTACAGCCAATGTCGCAGCGATCTCTCTCTCCATACTTCTTTTACTGCGCCCACCGAATCGCTCTGGCTCTCCCCCTCAAAGCGTCGCGTGCTACCTTTGTTTCCCATCGGCCTTCAGTCACCGCTATGCGTGCATTGCACACGTAAATACACAAAAGCGTTGCAGAGCATAGAATGTTGCAGCGCCGAATTTGCCGCCTGCGCAGCTCCCTATGTTACCAACATTCAACGACTGCTGATGCTGCTGCTGCTACTGTTACAGTTGCTGCTAATGCTGTGTTCATGTTAATGTTACTGTTAATGTACTGTCGCAGCTACGGTCGCTGCTTATTCGCTTTTACTTCGCTCTGTTCTGTACACAGAGCTGATGTTATTTTGGTCGTTCCTATTTTTATAGTTTTGTTACTATTGGTTTTGTTGCAGTCGCCGTTGCTGTTACCACTGTAGCTGTTTCTGCTGCTATTTCTGCTCCTTATGTTCTCGTTGTTGTTTTATATAGATGCATTATTTGATGACGCAGGGAACGACACAGTTTTCTACACCAAAGAAATGGGCTTTTACTTATTGCATACAACGATATTGCTGTTATTGTTTTCACTGCTGTTGTTGCTTCTTTGTGCCGCAACTGTGACGTCAACGGTGCCATAACACTAATCTGCATCTTGTTTAAAGCGTTGCAAAAACTTACCGAAAATATTTGCGTTTAATACAACTCTTTCCAAAAGCTTTGTTTATAGCCAGTTCTTATATCGAAAATTGTGCTTAGAAAAGAAAAAAGTGCTTTGTTAAAGAAAAAAGTGTAATATTATTTACATACACGAGGCAAAAAAGTCTGTCTTTCTACAATATTCACAATGTTTGTCATGTTAAACCTTTATCGCAGGAAACATGAACATCGGGAAAATTAACACTTTTAACCCGTTTTTTTACCTGAGATATTAGGCACTTGCTTTACATACTATATGTATGCATATTAGTGCTGTGAAATATAGACAAATAATCCATTCATTCTCTAATTATTTCATATTTATTTTACATCAACATTTTCACCAGTTTTAACTATTTTTCCTTTTATCGCGGGGCGCATACATAGTTGTGCCTATGTTAGTCTATATAAAAAAGCTGGGGCTGAATTACGGCACCCGTCGATAACTGAGTTTTTGAATTTTAAATTATACAATCAACGCTTTTTTACACGGTATACGAGGAACGTATCCTTAGAAAAGCGTGCAAAAAAACAAAAATGCATGCGAACTATGTTAAATTTAAGGATATGCTCCTCAACTTAAAAACAAATTACAAGCAGAAAAAACTGTAAATATTTTCACAAAAGCGGTGCAAAACAAATAATAATAAAATCCATATTACGTAAGTATTAAAAAAAAAAAAAATTAAAATTAGTATACAGTGAAAGTCAGTCAAAGTTCAAAGTACAAAATTTACAAAAATTCAAATTGAAATTACGAATAAAATTCAAATATGAAAATATTCATCGCTACTTGTTAAAAAGCGTGCCGGTTTATTTCGGACGGGACCAAAAATTTTATCATCAGTAGAAATGTAGTTTCATTCAAATTATTATTTTTCATTGGCTTTTTTTGGCCGTTTTTTATCTTCTTGAGTTTTTTGTACAAGGTTATGCAAAATTAACAAATGCCGCCGTGCATCACATACTTAAAACTTGAGAACTAGACAGCTGTATAACACAAACAAAGCAATGGAGCGCGTAAAGGTCAAATAAAGATTTACTTCACTCAAATTAATCTTTTTCTTTTATTCAGTACAAAATTATTCAAAACAAAATTGGACGATTAATTTTACTGTACAAGACTTGTTTTCCAGCTACAGGTGGCGTGTATGTTGCGTTGAAATTTTAATACCCAATCTGACTCAGTCAGTCCAAAATGTACTTATTACATGGAACATACAGTCCGGTTCACTTGATTAGAGGCAATCATTTTTATGAAAGAAAAGCGTTATTGAAACAACCAAATTCGGTCTAGTAATCCAAGATTTTCTTATAATTTAAATGAATAAATTTGATATATTTAGCAAATAACGCCGCTTCGATTTTGCAAGGGGTCATATGGCTATGTTACAAATAACGATCCCGGTGAATGGAAAAAAATAGTATTTAGTGACGAAAAGAAGTTAAATCTGGACGGGCCGAATGGATACATTTTTATGGTCATGCCAGACTATTATTGCAACGACCTCAGTATACCTCGGAGAGGACTGACTATATCGTCCGGACGGTTACTTTCGACAGAAATTTTGCTACTCTCATTCCATCTCAGGAGGAATGGAGTAAAGGATTCTCACTAAAAAACTTCTACAATACGGTCTATACAGATGGCAGTAAAATGGACTGTGATGTTGGAGCTGGTATATATTCTTATAGTCTTAAAATTTAAAGATACGTAAGCCTTCCTAATTCCTGCAGTGTCTTCCTCGCGAAAGTACTAGTAGTTGGGGAAGCTTATAGGTTACTAATCGCAGACTTCTCTTTTAAGGGCAATATCGCTATTTTTTGGACTGCATTCGGCTACAACAACCTCTAAAATGGTGAAACAAAGTAGGAATAGCCTTATCACCTTGAGTGAAAACCATAAAGTTACCTTAATCTAGGTCTAAGAACTTTGGAACATTGAAGGAGACGATAAACCAGATGAACTAGTAAGAGGTCACGCTTGCCGGTCACAACATATAAAGAATATGAACAACATTTCATTTCAATTCATTCATTATACATAAATAAATTTATATTGTTTCACTTCCACATTGAATTACGAAATGATAGCCGATGGCATGAGATAGATTCAGCGTCAACTATGTGTAGCCGCTCAACAATGTGTTAAGTATCAGTAGTACATAATTGCGCTCTTATGAGCTTACGATGAAACCAAAAACTTTTTCTTGCGCCATATGAACTACATACATCGTTGGGTTTTAAATAATAATCAAGGAACTGGTCATCAATCTGGTAGTTTACATACTTACTAGCTACTGGGAAATAAGTACACACCTTAGTTTGATAGTGCGGAGGTCTCAAGAAGCGGACGGCAAACGTTTACATAAATCCGCCACTGAGGGAAGCTCTGAGAAAAACCAATGGACTAATCGACCTTTTATTGGCTAGCCAGATTAGATGGAGCCAAAGCTCTCTTTACGTCAATGTTTGATTATTTTTCACCATCCTACAAAATTCTAATTACTGACCTCTAGCATAACGGAATTTTCTTTAGTATTTTCACATTTATTTAATTAGCAAACAAGTTTGGAAATAAATAAAAAAAAAAACTGGGAACGCCAATGAGAAAATAGAAGAATGAGAAGGTTTAAAGGTCGTCTATTTTCAGTTATGATAAATAAAGCAATTTTCCATACACATATACATAAGTGCATAGAGCTAAAAATAAGCATCGTCAAAGCCAAAGCTTGCGCAGCGCCAGCAGTAACAATGTCGCCGTCGTTTACCTTCGTACTTGCAGTCAGTGTTGCCGCGAGCGAAAAAGAAAAATTACCAAACTTTGGAAAAGAATAAACCAAAAGCTAATAAAATTTATAGTCAGAAATTAACATTTTATTTATATTCATATATACTTGTAAATACAAATAAATTGAAACAAACACACATACATTATTTTATACTTTTCGTTAAACCAAGTTCAGTAGGCAAAAATGGAAACATACTTAACAAAGTTAAAAGACATACAAAACCAATTTTTTAAGTGAAATAAAAAAAGGTGTATTCCTTCAAAAATTAAAATTCGCCATTCTCCGGGATCCATTCTCCAGTGATCCATATTTCAACTAAATTATTTGTTAGTAATTCCTTCGAAAGTATTATGTGTTGAATAGTGCACAACAGATCAATATGGTCGCAGTGCTAAAGGGCCATACCTTAACCCTTTACTACCATTAACCATTAACCATTAATTATATGTTGAATAGTTTTTATATCCAATTAATTCCAACTTTAGTTTTAATATTTCTAAGATCCGAAATTTGCCAGGATAAATAGAAAGTTGTCATATTATCCATATTTCGTAGAAGAAAAGCTCAACTAATTTTATAAGATTTTTACTGTTATAACTCACAACTTTCACAAACTAATGTAATTTTTTATAGCTCTTTTCTAGCGCTACCAAGATGTTTTTTATTTATACCAGTTACTTAATCTATTCGCCACTTGGCTTGTTAAATTTGAATGTCCTTTACAAAATATATTTCTGTACGTCAGTATAGGGAATAAACAAATATTTCTTTACAAGTTGCTTGCTTCGGAGTTTTCAACGAATGTTTTGGGGAATATTGCAGTTTTAAAATTTATGATTTTTAAATTAAAAAAATTATAAAAATGAGGTTCTGCGTGTTAAGTTGTTTTCAATAAAGCTTTAATTAAACACTTTAGCACTTACCCAATACCATTTACTTAAATGCAGTGCCGAGACACTATTTCTAATTGTTTGTGTGTGTATAATATCCTGTGTTTGACAGTTTCCGCTTGCTTTTACTTTCACTTACTCTTCCTCGGTTATTTTATGTTTATTCGCAGCATTGACATCGCGGCCCGTGTGAAGGTGCAATCTTGTATTCTATCATTCTTGATATATAAATTATTTGAATTTTATTAAAAATAATTCTTTGTATTTTTTCCCACCAATTTCAGGCCATTCGGTTTCGCAGATTCAAAAGAAATTATCTTTCACTTCTGCCATTCATTAAATACAAAATTTGCAATGCTGCCAAAACATACGATTCAATTTAGAGTAAAAAAACTGCCAGGGTACAAATGCCAATTTTATAATATAGTCAAACAATTTCTATAAATTTTTATGAAGCTTCACCAAAAATTTCAGAAATATAATAACCAATTGACCAAAATGCTTGTGAAGAAAAATAAATAATCAACTTTGTCAAAAATAATCAAATCGGCAACTCTCATTGCAGTTGCTCAAAGCCAAATCAAACTAAGTAAAGTGCAGTAAAAACATTAGCTGTGGAGCTGCGCCGCTTCATCTGCAGAATGTCGAAGTGTATTCGTTTTTCAAAATGGTTCAATGGTTGGCTAGCGCAACGGCAGATACGATTTCATTCACAAACTGCAGTCACATTGCTGGCGCAATTGTTGTATATTTTACAGTTATTGTCTGGTTATATTCTTGAATGGTCGCGCGCAAAAAAAGCTAAAAAAATCAAATGAATGCACAACGGCCAAGCACAGTAGTGAAATGTCACCGACGCTGGCGGTTGCAATGAGGATAAAAGGCAGTAGCTTGGGAAGTGTAAAGCTGTCTGCATCACTTTAAATGATGTTATGTTACGTGTGTACATTAAATTATAATTTCAAGTATTATTTCAGATGTTTAATGAATAATTTTGATGTGCGTTTATGTATATTTGTATGGTATCCATCTTAATCGGATATGTCTTTGCGGACAACTAAAAGAGAGTCTTGCGCTCAATGCCATTGAACTGTTCCGAAAAGATGCACTGCTGAATATATAATTTATTAACTATTCCAGCAACTCATCCCATACTTTGCCGACTCAAAATATATTTAAGATGGCGTCATAAGTTGAATGAGGCAGCATATTTTTATATCTAAAGAAACTTAACTCCCACTATGCAAAGGATTTTAGAAAACTTGGCAGAAAGCAACGAAGAAACGAAATCCAGTTAATGTTTTTTTTTTTGCATGTAACTAATTGTCTTTATTTCTTCCATTGGCGTTCGAGTTAATTTGTTTTCAATACAAAAATGAATTACATTTTAAATTTACAATTAATTGAGCCACTAGAAAACGCGTGCACGCAATAGAGCAGAGTCCCCATAGGTTGCCTGCAACATTTTTAAGGCGTCTGAAGCCGAAATTTTGTTGAAATAACAAAATTTCAAACAAATTCTTTGTTCAACTTGAATTTCCATCGTTAAATTCGAAGAACACACTCGAGCTTGACTTGTTTACAGTAGCACAGAAAACAAACTATGTGACATATCACGCTGAAATTTGCCATGTAAGCTTATAACAGTCCTACCATCCAACAAAAAATTTATTTTTGCCACATGTCATCCGCGGACCGTTTTATTGATAAAGTCTCGTTCATATTTGAGTAGAAGGTATAATGCGAGCACGGCTACAGATTGGAAAATTTTACCTTTTCCCCTTATAGTTTGACCGGGGTGGTTTCCTGTAAGAAGAAAGACGGCAATCTGGGGATGACATCCAGAGCGCGCTTGAATTATGGAGCGAACACTTCTCAAGCTTCCTAAATAGTGGCAACTGCGCATGCCACAGAAAATGTGAAGATCTCGAGCTGGATGCTGATGCTGGAAAAAATCGTGCGAGCCGCAGAACTTAATCGCTTAGGCAAACTTTTTGACGTGATTACGTTTTATAATTCGATGTAGCCGGCTGCACGCACCAAAAAATGTGGCGTTATCTTGCTCATGCGGCGTTACCTTGCTTGAACTGCAAGCGAGAGCGCGGAACGAACGACAAAGAGGCACAATCGGCCCCCGCGTTCGGCAACGTTCGACATCTGGCTCTCTCCTACTTGAGGGAGCATATATATGTATGTATATGCGCATATGTATATAAATTCACATATTTCTATTTGCATATACCTTCTTCCAGTGTGCATGGTAATAAACCATTTCTCTTTGAGGATGATTAGTGTATTATTAGTGACAACTAGTTGTTAATAATACCTGTTGTTTTAATGTTTTTATTACTAATTTATAGGATAGAATAGGACGATGGTAGGAAAAGTAGGAAATGAAAAGGGGTGTTTCGAGTGTAATATGTCTTGAAAAAGTCACAGTGTTGAAAAAGTGTTGTTGACTTATTAACGTCTGATGCACAATCGAAGTTGAACAAATCTTTCATGAATTTGATAAATGTTTCGTAATTTTTCACGTTTGTGTAAATGTAACTTGATCAATTCCATTGCGATTCCATTTACTTCCTTCTCTATATCCATACAAAATATCTTTCAAACAAATAAAATTAAAATTTTGTTTTGAAAATTGCAACCATTCCCATCAGTATTTTCTTATGACGCTGTCACGTTAAACGGTCGTCAGTAAACCGACTTTACAGACCACCTCTTTTTTTTTTATAAGAGCGTACAACTGGATAAAGAAGCAAAGCGAATGGGTCTGATGGCGAACGAGGGCAAAGCGAAGTACCTACTGTCATCAAACAAACAGTCGGCACACTCGCGTATCGGCACCCACGTTACCTTTTGACAGTTATGATTTGAAGGTTGTAAGAGACTTTTTTTATCTAAAAACCAACATTAACATCGATGACAATGTCAGCCTGGAAATCCAACGGACAATCTTTCTTGCCTACTTTGGACTAAGTCGGAAATTTAATAGTAAAGTCCCCTCTCGACGAACAAAACTAACACTTTACATGGGCTACATCATCAACTGGCGCCAGTTAACATGAGAAAAATAAAACGAGTGGTGCACTTTATTACAAATGCTTAGGCGGTTATAGTTAAATTTATTTAGTTAATAAACATACTTAATATGGTAAACATAGATATGCAAAAAGGAGACGCAAATATTAATGCAGTTATTTTTTTGGTGAGAATTTATTCAGTAATCCATACAACCATTGGCAAGCAATCTAAAATTCCGTATTTAAAGTAAAGCAAATGCATTAAGTTTCTTAAATAATTTTTAATATATTTAAGCTTTAAAAAGAAACTTTCCTCAAAAAAATGTGAGGCGAGCATACTCAGAAATTTTCTCAGAAGAATTTCAATATTTGACATTGTACATTAGAATTTATTTACTATTTATTTCAAGTATTTCATTTCAATCAATAAGATTTTTCACGTATTGACTACTACACTTAATTAATGTTTAAAATCCCTTTTTGCTGTTTCCACGCTAAACACCTTCGGCTTCGATACCTTCAGATGAACCTGAAGGTTTAACAGTTCGTTTAAGTTGTCGGTTATCAGCAGTACATCAAGACCGACGGAGGCAATTTTTTGCACAAAAGGAAGATTCATCCGAGAGTATTAAGTGTGCCAATTCTGTTTTGAGTTTTGCCCATGTCCTTAGCGCATGCAGATCTTTTTTAAATTTTTGATAACGAGAGCAGGGAGATCCTTTGCACGTAAACTTTTCCTTAAAACTGCTTCAGCTTCACGCAACGATAAGTTCGGTTTTGTCACAAACAAATCAATAATCTTCTGGGCTTGCTTCGGATTGGTATATTTTTGGCCTCGTCCGGGGGAGTCGTCAACGTTTATAACTTCTTCAAATATTTTGCTGCAGATGCACATGCCATTTGTAGCCAATCGTATGTCGGTAGTTTATTATACTAAACGACATACACTCCCATTTTTCGGCATTAAGAAGCATTGCATTAATCTCGTCCCATATCTTCAACTTGGGTAAATCATTCTGAAGTCTTTCGCAGGCTGCTGACAAATTTACGATACAAAATATTTTGAAAACGAAATATTGAGATTCATGGATGCCGTTAACAAATACTAGGAATAGCATTGAGCTGTTGTCTGTGATTAATAACCAAACACCATTTTTTTTAATTGTGTCATTGTCGGGACAGAACGTTCTATTATGCAATGTAAATACTTCCGTACCAATGCTTCAGTCATCACAAGCGCTTTGCAAAGTTATTAAAGGACACCAGAAAAAATTCAATAATGTAATAATCCGATAGTGTTAAGGCGCCACTGTCACATATATGAAACGTGCTTTCCCCATATTTTAGTTTAAAGAGAGATTTTCTTGCTTTGCCAAGGGTAATGAGAAATGTTCGGTTCGGTTATGTTTTAATTGTATAATGTACACATTCGAGCCAACATTTTCACTATTCGATGTCCCTTTGAGAGTAAGACAACAATCCGTTCAAAGTACCCCTCGCAACCATACAGCTAGAACACCACACCAGTCCGTTCAGGAATTGTGGCTTTTGCAGTTGTTCAAGCTTTACAGTTCTTACAGGTATAACAAATAGACATACGATAATTTTTGGGCGTGACAACGTTTCCTTTTGCAATGAACATTTGTGGATACAATTACTTTTTATTGTTATAAGTATCTGCACATTTGCCACTTTTAATTTAGTTTTACTTTCAGACATTCTGCGTATTTTGGTCTTCAATTGCGGATATACTAATTTATATGCACTAATTTATATTTTGAGGCATAAGCGGCGTATGCGTCAACTCCTGAAAGGACTGGTATGGAGTTCTAGCTTTAATGCTTCTTGTCATGAGTCAAACAGTTGAATCCTCGCCGTATTTAAAGTTGCTTATTATTGTATTTATTTAATTATCAATTGAATAACCTCATCTGTAATCTCAAAAGAATCTTGCCATTATTCACAACTTCAAAACTAATTCAAAGTTTATAGCTTCTTTATCAATGTTTCACTAAATCTTTATAAGTATTTTTAGCAAACCTTTTAGAGGATTTTTTTGCAGAAATTGAACATGCATACATACATATGAGTATACATCAAAGGAAGCTGGAGCCTATGAAGGCAGAGAAGTGGTGTCCAGTTAAGTGCAACCAATCTTAAACATCTTAAAATAGCTGCTTCCACAGGCGCTTCTTCTATTACCACCGACCCATACACTGGTATTTCAATGGCCTTAACCCCAAACGTGAGTCAATTAAACGGGTGATGACGTCAGAACTGTGACGTTATAACTGCAACGTTGTGATGCACATATGTTCATATGTATACATATCTATATAAAAACTTCATATCCACACAAACTCGTATATGCATATCCATATAAGTTGATGGAAACTAGGTCAAATGAGTTCCAATATAAGTAAACCTCTCCCCCACGTACGGAGTAGAGCGGCGTTCTTGCGGCGAGGGCAATTGACGTGTAAATATCATAGTTTTCCACTTTGCGAAAGCGTACCGATAACACTGCTATCTACGTCAATTTCTATTTGAAAAGTTATACTTATAAAACAAGTAAATATTGTAATCTGATTTATTTATCTCATGAAGTGGAGTAATTTCCTTCCTATTCTCTAAATCGCCGAGTAGCCTGAGAGAGAACCTTTGTGGAATGCATGTCGGCATGTGAGCGCTTTGGTTGGACTGTTTTCAAAATTCTTAAAAATTGTTTTGTCCATTTTCAAACACATACAAATTATAAACACATCCAAGTATGTGTGCACGTATGTATGCTTGTATTCAAGTACGTGCAAGATATTTAGTTGTTTATTTAAACGAACGGTATTAATAGCTAAAAGAAAAAAACAATATAGGCACAACCTAATATAAAGCGAAGTAAATATGTAATCGCCCACGCATGAAAATCGTATGAAAAAACTAAAAAATATTTTATTTAAAACTATATATGTACGAATATATGCAGCTTCCTTGATAATACGAGGACTATGCTACGTGATCAACATTTATAAAATATAATCAATAAGAAAATTATTGTATAAAAACCAATCTTCTCTTTTATGTAATATTATTATTATGCATCATAAATATATCGATTGATTTTTAGCTGCATAAGAACTATCGATATTGATAACAATTGTTTGACAGCTGAGAATGGCAAACTGTGCTGACGTTTCTGTTCAGTAAGGTTTGGTAAGTCATCATGAATTGGGGAAACTTACTTTTAAAAAAATCTGTTCGCGAAGTTCATAGAACGAAGTGTTGAAGAAGACGTAGAAATGTCGCTTCGTCTCGTGTTCAAAATGTCGGTCTTTGTTCTTCGACTACCTGGAAAATTTTACATAAAGATATTGGCTTACGTTCCTATAAAATACAGCTCGTGCAAGAATTGGATCTAAACGACCATCGTTCGCGTCGCATTTTTGCTTATTGGACTCATTTAGATTTATTATTCAAATTTATTGAAAAATTGAACTTAGAATGAACCATATAATTCTTAACTCGGATGACATATGCCGGATATCGTATCCCAAAAAAAAAACAAATGCCATGAATTCATCTATCAGATTATAATACAATAAAAACAAAATTCATCCCAACAACATTTCTGTTTTGTATTATCATTTTAAGTTATCGAGCTTTATTTTCTGAGCATTTTCTTTCAGGTTCTATATGAAGCTTTAGGTAGTCCTGTTGTTATTTATACAAATTATTTAAAAATATTTGGCAAAGTTTTTAATTCCAGCTTGTATCTAAAACTCGAAAGCCTTCGCTTACAATCAGTTCTTTAATACTGGTTAAAATTCTTTTTTTAATTGAACTTTGCAGAATTTTAAAATCGTAAATTTTTATCTTTTGTGGTAATCTTCTCTAAATTAATGATATTAATGCCCATTAAAATTTTTGTATTGATATAAAAACAAAAAAAAATAATTGGCGCGTACACTTTCTGTTAGGTGTTTGGCCGAGCTCCACCTCCTATTTGTGTGCGTCTTGGTGTTGTTCCACAAATGGAGGGACCTACAGTTTCAAGCCGACTCCGAGCGGCAGATATTTTTATGAGGAGCTTTTTCATGGCAGAAATACACTCAGAGGTTTGCCATTGCCTGCCGAGAGGCGACCACTATTAGAAAAATGTTTTTATTAATTTTGCTTTCACCGAGATTCGAACCAACGACCTCTCTGTGAATTCCGAATGGTAATCACGCACCAACCCATTCGGCTACGGCGGCCTTTTGTATCGATATACTTACGTCAATTATGCATGGCAAACAGGTCTACGGATGTCTCGAAAGTCCGAGTACTTTGATATTAAGCTCATTTGGTTTCCCGGTCAAAGTGGCATAGCTGGAAACTGCTGGACTAATGACTTGGCTAGACAGCGGACCCGCGAGTCGGTTTCACCGCGAAATGAGAGGATTCCGGTTCTCTTGAAAAGATATGGTATGCTTCTGGAAAGATGGCGTCAATTTAGAGGGCGCTGGTTTAGTGCGCCAACGTGCAAAGTCGCGGAATTTTTCTTGCCACAGGTAGATCGAGGGCACTCGAGGGAGCTTCTGATGCTAACAAAGCAGCAGCTCTCGAATTTGGTGGGTGTCCTTAGGTATCTATGCGGTGAAACTTGGAATTGTCTCAAGTCATTTCTACAGAAGCTGTTTAGAGGTTGAGGTGGAATCATCTCAGCACCTTCTCCTCAGCTGCCCTGACACCACAGATTAAAATATCTGGGCTCTCAATTTTTTTGTTACCCCTGCAGATATAGCAGGTTTAAACATTACACACCTGGTGAAATTCATCAGCACCGTTTCGTCATCATCCTTCAATCCAAATCCCCTTTTTCCTTTTTCCATACACAGAAGTCCATACATACAGCTGTGTTGAAAAATATAGTAGTGCAGCACCTCACAACATTCATGTTCATTTTACTATATGTTAAACCTTACAAATTAAACGGGTTTTCATATATTTCTAAGAATAGCATACAAAGAAGAGAATAGTGAAAAGATACCATTCGTTTTCCATTGGTTTGTGTAATTTTTTGATGACTTTTGTGAAGTGCACCGAAAAGTGGCTGTTCATAATTATAGTAGTAGCTACATTAAAGGAAAAACAAAACTGAATAACTTCATTCAAAAATGATTTTTTGAGTTCATCATACTCAATACAGTCTAATATTTAGTTGCATAGCCTTCATTTTTAATAATGGCTTCGCATCGGCGGGGCATGGAATGGATAAGGTCTGACAACGCTTCAAAGGGATTGAGACCATGCTTCCTGAACCACATGCCAAAGCTCAGCTTTGTTTGAAGCATTTGCAGTTGCCACAACTCGCTTAACATCTCCCCATAAGTTTTCGATCGTATTAAGATCTGGGACTGAGGTGGCCATAGCATAAGATCGATTTTTTCGGATGCAAACCAATCTTTCACAAACTTGCTCGTACGTTTCGGATCGTTGACCTGTTGAAATGCCCATTTTATAAGCATTTCCTAACTGGAAAATGGTAACATTATATTTTGTAATATATCTACATAAACACGTCTATTCATAATGCCATTTATCATATAGATAGGGCCTACGCAATTGCAAGAAAAGCAAGCCCATATCATTATACTTAGGCCACCATGCTTAACTGTCTTCTTTGTGTACCTAGGATTATATTTGGTCTTTGGTGGACGTCGTACATATTGCCTAGAGTATGTTCCACCAAATAAACAGTTTTGCTTTCGTCTGTCCACAATATGTTTCGCCACTTTTCTGCGGGCCAGACCAGATGAGCATTTGTAAATCTGAGTTGTCCTTTCACATGCTTCCTAGTCAAAAGGGGTACTTTTCTAGGATTTCTGGCATTCCGATTTTGCTCAATTAGATGACGGACTGTAACGTCACTAACCGAGAGATTCAATTCATTTTTGATAACTTTAGATGATGCTGAGGGCCTTATCTTGCTAAAGCGCACAATGCGTCTATCTTCGACAGCGGTTGTTTGGCGTTTTCAACCCCAATTTTTTGGCTTTTTTTAATAATTAAACAGCCAACAATATTTTCAATTTCCTTGTACGTTTTGCCTTTTGCTCTTAGGCTAACTATCAAATCTCTTTTCTCAGCCGTGCAATTATTTTTCCTGTCCACTAGAATAAATTATATTATACTTGCTATTGAAGTTTTTTGTTGTACTAATAAATTATTATAATATAATAAGCACTCACACCAAGCACTATTATAATTATGAACATCCACTTTTCGGTGCATTTCGCAAAAGTCATCAAAAGTTTACACAAACCAATGCAAAACTAACGGGATCCAATCGCTATTCTCTTCTTTGCATCCTATTCTTAGAGCACAAATGACCACGTGTTCATTTAACACTCTTTAACATGTTGTAAGGTGCAGCACTACTATATTTTTCAACACAGCTGTACATGTGAAGACTAATATTTTTATTTCGGGCGTCGAGAATTGTTGTAAGATTCAGTTGAAAAATCGGGTCTGTGGAATTGTTAAAGTCATGATTTCATCATTTTCAATTTGGTGCCAAAAGATCATCTTGGAGCTGATGGATGGTGTCTTTAATTATAAGTGTCAAAGAAGTTATACCAAAACTCCCTCTAAGCCTAGAAGTGTTCGTTTAAAGAAGAATTAGCAAGCAACAGAGGTCAGAGTAGAGTTTTATGTAAACTGGAATTTACAAAGATTACCAAGCAGGCAGAAAACACAGTTGTCGCTGCTACCGGCGATGATTCCACTGCACTGCCACGTACCCACTTTCTTTTATTAATTAAATCGATGAAATTAACCGAACAAATTAAATTCAATTACATTTGTTTACTTCCTTTGCTAATACTATATATCATACATATCTATGCTGTTCTGATTTTAAGCCTTTGAATAAACGATTGTTTTGTTGACCTTAATGCAACCAAATAACCACAAATAATATATTCGTCTTGCTTGCAAATTCTTGTTGGCGAAATTTTCACAGCTCGAATTTAGAATGTCAAAACTCCGCTCTCTCCTTTCAAGTATTGCAAGTTCTAGGCGTAAACAAACGCGAACTCTCCTATTGATGGCGCTAGTTTCAAGCTAAAATTTATAGCACTTCAAAAAAAATTCAGCGCTCTGATAACAGCTGAATTGTCTATATCTATATAAGCATTTAATTTTTTTAACACTATTTTTTTTATAGCACTGGTTTGTCGATATAAAACGTTCCAATTCTAGATAGAAGCAAGAGAAACAGAAAATAAACATTTAAATTTATTTTTTAACTAAATAAATAAAGACATGTTTCAGAATATAAAATTTAAGTAAACCAAATAGATATTTGTCATAATTTTTTCACACTGCATTAAATATTTTTGTATTTACATATGCACTTCTACTTTATTCACTCATTTATGTATGTCAATATGTTACCCTATTTCACTTATAAGCGAATTGAGTTCGACCCACCCACCTGTATGGCAATTATTCTGTGTCATAAAAGAAAAAGGCTATTTTGAAGCATTTGTGGCATACAACTATACAAATATATGGTATATGTATGTAGATATACATAAGCCATCTATACGCAATCTGCAAAAAATAACTATGAATTGCTACAAATTAGCCAGCAACAGCAATCAGGCATTGAATGCTGACAACACTTTGGCTAAGCGAAACAAAAATTAAAGCCATATCATTCCTCCGATGCTAGAAATGCTATATACTTCATTGGGCGGCGCATGAGTATTGCGCTTAAGTTCATATCTATGTATGTACATAGCTAGGGTGTACCATTTTTTCGATATCTTTCTTTTTGAGCTTTCCACTCTTGCTGTTAAAATAACCCAAAAGATGTCTACAATTTTTTTTTCATTATTGCCTGTCAATCTACAGCTGCTTACTTTACATGATACTATTTTTGTTATTTATTCTCACACGAAACTATGAGCTTAAAATCTACTACCATTATCCTTTGGACGAAGCTCAAAGCATGTCGCAACTCCCACTTAACCGGACCGTGGCGTGTCTGGTCAAATCCACAAGGCGACAGATGACGAGATGACATAGAGGAAGACATACGAACTATGGGCACATCTGATGTCAAAAGTAAAGCTAAAGACTGAGTGAAGTGGATGCGAATTGTAATAGGAGCAATGGTTCACCCCGAACTGTGATGTTATAACAAAGATGCTGACTCGCAGAGAACCCTCAGCTAAGGCTCATTGAATGTTCTTAGATAATTATGACGTCGAAGACCAACGTGGGGAAGATTGAAAATAATTGAAAATTTAGAATTGGAGGCATTAGTTGAAGAAGATTCATGCATAACGCAAAAAGAATTAGCAAAAGTGTTGGTTTGTCTCAATAAACTGTTTTGAAACAACTCAAAGTCATGAAAATGATCCAGAAGTAAAGGCCAGTACGAGTTACAACCAAGAAATTTTGAAAAGCAATTATTTGGGCATACCTGTATACAGTTGATTCAAAGACAAAAGCGGAGTGGTTTTCTATATTACACGAAAGAGCGGAGAATTATGGAGAAAGCACATGCTTTCACGCCGACGCCAAGATTGTGTTAAATATATTATTGGGTGGAGCTGGGTTAGGTTAGGCTTAACTGGTAGACTTGCAGTCACGCATAGACCGGTTTGGAGCTCATTAGTTATACATTTTGAAATAGTCCATCCGCATGGTGGCGGTTTCTACAGCGAATTTAGAGAGACCTTTTCAACCCACTGCTGAGATATCTTCCAAATTCCATCGAATTGTGGGGTCCCAGATATTTTAAGCGTGTTTTGAAAAACGCAGGACATCCGCAAAGAAGATGCTCTATAGTTTTTCTTAAGCTCTGCTCCCTACATTTTCTGCATTCCTCGTTGTCCGAAATTCTTATCTTATAAGCATACGCCGCTACTGGCTATGTCCCGAATTTCTTTGACAAAATGCCCATTAAATTGTATTGAAACATAGATTTCGAAGTGAAGTTTTAGAGGATGCTCGGAATATTTCTGGAGGTGCTCATCACCTGGCATCTGGATCTTTGAAAACGCCTTTTTCAGTAACGGCGGGAGCGTTGTTTTTATATACTTACTTACTTATATGACCTGAAGACGGATCACAACCCGTTACCAGGTTAAGTCCGAATCTTCTTATATATGATAAACATTAATATATTAAAGTTAGCCTTCTAATCCAGAATAAATGTTATTCCGGGAGAAATTCGTACCACTGAGCAGATCCAAAATAACGAAAAATTGTGTGTTCGTATTGTGCGGTAATAGGAAAAAGTGTTCTCCTTAAGAAACACCTTAACATATTTTTACATATAAATGGTAGGCAGCACATAAAAAATCTTCTACTAAAAAAACCGAACTTTTTACAAATAAAAACAAATATTTTTACTTCAATCAAAAAATTCTTATTAATCTATAAGAATAGAAAATCGCTCAGGCCTCTCACAGCTATCAAAAAAGCCGTGTGTGTTCGTATTAACAATATTCATTAGAATGGTAGTCCAGCGGATCAAATGGATTCAATCGTTTCATGACTTATTCCTTTCATCGCCAATGCAGTTTGGGGAATAGATACTAGTTGCTAGATGCCAAACCAAGTGATTATTTCAATAGGCGCAATTAAAAATTCACTCACAACTCGCGAAGTATGCGCCACAAATCCTGAGTTGTTCTATCGAAGGCATAAAGGGTCTACGATACACAGTTGATTATGAACCCTTCAATTCCATTTTAATGATTTAGATATAGGCGATTTTTTATTATGTCTAATCAAATAACTCTAAGTTTTCTGGAAAAACTATGTTGATACTTATTTCACGGTATGGCTATACTAGACAAGAAAACTATAAACTAGACTAACTAAAAGTAAAACTAAAAGACTATATAAAAAAGCTTTCAAAATACGCGCCTATATGTTTTAAACACAAAATGTTAAAATTTCGATTCGTTCAGGTTTCACTATATCTATTCAAAATACGGCAATAACAATTATAATTGAAAAATCACACCATTTAAATGTCCACCATGAGCAAGTCTACAGGTAAATTTCGCCAAACAATTCATGAATGCCTAATTGTTGAAAACGTTGAGATCAGGTTGGGTATAGTGACCTAAATAATTAGTGCAATAAGCGGATAGTTAAAACACTGAAAAACTGAAGATTTAGTGATAATGAAATTCTTATTTAAATTACCACTAAAAGAATAGGCGGCCACCTTAGCCGAATGGGTTGGTGCGTGTGTACCATTCGGAATTTATTTAGAGAGATCGTAGGTTCGAATCTCGGTGAACCACCAAAATGAAGAAAAACATTTGTCTAATAGCGGTCGCCCCTCGGCAGTCAATGGCAAACGTCCGGGTGTATTTCTGCCATGAAAAAAGCTTCTCATAAAAAACATTTGCTGTTCGGACTCGGTTCAAAACTGTAGGTCCCTCCACTTGAGGAACAATATCAAGACGCACACCACAAATACGAGGAGGAGCTCGGCCAAACACCCAAAACAGATGTACGCGCCAATTATATATATATACTGGGTTGCCCATATTCGACGGACCCATGTGTTTTATTTTTTAAATCAAAGAAAAACACAATTTTTTTGATGTTGACGATAATAATCATTTTATTTGATTCAAGTAGATTTGTTGACATTACTTTTTGAATATGATATCTCTCAAATGGCCGCCTTGAGCCTGTACGGCGTATTGTGCAGCATTTTCTATAGTTTTAGCTAACATTTCGGCTGGAGTAGCGGCTATTTCCTCACGGATGCTGTTCTTGAGCTCTTCTATGGTCTTTGGCTTATTAATATAAACCTTTGATTTTAAATATCCCCTCAAGAAAAAGTCAGGTGGCGTTAAATCGGGCGAACGCGGTGGCCAGTCAAAATCACCATTTTTCGACATCAAACGACGAGGAAACAATTTCTTCAAAAAATCGATTGTGGTCCGAGTTGTGTGTGGTGTAGCGCTGACTTGTTGAAACCAGAACTGCCTCATACGCTTTCGACGAATAATTGGCATCACAATTTTCTTCTTTTCTTCTTCTTCTTCTTCTTTTCACAATTGATTTCTTTTGTTGAATGTAAATTTCAACAATTTGGGAGCGCTCGCGTGGCGTGTACTGTTCCATTGTAAAAATCTGCTTGGACTGACGCTTCCAAAGCGGTATTTCATTAAGCAATCTGCCGTCTCTGTCAAAAGATACAGGGTTGCCAGATGGGTCCATCGAATATGGGCAACCCTGTAAAAGATAAGTGGCAGTGCAATTTAGTGTTAATGCAAAATGCCCAACCCTGGACGAGAAATCGATGTTGAAGGTTGTTCGGCAACACTTTGCACCACAGCAGCAAAATTCTCAACAGAACGTCCGGTTTTTGGTCTGCCAGCCCTATTGTTAAATTACATATATATTACATATTCAAAAACAACTATATAATATATATAAGTTCAAGAGATTTAAAAAAGTAACTCTTGAAAGCGAAAAATTTAAATCAACAACATTACTAAAGGAATTTAATTCACGCAAAGTACGAGTAATGAGAACATTTCTATGCCAGAAATTTAGTTTTAAAGTTTTGCCCATGTAAAGAGTAGAGGTTCCTCATAGGTCGCTAGGGACTATTAAATCGAATCGGTCTATATCACAAATAGCAAAAATAACATAACAAAAAGGAACCGTCTAGGAATTATTCACTACTGACATCTTGGCGTCACTTTTGAAAGACTCTTTATATGTAATTGCGGCGCACACTTCTGTTAGGTGTTTGGCCGAGCTCCTCCCCAATTTGTGGTTTACATCTTGATGTTTTTCCACATATGGAGAGACCTACAATTTTTTGCCGCCTCTGAAGAGCAAACGGTTTTTTTTGAGGAGCTTTTTCATGGTAGAAAAGCACTTTTTCCATTGTCTGCCAAGAATCAACCGCTATTTGAAAAATGCTTTTTCTATCACTTAATATTTCGAACCCAGGCCATACCGAAATACCGAATGATAGTCATGAGCCAACCCATTCAGCCACGGCGGCCGCCTGGACTAGTATAGCGTTTTAAAAAAATTCAAAAAAGGTCGGATTGTTTCGGAAGAGAGGGTTTATTTTAATGCATGTACATATGCATAGGTTACTATGCAAATATATGTATGTAGCATGTTTATTTTATGTTTTTCTATGTTCGTGTCAATGTGTGTGACCACGGCAGTCCTTCTTTTTGTCTTTCAATATAATTTATTGTTATTTTTGTACTTTTTCGCATTTCAGTGCACCTTCAATTCGCACGTAATTACAATTTCAAGCAAAGAAAATCTATAGTTAGTGTAATTTACTATTTACTTAGGTCTTAGATATATCCATACGTATACATATGTATGTATATAGCAAGCGTTTTTCATTGCAGAATTTTAATTTTTCATGCGCGTTTTCTTTCATTTAAATGGAATCACACAAAATAAAATGTTCAACATCTATTTCGGTTTACTCGTATTAGCTATATTTAGCTGCCGTGCCCAGATATCAAACACACATACTGTGTGCATCCTCCGATAGACACTTAGTGCTTCGCACACATCATTCGTGGTACATATATATATATGTATGAGTATGTTCATATCGCTAAGATACCAGAGGCCACATTCTATCGAAATGAAGAAATTCTGCAGGAGATACGAATATGAGAATATGAGCGATCGGCTCAAGTCTAGCAGTAATCGTATATTTTTCGTATTCGTACTCACATTATTGCACTGTGTGCTTTTCAACATTTTCCAAAGATTTCAACACAACCTGAGTAGTGGGTATATTCGGCTTCCCACGTATTTACGTACTTTTGTGTCTACAATTGCTTATGCCATCAGTCTATGTGGATCGTGAGAGGCGGCGAATAAAATTCGATTTCGCCTCAACATAAAATGCTGCAATCGGCTTGCACACGAAAATTGTTCCGTATATCGGCTTTGTGCGATCGTTCCGACAATCTTGGCTAACGTTGGCCAAGCCTACGCAGGAAAAATGATCTGGTGAGCGAATTTCGGCTAAAATATAGTCTGCCGTGGATCGTCGGACCGTTCAGTCTTTTCCCGTTCGAACAGTGTTCTCCGATCTGTGAGGTTGCTCGCACACCTATTTTTTAATTCCTTTAAGGTGAGTGCTACCAACTGCTGCTGCGAAGGAGTGTGGCAGGTGCAAATGCTGGAAACTATATACACATTTGTTTTTTGGTGTGCCAATACAAATAAAAGCACTTAACGAATATTAAAAAAAAAAAATATTGTACATAAACAAGTGCAATAACTGTTAAAAAAAGAATACTGTAATGTTTTTGGATTACGTGAAAGTGAAGCCTGGAAATTAAAAGCAAAAGACCAAAGACTAATTACAATAAAATAATAATTTTTGAAGCAATATAATTAATAAAAATTGTTAAAAATTAAGTGTATTATATGTATTAGTGTACGTTATACGCGTATCACGGGCGTTTGCCACCGCAATTACATAAGTCTTGCTCTGTACTCATACATACACACGTACGCAAATACTTACGTAGACTTGTTAGTAGATCGGCTACCTGGCGTTGAAGGATATGCACCTAACTACATGCAAAAGCGCACATGCACATACACACAAAAGCATACACATACAAACAAAAAGATTTAGTCATACTTATAACATTTATTGTCTTATACCAGAAAAATATATATACACGTATACATATGTGTATGCTCATACTTATCAAACGCGCATACATACATACATATCCATTTAGATACAGTATCATGACACACTCTCATCTATAACGCACGCAAGTAATGGTGTGAATAAAAAAAGTGAGAACCAGCATAGCTTTTCTTTTTCTAAAAAACTCGAATTCCTTAGCGCTTAAGTAAATGTAAAGCAGTAGTAGCAGCAACAGAACTGTGGTGTATTGAAAATTAAAAATATATATGCAAATACGAATATCTGAAAATAGAAAATTTCTCTATACGCCAGAAAAGTGCTTGAAAGCAACAATATTTGGTAGACGAAGAGTGATCGAGTGTGTGCCAGCAAAGCAAATTGTGCGGATATGAGCAAGTGCTAAGATTTTTATTTTTATTTTTCCAACTCGAATATGTATTTTGAAAATGTAGTATATTTTAAAATTGAAAAATTTACACACATGCACCAAAAGCTCTGCATTCCTGATCTTGAGATAACATCAACTTATTATAATTATATGTTTTAGCAAAATACTCAGACGGGAATTTTGAAATATTCCTCAGCATACTAACGCTGCAAGAAAAATTTAGCGAAGATATTAATTAAAAGCAGTAAATGATACCTCGGACCATAGATTTAAAAAATGTATACTAGAAACGCCGTTTTGCTGCAAAGAATTTAATTTTTGAAAGAATTAATTAACACCTCGCTGGAAACTCGATCTTCCATAAAATCAATTTTTAGATGCTTATAATCTTTAACGTTATAAATTAAGTAATTAATGGAACATATCTGCTGTGAGAACCCATTGGGTATCAGGAATGCGTACGTATTTTAAATAATAGGATGACCTTCAAAATTATAGATTGCCAGTAGACTATGTAAAACGCTTATGCTATAGTACTATCACCTAGCTGTAACGGCACAGCCAACACTCGCGCCAGAGTACGCTAGTAGAAGGATTTCTACACTTCGGCCACTGCTAACCCTCCATTGTCACATAAACACAATGAGTGTTTGCAGAATCCTATGGCATGCTTGTCATTAATCCATAGTAAACGATCTTAATCTTAGAAAAATAGAAACTGCTTTTTCACTGATATTCTCAATATACCCAAATATACCCTGAATACCCATTTAGTAGAAATAAAGGGTATTTATAAAGACGCACTATTATTCAAAATAGGGCTCTTAACTATTATAAGTGAACAATTACATCATTTCAATGTCCACCATGAGCACGTCTACAAGTAAAATCCGACAAACAGTCGATTCATAAATGCCTAATTTTATTTGAAGATTGCTCAGCAAAACTTTACTCTACAGTAGCAATATTCTCAACAGAACGTCCAGTATTTGGTCTGTCAGCTCTTTTTCTATCCTCGGCAGAACCAGTTTCTTGAAATTTTTCCACCAGCCTTTGATTTGCCGACTCATTCGGATGGTTATTTCCACCAAAAAGTCACACATTTTGCGATGAGCTGATCTTAGAATTGATCATTGTCATAACAAGTGTCAATAATTTTAACGCGTTGTTCTATTATTTAAAATTGTACATCTCTTTCCTTGACTAATGTCAAAAATGACATAAAAAATGTAGCGTGTAGGAATTATTAACTGCTGACATCTTAGTGTCACTTTTGAAAGACCTTTTACAAATCTGCGAATTGACTTTTATGTTTATAAATTGTATGTCATATGCACTATGTCAGCTTAAATTTTTTTTATATAAAAATTACTGAGTACGTACATATAAATGCAACTGCAATCCGTTTTCCGACATCAGATTTTTATAAGATAGTAAAGTAATTCGACTTGAGTGTAACTGACCGAATGATTTAGTTGAAAAACGGACACGCTTTGATGCTGTTCCACAATCGAATAGATATATAAGTCAATGCCGGTTTAGAAAGTCCTTTCTATCATTTAGTCGCCCACAGCGTGTAGCTTAAAATTTGCAATTTGTCATTAACCATTACACTGCAACAACTGCCACTTGGAGCTGCACTGCTGATGAAGCATACTTTTCGGCGTAATATTTATTAATTTCAGAATGCCATCAGCGGTTCCAGAGTAACGCATGCAACAATTAGCATTCAATTAATCTCTATTTTTTTTCTAAAAATAGTGTTGGGCAATTAATTCGAAAAGTTCTAAAGATTTTAACTAAATACAAAGGCAAGGGGAAGTAAAGAACTCATGAGTCAATGAACGCTTCATATATGTAATGATCTGCACGGATTTCCTTTACAAAAATTCAGCACATATTGTAATTAAAATATGAGGTCCGTCTCATAACTAATCACTTAGGTAGAGGAAGGCATTCCTCAACCCAAAAAGGTGTGAGCTTATTGGCATTTTCCCTCTAGCTAAATGCAGTAAAACCATATACTACGTCCGAATAGTTAATTAAGTTAGTCTAGTCAGTCAGCTTTCTGAAGTGTTCCGCATGTGTGATAAAGTAAATTATGCAGATGGCTTTTCGACAATCACTGAGTGCACTTAGTACACATAACTAGTTAGAATGCCGTAAACAGTAAGTTCGTCCACATATATTTAAGAGCATAGTATAGGGATGGTATAAATATCTCACATATATTATTCGTGTTGGTATGTATATGCTAGTATAAACCACAAGTAGCCGAAATAATGTATAACCCGTTTTATGACAACAGGCAAGGAAAATTAAATTAAAATAATGCCAAAGACATTCAATAAATATTTTTGGCAAAACAATTGCCTTTCCTATTGCCTATCGTAGCTACGCTACAAATGTATTTCAAAGATTAACTTCTTCATATATGCATATATGCGAAAATACTACATTTTCCCAGTCAAATTAATTGCAGGCTCTGGCAAAATAAAATATGTACAAACAACATGTACTCGTATGTACTACATACAAGCATACTAATGCGCGAGTCGGTTTTGAGTGACGTTAGCAAGACAATGTGGCACTATCGGGGGCGAAATTGTTTTCTTCAAAGAAATATGCAATACTTATTTTTGGATTGTAAGATACAAAAAATTATTCCCCTGAATGCGGTTATTCAAACAAAAGGTTTCACAATCCGCTCTCATGTGTGTGATATTTATTATATTTTCTGCCTTTTGATGCTTAAATTATAACATTGTACTTGTGCTATTAAAATTTTGTTCGCAGTTTATTCTTATATGTATGTGTGCATATCATACGACTTTGGTGCACTGTCATGAAATTGAATTTAGGGTTTCGAAATAATTTAGGCATTCAAGAGGTTTAAAATTAAATCAACTAAGTACAAGCCTACGTAAAAGGGAAAATTCATCTTGATTGCACTTAATTTGAAAAATTCTTTCTTATGATTTTGCCAACTTTCGCTTCTGTTCATAATATAAGTATGTATATATGTACATATCACCTATGAATACATTGTGATATACAAAAATTTATTTCATTTTACGGTTTTTGAGAAATTCGAATATATATAATATATCCCTAAATTTTGTAATTCTTCTAAATTCTGTTGGTTTTAGTGCTTTCGTTCTCAAGTAAATATTTAGACGCTATGTAAACAAAATGTTGCAAATATTTTACTATGCATTTTCTAAAAAACTGTTTGCCATTATCAACATTTTCTATGATTTTCTCCTAAAACTTGAACTATGTTTTAACACGACCACTGAGGCAAGAGCTAAAAACAGGGGAACAAAATAGTTTGTTTATAAAAACTGCCAGTAAATATAAATTTATGTATCCGGGATACACATGCACACCTACATATATCAACTAGTTTCTGTGCAATAAACAACTATGATACACTCATACCCACACACCCACTCTTATTACGGCATAACACGATCGGTACAAGGACGCGACACACATATGTATGTACCTATTAGCGAATTCGGCCTTTTCATAAACATATTTGTACATAAATACCTGAATTTTTCTTTATAAAAAAAAAACAAAAACTTCCAGACCCATGTCGTTACTATGCGCCGTAATCATTTGAAATTGGATATGACTGCGACTTATTTATTCTTTTCGACAGCTACCAATAAGCCGTTACTTCTACATTCTACTCTGGCCAACACTATTGTGTTCTCTCTTACTCTCAGCTGTCAACAGCTTAATTGCAAATTAGTGGGTGATTGAGTGAATCGCATTTGCTATTTCAGCAAACACGTTGGTATGTAGTTGTGCACCACATTACTCCCACACTCATTCTTACTCACCCAAGTGCGAGCCGACACATACATGCCCCATAATTATTTAATTCTCGTTTTGGTGTGTGTTAACACATATATGCACACAAACATGCTTTCATGAACGTTTTTATGAGTGAGTGATCGCACCACACACGGCGTATACATTACCTCCATTCGGTTGATCACTCGGCTTGTCAGCTCGCTCGTCTTTTATAGCAGCGTCCATATACGGATTGCTAAAAAAGCTATGAGCAGAGCAGCTTCGATAATGCCGTTGTTGTTGTTTAGTACTGAAATGATGCGTGGAAAATTTACGTTTGGAATGGACTTTAGAATATGGAGATATATGTATGTGTGTATGTGCAGTGTATGCATGTATGGACGTACTGAAAAATACATATATATGTGCGCGTATATGTACGGATAGAAGTATTTTATTTATATTAATGAAAGAGCTGTTTTTCTTTATTTCTAAACATTTGTAGGAAAAAGTTTTCCAAAACATTTACGAAAATTTGCATACATCCTTGCATATATGGTGTATGTACGCATCTGAATATACAGTTGTATGTATATGCATATAAACGTATGTATGTATGCATGTGTATCAACGCATTATGAGAAGGTGTCTGTATTATCGAACTTGACTATCGGCAACTTTGACCTGTTTAATTTTATTTGGAACAATTTGTAATTAAATCTATAAAGGCATCACATAATGTGTTTACATTTGCAGAAAGTCTAATGCATATATAAGTATTATGTGTACTAAGAAACTATGCATTAGTACCAGTATTCATGATCTTCTTCTTTCTTGTTTCCTGCAATGATTCAAGTGACAAAAATTTAATATTTTTAAGATTATATACTTACATATGTATATATAATTCGGGCTCACGTTCTTTCTAAAGCGTTTAGCCCAGCTTATCCTCCTATTTGTGGTGTACGTCTTGATATGTTTTCCGCAAATGGAAGACCTGCAGTTTCAAGCCGTGCAGTTTCAAGCCGTCTCGAAACGGCAGATGGCTTTTAAGAGAAGCTTTTTCGTGGCAGAAATACATTGGAAAGCTTATCATTTCATGCCGGGTGGCGGCCACTATTAGAAAACACCTTTTTTCTATCAGTTGGAGTTTCATGTCAATAGTGGGTTTCAAAACAAACCCCTTTCTGAATGATTCACGTAAACCCACTCGGCGACAGCAGCAGCCATTCTAAATTTGAAAATAACTGCCGTCAATTTAATAAAGCGATAAATGGGAAAATTTTACTGAAAGCTCGACTTTTCTAAGCATTTCAAAGTTTTATGAAACATCAGGTTCTATCTATCAGCTTGAACGAATCAACGAAAGTAATGTTTATTTAAAGGACATTTGGCAAATTAAGTTTGGCCTACACCTTTCAAGTTAGGATACAACAGTTTATAATTTCTATTATCATTGAAAGATCGTCGAATATTATTCATTTACCATCCAATAGTACCTAATGAAGCTAAAAAAGGAGCACAAAAATTTTTCAAATAACGTATAGAAATATTTAAATATGTACATACATGTAGCTATATTCTAATATTGCTCTGCTAGATAGTTTGACATTATATATGTATATAAAAAATACCAGAAATTAAGGACATTCTGCTCGAATGACTGCAATTTTTATTATATTTTTATTCTACAAATTCGGCTCTTATATATTATATCATTTACTTGTAAAAATATAAACAAAAAATGTAAATATGATATGATATCATTATAAACATTTAACTGTTAATTTGGACAGATAACTGAAATACACATTGCACCAATATTTTTAACAAATTCGGTTTATTGCATTATATAACTTTGTTAATTTTAAAACTATATTGAAATATATAATCTCTCTCCTTCCAGTTAATAAATCCAAAAGCACAAATTCAAAATGGCTGATGATGAGGTGAGGTAAGTATCGCTAATAATGCACCCGATATTGCCCCCCAAATTGAATCAGCAACTCATACTTTATTTTCTCTTCTCACTACAGTAAATACGCGTATTCTAAATGACACTTTGGCCGTTGACACATGGACACATCGAAGGTGAATACTTTGGTTCCCTCATACTTCGCTTTTAAGCTTTCAATTTACCATTTTCTAAGCTGCTATTCTAAAGTTTGCTTTTAGCTTTTTTCGATCTCTTTGGCTAAACAAAAATAAAAGTAAAAGCAAAAACAGTGACGACAAATGTGCTACCAAAATAGCAAGGCTAATGAAGAAACTAACTATAAAACGCTAAACAAAATTCTAAGCGAAATTATTGAAAAAAAAACGCCTAACATTTACTTCAAACTCTCTTTGCATGAAGCTTTTTCAAAAGAAATTACTTAAATTACAAAAAAATTACTTAATCAGCTACTAATAATTTCTTTCTTCTCTCCATACTTTTTAGAAAAAAGCAGCACCAGCTCCAGCACCCGCAGCTGCAGCTCCAGCGCCTGCAGCTGCACCAGCAGCAGCGCCTGCACCGGCGGCTGCGCCAGCTGCCGCACCAGCGGCAGGAGCAGCACCAGCAGCTGCCCCAGCGGCAGGAGCGGCGCCAGCTGCTGCCCCAGCCGCCGGAGCTGCTCCTGCCGCAGCACCAGCCGCAGGTGCCGCGCCCGCAAAAGGCGCTGCACCAGCTGCCGCCGCTGCACCCGCCAAGCCAGCCAAGCCGCTCGATCCCAAGGAGGAGGTACTCAACTGCGTGTAATCTACATACATAACTGCATATGTACCACAATTGTGTGAAGAGTACGAGTACTGTGATGTCATCGTTAATTGTCCCAGCATTGGGTGTTCGATGTAAAGTGCAATTGTAATGCTGCTGGTGTTTCGATCGATGTGTTCATGTGTCTGTGTTCAACGTGTTTAGTGTTTCGTAATGTATGGCCAACGACTAAATGCTGAATTTTTAATGGAAATTATTTCAGGCAAAGAAGGCTAAACAGGCCGAGATTGAGCGCAAGCGTGCTGAGGTGCGCAAGCGTATGGAGGAAGCCTCCAAGGCTAAGAAGGCCAAGAAAGGTTTCATGACCCCAGAAAGGAAGAAGAAGCTTAGGGTGAGTGGAAAATCATTACATAAGTGATATTCAATGAACATAAATGCCTAATTTACAATATATTTTAATGCCCATTCCACAGTTGTTGCTCCGTAAGAAAGCCGCTGAAGAGCTGAAGAAAGAACAAGAACGCAAAGCCGCTGAGCGTAGACGCATCATTGAAGAACGTTGCGGTAGCCCCAGAAATCTCAGCGACGCCAGTGAAGGTAACAATTCTGATTTTACGCATTTAGACTTTTTTCATTTTAGAATCACAACAAAAATTAAATTCTTTGAGAAAGTTTACAAAAAATTAATTTTCATTAAATCGATTCAAATAGTTAGCAAGAATTAGCGAATCAGCACATTTACCCACATTTTGATAAATAAAATAAAACACAAACCCACATTCATATACACACAAAAACGCTCACGCATACAATTTACTGGCCTGTAAAGATCTCAAAAATTTCATATAGGAACAACCGCCATTTTTGCAATTGAAATTTTTAAATTTTGTTTCTAAAAATATTGTCCCTTTTTTCATAGTAGTTTTTAGCCCATATATTCCCATATAAAGATTTGTTTTTTTTTTTTTTGGTGTATTTTTTTGTATATTTTGTTACATATGTATATTTTTCTTTTCGTTTTAAATTTTTTATTTTTGTCATACATACATACACACATTCTTTGTTTTAAGCACGAAAACAAAAAAGAATATGTGAAATTGTGTTAATTTTTGTTAAAAAACGCAATTCTTTCACTTCCACTTATCTGCAGAAACACTTAAGAGTTTAATCAAGCAACACTATGAAAGGATTTGTAAATTGGAGGACCAGAAATATGACCTTGAGTATGTTGTTAAGCGCAAGGATGTTGAGGTACACACAAAAACAAAACTGTTGATTTTTTTCGTTTTGAAAAAATCAGCAAGCAACACAAAGAATACTTCAAGCACTTAACTGCGCTAAACCAAAACTAGAAAAACGAAACAAACAAAAAAACGCATTTTTCTCGCCAAATTTAACTCAAAAACTAAATACGTGCGTTCGCACCAAATTAAGCAGTTTAATTTTTTTCACACACATACACACACACTCCACTCCTGTTAGCTGTGCGCCGAGCTTGCCAAGTGACAGCACAAAATTAAACTTAAAGCCATTTAAAAATTTTTCATTGCAATTTTTGTTGTAGTTTAGCTGTAAACTGTCGCTTACGAATTCAGCGTCATCAGCCAAGGAGCGGAGTTTTTGCATTGCCGCAATTAATACGTTTTGTATAAAGAAACACTCGAAGCGAAATTAAGAAACACTAAACCAACGCTTTTGAAAACTTAAAATTTTAATACAACACTTCTCTATCTCTTTCTCTCTATTTTACTTTTATACAATATTTAATATATACAAATATTTTTACTCTTACTTTTACTCAAACTCAACTCACTCACCAAAGTTTTTTTAATTCTCACGTTTTTGCACAAAAATTTCAACAAAAAGTACTTATAATATTTATGTATTACAATTTTAAATTTGTAGCTTTACAAATTTATTACACTTAGCGTATTTAAACTGCACCCACTCGCCTGAGTACAACAACTTGCAACAACAACGATGACTATCACATCGAAATACCCATACATATATAGTATGTATGTACATGTATATGTATGTTTCTAGCACATAGTTTAGTTAAAAGACCCATTTTCTTTTTTTTGGTTTTTGTTTTTGTCGAAACGCACAACAAATATTTTTTATTTAAACTCAAGCCACTTTAACAGTGGCATAAAATTTACGCAAATCACTCTTTTTTTACACCCTAAAATTTGTTCACTCAGCAGTTAAAGAAATATATTATAAAGGGTCCAGCAAAGATTGCTTAGTGTGTGCGAATTTATGTAAAATTTCTAGTAAAAAGGCTTCAACTGAATTCAAAATTTTTAGTAAACGGACTACTTGAATATTTTTGAGCAGTCACGCAAAAACAAAGGAAGAAATTTAATTTTAAAGTCACAGGCCTATAAGTCGTACTTTAGCGACACAAGGCAGAAAATGTGTATGGCGGCATTCTTACTGAGCGCCTTTTGATTGCAAAAATAGTTACACTTAGCCCAAAACTGATAGCGTTGCCACAGAGTTTTGCGTTAGCAGACTTTTATGACCATCCGATTCCTCACAATCCGTCGCAGTTAAGGACGTCAGTTTTGAAATCCTCTGGAGACGTTAAGCCTCAAAGTAGAGAAGGAGTGATTTTAATAACGGTCGCTCCGCGTCATGCAATGCTTCTCTTAAAAACCATTTGCCGTTCAATGTCGGCAAGTCTCCATTTGAAAAACAACAGCAAGCCACGAACAACATGCGTCTGTTGCATATATACGTATATTAGGGTGGGAAAATTTTATTCCACATTTTACTAATTTACCATATTTTCATATACTGGTAAAATAACAGTTGTTATTTCTTCGGAATTCACTTTGAAACTTTTCTTCGGCCACCAAAACACGCAAGGTGGATTCAGTGATGGGCCGAGCTTAGAGTAAATATGCACATGTGTGTATATATTTATTCACATATAAATGGTTAAATTCAATAATTAGCGTATTTCTCTGTCAGTTAGGTTTGAACGTTTATTAAAACTCACATTCGCATATTTTTAATTTTATTTAATTGTTTCATAAATTATTCATATTTGTAACTTCAAAAGTTACAGGTATTTCACATCATATCAGATAAAAACACACACAACACAAGCCGTTATTTTTTCACCCCCCACCCACACAACTCAACACACACTCACCAGAGGTTGGATTTTGTTTTTTTTTTTTGCTATACATATGTCTTCTTCACCCCTTATTTACCATCGATGGTAAATTTTAATCGAAAATGGCAAATATTATTTTTGTGGAATTTCCGCCCCTCCTCCTTGATCCACACCCATAGCACCCACACTCATACACATACACATACACGCGCGCATACTCTACCCCAGCACTGGTACAACCAATCGAAATCAAACGTTCCGTATTAACCGTTTTCTCAATTTTTAATTGCACTTTCTGCCCGCAGAAACACTTAAAAAAATTGTTCAGGATTATTACAATAAAATACTGAAATTGGAGGATCAGAAATACGACGTTGAATATCAGGTTGCCAAAAAGGAATTAGAGGCAAGAAATGAACAAATGAACTACATATATGCTCAAATATTTTTCTTTCATATTTTTTGCGAAACTTTTGTACTGATTGAGAGTTTCTTTTTTTGCGCTTATGAAGTATATTACACAATTTTTGGTATTATTTTGTATTCTAAAAATCTCTAAAAGCAACTCATTTTGACTGTAGTTAGTTTGAATTTTGTTGGTAATATAAACATATACATATTAAAAAGTCTCACACACAGTTGCATACACACACACACATTAAAAAGTAGCCAATAAAGAAACCTTTTTTGGACCAGGCTTGATAGCTGACAACACTGCTCTATCATTTTTGTTCAGTATTTATATTGTTTTTGTAGTTTTGTATTTTACAGTTTTTTTATTTTTTTGGTTGTCCGTTAAAACAACTATAAGTACATTGAAGTAAAAAGGAGAACCGAAACCCCTATATACTGTAAAGGTTCTCGTTGTTGGTGCTGACCCTGTATTACTTGGTATACAATACGCGTACTTTTATTTGTAAACAAATACAAATACTAAAAATTAAAACAAAAAATATGTTAAAGTAATTTTCAAACGTGTACGTGTAGTAGTTACAGTTTTCTCTTTCAAGTTAACACTAAATAAACTATCCACTTTTTGCATTCAAAAAACTGTAAATAAACTTTGAGTTTTGTATTTTGTACTTCGAAGCATTCCTTTCGAGTAAAGCTAACCAAGTAGCAAGTTTTTCTTATCTTTGCATTTATTTCTCACAAAAATATAAACTAAGTTGCGTATGCAGTTGAAAGCTTTATTCATTTTTGTAAAGAATTTAGGCTCACGGTTTTTGCGCTAATTGTGAACTGCACAAAAAAAACATTTTTGGAGAGAAACTGCTTGCCGCATTTGGCTTTTTTGTTACATCGTTCGCCCACTGCTTCTCACTGCAGTAATCTTGTTTTTATTAACCTTCCCGTTTACCAATCCTTTATGTACAAGGTAGGATCCCACCATAGCAAAAACAACTATTCCTATATTAGAATTTAAAACATTTTTCAATTTTTTTGCTTTTTTTACTTTTTTACTTCTTTTATTTCGTTTTTTTATATATTTTTTGTTGTTTTTCATCCTGGTACAAAATTTGATTTTTGCAAACAATCTAACTTGTCTACAACTGCTAAACATAAATTAGATATTAGCTGTACAAGCATTGTATAAGCCGAGAATTTTGTATTTTGCCGAAGCTTTTACTAAATAAACTTGTACGAGTACTTATAATAATCTTTCTCACATCATTTTCATGGCTCTTTGTCATATCTGACAAAACTATTGCATATCATATAAGAAAAAAATAATTTTTACACAATTCGGTGTTTCCCACTGATTGTAATCTGAAGCAATGAAGGAATAAATAAAATCGTACATATTTACCCATAAAAAACTAGACCTAAAAAGTCTCATTGCAATACAAACATACTATAAATCATATTTTTGTCCAAACACACTAACAAGAATGATTGGGAGGAGTGCATATTAAAATGATAATTTAGACGAAGTAGAATATAAATACAAAAATATACAACGAAAATTCTAGTTTTAAATATATTTGTGATATCACACTTCAATCGTCGCTTCCATGGTGTAATCAGATAAGATGAGGTGAGATGCAGGAGCGTCATGTTTGTTGCGATGTGGTTTTGATGCGCTACGTGCTTTCTCCGGAATAATGCCAACCTTATTTTTGATTGCAGTTATATTGAACTTTTACCCCATCTTAATTCTTCATTAATTGACACCAAAAAAAAGTATACTCTTCGATATTCTTTGTACTTATATACTTTGTAAAGTACCCAAAAATATTTCCACTTTCCACCTGATAAGATTCGTTGGAAGCTGCTACATACTGACACAAAAAACGTATACCCAATTTGTGTATAAAGCTTGGAACTGGGATTTATTTATATTGTTTTTGTTAGACCAGAAGCTCAACCTTTTCAAATGTCGCTATCTAATATTTGTCTTTCCGTTTCTGATATCAGAGTTCGCCCCTATATCTGCGCTTAGTATTCTTAACACAGTACTGAGCAACTACAACTGTTATGGGAATCATTTATTCTCCTCCCCAAGCAATATCTCTATTCTTTTATGCATATTTTAAGGAACATATCTATTTATTTTTCTGTGAGCTTTCACATTCTTTGAGTAAAGATTTTATCTGAGAATACCCCTAGTGAAATTTTCCGCCGAATAATTTTGTAGCACATTTGAACTCTCTATCCATCTCTCAAATAATATTTTCTACACTTCCCAAAAATGGAAAGTGTAAGAATTTATGGGTTAAAATGTTCCACAAAATAAGTTCTCGCAAAATTCAGCATGTAAAAGGATTTGGATGTTTTACTATATGGCTCTAGTTATTTCATCCAGCTGTGCTATTCAAAACAGCTGGGGTGATATTTTCAAATTTGGGCCCGATAATGCAGCAAACATAATGTATGTACAAAGTTTCGTTGCCTAACTCTTTTGCTAGCAAAGATTGTTTCAGAATGCAACCATTGCTGAAGGATTATAAAACAGTTTCCACACTTAGGGCTGATCCCTAGGCTGTTCCACTTCTTATAACTTAATTATGCATACGATTCCTTGAGCCTCTCCCGCGCGGCGTTTCCTGTAACGACGTAAGAGCATATGCGCTTGATCTAGATAAACTGTGCAACTAATAGATACGCGATTAAGCATTTAAAAGTTTGTTGAAAGTGAAAATATGTCCCCCAATTTATTGTCCCCTTTTTTGGACAAAGATATTATATCTAAATAAATTTTAGTATATAAATAAAGCTTTTTAATGGTGAGTTTTAAATCAAACTCCCAGGCAGGTGGTTAGAAAAATTGTAGTACAACCGGTAGTAGAAGCATGAAGCCGATTGACTGCTAAGGATAACACAACACTTGCATACATTTCACAAATCAAAAACATTAAATTTTAGTTCTCTTTTTTCTAATAAACAAAATTACAAACAAATCAATTACATTTGCATTACAAATTTATCTCTATGTCTGTATGTATTGCATTGATTTATGTAAATGTCACGTGATTCAGCCGAACTACAAACAATTTGCAAACAATATTGGCAACGCCTTTTCAATTTGGAGGGGGACAAATTTGATTTAGAGCATATAGAAAAAGTCAAGGCACAAGAGGTAAATAAAGGCTGCACTTTGAAAAAAAATGCAACAACTATAATACGAAATTAAAAAGAAACAAAAAAACATACGCTGAATGTAAATTTTTTTGGAATAATTTAATTTATTATTTATTTATAAGCAAGCTAAAATAGAAATAGAAAAAGAAGATGAACGTTAAACAGTGTTTATTTGTAAAAATATTAAATTTAAATTAGTAAAAGAAAACGAATTTAAACGAAAATCGGTTGTTGGTGCATACTTTTTTATTGGTTGATTGGTGCAATTCGTGATAAACAGAATTTTATAAAATTAATCGGCTTATATGCACACAACCGTTTTTGTTTTGGAAACTTTAAATTTTGCTTATCTTTTTGCGTTTTATGAAAACTACATATATAAGTTTACTCTATCGAAATTCACTTGTTTTAATTTTGATTTAAAACAGTTTTTGAATTTTTCAATTATTTTTATAACGAATACAATTAAGTTAAGCATAAACTTTAAACAAAGTTGAATTAATTTTGCAAGCAATTAATTTTTGTTATTGCTATCATTGCCACCTGGAAAAAGTGTTTAACCAAAAACAAAAAGTAACACATAAATTGGTGCAACTGAACCTGGCGTGTCCTCCTCTTTTCAAAAACAGATATATATATTTATATATAATATATATATATATATGTATATATATCCATTTACATACTTAAAAAGCAAACTCACACTTGAACACATAACATCATGAAGATTTTTTGACATTTGCTGATTGATACTCGTAAAAAGGTCATAACGAAGTTTGTATTGAGAGAAAGAGACTCATTGTAGCTTTAGCGTTAGTTCACACACGATTTGCAGCTCGCTCTCTCTTTCTCGATCACACTCAATCACTCTCTCTTTCTACATATGTGTGTGTATTTGTATATTATGGAAAACTACAAATTATATATAAAAAACAAAATATTTACAGGCGAATTACAAGAGATTTGTGAAGAGTATTACGAGCGTATGTATATATGTGAAGGCCAGAAATGGGATCTGGAATACGAAGTCAGGAAAAAAGACTGGGAGGTACTGCAAAACAAACCAAATCGAGTTAAAATATATAAAATCAAAACGAATGAAATACAAATTCTTGTTGTTTGTTCTCTTGCAAAAAAGAGAGTAATTACACAAAGCAAAAAAAAAAAAAACTACACAAACACAAGCATAAACAATACAAGCCGTGTATGTGGTTAATTGCATCTGAAATTCACAGTTTTGTTCAATGTATTTTTTTTTTATTCGACCAAAAAAGTGTAAAGTTTGTGACACCAAAAAAAATAATAACAACAGCAATACACATTCATAAAACACAGAAAATATGATGCCTCAAAGAGAAACATTAAACAATTAAAACATCAATAAGCATTCGTCATTTCAAGTCGCCACATTACTCATACAAGTACTCTATGTAAACCCCATGCGTCATCTATAGTAGTGAACTCCTGCAGTAGTTGGCCGACCTTTTCCCATTTCCAACCACTCCTTTTGGCCTTATTATTTACAAGTAGTTGGTGTAAACAGCACTCGCTTTTGTAGCTGCCTCAAAGTATGCTATATATTTGAATTATACTTAATATTTAAAATTGGAAAGCATCAAATTATTTGTGCATTCTTCAAGGTGCATCTTTAGATTACTATACAATAGATATTTCCTCTCTCCCTTTGGCATTTCGCACTCTCATTCACCTTTTCTCACCTTCAATCATACATATTTACACCCTTGAGCAATCTTAGATTAATATCGCAAGCACAAGCACTTGAAAAATATGAACACAATTCACACCCTTGAACACTGTTAAATTAAAAAATCGAGACCTACACTTTTAAAATTTTTAAATTTGCACATTCTTTACTCTTTTTTTATTAAACCAAAAAAAAGAATTTTTATTGCAACTACACAATGATCATTGCATACGCACAAAGATTATTTTATAGTAATTATTTGGTATTTCTGTCTATTAAAAATGCAAGCTGGTAAAATTAATTATGTTTTGTGTTTTTTATTTGTTCTACCCAACACTATTCTTAAAAGTATACACAACCAAAAACTCTAAATATTGTTTAAAATATGCTAAATAGTTACTAAAACCACACCCATCCAAAATTAGTCTGTTTTTCAGTGGTATTATATTGTAGTACACCTGGCTCTTATATCCCTCTGTCACACATAACCGCTAAAACGCACCTCCCCACACACGATGTACTCCAAACTACTGATTCCACTCTAATTAACTACATAAGTTCAGCTAAAATGTATCTCTACTATGCTTGAATTGTCACAAATATTGTTTAAGCAAATTATTCCTACTTTACGATACAACACTAACATCTAAACATGCAAAGGTTCTCCGCACTTACATCCAAATATGTATATACTGGCACTCCACCCTACTGCACTCTGTTAGCTATTTCTCTCTCTTGCTATCCCTTAATTTATATTCCACAGTCCACACCTCCTCTACTTAAGCCACCCAAAATAAAATGTGTAGAATTGCGCTGAAGCAGCGCCTGCATCTGTAAATAATGTTCAAACGCAAGCGCGATCAAATTCAAATAAAATCCACACAAAATTCATGGCGTACGAAATTAAACGTGTGATTTCAAATCTAACGTTTTACAATTAGTACGTTATAACAAATGGAAAATATAAAGGAAATGGTTCTGAACGCAACATAAATTACAAAAAGTCGTTTTTGGTAGAAAAATAAAAAAAAATATCGAAAAAAGATTTGTAATGAAATTACTCATATTCGAAAATAAAATCAAATACCATTTTAGTTCCGAATTCGACGATGAAAAGCATCAGTATGGCACATTCAATTTGTAATCGTATCATAAAAAAATTAGCAACACTCTACACTAAATACAATAATTAGAAAAACTAATTGAATTCTGAAGTGATAAAAAGAGTGTACCAAATCATTGAAAAAGTTTTATAAATTTAACAATTTACCTCATCAATCATCATTCAGTCACAGAGGGCCCGGTTAACTCGTAAACGTCAGCGGATAATTCAGCAGCAAACAACTAAACAATAAAAATCAAATACAAAAAATAAATTAACTAATTTTTAACTTTGCTATAACAACAAAAAATTTAGTAACCAAACTTTAATCAAGCTGTCAATTCGAATCAGATAAAAAATTGCATAGCTAAATGTACAACAATACTAAAAATATAAATAAATGTGTTACCCATTTCTTTCGCTAACCACTCGACAAAGAGTATCCTGACATCCATAACTGCCATCTTGTTTTTGTATTATTTTATAAGTCTGCTCTCGTTTTTTTTTTTTTGTTACTATAAACTTTTTTTGCGGCTCTCTTTTCTCACTCCCTTTTAAGACTTTTCAAAGCTTTTGGTTAATTTTTGTAAATGACAACGAACAATTGCTTTGCGTAAAAGCATTGGGTGATTTCACTCTTGTTTTTCCTTTTGTGTGCCAAAGACACTGGACCAATTGGAAATTTCCAGTGTTGCAACACTAATTTTCCAACTTATTTCTACCGAATTACTTCTATCTTGCTGACAGCAGAACACATAAAAATCGCTACCTTAACCTCTTACCCATGCGAAAATAAACCAAATAAAGTCAGGACTACAATATAAATAATTTCATGTTTCAAAATTTGTTGTTTTTTTAGTGAAAAAATTGTATGTGCAATACATATTTTGTATAACGAAAAATAATAATTTTAGTAAAGTTTGCTTGAAATTAACAGCAAATAACAACAAATCAGTTTGTGTATAGAAAAAAATAATTAAATCATTAGACTGAGAAACTGTTTTAATTATGGATATGAACTGTACTATTTTAGAAAATGAAGCTACTGATTGCTGCAAATAAATGTATTTTTGAAGAAATCTTCATAAGTACAACTAATTTGGCTACTCATAACTCTTTCGTTCTTCTCACAAGTTTCTTAACTAATTGGATAAAACTAATCGATTATGTATTTGAAAGTCTTCAAATTTTTCTTCAACTTCCTTTGATTCTATTGTACACCCGGCTTTAATTGTATGCATACAACCATTTACTTAAGATGTTTTTCTCGTACATTTATTTACATACTCGCATATTTTCTACTCCCACCCATATACACTCAAAATATTTACAACAAATAAAAAACACAACATTTTTAATGCAGTTATTATTATAATTGATTTTGTAAAACACTCATGCAATGACAATATTTTTTTTAATTAATTACATTTTTTACATATCTAAAAAAAATTATTTATCGACGCAAAAACACAAATTGTGTGCCATACTGTGTGCAGTACCTCAGTTTGACTACTTGTAATTCGAATTAAAAATATTCGCATAAAAAGTAAAATACAATTGTTAGGTAATATCTATTATAACCTATGAAAATAATACACAAAAACCGAAAGTATCTATTGGGAATAAAACGATGAGAAGCGGTCTGGAAAATTATTTATATCATAACTGAACAGAGCGATGATTATTTAAAAGAAGAGTATTTTTGTTTCTTGTAATTGGTAAAGGATATAATTTCCGTTCTTTTTTTTTTTGTTTTCGAAGCATTAATATTTTATAATTGTAAATTTTTATGTGGAGGAAAGCCAACCGAAGTAGCGACAAATACCATACATATACTCGCATCTATGTATGTTTACATATTTCATTAAGCGCCTTAAGGTATGCCTTACCAGTTTTGTTCTGCAGACTCACTTCGAAATATAGGGCTTTTCAGTAAGAGCGCTTCAACTTTTGAACTTTTTTGAATAAAACACAAACGGTTTGACTTTTTTAACTATTTTTTTTTTTTTTATTATCGAGTTTGAACATATACATTTAAGTATGAAATTCGATTTCTTTTGCATGACCACCGCGTGCACGTTTTACGAAGTCCAATCTTTGAGCCCAATTTTCGACCACTCTTCTGCATAAATCGGCCGAAATTCCAATTCGCGTTCAATATTGGCTCTCAGCTCACAAATCGTCGTCGGCTTGTTACTGTAGATCAATGACTTCACATAACCCCAAAACGGGATGGCTTGTTAAATGGACCGTAAAATGGCCGTAATGCTCTTAAAGTAGCAGCAACAGAACGATTATTTTCATAAAAAATTTGCACGATTTGCAATCGTTGCTCAAATGTGTAGCGTTCCATGATGAAATGTATACTAATGAAGTTTACAAATGACAAGCGAAAAATAAAAAATATTGCGTCGTTCGCCCTCCCTATCGGAAAAAAGTTGAAGCGCACCTATTGAATAACCCTATACATACTTCACGGCCGTTTCAACTATGAATCACCGAAAATTATGTGCGCTTTCATTCTCTACGCATGCTTTTTAACCTCTGCAACTAATTTTAAGTGAAAGCAGATATAATTTTCGAGTTTAGCTGAGAAACAATTTTTTTGCGTAGTTGCACAGCACCTTTTCCATTTGGTATATAAATGTCTGCTCTTCCAGGTAGAATTGATTGATTTATGTCATATTTATACAGTTAAAACAAAACAAATATAGAATTAAAACAAAAAAGTTGATTTTTTTTTTAGCAAAAATTTTAAACTTTTACCACACAGATCGTTCTCTCATCGAAATTAAAAGAATCCCTTGAGCATTACACCTGGCTCACCGTTCGTAACGAACTTTTAGATGTTAAAGAAAAAGATATTAGAAATTTACAATAAAAACAAAAAAATCGACATTTGGATGTTATGTTGTTCAGACGCTTTCTAAAACCAAAAAAAAAAAAATTATATTTATCAAATTTCGAAACTATTTATTCGTAAAGTAACTCTTTACTACTTATGACCTTAGCAAGGAATCAGCTATAACGGTTCTGAACTAAAAACTCATATCTTTCTATTTCACAAGCATATGACTAAGTTTTCAAGCAATACAACTTAAACGCGCTAACAATATTAAAAGGCAAAAAACAAAATACTAAGCAAGCAACTATAGAAAATTTCATATAAGCTCATAATGCTCCGCCTTCGCGTGGATTTTTACTTACTAAAAAACAGCGAAAGGGAACCCCTTCGTATAGCCGGAAATGCTGCCAACTAACGAGCGGTCTTGGTATTTGCTGCCAAAAGCGCATTCAAAGTATTATTGTTACTAACAAAAATTTATCTAGTTATATAATATAGCAAATAATGCGAGTCGTTATATATGTATGTATGTGCGAATATTTGTTATGTGTCAAAATAACGATATTTTCTTCCATAAAAACTAACCAACTTATATGGCAAAGCGCTTCCATGTTTTTTAAAAGCCACTGAAGTGATATTAATGATTTTATTTCATTTTTTTTTTTTTGTAATTTTGAAACTTTTCCACCACCTAATATTTACTGGTTGATGCATTGTGCTTTGATTGGATGATATGATGAATCTACGACGCGCTACAGATCAACGATCTCAATGCCCAAGTTAACGATCTGCGTGGCAAGTTGTAAGTACAAATGTTAAAATATTTTTAATTATTCACTAAAATGTTTATATCCATTATGCCATAATATTAAAACAAAACCATTTGCCTGAGACCATAAAAAAGTGCAGTAAAGTAGCAAATAATAAAAATGGGATTTATCCTTAATCGACACACCCACCAGTGGTTTTAGATAATGCAATCAACGTGACTTAAAATCATTGCAGTCCTATTAATTGAATAACAGTACCCAACGCCAGTACATATTTCAATCACTTTTGTGAATAAAGGCAGCAAAATAGTAGTCTCTAGTCTTTCTTGTTATTCACGACTGGTAGGCCATTGCGCAGTCACATGTGAACACCGATATTTTATAAGCAGACATTTGGTGGACTTGCCACAAAATATTTTGCTTCATAATTTAAAATACTCATACGAGGGTTGCTCTTTACATTTCGCACTCCTTTACATTTTCCTTAGAGAATTCACTTCTGCATTCGCTTGAATGAATTTTCACTTGCACTTTTGCCACTCAAAAGTGGATACCAGCAAAACGAGCTATTTAAAGGCATCAACAGCTTGAATGCCAAATCAGAGCTGTAAGGCACATGACACATTAATTCGATCGTTTGAGTGCTTAAAAAATACTTGCGTGAGCCAATATATCAGAGCTCGTATTGTCTTGGTGAAGGATAATTCATCTTCGGCGGTTAGTTTTGCTTAATTCTCCGAAAATTTCTGATAAAGAAATGATTGCGTACCACTCAGAATTGACTGTTTTAAGTTCCACTAGTAATACAGTTGCGATATAACCAGATTTTCCAAAAATTTTAAAATTTACTTTGAGGTGCTTCTTCCACGAACAACGTTTGTTGAATTAAGCTTGCCTTGGAACACCCATATCTCTTGATTACTGTTTTGTTTCCGGTTCATATGCATAGATCCAAGATTCGTCACCTGTTAAGATGCCATAGACATGGTTTGAACCACCGCGGCTGAATTTTTTCGACCTTTTCTTACACGATATCTTACGATATTTTTTATTTCCATCATTAATTTTCTATGTTCTCTTGCCAATCTTTAGCGTGAAACCAGCCTTGAAGAAGGTGTCCAAGTATGAAAACAAATTCGCCAAGCTCCAGAAGAAGGCCGCTGAGTTCAACTTCCGTAACCAACTTAAGGTTGTAAAGAAGAAGGAATTCACATTGGAGGAGGAAGAGAAGGAGGTGAGTTGGAAATTTTGCAAAAATGTATGTTTTATTAAGGTTATGTGCGTATGAAAAGTTAGTATAAATAAGTATATTAACTTATTTATTTTATTTATTGTAGTTAGTTAAATAGATATTTAATTAAGATTTTATTTCAAAGTAGATACTATTTATTCAAATAAGCACAGGTGTTTAAAAAAATTTAACGGAAAAACTAAGTGCATCCCGGATAAAGGGGACTAGCAGTTAAAAGAATGGTTATATATATTTTTCTTCTATCCCAGCAGATGAAAAATTTAAAGTCGAACGGCTCCTTAGAAATGATTTTGAATTTTCAATATTTCTCAATTTCGATCATAGAATTCTGTATATCACACAGAGTTTTGAAATATATTCTGCTTAAATAGTTAATTAGTAAGAATACTACATCAGACCATTTCGAAGTTAGAGGGATATTTCAAAACTATGAAAAAAAATAAGACTACATTTTATAAACCCCGTTTAAAGAAAAAGCATTTTCGTTACGAAATTTCTTTTTATATTAGTATAAATTGTGTATCCTTAGAGGATACCAGAGAATTAATTTCTAGGATATTTTAACCCTCTAACGACCCACCAATTCGCGTTTTCCAGACCGCTCAAAAACAGGCCAAAACGATACTTTTAAGAAGCAGTGAATAGGTTGAATAGGTTGAAATATCCTGCAAATATATTCGTATACTTAATTTTACTATCCACACGTATGTACATATATGTCGGGCAGGCATTTTAACTGGTTTCCCCACTTTTACGAAATTATCGAAACAGACTCGGGGCTAATTTAAAACTTAATTACATAGGTCATACAAAAATTAGAACGAGTATTCAAAAACCTATCGGGATTTTACTATATCGGTGTAGAACGTTCAGCCTGAATTGCGGTCATTGAGTCCCCAAATTCACTGTATCACTGACAAAAAACAAACACAATTTCGAATAGCCCGGAAAAATGAGCAACGAGTATCCGCATACCCCGTTCGATGCTCTTTACTGGAAAATTTTCGAACGCAAGCTCGTGTATATCCAGCTTTTTCAAGTAATTCTTTGATTTTTACTTTTTTGTCAGCATTGGTTTTTAAGTTTTACAAATTATTTATACACAATGCTAATGCCTTTGGAAAACTAAAAAAATGCTGATAAATAAAATTGACAATTCAGCTGCTGAAATTTTTCAAAATATCACACAAACATTTGAGCAGTTAAGCAACGAACGAGTTCAGAATGCTTATCGAGTTACTCGCACTGTTCGATGTCCAGGTATCTAGGGCTCTAGGTTAAATACATATATATTTTTGAGCGTTCAAGATATAATCGAATCTTACTCTTTGAAATTTCACAATTCGGGTGGTTTCACATTATCCTTCATTGGAGCTACACTGAAAGTTTTCAGTAAAATGTCAAAATATTTATTAAAAATATGGATTTTTTAAGTCTATCATTTTCATGCATTTGTTATTTGTCTCTTATTTATTATTCTAATAAATAATTATTTGCCTGTATATTTAATTAATTTTTTATAAAACACAATTGGTATTATAAAAATTTAATGCTTTCTTTTCTAATGCTAATCCCACTTCTTCGACGCTACATAGAAAAAGATAAAAGATGCTACATTAAAATCAACAATAAAAAAGTGTAAGAAATTTGTGTAAATTGTCAAAAAGAAAAAAAAACGCACAAACACACACTCATAGTATGTGTAACATAGATTATTCGTGTGTTGTGGAGAAAATATAGAAACGAATTGTGATGTGGAATTTTTTGTTCCCAAAGTGCACATTCATTGGCATTATCTTTGTGCACCAAATTGTGAATGAAACCAATATGCAAATTATGTCATATACATATGTATGTTTATATTTTTCCCAAAATTGATTTAATTCTCTTGTACGGCATGCAACACTAGAAGCCTGTTTCTCAGTGCGGAATTAACTATCCTTTGTGACTACACTAAATTCGTTTAGGGCTTAGGGTAAAACTTAGTTCAAAAATTCGGTTCTGTTAAAACGGTACTGAAATGCTAAAAGTAAGCTCAGTCAGAATTCGGTTTCCAGTACAGCTGGAAAACATTCAATAACAATAAAAAAATCTAAGTATACTTTTGGGCGCAGATTTTCAAAGGATATAGGAGTAAAAAAGACACTGAATATTTATTGCTCAAACCAGGCGAATAGTTGCCTGAAACTTAGAACAAAGGATGCTGCCACCTCGAATATAAAATTTTGCGTGCTAAGCATCTTTTAAAAGCGTGCACCCCAAATTTCTAAATGATCTGTCATAGCATTGACAGACTGCGGCGTTAATGCGGATCACTGGGGCAGTTCATTTGATTAAAATTGTGAATTGCGATACTAAAAAAGAATTATTTATTAAAAACAATCTTTAATTGCCTTTTGTTGAAGTGATGCGAAATGTCAAAAAAATTAATGTAATTTGGCACGTGTGTTAGTGCAAACTAGCATTTCATACGTACTATCTCAGGAGAGAGAACGAGAAATCTGGAAAACTGGAAGCTTGATATTATACAGTTTTTAATATGGTAGAATGGATGACGCCAGATTCAAGGAGCACTTTCGCCTCGTATTGCTCCAGAATATTAATGATGCAATGCATTTTTTTAGTCTGGAATTGGCGATTACATCTTTTTGGGGTGTTTGCCGAGCTTCTCCTATTTGTGGCATGCGTCTTGATGTCGTTCCATGAAAGAATTGCTTGTATTCAATTTCGAATTTCTCTCTCATCCTGCGTATTACCCAGATTTAGCTACTACCGCTTTTCAACTAGCGAAATGAAAAAATGAAAAGAAATGGCGTAGAATTTAGTGTCAAAAGAGAATTTCATCGATGAAACAAACGCTTATATTGAGCACCTCTCAGGGCAGTACAAAATTTTAATAATATTTAATGGCATGTATGAGTATTAAGCTAGAATGACTTTTTTTATAAAACGTTCTTTGTCCTATTGAATGTTACTTTTCCTAATTTTCAGGGGCTTATTGATCCACCCTAGTTTAATTCTATCTATATCTAAATTTGCTTGTGTTATCTCACTACTCAATCCACCATTTTGCACTTCCTCATTCAAATCGCAAACACGCATATTACCTTCGTATGTAGAAGCACTCTTTTTGTAAAATTTTTATGTATTCCACAGTTTTTCTATTATTATTTTTTATTGTATTTACATACTCGTACATACATATATATGTATGTACAATAAACACTTTGTGTCTATGTATTACTTAGTGGTAACAATTTAGTTATTTATATACATTTTACCCTCTCTCCCCACAGAAAAAACCCGACTGGTCCAAGGGCAAACCCGGTGATGCTAAGGTAAAGGAAGAAGTTGAAGTCGATGCCTAAGTTCGTCCCAGACCTGTGTGTGACTCCCGCCCTATTATAAAATTTATTTAATTTAATTCAATTTTTTAATTCAAACAACATCAGAATTATGAATATATTTCATTATTTACAAATACATATTTTTTAAAAAGTAATTTTAATGGTCGCAAACCAAAATCACCTTCTCTGAATGATCAGCAATTCAAAAAGTAAAAAATTGTATAAAAATACTGATTAACAAATTAGACACAGCAATTAAACTTAAAACTGTACAGTTCTTGAGTTAATAACAACAAGAAAACAAAAAAAATCCAATCAATGAAAGTAAACTTTTTTAATTGTAATATAAACAAAAACAATCATTTTATTAAAAAAGAAAAACACAAAAAAATTTAAAACACAATCGACATTTTTTATCATTTTTTTTTTTTTTAGTTTTTAACAATTTTTTCGTTTTCATTTTGCTACTACTTTTTTACCTTTACTCATTCACATTATCCTCGGTAGCATTTTTTTTCAACACTCGGCTACAAGTGTAAATATTCTTATTTGTTTCTATTCCACCGAACCCTTAACTGCAGTTAACCCGCGATTGCTCGAGCGGCATGTGAAAAATGATTTACCTTCTTTCCGAAATCCTGACCACACCTATTCTAGTAGTTGGTAGATATACCAAAATTAAAAGTGGTTCATGTACTTAAAACTCTCTATTAATTAGGGGTTTTTCAACAGTTGTGAATAATTCCTGGACGGTACCTTATCTTTATGTCATCTCTGACATTTGTAAAGTAGAGAGATGTACAATTTTCCACTATAAAACAACGCGTTAAAATTATTGAACCTTATTAAAAAATGTTTGATTTTTAAGATTTAAGATTTAAAGAATTGTCCGAATGAGTCGAAAATTCAAAGGTTGTTGAAAAAATTACAAGAAACTGGTTCTGTCGTGGATAGAAGAAGGGCTGGCAAACCACAAACTGGACGTTCTGTTGAGAATATTGCTGCTGTAGTGTAAAGTGTTGCTGAGAAACCTTCAACATCGATATCTCGACTTTCTCAAAAATTAGGCATTCATGAGTTTACTTTTAAACGAATTTTACTCGTAGACGTGCTCATAATTGACATTTAAAGCATGTAATTTTTCACAACTGCGAAGAGTCGTATCTTAAATAAATATATTTAAACCTGCATTTAAATTTTTGCATATTTTCTTTTAAAACGTTTTTTCAAATACCCTTTATTGCATAAAATTTTCTGTTAGGTCCTAAATCGACTCAACTTCTTTTGAAAGTGGGTTAATGTGTTTTGACACAAAAGCAAATGGATGTAATGATTAACTGCAACTCAGCATAAACTGCAGTTAGGTTCTGGTGGAAATGCCGTTTAAGTGATTTTTACCTCCTTCAGATTTTCAAGTTTTTCGCTGATTTTTCGTTTTTTACCTATACCATATAAATATGTTTGGTTTGAAATGAGTGCGCAACACATGTATAGATATCACCTGCACGTATTGAGTTGAGTTTGTGTACGCGTATTTTTACATATATGTATATACTTGTGCATATGTTTTCCTATGCCATCCCCAACCTATGGAATGTGTATGCGCATCTACGAAGAAGTCATCCACTTGCCCGTAAATCCGCCATCTTCTAAACATTTTTTCCCTTAAAACTCACCTCTAATCGATTATTTTAGGAACACGCCCCCGAAACACCAGCATAAATGGGCGTCAACTAATATTGCATCATCGCCTCGGATAGTGTTTTTGGCATTGCATCTGTTAAAAAAACACCAACTACGAGCAATACATATTTATATTTAAAGCTAAATGTTTATTAAGTCAAAAGATAACGAAACAAAATATTAGGAAAGCCCGTTTTATTATAATAATTTAACAACTTTACCATCGAGCAAGAATGGAACTGGCAACTGCAGTGTACGAGTAAAACAGCGATTTCGTGGGAAGGCTTAAAAACGAGTCATTTTTTCTGTGGCAGGATACGGAGCTGAGCTGAAAAGAGTTTACCCGTGAAAATAAAATAATTAAAAAAACACAAATACAAAAATTCTTATTTAAGTTATAAAGAACTAAATAAATTATACTGTTACTTAATAATATCAGTTAGGTATCCTAAGATCAACAGAAGGAATATTGGCGTATTGTGGATTTTAAATGGTATCACACATTACTATTCAATTTCTATTTGTATGCAATTGTGTTAATTGTAAATTTCACTTTAATCAACAATAGAACAACTGAATAGAAAAAAGATTGAAATAAAGTGATAAGAACTTATTAAATTGTTGGCACAAACTGGAAAGCCAAAAATAATTGTTTTTATTTCATGTACTTCTAGACTGGGGCGATAATCGCTGAAGAGATTTTGGATTAGTTTAATAAAGCACACCAGTCCATAGGATCGCCGTAGTCGAATGTGTTGGTGTATGACTACCATTCGGAGGTGCGCAAGTTCAATTATTAGTGCAAGAAACAGCAACTGATAAAAAAGTATTTCTTAATGGCGATCGCCCCTCCTCGGCAGGCAAACTTCCGAGAGTGTTTCTGCCATGAAAAAGCTTCTCATAAAAACTCATCTGCCGTTCGGAGCCGGCAGGAGGAAAAGCTCGACCAAACACCCAAAAAGGGTGTACGCGCCAAATATTTATATGTATATGTATATATTAGGCCGGGTCGATTTGTGGGGAGGCAAAAAAATCGCCCATTGCTCTGTGAAAATCATATTCGAGTACACAAAGACTAGCAAGTGCTAGCCACAGAGTAGACGTCTTGATGCAATATTCTGGACTGCGAAAAATTTCATCCAAACGAGTTAAATTCAACACCGACTCAGCAATGGCAGCCTTGGTGATCTGAGACCATTTTTCGCTCAATTTACCCTAGAGTAAAGTAGGGATCAAAATAAGAAACTTTGCCGAAGGAACCATACCTCTAAAACAAATTCTGATGTCCCCCAATTTGGGTCGAACTTTTTAGTTTCTTTTCTATAACTCACTTAAATTAATTTTTTCATTTACATATGTTCTGATTAAATAAATTTCTTAAGAGAAAAAATAGATATTATTATAAATAAATAATAAATATTATTATATTGGGAGGTTGAATTAGTTTTAAAGGTGACACACAGATGGCGCTATTTATCACTTTATCGCGTTGGCAATACTGAATATATATTCATGACAAAGCCTCATCCCTAGGCTTTGTTTATCAGTATCTGTCATTTCGCTGAAGTATAAACAACGCAGTGTTTTCGTGCTCCGAGTATGTCAACTTTCGTGCCGTCGAAACGCAATTTGCGGGAAGCTTTGCTTTTCTGCTTCAATTTGAAAAAAAATACAGCTCAAGCCCGTGAATTGCTGCAGGAGGCCTACCCAGACCATACTCCGTCGATTTCAACATGTGAGTACTGGTTTCGACGATTCAAAAGTGGTGATTTTCACACCGAAGACAAGGAGCGTCTTGGCCAGCCCAAAAAGTTCGAGGACGCGGAATTGGGGGAATTGGTAAACGAGGACTCGTGCCAAACCCAAGAAGAGCTTGCTGAATCATTGGGCGTTGATAAATCAACCGTTTGCAAGCGTCTAAAAGCAATGGGAATGATCCAAAAGCAAGGACATTGGGTCCCGTACGAGTTGAAGCTGCGCGACGTCGAACGGCGACTTTTTACGTGCGAATTGCTGATCGAGCGACAAAATCGGAAGGGTTTTTTGCATCGGGTGGTGACTGGCGACGAAAAATGGATCGACTACGATAACCCAAAACGCAAAAAATCATGGGGTTTGCCCGGCCACGCATCAACGTCGACGTCCAAGCAGAATATTCACGTCAAGAAAATCATTCTCTGCATTTGGTGGGATCAGGTCGGCGTCGTATATTTTGAGCTGCTCCAAGCGGGCGAAACAATCACGGGGGATCGTTACCGACTGCAATTGATGCGTTTAAGCCGGGCATTGAAAGAAAAACGGCCGGAAACGGTAAAAAGGCACGACAAGGTTATTTTGCAACATGACAACGCTCGGCCGCATGTTGCTCAACCTGTCAAAACATACCTTTGAACGCTTGGCTGGGAAGTGTTACCCCACCCGCCGTATAGTCCAGACATAGCTCCCTCCGATTATCATTTGTTCCGGCATATGAGTCTCGATTTGGCGGACCAGCGGTTCTCCTCGTACGAGGCTACCAAAATATGGGTTGAGTTATGGATAGCCAAGCAGCGGCCAGAATTTTGGAGAAACGGCATCCGGAAATTGCCCGAAAGATGGGCGAAAGTTGTAGCTAGCGATGGCCAATACTTCGAATAAAATATTTTGTACCGTTTTTTCACAATAAAGCCCCAAATCTTCGAAAAAAACCTTTAAAACTAATTCAACCTCCCAATAAATAAATAAAAATAAAGAAAAAACATAGCCATTTAGCCGATTTTTTCATGTAAAGGCCAAAAATGGGGATATTTTTAAATTGGGGGACATCAGAATTCGTTTTAGAGGTATGGTTCCTTCGGCAAAGTTTCTTATTTTGATCCCTAGAATACGATTTTCACAGAGCAATGTGCGATTTTTAAATCGACCCGCCCTAATATATAGGTATATATATATATATGTATATATATATAATACTATATATAGCCCATCGAAAAAGGGATTCAGAAGGTGTAGCCAACATCAGACCTTTAACTGGCTTTCAGCGATTTTGATGGAATCAGCTTATCTTCTCGATACAAGCGGTAAAGAGTATAGAAAAGGTCGATCTCGAAGTTGTAGTTACACCCACCGTCTGCGACTACCATAAATTCTATTAACGCCCTCTTTCTCTTCAATAATCATTAATTTTGTGATATATTTCACAACCAACAAAAATCTCTTTATACACAAAGAAATATAAAACTTGTTTTCCCGACAAGAACATCTGTGTTTTTGTTTATAGGTATGCGGCGATGCTTTCATTCCAGGCGAATCTATAGGGTTTTTCAATTGGCGCGGGCCGTTTTTTGGCGCCCTGTGGCAGCCATTTTGTTTGGTGACATCTGTCAAATCTTTTGTTTATTATTCAGTTGTTTATGCCAAATCATCATGGCAAGTTACACGATTAAACAGCCCGTTCAAATGATAAAACTTGATTGTCAAAGTAGGAATCTTTGGTCGCATCGTCCTTCTCTTCCGTTGGGGCGTGGACGCAAATAAGCGAGATGTTAAAAAATCGCGCTTTAATGCGGAGTATTGCGAGACGCTCGTACATCGGAGTGAACGACAGTACTTGGCGACGAAGTCTCTCTCCCACAACAAATCCGACACCGAATTTGCGCTCCTTTACATGGCAGCTGTAGTAGACGTCGCAAGGTCCTATGTTTTTCTTACCTTGCCCCATTCATCGCATCTCTTGGATGGCAGTGATGTCAGCCTTTACACTCACGAGGACATCAACCAGCCGGGCAGAGGCACCTCCCCCATTAAGGGACCGGACATTCCAGGTGCATGCCCTCAAATCATAGTCCTTAGTTCGTTTGCAGGGGTCGTCATCAGTGTTGGAAGTTTTCATCCGAGGTTTTGTGTGTTTTCATTGGAGGGTGGGATTTTAAGTAGCGGGTCCCAAATCTAGGCTAACCAACCAGCTATCCTGGAATGTTTCGCTTTCTCACGTTAGCTCACTCCCGAACGGGTGTTCGGAAGCTACCCAGAGGATACTTGGGCTAATCCCGGGAGTTGTGAGCTGCTTGAACCATATGCAGAAGAATCGTCCTGGCTACTCCCAAGTGAATGGCGATCAGTAACTTTCCCCACTTGCGTGGACTTCTACATATGGAACCATCCATATTACTTACTTATGCGAAATGTTAGAATATTGGAACTGCTTATTGTCGGGAATAAGACTTCAAAACTTTATGCAAAAGCAGATTTGGCTGAATTCCAGTTTAGTTGGAAGTTAACACCACTTTGCATTGAATCGCACTTTGTTAATTCTCCGAAGAATGTAAAACTCATATTTCATTTTCATATCGTTTGGGTGCAAATTTTAAAATGAATAGTAGATGCCTTTATTTATATTAATTTTATTAAAATTTTGATAAACTATTTTCCCATTTGAAATGCGAGTATTGTTATATATGCATGTACTAGTATATGTATGTGTAAATACGAATATAATAAGTATGTGTAAGAGTATATACTTAGTGGTATTTTAGCACAATTAATATTGCAATGTTGCACGTTCACAAGTGAGTACTTTAAGTGCAACATAATTTAAATATATGTATGTATGTATGTATGTGAGTATTTACGTGTGTTTGTATGCAATTCTTAATTTAACGCTAACATTCAGATTAATTATAAAATTCGAATTTCGAGATCAAAGTAAAATACTCTACGTACATATGTAAAAACAAAATTCTACAAATCTCTTAAAATTTTATTCATAGCGATTCCCCTCGCGTTCATCTCGTTCGTCAGCCCGTAGTACCACCTCAAAACTGCGTTCATTGTCCAAATCTAACATTTCTACTTCTATCCACTCCTCGAGCGGCATTAAACCGCCTGCCTCCACCCCAAAAGCATCATGCTAAAACGTTTGCGCATTACGACACACGCCACACCCCAGCGCGAACTCCTCGCCAGTAGCAGGATGTATGACATGCAATGGACACTCATCGCCCATTAGTTGTTTAGCCTTTGGGCCCGCCGGACATTGGGGCAATTTGGTTTTCGGTATATTTGTGAGACGTTGAAAATCATCGTGACACGTGTCGCAAAAGTGTGTAGTGCCGAAACAGAAAAACACCGCGACAGAGCAACAGTAACGACATTTATACTCCAGGAAATCAGTGCCGTGTTTGGGACACATTTGGGCACGAGCGACATCCGAACAGCCACCACAGACAAGCTCTTCAGGATCAAATTTTTCACCGATTTCGGCATCGCAACGCGCTTCACCGCCATAGTAAGCCTTCTGGCATTTGAAGCACACATAGTAGGCATAACGATCCATAGCCAAGTTGGTGACATCCTTGGAGTCGGTATCCTTGACGATGCCCTCATATTTGAGACTGAAACAAATTAGTTCACGTTATAATATATAAATTGTTCTATATTATTTCATTTTTACCGCATCAGTGCTTTGCGTTTGACATCCTGTTTAAGTGAGTTAATTGGCTCCAAAATATCAGCGAGCAGATTGTGTTGTATGTCTGCTTTGCAAATGGGGCATAAAGAGAATCCAAATGTGATGCGTGGTCCAATCCAGCGCTTTTCCAACACAGCTTTGCAGCAGTGGTAGTGGAAAACGTGGCCACATTCGAGCTAAATATTCAAAAAAAAAAAACGAAATGTTTGTTATGATTAAATAAATTAAATTACATTTCCCTCATGCCCACCTGTACGGATGGCGCGCATGAGAGCGCTTCCACAAAACATATCATGCACATATCGTCCGCATCCTGCGTCAACTTTGGCTCATGCAACTCTTCGGCGATTTTATTTTCACGTGCATGGCATATATGTTGCAGACAAGGCAAGCATTTCTTCTCGTTGGCAACACCGCCGCATGGATGATCGCACGATTTAACCTTCATACACGAATTGGCCGCATGTTCTTGGCACTGCGCATCGGCACAAACGTTGCCAATTTCAAGCAGGCCCGAATTTCCAGTAATGCCACAGAAACGACAACGACCCACTGCCTCTTGGGGTCCGGATATTATAGTGTGGCTGCCATCGCGGAATTCGACCATCGCTTTCAGGGTCTTCGAATCAGCCAAAGCCAGTAGCCAGAAAAGCTTAGTGCGGCCACAGGACTCATGCAGCTCGACGCGTATGGCTTCTTCTTCTTCTTTACAAACCTAGTATTGGAATGGAATGTATGGGTAGTTACTGAAGTACGAATATAGCATAATAGTTATGTAAGGAATGAGAGAATTGCACGAATTCTATGTCCCACAATCCACAAATTTTTTTTGTATATCAGCACTACTATTTAGGTTGTTGGGACTGACAACTGTTCTCATAATTAATTATAATTAATGGCAACATGCTGTTTTTGGGGCTTTAAAGAAATACGTATAAGTTGAGTTGGCATAAGAGAGTGTGTTTTAGGTGGTGTTTGGTAAGAACTGTTCACATATTCAGGAAATTCAGGTGAGCCCCACCTTCCATCCTTTGTCTCGGGAAGTTGCTCAAATACTTCTGATCTGGGCATCGAGCCTAACCCCGGACCTGAATTTTAAACTATGTTTTCTCAGTGCAATGGATTGAACTATCTTAATACCTGCTTTTGGCTTACGGCATATAAAGAGTAAGCCAAAGGGTATGTGTTCCGTGCAGTTCTCACCAACAGACATGCACAACCGCCAACGTCACGCTCTACGCCGGTGCTTTCACCTAACAAGGGACTTCCAGGTATGTCAGAAGTCATATCTCGTCTTAGGAGGCCAATCACCACCTATTCTAGACCAAAAGCTTCAGCTGCTTTAAAGGTTAAACTCCAGAGTATCCAAAATTGACCACGTTATACTCTATATTTACCCGGCACACGCATATCCAGTACCACGAATGTCACAAGCCATCTCTTCAAATGCCTGCTTAAACCAACTCATCTAACACCACTCATCGGAGCTATGTCGAAACAACCGTCTTCCATAAGCCTAGATGATATCAACGACGCTCTAGAAATAGTAGTTGGCGCTTACCCATGGCAATTCCTCTGAATTTGTCTCTTAAATTTTAATTGAATATCGTCCTTTCCCCTATTTTTACTAACCGTTCGCTTATGCATTCTTGTTTTCCGATTTAAATGCAAGAATCGATCACAATCGCCACACAAAGAGCCACAAGTCTCGCACTGGATAATGGCAGCAGTTTCGCCATCATCATGATTTGTACACATGGGACGGGTATCGGAAACCTTTGACCACTGACCCGACGATAGCTTCTCTACATGGTCACGATCGAGTACACAAAGACTAGCAAGCGCTAGCCACAGAGTGGACGTCTTGATGCAATATTCTGGACTGCGAAAAATTTCATCCAAACGAGTTAAATTCAACACCGACTCAGCAATGGCAGCCTTGGTGATCTGAGACCATTTTTCGCTCAATTTACCCTAGAGAAAAGTAAAAGTTCATTTCTACATGAAAAACCAGCATTAATAAAATATTCATCACTTACGCTAGCCAAATCACGCACTAGACTAATGATGCTTTCCGCCTGCTTAGTTGAGATTGAACCATTCAAGAACCAACGCTGATTAAGATTTTTCTTGTTGTCCTTCTTACTTATCTTCAACGTTGAGCGACCTAGCTCATATTCACCGGATTCCACTTGTTGATCAAAACGAAATGGGTGTGTTTTCCCGGCGTATTCAATAGCGTCAGCATTTCCACTATTCTGCTCACACTCAGCATTCAACTTTGGTTTCTGCGTCGGTTTCAGAAGGTGCACCGATAAATCAAGCGAATTGCATAGACGTACAAAAGCCGGTGTCTTCTCGAGACTCGGTTTCATCGAAGGGGACTTGACTTTGACTTGCAGTTGCAAAGCCTTAGCTATTACAGCCAAAAATATATCCAGCAAACCCAAGCGATTCATATCAAAATCAGCGGCATTCTGGTGCGCAATATTATAATCCGCCGGCGGCAAACGCTGTACGCCCATCAACTCGGCAAAACCCTCTGGCGAAATTTCAGGCAATATACGTCGCAGTAGCGCAGTTACCTGACGCTGGACACGATCACTGCCTGTGTGCAGCAGCGTCAACAGATCTTTAAGCAGCCCATATTGGTGTGAAAGATATGAACGGCCTACAACACTACCAGAGAGCGCCAACACCATGCTCAACATCTCGAAACAGTAGGTGTCCGGCGCTCGATAACGTTCTGAACTAGACTCACTCTTCGGTTCGCCCGTTGAGGTGGCAGATGTGGTGTTGGCATGTGCGTCCTTGAAACAATTCGCCAGATTCACTATTTCCCAATCTTCTTTAGCGCGATGTGCTTCCTTCTTTATTGCGTGCACAATATGCACGATCACCTGCTTTTGCAAATGCGAGAGTTTGCTGCGCGAGAAGAGTATACCGACCATGTGTTCGCGCAAGTCCAGCGAATCGGCGAGCATCGAATTACCGCTAGAATCCATGCCAAGTATGGATTGATGGCCTGCATCTGGGACCACAGTGCTGATCAATTTACCAAAGACTTGACCTGTAATCGAAAGTGGTAAATTTTGTAAAACTCTTCATAATATTCTACAATAAGAACTGACCTGTTATTAACCGGAAGACACGTAACGTTTCGGACTCACAGATTTGTTGTTGTATTCGTACAGCATTAGTAAGTTTCAGATTAGATTTGAGTGACTGTATATGTCCTGGCCCCATGCCACCATTGCCACTGATACCAATTGCCGCTTGAAATTCACCGTATTGCTCGTTAAGTTGCTCATCCAATCCACTCATAACACTCGGAAGGCCAAGTAATTTGATTTGTCGCACACGCAAAGTGTTCTCCGGACCATGAAACTCCAAGCGGAAATGTGTGTAAGACTCGTTCGTGATCTTCGCGGAGATCCAGGCGCACGCTTTAGGATCAACATCCACGGATTTTATTAGATTTGTATCACCCAGCGATTGGCCAGCATAAAATACCACATTTAGAACTTTATTCTAAAAGGAAAAATATACAAATTGGAAATATTTCGTCGCAAGATTAAACAAAGTGGGAAGAGAAAGCTTTAGGGAGATTTAAAGGCGAACATAAAATACAGAAACATTTGATAAGTTAAAGGAAAAGCTTTGCCTCATTTATCGAAGTTTCAGCTTTTAAAGATTTCGTACTATAGTATACTAAAAGTCCATTTTAACAAAAAGTTTAGTACATCACTCACCTGTATGTCCCGACTATTATCTATGTGCACCAAAACCACTTTACATGTGTACGTCAACTTATTCATCGATACCTCAATGATCTTGCATTTGTTGCGATCTTCCTCATCACTCTCCCAGAAGGTCTCGGTCGAGTTGTCAGTCAACGATTCGGCCATGGCTTGACGCGATGACACAGTTACTTCAAACATCCCATTCAAATCAGAATAGCATATAATTTTAGCACCTGCCGGCACGCTACCTGCAACTCCCACTGTCACGCCACTAACACTCTGGAAATTGTGTTCCACATCATGCATGCCCGTGGAACTGACATTCTCCGCTGCTACCGCACCAGCCGCGCCCATGTTTGATACTGCCATAACATCATCTTGCTCATCAGATTTGGAGAGTATCTTCGAAATATTACCGAATACATGGGAATTGTGTAAAAATTGATGATCCGTTTGGCGAAAACGTATACCGAAGCAATGTATAGCGATGCGTTGCAAAGGCGAACCGAGTGGCAAGTACAGTGTGAGATCGGCAACAGACTGTAGGAAAATATGCAAGTTTTGCGTAATTAAATGCGAGAATCGACCGCTGATCTGTGTGTATGTAACGGGATGCTCCAATGCCGGCTCTACATCTTCGTACTTTCCATCGATCATCTCAATTGCAGAAATGGTCAGCGAACTAACGAACCACCACATCAGATCGTGCAGACAGATACTCTGTGTCACCGAACGTAGCAGCCAATTGAGCGCTTGCAGCGAGTAAATGCGGCAAGCGGCAATGCGTAAACTGCGCTTCATAGCGTAACGCAATTTTTCCAGATCATGTTTTTGTGTAATGAACGCCATGGCTGGCCGCTGCAGCAACACATTCACTTGTGTTGACAACTCTAAATCGAGAAGTGTAGATGATGAATCCTTATCGCGCACAGCATTTGATCTTAAGCAGACATTGCCTGTAGAATAGTCATATTCTTTCGTCTTAACACCAACAGATTCGGCCGTCTTTAGCCTCTCGTTATTGTCATTACTTTCCTGCTGTTCGGCTGATAGCGGTTTTGCAGTACCCATACCGCCCTCTATATTATTTAGCCGCTGAACAGCTGGGTGCACTATGGAGCTGTTCAAAATGCTTTCTGGCACTAGGCGGCGCAAATTCTCCGAAGGATAGCAGATGAGTAATGCTCCATCACTTTCACTTGTGGAATTATTGCGACGCCGAAACACGACCTTGGTTTGCTGCGCTTCGTCAGCATTAGCAGCAAGGTTTTTCAATTGGAGTGTACCCTGTTGCTGAGCCATAGCCCAACCTTGGCCCATCGAAAAACTTCGATGGAATTTAGACAACGTACCCGTGTTAGATCCACCGCCGCCTCCTGCCTGTGTATTCATTGAGCCCGTCATTATTTCGTAGTTATTTGGATCGCAGGATTCGTAAGACATTTCAGAAAGAGGCTGAAAGTAGGAATTAACGTAGGCACAATAATTTCCATCCACAAGCAAATTTTCAGGGCTGATCTGTACACTACTGGACATATTAGGTGAAATAAAAAGTACTAGATGACTTTAGTGAGCCATGCGAAAGAGAACAATTTAAAAATCAATAATGTCTGCTGCTTATGGGACAAATACAGTATTGCGTGCAGCTATGGTTCTCATGACTCCATTCTGGAAGCCCATAGTCGACAATGTTAATAAAATCAAATAAATCGTCGAGGCGAACCGGTGTGCGGGTACTTATACCAGGGTTCAAGAATTGGAAATTAATCAGAAAACTGTTTAGAATCATTTACATAATTGCAACTATGTTTATTTGATCGTCGAAATAAAGCGAAAAAACGGTGAGATCTTTTTACTTCTTACCTTACGCTATTACATGACAAAAATCTTATAAGTAGTCAACTGATGGTGAGGTAAAAGCAGCACTCGAAATTGTAACCTATCTAGATAGAAAATCTAGAACGGGAAGCTGAGGCAACAGCTGTAATAAATCGCAACCGAGACCCTTAAAGAACAACAAGAAGGCGGACGTCATATAAAAGTTCATTCTCACCATCAATAAAAGACGCAGCAGGCGCATTCGTGACAAAAGTATACTAGAAGCTGTCCATTTCGACACAATGAGGCGAAGACTACAGATTCGTAAAACTCTTGAATGTAAGCGAGTTCCACGTAAGCTGATCAAGCTCGTGCTCGGCATACACTCTACACTGAGGCAGAAAATCGCATAATGCACGAAAACCTTCTTGGAGAGAGAATAAAGTGCTCGTTAAGAGTGTATACTGTCAAAACTGTTTTTCAACAAATTTTGTGTTGTTGTTATGAAAAACTTTTCAAGCGGCTGAAGTCGGATTGCGCGGAGCTTCCATTCCTAGTTCGACATGGCAATACCACTTGTGCAAGAAGCCGCTGTTACTAAAATAAGGCATTTTCCATTTATTCTTGATTTATGGCTGGACGGGTATCAAAAAACTTACAAAAGTTGACAGCATTCGACTCTCTACGTCCAATCTGGAATGTATCACACAATTCGCGACGCACAAAGTTAAAAAATTTTAATTTTAATGTCAAACCAATTTACACTATGGCTGCGAAACGTAAAATGCAACCGTGCCTGATGATCTCATACTTGAATGAATTAAGTCCTCATTAATCTCTATCTTCAATAAATTTTTAAAATTTTCCTATAAACATCATCTCGAAAGGCAATTTTTGAAATTTGGAAAAGAAAATAGGGTTGGTTCCTACGTATACAAAATGACGGTGTAGTGGTAATCGCCAGCGACTAGAACCGCCAAAACACACGAAAGCAAGGCTGGCGTAAAACAAATCTGAATGGAGAAACTTTGTTACTGCCCTTTATTCCTGACTTCAACTATATGATTTATACACCCCTCGACAAACCGATACAGCAGCACATTAACATTTTCACCAGTTTTCAACGAATTTTCACCTTTTTTATGTTATTACTTTTGTAAAAAGATGTCACTAACAAGAACCACTTAAATCATTTATCCAAATATATGGAAAAATTCTACAAGATCTCCTTTTTAATAAAATTTTTGGTATGTATATTAGTTATATAGCTTATCAAATTTTAGTAAATTGCAAACGTAAAGTTGCTAAAGAAATTCGGAATGAGATGCAGTGAAACAAGCCTTCTCAGCACCGGTAACAAAAGATCCCACATATGAAAAGAGAGATATGAAATTAGCAACAACACGATATTTCTACGCCAAAACGAAAAGGATGGATAAACTACATTCACCACCCCTATACTACCACAAACCGAGAGCCTGTAGCCCCACAATACTCCACCAGTTTATGGAAAATACAGATAACATATAACATTTCTAATAATAATAATAAAAAGTTTCGTGGATTTTTTATAACTTTTTTCCTTGAAGGTGTTCCGCATTTTCTCGATATAATGAATGCCTTACATTGTACTAAGTGCGTACAAAAATTCAAATTGTTCCTTCATTACCACGTCGATGTACCATAAGTCATTTTATAAAGTTGTTATGTCCCATCAGGTATCACGACATCGTATTCAAATCTGGAATATGTCTTAAACCCCTCCCTGCTCAGAGCAAGTCCTGTGCAAATATAGAAAATTAAATATCTCCGCAGCCACAAAAAATATAATTGGAATTTCGCTCGCGGACATCATACTTTTTATTATATATATAATTGGTGCGTACACCCTTTCTGGGTGTTTGGCCCAGCTATTCCTCCTATTTGTGGCGTGCGTTTTGATGTTGTTCCACAAAATGGAGGGACCTACAGTTTCAAGCCGACTCCAAACGGCAGATAATTTTTATAAGGAGCTTTTTCCTGGCAGAAATACACTCGGAGGTTTGCCATTGCCTGCCGAGAGGCGACTGCTATTGGAAAAAACTTTTTCTTCATTTTGGTGTTTCACCGAGAATCGAACCTACGATCTCTCTGAATTCCAAATGGTAGTCACGCACCAACCCATTCGGCTACGGCGGCAGGTGATCAGTCTTATGATTGGTCTTTAAAATTTCGTTGTTCAAGGTACAGAACATACCTGTTTCAATAGAAAATCTACTCACCCTTTCAAATCCATTGTCAGTTGTATTCAAGCCAAACATTTCATAGGGTAAATCCTCGTTATTTTTGACTCCTAAAGACTCTAAGCAAGCAAACGTTTCTGGTGCTACCCAAATGTGTTCTGGTGATGCTGAACTACCAACAAAACTCTTACGATACGGTGTCGAGCCTGAAACATTTCAAATTTGGTACTTAAACTTCTAACTCCGAAAAAGTTACTTTATATTACTCACTGCCAAATTTTCCACTCATCCGCAAGCCGATGCGACTATTACGCGCGGAATCACCACGACTAGTGCTCGGTTTATTCAAATCAGGCATATTGAAGTGCTGATGTTCGACCACAACGGGCATTTGTTGGGGTGATCGTTTGCTTGATGTGCCCAAATTGGGTGGGTTCATGCCAGCAGCGACATTACCCCCTGTAGTATTCAGAGTAGATGCGCTAGACGAGAGCTCCAGCAAGAACGAGGCATTCTCTCGCATTGTGGTATAAATTTCAGAATTCGCGATCAGTGTAGTGGTTTTTACGCCAAATAAATTCATTTCATTACCTATGAAAAATATATTTTCAGATATGTACTGTATTTGTATGTATCTTTAAAACCACATTGTATTGTTATCTCACCTGAAAGTGTCACGCCCGGTGCACTGTTTACATTGCTTACATTCTTATTCGCTGTCATATATTTTTCTCTACATTCGTCACACATCAAGAACCAACTAGATGCCCCCTTACCTCCTTCACCACAATTGCCAGCCCATCCTTCGCAGAAAATCCCCACAGAATTATACCCCTTGCCTTTAGCCGATTTGCCACAGCCAGGATGTACGATCCTCATATGATATGTCACGGGTATCGGTAGAAATACCTCGCAAACCTCACACCATGACCCATCATCCTTTTTCTTACGTCGCGTCTTCTTCGCTAACTCACGTTCACTCGATTCTTGCTTTTCTTTAGCGTCGATGCTTGGTTCTCGCGTCGGAGTACCACCGCCTGCCTTCTCTCGTTCGACTATATTCGACTGCATCACTTGCACACAATTTGTGCACACCTGCTCCCACAAATAGACGAGACAGCGCAGCGCGGGTGGCAGCACAGTCACCACTTCGGGTAGTGTATGTAATTTCTGTTTCTCTCCACCTTCCGATTCCTCACCGTTACCAGTACCAGAAGAGGTTGCCAAATTTTTACGATGTTTACGATTATTCAACGACGAGTTTCCGCTTTTTGTGAGAGTCTCCAACGTTGACGGTCTGATGTTCAAGTAGGTGCCCGCATTTGCCACCTCCACAGAGTGCCGCTGTTGTGCCTTTTGCTCGCGAGACAATTGCAATCGACTGTCCTTCGAATCTCGTCTAGTCACAACTGTGGCCCCCTCTTTGGGCAGAGATGGATGAAACTTCAGAAAACTGGCACATGCCATTGCATCGTGTACGAGTCCCTCGTGCCAAAGGAAAGCAGCGAAGACAGCACGTATACTCTCGGCAAGTGATGGAGGCATAGCGCGCTTGATTGGTCCAATTACACCATGCTTACTGGGCGACGGTTTAGGTGCGATAGTTGTTGTATTAAAAGAAGCGCCAGTTTGATTTAATGGTGGTGGCCAGATAGGCGGGCTCGAGTCGTCCGTACTTGCGGTAGTGCTGGCTGTCTTCATCTCGCCAAATAAAACTTGATCTTGCGTGGTCACACCACCACCAGTTGTGGTTGTTGTAATCTGCAACATACTCATATCATCTTCGAGTTGTGCCAAATCAGGTTCCTTAGGCGTTGCAGTGGATTCAACGGAACGGTTCGATGGGGATGTGGTACGACGAAGACTGGTTACCAATTTTCGAGGCGAGTGTTTTGGTGTTGAAAGCAATGCTGCCGTCTGCGATGGTGTGAAGCTGGTGACTCGAATTGTAGATATATCAAATGTGGCTGCAGAAGTTTCTAGCTGGCCCCCCTCTTCCTCCTTCGAGCTCTTGTGCGAATGACTCGAATCCTGAGTAAGCGAGCTGAGTATACCAGATGTCTCTGATGTCTCAATTGATTTTACGCTAGCGCTTGGGGAATCTGCAAAACCCCTACCGGCGGCTGGTATTTGCACAGGACTAGAACTTTGCGGCACACTTCCATGAGCATGTGCATTATTTCCATTGCACCGTGCATCCTGTCCACCCATTACCCGCACTAACTCGCGTACCGACACCGAGGACATTACCTCAGTGACGTCGGAGCATTTACGTTGATGTTCCTTAGCGGGCGAAAGCGGTCCACTACCAGCTGCGGAACCTGCACCCTCCAAGGTGTCACCTTTAAACCACTTCTGCAGCGCTTGCAGTTTAATAGCTCCACCGCCAACAACGCCCGCAATGGCCGAACCGATCTGTGAAGGGCTTGTGTTTTGTAATGAATGTAAAGATAAAATATCAGATTGTTGTTGTTGCGACTGTTGCGACTGCTGCGCTTGTTGCTGATGTTGTTGGGATGATGAGGTGACACTGGTTTGCGTCGAAGATTGCATGTCAAACACCCTTTGTAATTCACTATCTTCCGAGTCGGACTTTTCAACACTCGGAAACAAAAATGGATTTGTCGAAGCGTGTGAAACATCCGACGATTTAGGTGGTGTAAAGCGGCCATGCGAGAAATCGAATATCTTCTTGCTAGGTGATGTAGATTTCGATTTCGAAGGTGATTCAATTGGTACCGGCGAAACGGGTGGCTCAGCGTCGTCTAGCAAATTTTTATGACGAAGCTTAGACATCGACTTACCGCCACCACTACCACCACCAACTAACATAGCAGATGAAGTGCCAACACCTACCGACGTATCCGTTGTGGATGTACCAGTAGCGGTAGTGCTTGTAGTCGTTACCGCTGTGCTTGTTACCACACTCGTGGTACTCACCTCAGAGACTGGATGTAACAATGTCTTGCCAAAGTGCTGATTATATTGCAAGCACCACGCTTCAGTCGGATACCACCCCGTAGTACAATGCTGACGTATAGACTCTGTCGAAAGTCGCAGCCATATTCCATCATCGTTCTCAATCTCATCAATGAATGAAATAATGCCATTCAGCTTGATAATGCCCACCTGCTCAGACTGTAATGTTGGATGTGAGCGTATGCGCAAGCCCGCCGTATTCTTAGTGAAAAATTTACGCAACTTATTTGGCGGTTGTGGTTTCTTCAACGCTTGTTTGTGGGAGGGTGGAGGCAAACCACCTTCTTTCACTTCTACCCGATATACTTCCTCTAAGAGAATTCCATCAATGTTGACTGTAAGGCAATAACTGCCAACTGAGTTGGGCGTCCAGTGAACGCTGAATGTGCCATCTTCCATGTCTTGGGCATAGAGTGTCTCAGTGACGCGCGTTTGTATGGGACTGCTAAAGCGCAACTCTTCAAATGAGTAATTGCCGTAGGGTTTCATAAATGTTATGGCTTTAAAACACATTTTCTCTTTAATTGTCGGTTCGTAGTTTAGACGCGGTGGTGGAGATACGCCACCATATGAGGTGTTGTCGGTATACGAGCCGCGTCTCATTTTTATGTTGCCATTGCCAGAAGCGCCGGTCGGAATTGCTTTGATTTCAACCTGAAGGTAGACATTAACAAAATAAAATACACAAATGTACGTAGCTAAAATAAATGGTATTATTCTAAAGCTAGGAAATGGCATAAGAAAAAAAAAAACAATTTCCTTCAAATATTAGTTTGAGGGAAAAGAAATCCATTATTTTCTCGATAGATGGCTGTAGTCATCGATATTTCGCAAAGTATTGATCAAACAATATAACATGTATGCTCGTTGTCAATGTGGCATTTCACATTTATAATTCACACAGAACAACGCGTTAAAATTATTGAAGCTTGTTATGCAAATGGTCAATCTTTAAGAACAACATAACGCAAAATTCGAAATTTTTTTGGTAGAAGCAATCATACGAAGGAGTCAACACTTCAAAAGTTGGAGAAAAGATTTCAAGAAACTTGTTCTGTCGAGGATAGAAAACGGACAGGTAGACCAAAAACTATACGTTCGTTGAGAATATTGCTATTGCACCGAACTGTTTGGTGTGGTTTTTAGACTGGTGGAATAATACAGTGGGCAAAAAGTAAGGTGAATTTATTTTTCAAACTTCGCGGGATTAAAATTTCGCTCTAGCTATTTTTTTCATGAATTGGCAGCACTGTTAATAACATCTGGGCCAACTTTCATGTGAATGTCATTATCAGTAATATATTTACGCTTGTGTTTATCAAACGACCAAGAGTGCATTTTTCGATTTTTACAATGTCTGATTTGATTGAGCAGAGAAGTGTCATCAAATTTTGTTTGCGGAATGAAATTTCGGCTGCGGAAACGTTTAGCATGCAGAAGGCATTTCGTGATTCGACCATGTCGCAGAAAAATGTTTATAAGTGGTACAAAGACTTCAAAGAGGGTCGAGAACGTGTTGATGACTTGGAGCGCTCCGGACGACCATCGACGTCAACAAATGACCAACACGTCAATAAAGTGAAGGAGTTAGTGCTCAAAAATCGTCGGTTGACTGTTAAAGACCTTACTGATATGATCGGAATATCAGAAGGATCTGTGAAAACCATTTGGAAAGACCATTTGGGCCTGCGAAAAGTCAAATCGCGTTTGGTACCGAAAACTCTCAATTTCTTGGAAAAAAGTCGTCGCGTTGATGTGTGTGAAACAATGCTTTCAGACTATCAGGACAAGCTCAAATGCATCATTACTAGAGATGAGACTTGGATTTATGCTTACGACCCTGAAACAACCGACCAATCAAGCGAATATCGTGCTAAAGGCGAGGCCAGACCGAAAAGAGCACGTCAAAGTCGTTCAAAAATAAAGGTCATGATGACAGTTTTTTTCGATTTTCGTGGTGTGGTGCACTATGAATTCCTTCCACCTGGCCAAACTGTTAATAAGGAATATTACGAGTATTTGAGCGTTATGCGTCGTTTACATGAAACAATTCGTCTAAAAAGACCAGAATTATGGGCCAACAATTCTTAGTTTTTGCATCACGATAATGCACCGTCTCACACTGCACTCGTTCTTCGTGACTATTTCGCCAAAAATTGCCTGCATATCGTTCCCCGTATTCCCCGTATTCGCCTGATATGGCTCCGTGTGACTTCTGGCGTTTCTCAAAACTCAAGAGACCACTCCGGGGAACGCGTTTCGAGTCGATTGAGGAGATAAAAGCTGAATCGAAGAAGGTGCTGATGGCTATACCGGAACTGGACTATTTGGCATGTTTCGGGAATTGGAAAAATCGTTGGCATAAGTGTATTTCGTCGAGAGGGGATTATTTTGAAGGGGATGACATTGATTTACAAGAATAAATAAAGATTTTTAATTTTACAACCAAATTCACCTTACTTCTTGCCCACAGTAGTAATTAACTCGTTTTTCTTCGAAGATGAAAATGAAAGAGCTGTTCTGATTGAAGACTTTATGTGGCCTGAGCTTAAAAGAATACACATAGACGATCTTTATTTTCAACCGCATGGAGACACCAGTTACACACATTGCATTATTCCAATCTAAGTTTCCAAGTCGAAAAATTTTGTGTAATCGGGGCATAAACTGGCCACCCAAATCATGCGAACTAACTCCACTAGACTACTTTTTGTGGGGTTTTTTTTTTTTTAAGTAAAGTCTATGTAAATAAGCCAATAACGATTCCAGAGCTGAAACACAACATTCGGATCGAGATTGCTGAACTCAATGAGCGAGTCCTTGAAAATTTTAATGTTTCCATTTTTTACATATAATTGTTTAAATCCAACTTACCTTCAATTCAGGCACCAGCACAGCATCACCATATTGATCGCGTATCGTCACCGTAATCTGCGTTGGCCAGCCATAACGCAGCGGTTCAGTTATTGTATTCAACTCGCATCTGATTGGAAGTCGCATTACGAAAAGAAACATCAGAAGGAGAAAGGATTAAAAAACACTCACAAAATGCAAGTGTATCAAGGTTACTCACTTATTGGGATCGAGGCGTGATTCCGGTTGCAGCCAAGCAGCCAAACGAGCACCGGACGAACCTGGTGCGCCACTAATGAAATCTTTAAGAAATTGGCGCTCATTTGATTGAGAACTGAAATGCATGAAACAAAAAAATATACAAATCAACACATGTTGGAAAATGCTACACGCAATCGCTAATGAAATTTATTTGTTAAGTGCATTAAGTAGTCTGCTATTAAGACCGTAGCGAACGCGCATTAAAAGAAAACCCAACAATACAGAAATGGGAAAAAGCTATTAAAAATCCATGCTGATATTGAAAAATATTCGAATTAGAAAATTCATTTATAATTCCAAGCGCGACTGGACCGCTCAATATGGACAGCAATTTGAAAACCATTTCTCTAACTGGCTTTTAGCGGTACTCGCCTTTGTTCTTTGTTTTTTTTTTTATTCTGAGACTTAATTTTAATTTTTGTTTAAGATATTAACTACCTTGACTTACGTGTAGATTGCTGTGAGAATAACAAAGCCAACCTTTTTAGCCCTATCTGCGACATGATAACAATACAGGCAGTGCATTTGCCTTCACTTCACCGCCAAACTGTCTGCTTGCCGATTAACTCTTTCCAGACCAACACAAACGGCAATTAATAAAACTGCGGTGAAGCCATCGGCTATGTTACCGCACTTGTAGGAAATGTGTACATACGTGCATATGTACATACATTCATATATGTATGTATGTACATCACAAATTGGTAGTTACGGGTAGCTTTATGGCATGTACGTCACAAAGTCAGTTCAGTCAAAGCGAACAATTTCATTGAACGACGTGCATCCCGGTGTGCGCAGGCGCTATTTGCTTTTCAGCCTATTTTGGCTTTGGCTCATCACCGTGGTGCACAACAGTGCGTTATTCCTCAAATGATCAGTCTGCAATGTGGGAACGTGTCGTACGTGCGCGCACAAAGCCAGTAAGCAGTGGGAAAATAGGGAAGAACGACGTGCTGGCCACAAAAGCAGGAGCAGTTATCTTGTACGCTATACACACATCAATATATATGTATATGTATGTGCATAGGCCAGACAATGAATGCATGAATGAAGGGAGAAGAACACGCGTGTGCGTAGCTGAAGCTGATCTCAGCTGGATACGTGTCCAACAAATCTGTTTTTATTTACGACTTTTTGCTAAAAGAGCAGCTCTATGGCTACAACCACACATATAGACATGTAGATATGTACTTATACATTTATTATATGATGGCTTATCGTAAGTAGATATTTGCGTTGTATTGTGTCGAAAAAAGTTAATATGAAATCATAAAAGAAGTTTTAAATTCTCCGAAAAGAATAAATGAAGCCCATAGATAAATTTGTAGGTTAGGTTAGCCTTGCGTTATCCCTATGTCAAACTCTAGTAGTTAAATTGTGTAACAATTCTTCTAGCAAAACGAACACTTACTTATCTAGTGTACATACACTATTTTTATTTACAGGGTGGTTCAATAACCTGTAATAATAGGCCTTAGTTCTGCCTTTTCAAACTGGATAAAGAGGCAAAGCGAATGGGTCTGGTGGTGAACGAGGACAAAACGAAGTACCTCCTGTCATCAAACGAACAGTCGGCGCACTCGCGTAACGGCACCCACGTCTCTGTTGGCAGTTATGGTTTCGAGGTTGTAAAAGACTCGTGTATTTAGGAACCAGCATTAACACCGATAGCAATGCTAGCCTGAATATCCAACGAAGAATTTCTCTTGCCAACAAGTGCTACGTTAGTGCTAAGTAAGCAACTGAATAGTAAAGTCGTCTCTCGACGAACAAAACTAACACTCTACAAGGCTCTCATCATGCTCGTCCTAACGTATGGTGCAGAAGTGTGGACGATGACAATATCCGATGAAGCGTCTCTTGGAGTGTTTGGTGAGTCACAATTGTATTCAGAAAATTGACGCTCTGTGAAAAGTGTTCATCGCGCGCTCAGGTCAACAATTTTGAGGTTACATTAATAAGCAAAATTGGCGTATTTGGGCTGAAGAGCAAAGAGCAGGCTGGCGCCAATGTATCAGTGAATGGCGAACGCTATCGCGCCATAAAAACGACTTTCTAATGCCTGAAATTGAAGCCCGTGATCTCCACAACATTTGGTTCCAAAAAGACGGCACTACTTGCCATACAACCCGTGAAACAATGGGTTTACTGCGATACTTCGGTGAGCAATTTATCTCTCGTCTCGGGCCAGTGGATCCAAGATCATGTGATATCACACCATTGAACATTTTTCCACATTCCAGAAATTTTCTCAACATGCCACATTTCTCTAGTTACTTAACATCTACGGCCTTCAGAATATTGAAAATTTGACAACCTGGCGGATAACAGAGCAAATACGAGGTTATTGCGAGAAAAGAAAACAGCATCAGTCTGTTCATCTAAGGTGTATCCACCAAGATTCATTAAATATATAAATCATTATAAATACATTGCCTAAAAGTGTTCATGCAGCATAACACAAAAATTTACCCTCCGTCTTTTTATGCATATGTTCACAGACATATATACGTGCGTGACTACCATTCGGAAAAACGGAGAACGTAGGTTCGGATCTCATCGAAACACCAAAATGAAGAAACAGTGTTTTCTAATAGTGGTCGCCCCTCGACACACAATGACGAACCACCGAGTGTATTTCTACATTGAAAAAGCTCCTAATAAAAATATCTGCTGTTCGGAGTCGGCTTAAAACTGTGGGTTCCTCCATTCGTGCAACAACATCAACACGCACGCCACAGATAAGAGGAGAAGCTCTGCCAAGCACCCAAAACGGGTGTACCCGCCAATTATATATACATATGTATGTATATATCACATACGTACATATACATACATATGTGCGGATATGCGAAGCTTAACATTCTTTAAGTAAAGATCTAACTCCAAATCCCTAAAACAAAAGGATTTTTCAAGGGTTCTTGAAGATATAAAATCACATCAACAAAGCTCAGTCGGCCAGTAACCAAAATAAAATTCTTTAGCTGACAGATGTAAAAATTGTTCGCCGCTCAAACATTCATGCACAATCACAGTCATACATAAATATTTTTTATGAATTTACATATTCATATACATATGTATGTATGTATGTATGTACGTGTATATGTATGTAGGTAAGTATTATATATGTACATACATATGTACATATGGTATGTTCGTATGTATATATTTAAGTATGTGTATATGTAGGTATATATTTATGTAATTATGTACAGACATATCCAAATTTTTGTACATACATATGTACATGCATACATATGTACATATCTACAGACATATGTAGTTATGATCTGTGTAGAAATCACAAAGAAATTCCTCCATAAGTTATGCAAAAGAAATCAATTCACTGAATAGTTTCCGCATTTACCATAAAATCTCATTAGATTGCATTGTAGTAGGCACCTGTTATCAGGATAACTCGTCAGACAGTACGTGAATTGAATTTTTATGAAGCATAAAAAGAATAATAACAACATACTATACGTACACACATACATATGTATATTCGTATGTATGTAAATACCTAATAAACGCTTTACCATAAAAACATGTTAGGACAAGAAAGAAATAAGACACAAACACAAAGAATACTATCAGCTGAATCAGTAAACAAACACACAGAGAGAGAGAGAGAAAGAGAAGAGAGTACTTGATATTCGAGTAATTGAGTTTTTAAGTGAAACGTTCTTTAAAAGTGCTCTTCTCTTTTGCTCAATTTCTGCATACTCTTCCTTTTATGATCATAGCCGTTCTCTTGCGCTCTTCAGCACACGAGTTTCAACATGTAACTTTTCGTTTGAAGAACATATGCATATATGTACATACATACATTGAATAAATAAAGTTTAGGTACTACAATAATTTGTCCTTTTTTTAAATTTATTTTATTTTAATTATTATTTATTGCATTTCTGCCAACATGCCTTGTCTTGGACTAAATGGAACTACTCCTTGAAACAGTTTGAAATATTTTCCATATTTCACCCACATAAATTAGAGTTAAATGTTAGTAGGTTTTTAAATTGAAAATAAGTGCTGCAATTGCTGGGGGCTTAATAATTTCGCTCGCGGTGCTTAAGAAAATAAATATTGCATTGTGTTCAGAAAGTAACACTTAAGATAGCGTAAGACACAAGATTGGGCACAAAAGATCATATGGTCGAAGTGCAGACCTCGAAAAAATCTTAGAGAGAATCTAAGTCACTAGAGGGTTTATAAGTGTCGTATTGTTGTAACTATAAAAATAGCTAAAAATAGATATACATACATACGCAGGGTACCATAAAAGTCATATTAAGAAATTTCACTCAATAAAAAAATAGTTGATTGTGGTTTCAAGTCCTCTAAGCATTTATGAATTTAATTGTTAAAAAATGTATAACGCGTAAAATGGATAAACTTATACATTCGAAATTTGTATCCAAGTGGGCAACAAATGGGACTCGAAAATAGCCGCTTCCTTTTCGGAATAGTAACAACAGTAAATACATACATATATTCTCTATCCGGTAAATGAATTGTAAGTAACTATGAATAGTTCCATACTCCCCATATAAGGAATTTTTTTGGAAAGGAAGATCCGAAAATATGGCATTTCGTCGAAGGAAGCATTGAAAACCACTAGAGCAACTGAATGAGCTAAAACTACAAAGTTTGACACAGATGTGCTAGTAAAAAGCATGCCCGTCGCTCACAAACAATATTTGCAATCAAAGGCTGAACCAAAAAAAAATAATTAATATTTAATTTTAACTCCGTTTTCTTAGCAAAACATTTTTGATTTAAGCTCATTATTGCATTTCACGTTTCTGTCATGCAAATACAAAAAAAGAATCGTTGTTTTGATAAATATTTATTAAAAAATTTACCTCCTACTGATTTTGATGTAGAAATTGCCTTATTAAGAAACATTTTTTTGAAATTGTTTTACATTTCCTTTTTAGGCACGCCCATTGCGCATATCTGATTGGAGTGGTGTTGGAGTGCGTAGCGCGTATGTGCGGATTCAGTTTGGGTACTTAATGTGGAAACTTGTTGACTCTATTTGAGTTGTCATAATGAATTTTCTATCTTATATTACTTTCTATTTTTATATTTAAGATTTTCTTTTATACTCTTCGTTTTTATTCTAAGAGGTTTCAAGGAATTTCTCGGAGAAATCATGTCAGTGATACACCACTGACATTGCAAGTGCTTTAAATGCACATACACATATATACATATACACATACATATATACATATTTATATACATTTAAAGCCCCATAACCTAGGTTGGTTCGCCAGATCCACAGTGATATATGAAATACGTACATATATACATACATTTAAGTGCATTTTATTTTCGAAGAACAATTAAAGCGAAGGGGAGAATCAATAAAATCTACATACAACAACCATTGATAAAGCAGTCATATCGCGCAGGCGATCACGTACAGGTACAAACATACTTATGTAAATACAGATACATAAACAATTGAAAATTTTTATATGGGAGCGGGTGGTTAATAACTGCGGTTCGGATATGAAAACATGTGCATGTATTGTATGTGTGCGTGTATGTATGTATGTCAGTATTTATGTAGGTATGTATGTATGTATGCACGAAGGTATGCCTAAATGCGTGTGTCCACCGTCGAAAAAAGTGGGGAAGTCAACGCCTCAATGCTCGCTAACAACTGTTGCAATATTAAATAGAGCACTTGGGCCCTTCACTTTGTACGGAAGGGCAAAATAATGAGATTCTAAATAAAATAAAAACAAAATAAATCGACAAGTATTTCTTTATGCCAAGTAAACCGTATTCTGTGTTTTGGTGTTTTTTTTTTTTGCTTTTTGTGATTCAAAGCATACCACTCACGCAAACTTACACACCAAAACACTTGATGCAGTCAATGTGTTTTAGTTGGGGGGGAAGTAGAGGCAACGCAGCAAAGTGGACCCCAGCCAGTATGCGCCATGTGCAGCTATCGGACAGTGCTCCCGTGCTGCAACACACACAACAGATAATTTTACATGGCAGTAAATATGCATGAACGCTTTTTTATTATTTTTTATTCAATCGTTTGGCTTAACAACAGCAACAGAAATAATATTTGATACGATTGTGGCAAAGGCTTATGAGTACCAGCTCTGCTTTTACGCTTGTTGATAATTATCGTAACAACTAAAAATTGGGGAGTTTTTTTTTAATTCCTATGTTTCACCCATATGACAGTAAGAGAAGAGATTTTATTTCAGTTTTTATTGTACGAATATTTAATAAAACTAGTTTTGGTTTGAAAGCAACGATTCCAACTTCCCTGAGGGCATATATTCCCCGGTTTATAGAAAAACTAAATGTTGAGGAATTCTCGGTACTTTTAAACTCAGCGAAACAATCTACATCTCACGATTTTTGTCCTGATTTTTGTCGGCTTAAAACTGTAGGTCCCTCCATTTGTGGAACAACATCAAGACGCACGCCACAAATAGGAGGAGCAGCTCGGTCAAACACCCAACAGAAATGTACGCGTCAATTATTTATGTTATTTTTTATGGTATAATGTTAAAATATTGTAATCTTTTATGGTGCATTATGTTTACTAGAGTTTTACATTAAAATAAATGAAATTCATTTTCAATAATCTCAATTCAATCATTCACAATTTCCTATATGAGAGGAAGTAATTTTCTTTTCTTTTTTTTTATTTATACAAATGTTATGTTTTTGAATTATTAAGGATTTATAAAAAACATTTACATTTTCTTCTTAATTTACGCAAGAACTGACAAGTAATAATTTAACTAAAAAAATTCCACCACGAATTTATGTCTTCTCTGTTTTAATTGTTAAAATCAGTTCAACTTTATGCATTCAGCTTTAGGTGAAATTCGAGAAAACAATATTTTTTTATTTATTTGTTGATCTCAAAATAGATTAATTAAATCTTTTCTGATAAGTGAAAGTGACTCAAAAATCTGCAACCCCGAAACCACCGAGTAACGAGTTTCAATCGAATTCGTTCCTTTAAAAAAATTCTTCCCCCATAGTTACTTATCTTTTTACAACATTTGCAATATTTTTCATACTACTTTTTTTTCATTAATTTTTTATGAAAATTCATAACAAATTCACTAAAACTTAACAAGTTTTAAAAAATTCTCATCAAAATATTCAACTTTTTAAGCAAAATCTTTAGGAAACTTCTGAACATGCAGTTTCATTACCTATTCAATTTTATTACAACTTACACTTTCACTTTAAGTTCGAAATCGCTCAAAAATTGCGTCGATTTTTGACAATTTTGTAGAGCTTTTTCTTTCAATTGGTGCAGTTATCGATCAAATGCAGCTGCATGCAGTCGTAAATGTGCTCAAACATCGGGTTCATCGCATTGCATTGAGAAAAATGTTTCGTTTCTTAATTAAAATTGTTTCAAGTTTAAACCCTTAAATGACCCAAGCTGTAAGCTGTATAGGAATTGGAGATTTTTTTACCCATATTGGTTCGGCCATTGTAGCCGATTGGGTTTGTACGTGACTACCTTTCGGTAGAGCCCAGATTCGAAGAAACTTACTGGGGACGTGCAACACTAAATTATGAAAAATGTATTTTCTAATAGTTGTCACCCCTCGGCAGGCAATGAAAAATTTCCTCATAAGAAACCATCTGCCGTTCGGAGTCGGCTTAAAACTGTAAGTCCCTCTTTTTGTAGAACAACACCAAAACCACAAATAGGAGGAAGAACTCGCCCAAACATAAAAAAAGGGCGTTAGCGCCAATTATATATATAATATATAAGTATATATATAAGGAAAAGTAAAAATTTTTACTAGCAAACTGAGTTGTGAAATCAAGCTTTATGCCATATCTGAACTTAAATTAGTATTTGATCTGGTTGAATGGTAGGTCCGAAGCGACGTGTGCTGAACTAGATGGATGGCCATCTATTGTGGCATTACTTGTAACAGAGATACGACAGAGATGTAAAAAATCAGATAAATCTGAAAGTCATATAATCTAGAAACGTAAATTTAGTGTACTATTCAAAAAAAAACAACACCGCCAAAACATACCAAGCTCTTGACACATAATTTTATAATTGCAACTGGTTGAAGTTTATTGTGCTATTTGAGAAGTGGGCTGAAAACTCATAAACTTCAATATAAACATGCTCGTGTGCTTCAAGTTTAAACCAAACAATTGCATAATATTTCACAACGAATATTAATTAAATAATGTATATGTTTGTATATATACGATAAAACCGGTTGTTGCATGCAACAATATAAATATGCATATGTATGGGCATATATAAGTGTTAATTAACCCATTTTCAGCAGCGTAAAGCTACAACTGAATAGCACCAACAAAAACTCAAACTTTAAATGCCTCCGTAAGTATGTTAATATGTACATTCATATATACATACATACAGACATTATATTTGTATACATACATATATGCAATTATAGTTTGTAAAACATCTTCATACTTACAACAACATCTGTATTTGATATTTACTACGTCACTGTCACGGTCAATGTACCATCCCAACAACCCACCGAAGAATAGCTGAAAATTCCAGCCAAAGACCAGCAACAAGCACAAACTATGTATGTTCGTGTGCATAGATGCAGAGAAATAAGTATTAATTCACATTGAATCTCAGTTGGAATGAATGAAATCCATTGTCATAGGCAACTAACGAATTTTCAATAATTCAATGCGATTTTCAGCTTGGCATGACGGGGCAAACTCTTCATCTTCATTGTCAATAAATAAGTTAAATGATTTTATTATATATGTATCTATTTAAGTTATTGTTGATTTTGTTTTTTTTTTTCCAATTACGAAACAACCCTTAAATGGCACACGTCTTACAGTGTACCGCTGCCGTTCCAGCTCGCTTCGTCTTATCAGTCAGTGAGTCCAAACGCTACACTCATAAAAATAGATATAATTTCAATTAAAGTTAGGGTTCATTCATAACGCACACCCGCTTTTACCGCATTTTAATCAGCGTGAGTTTAGTAATGGAACGCATACAACAAAATTTAACAATTAATTCAATTGAAAAAATTTTAATATTTCAATATTGTGCCGCACAAAAACCACACTAGAAATAAATTTACATGGCAAATGAGAAAAAAAATGTTTTGCTCCTAATTATTACTTCATGACTCTAACTCAAATAAAACAGAGACTTTTGTAATAAATGAAATATGCATTTCCATATTTTTAACAGATTAAAAAAATTGTGTGATCGCATTGGTATTCACTAACCTATACTCTAGCGTATAACTTAAAATATACTATAACGATAAAGTGTACTTTAACCCGCTCTTTGGTCAATACTATAAAGCAAAGGTACATATCAAGATACATCAATGCATCGAGATGATTAGAGAATATTGATTCGGCAAGATACTACGACAGGGTCGAACTATACAAAAGACTTTGGCTATCGCCCATAATGTTAGCAGCAAAAACCCTCCTCCAACAACTCTGAATAGAAGACACAGATTGGGACAAAACTGTAAAACCCAGTTCACTCCTTAAAGGGGACTCTTTCCGGAAAAAATCTCAAGGCAATCGAGGATTTATTTTAGTACATCCGTTTTCTTCATCATCATCATCATCGTTTCCTTTATCTCCCATTGAAGCAGAGGACCTCTTCTGCAATAATCGCCTAAGTTTTCTTACTACCTCTCACGTTAGATCTCAACTGCAAGCCCCTTTGTATTAGTGAAAGAGAAAAATCCCCTAGAGATATGCCTCTAATTTAGCCAATCTTTCGACTATCTCATAACGTTGAGACACAGATCATAATTTTATTTTGCATTGCTGGAATACCTAGGATCCTGATTAAGTTAATATATATAAATCACATTTGAAATATTCTCCCGAGGTTTTCCAGCTTGGAGGCCAATGTTTTATGTATAAATATTATTTGTTTTATTTTATTAATGGATTGCAAATTTGTTAGAGGTCGTGCACAGTAGCACCCTCCATCAAGCTTAATAATTAGATGCCTTTCGATCGAGGAATTGCAAACGACGACAATAAGTTGCGAGGTGAAATCATTCCCTAGCGAGAAAGGCACTATCCAATGACTTGATATCAACACAGTAAATTTTCTTAGATCAGATTCGTTTCTCCTCGTGGACCATAAGCTAACTAAAATGCATATTTCAATTATCTACAAAATTTCACGCCATGTGCGGCCGTCGTAGCTGAATGGGATGATGTTGACTTACCATTCGGGAGTGCGTAAATTCGAACCTCCGTGCATGAACATCAAATAATAGAAAACTTTTTTTCTAATAGTTCATTAAGCCCAGCCTAGCGCAGTGAAACCATCGGTCGTCGTCGTGTAACTCATCTAACGATGTGTGTGGACGAGGTGAGTCCGAGGCAAAGGAGTGTTAGGTGAGTGGGTTTAAGAGGGCATGTATGTAAATAGGAATAACGGGGAATGCCACATCCGACACAATTCTAATTTTGAAATTGAGTTCTTATACTTGCTTATTACCTTACTAAAAACATTGATTTAAATCAAATTTTCTAGCGCAATCAGCCAATTAGCGCCTGTCTCTTTTAAGCGACATTGCAAAGTTGAGTCAAACTTGCACATACCTACATACATATATGTACTTGTATATGAGGTCGTGCATTTAAGATATTTAAGCAAATATTTATTTTTTTTATAGAAATCTGTTTTCCGCCTTAATGTCAATGGCCATGAAAATTCTCAAGACATATGAAAATCTGTTTTTGCCTACGAGTGCAGCGGGTTATTTTCTCTACTGGTCTAATGCGATCTTCAGCAGGTCTTTGATACAAATGTTAGTGCATATGAAAATGAAAATGCGTAAATACAGTAGTGGCAATATAATTGAATCCGATTTCCATAATAACCAACTATGTGAACTTTTTGTATGTACCACCTTAATTATTATTATAAAATTTTTATAAATTGCGGTAGTTATAAATTATATAAATAGCGGTATTTAGCGTATTAGCCCAAACCAGCTAAGTGGATATTGCAGACCTTTTGACATACTTTATTCAGAAATTTAAGGAAATAAATAATGTCGATGTTGCAACATGAAATCTTAAAAGATGTCTTTGATAGAATCCAATTGAACAATTAACAATTTGACACCTAATGATTTCTTTTTGTTTCCGAGCATCTAAAATAAATGCGAGAGAAACGTTTTTCAAGGTTTGAAGAAGCTTTTGAAGCCTTCAAACCGCTTGTTCTGGCGGTATCCCCCTCTGAGTGGCAAATGTGCTTTGGAAATTCGTTCAAGCGAATACAGAAGTGGATTGACTTCCAAGAAGAATATTTTGAAAAGCAATAAATCTATTTTCATTATTATTTTACAGTGCTCTCCTTTTTGGACGCAAAATGAAAAGGCAACCCTCGTAAAATGATAAAAATTACAATAAATTCAACGATAAAAAATGTGTATAGAATACGAAAGGAGCATACATGTAGCCAACATATTTAATTGGTATAAGAAACAAAAATTACTCCCTTAAATTTTAAGAATAATCAAAATATTTTTGTTTCCAATTGTGTGACACGGCTGTATGTGTATCAATGCAGCGGATTTTGGAAGGCTTTTCTTATAATACAAAATCAATTTGCAACTGCCTTCTTGTGCCACATCAATTGACGCAGCAACAGACAACAAGGCATTCGTCAACCACTAAACCTTCATTACATAGGTCGACGGTGGCAAACGGCGATGGCAACAATATGAACATTGGATGATGGAATTTGAAATTCATAACACGTCAAAGTGTCATTATGCGTGTTGCGGTAGTCAATCACGCAGAACTAAAGCACGATGCGCACGTCCGATCACAATCGTACATACAAATGCACACACCCACCATACAGGCAAGCGCAGGCGCAACGACATTTGCTATTTATTTATTACTAAATTTCAACTAAAATAGTTGAAGACACAATAAAAGATGTATGTAGTATGTATACAATTATTTATTTATATTGTATGTATTTTGCAACAAAAAAGGCAAAACGCCAGCCAGACTTAGTAAATGGACAAAAACAAAGTGGCAGACCCCACGTCAGCAAAAAATGAAATAAAAGTAATATAATAATAAAAAGTCACAAAATAACCACTCAAGCCAACGCATTGCTGTGCATTTCCAGCGAAATTCAATTGACTTCCCTAACCAGAAAATTGACAGTTGCAATGGGACTGAACGTACTAAAAATAGCAAATGCACACTTCGCGAAACCGCCAACTTCAAAAAAGAAAACGAAAACAAAAACAAATAAAGTGAGTAAAAAATGTGTGTTTTTAAAGGGTTGGAATTGTTGGGTACTGGTATCTGAGAGTGGTGCTACACGCGGAAAATCCGCAGCCCATACGCGTGACTATGACACTATGCATTCACTTGTGCATAGAGGCAGAGACCGAAGTAGTGACGCGCCGAAATACTTTTAGTGAGTTGTTTAAATTAATTGTGAGTGATTTACACGCACTTTGAGACGGAAAAATATTTATAGTTTTTCTTTTTACATGAATGGAAAGAAAATAAAGGGGATGCCTGTCAGCTGGCAAGCCACCATACAGAAGACACACTAATGGTGGCCCCCCTCAAAGCATGAGAAGTATTCACTGCACGCATAAATCTATAAAAACAAAAGATTGGAATGCAGTATTAAGCAAGCGCCAGCTAAAAGGCAATTAGATGGTTTTTAAAAGAAGAAATAATTGCTATTACAATTAAAAAACGCTTAATAACTCACATACATATGTGTGTATACACTCGTCGACAAAAACGAACCCACGCACCCCTTTGTATTATAAATTTTGACATCTAATTTTTTTTATATAATTTTAATTAATTTTCTGATACTTTAACAAAAGTCTTATAAATCAAAACACATTTTTAAATGGACGAAAAGTTCAAAACAACAATAACCAATAAAGAATTACGCAAAATCAGCGCGATTTTTGAGACACTCTAAGCGCTCACTTTATTGCACTAAATTTGAATGGGCTATAAAACTGCATACTCTAATGTTTTCTAAAAATTATGATGAAAAAGATGAACATTTTGATTAATAATCGCTTTTCTGAAAAAAATTAATTTAATGCCGAAATTTGTAATCACAAAGGGTGCGTGGATTTTCGTTGTCGATGTCATGTTGTTGTATGTTCCATTTTAGTATCTCGAAATATAAATAATAATATATATACATATAATAACTACGTGAAAGGTGAGCTGGTGTACCTCATGGCAATGTTATGGGCCCAATCCTATACTTGCTATACACATCAGATCTACCAGCTTCTGAAGAAGAACCAAAAGTCGGAATGTTGGCGGATGACACTACCGTACTCACAATTGACTCCCACCGCGATTTGGCCTCCTAAAAACTCCAGAAAGTACTGGATAAAATAACTCATTGATTGAAAGAAATACGCATTAAGGCAAACGAGAGTATTGTTTACAAGAGCGCGGAAGCATTTTGCCGAGAGTAAACGCGAAAAATGAAAATCACAACCATGTTCGTGAGCTCGGGCACCTTAAAGGAAATAAAGTTTTTGTTTATCGCAACATTACTCGTTACAATGATAGTGGTAGCATCGCGAAACGTTATGGAGGTGGTCATCAAAAGACTGCAACTGTCAAATGGTTCAAAATGTGAAAAAGCACCTTGAGCGAAATCCCCGCCGAAGTCCCAATTAAATGACGAAAGAACTGAAAATATCTGACCGTAGCATCCGCCGCAAACTGAAACTTTGATTTCAGAGTCAAGCCTTACAAGATCCAAAAGGCGCATAATCTCACACCAAAGCAGCAGCAAGCCAGACTTGAGAGAGTGAAGTAGTTGCTTCATTTGGTCGAAAGCGGTCAATTTCCGAACATTGTGTTTTCTGACGAGACAAATTTTCAAATTGAGCAATTCGTAAACTCCCAAAACTATAGGGTTTATTTGACCGACCGTTCATACGAGAACGATGGGCCACCAGGAGGCAGCGCTCTCCAATCGTCTTCATCGAACCTCGCGTCAAGGTGAATGCGAAATATTATCGGAGACGTCATGAGGTTGCTTTGAAGCCGTGGGCAGACATTTCGGTGGCAGGCCATGGACGTTTCAACAAGACTCGGCACCGTCTCACAAAGCTCGAATGTATCAAGAATGGCTAAACAACGACGTTTCAAACCTCATAAGGTTCACACAAGGGCTCTCAAATTCACCAGACGCGGACCGAATGGATTATTTTCTTTGACCCATTTTGGACCTTGCGTCCGAACTAAAAGATTTACCAGTCTCGAGACCCTGAAAAAAGCCATTGACCGCGAATGAGCCAAAATACCTGCAAATCACATTTGGGCAGCTTTCGATTCGTTTCTGAATCGTCTCAAAGCCATAGTCAAGGCAAAAGGTGGTTATATCGAGCAAAAGCAAATTGATTCTTAATTTTGTATTATTTTCACACATTTTTTACTTGGAATTGAATAAAAGTAATTTTCCAAACTAAATTTATAGCCTTCTTAATTGGTCAGACTTCGAGCGCCGAACCCTGTATAAATTGATTTTGAAAACCATTATGCATGTTCAATTAAAAATGGAGCATCCGCAGAAAGTTTCGCAAAACTATTTCTGGGTACTAGAAGTGAAATAAAAACCAACTAATCTTTACAAAATACTTTATCAGGTTCGCTTCTTGGATGAGACACCATTTGAAACTCAAGACGTTTGAAATTCTAGCTAACAAAATTAAATACTTTCACCATTGTTTTATCTAACGCCATTAGAGTGTTTTAAGCCCATAGTTGGACCTTTTATCTAGAATGCGGAGATAAGAACGATTCCAACTCTGAACGCATACGCAAAAGTTTTCGTTATCTCGCAATTGCTTCTTTATGTGTGAAATCAAATTTTTAGATATAAAATATCACATTACTTTTCATAACGTGAAATTCTATAATTAACTTTCCAAAATTTTTTTTTTTTTTTTTGGAGCGCTTGCTGTAAAATCTTTAAAACCTTTTCAAAATTATCAGTGTTTGTATTTCAATACTAAAAACAAGCGTAATTCACAAATTTGTTTAGCTCATATCTAAATTTAATAAAAAATAGTTTATTTATACGTTTTAATTATTTTTCATAGTGGGGAATATACCCAAAGGAATTTTTTATCATATATTTATTAAAAAAATGTGCAAGTATTTGCCGCTTTAATAGGCGAAAGAGTAACAAGTGTTTTATTTTAAAAGGCACACACTTCCAATACGGCAGCGTCAAATATTGCATGCAGCTTTTATTACTTCACCTGTATAATCCCACAATGATGCATATCCACACACACTCGAATGAATAAACATAATTAAAAGACACTTTGAAATTAAGACTATTGAAATGCACAAGTTTCAATAAAACTGGCACAATGTTTATTGAATTCCATGATTACGAGTTTTTTCGTAAGCTAGTAAAATATATCGGTAATGCAAGAATGCGTAACTACGAAGTCACAGTGATACTCTAGCAACTACTTCGTATTCGAAACATGGCGGTATCCCATGAAGCGTCAATTGCCAGCCTCTGAATTAGCATTTTACTAGTTCAGCATTTTACTAGTTAGCCACTGCATCAGCAGTCTATCAATTGATGAATTAGTTCGTTATAGACACAAAGCATACCAACACAATATGTGGCGAAAATCACACTAGGGAAACGAGTTGGAAAAATAGATAATAAATGAACGATTAAAAGATATTTTATTATACATCATGTGACGCAAAATTGATCACCAAATTTTGTTTTTGAATAATTTCTTTTACTAAAAAATAGGATTTTGTATGATGATCGCTATATGAACAAATCACATCGATTTCGTAAGGTTTGCCGCGAAAAAAAACATGAGGAACGTTCTGACATCAGAATTTATTCAACAATTGCAAGCGATCATTGACGATAACCTTTCAAAATCAATGATGAAACTTTGTCAGGGAGCTTAATGTTTCTGAGGGACTTTTCCGTCGAATTGTTCATGAAGATCTCCGCTATAAATTCTACGTTATGCGCAAAAGACAGTTTATGTCTGAGCAAACACAAGAACAGTGAGTAATCTGATCAAAACAACTTCTAAAACAATATTAAGGGGTTACATGGGTTTCGTTGGTTCAAAAAATCGATTTATTTTTTTTTCGGCTTATTAATTTCTAGTCGATCCGAATAATAAATTCGGAGATACAGCCTTTGGAATGTGTGCGCTCAAAGCCACTTTTATTGTTACTCAAAACTTTAAACGCGTTTTTCTCGGAACTGTATTTTCAAAGTTGGTTGTCAAATGTTCTCGAAAACTACTCAACCGATCTTGATGAAATTTTACACAGGTGTTCGAAATACAATTTACTCGTGCTTGAACGAAGGATTTTGTTTTTTTTTTTTTTCAATTACAACTTAATATAAAAAAAAAAATGTCAAGCAAATTTGACCGAAATTTTCATTTTTTTGGAAAAATGTCTGCCAAAATTCCAATTTTTACTTATTTTTCTTTCCTTCGTTCAAGCACGAGTTTACGGTCTTAACTAAAACACTTATTTTTGTTTTTTTCACTTTTGATGAGCCTGTCAGGAGTTATGCTGACAACGCGGACGCACCTTTTTTTCGAGGGGTCACCGGAAATGACGTCACAATGGAGGAGTTTTAACTTTTTTTTTTTTTGAAAATTTCAGAAATTATTCTTTAAATATGTATTTATAAGACAGAAAAAAGTTTGAATTAAATAAATAATTTTTTACAAAAAAAAAACAAAAATATTGAAAATAGGCCTTTTTTTACCCGACGAAACCCATGTAATCCCTTAAAAACCCTAACACCCTGAAGCACCTGAGATGCTACTATAGTTTTTTTGACGAAACAAGTTTTGACCAAGACCTATAGATCAACCGCAGAAGTCAGAAATGACAGATGGCGATGTTCCAGTCCTACAGAGGTACTGATTTGGCTATGCAAAAATGTTATTATGAAGTATGCTTTAATGAGAAAACGTTGCCTTATTAAAATATACACTAGAAACCTGACTTTGGGCAGTGTGGTGCACAACGGAAATTAAATTGGGTTTAATAGCAACACAAAAATATTTTATAAAACTTTTTTGTTTCAATGAATTTTAAGCTGATACTGTAGAGAGCTGAATAATACGATGGAAATAATTCCCAAAACCAATTATATAAATGCATATATGTATTTACTCGTGGAAGGTTAAAAAATGATTGAAAGACTATTTGGCAAACATTTTCGCATTATATAGCGCAAGCAGAATGTGTACTGCATACACTTATCTTAGGAAAGCATAATGTATGGGGTGCTCATATTAATATTAGGGTGAGGAACTATAACATTTAGTATATCTTAAATCTTCCACCAAAATATTTGGAAAAATATTAGGATTTACATGACGTGGGCATAAACTCGGTTAGTGTAGTTTCATACAATTTATTTGCCTTGACTTCTAATAACACGAATCGAAACTTTTACATATAATTTGGTTTCAAATCCTATGCCTCTGCGCTTGTGCCCAAGTTTATCATAAATTTATTCACATCACCGTTGTGACAGCAAAAGGACTTTTAACTCTAATTTGAATTATTCTATTTGTATCTTAATTTTTGTTATAATTCTGTTCTGAGGTAGTTGACTATGACTGATAGTTCGATTTGCTATTACTTCATTATAGTAGCTCTCTTTGTCCTTAAAATTTATTTTCTACTTTTTAGTTCGATTAGCAATAAAAGCGTGTTTTTTAGTTTTTTTAAACTATTTTTTATTTTAATTTATTATTTAATGCTTACTAGTGCGTACTGTTCTCCACCTCATTGAGATCCGATATATGAAAAATATTATATTGGGTATTGGAATAAGTTTCCGCCTTTTCTTAGCCAAAGTTACGAAATATTTAGACAATTAAATAATAGATGATATTATGTGAAGTATATGCCATTGGAAGCTATAGCTTTACTCCATGTTTCAGGCAGCATACGGATTCCTCTGATAAAATATTCGAGTTCTTTTGACTTGATCCATTCATTGAGCCAGTTTGTAATGCTCTCGTAAGAAGTGAACCGCTCTCCAATAAGGGCTGACTACATTGATCGGAACAGAGGGTAATCCCATGTGTCTGGGGAATACGGCGGGTGGGGCAAGATTTCGCAATTTAGTCTCTCTAAATATTTCTGGACCAATTTAGCAACGTGTGGTCTGGCGTTGTCATGCCGCAAAATCAGTTTGTCATGTCTACGGTCCCATTCCGGCCGCTTTTCTTTGAGAGCTCGATTCAAACGCATTAGCTGCAGTCGTTAACGATAGCCAGCGATGGTTTCAGATGGTTTAAGGAATTCGTTTCTTTTGTTCTAGAAACATCTCACACTTCACCAAAAATATCTCGATATCCGTTTTCCTCCTTACCTGCTTTCTCTACCATTCCCATCGCGTGCAAACTTTTACCGACGGTTTATCTGTCAACATCCAACTCTTTAGACATATCATCCAATAACTGTTGTAGTTGAGTATCTTCGAATTTTTTCGGTGCCCCTTCGCGATTTTTATCACTCACGTCGAAATTACCACTTTGGAAGCGTCGAAACAACTCTTCACAAGTTGTATTTGATGGAGCGTGATTACCGTAAATATTGATCAATATACGACACGTTTCAGCCGCACTTTTCTTTATAAGATAGTAATAAGCGCATGATTTCCCGCAAATGCTGTTTTTTCGGAACGAGCGCAGAATTTTTGATTAGATAAGAAAGGATCTTTACGCGTCAAACGAATGTCAACTACTGCGATCGAGAGCTCACATATACATATACCTTCAAATCACCAGTATATTACTAGAGCGAACCCAAAAATAGTATCAGCAGCGACACCTCTTTTACGAGGGCGGAAACTTATGGGGGATAATTGGGGATAATTGGGGATAAAAGCCACGCCCACATTCTTACATTAAAACTAAATTTCCGTCCGCCCGTCTATCATCTTCCTTACTTGTTCCTCACAAATTTGTTTTTTGTTATTAATATTTAAAAAAAAATGGCTTAAGCTGGTTTTCATAATTTTATTCCAGACATTCATTTTTTTAAAGCATAATTTTCAATTGAAAATCGTAAAATCGATCACCCTAATACGCACGCACGCTCATGCACTTAAACCTGCGCTTAATTAATTCATTGTATTTTCATTTTGAGATCAAACTAAATAGCCCAACACAAATCACTGCCTGCTGCAATCGACTTAATAAGGCTTTTCCTTTCATTTTCCAACAGATTTTGAATGAATTTCAACCACGACATGGTTTTACTAAACACAAAATGTTTGTCTATGGACAAATTTGCAAAAGGCAACAATAGAAGAAAACGCAAGTGAATCGCATGTACAAATGTACATACATACATACATATTTAAGTGAGTACGTCCATACATACATACCTATATGCCTGTATAAATATCTACGCTTCTGCATAAGGGCCATTAAACACAGGAATGAGATGAATTAATAATAGGTTTCAACACAACAATAAAGTCAAATAACGATAAGAGCAAAGGGGGTCTCTAAATGTATAATTATGTTTGCTTAGTTCAAGCGTTGTCTGCTGCCAAATTCATGTGTATCCACACATGCACGCACGCATATGTATGTAAATATAGTACTGAGTATGAAAACCGATTCAAAATGCATTGATGTTATAATTCTTACTGTTATTGTTGGGTCCGTTGCTAAGGACGTTCCGGCTGTTGTATGAATGTTTTTCCTAAATATTGTTACTTACTTTAATATTTAACTTCCCCGTAGTGAAAAGTTAAACTACATACATAGATTCTGGGTCATGAAAAGATAATTGATGGAATAATCTATACTAGTTCGAGCGTGAGTAGAATTGTACCATTTGCAAAATTACCAGTTAGAGTTTTATGCAAAACAAATATTTTTCTATTAGTAAAAATAAGAACGATTCAAACGTTGAGGATGCACGCTAAGTTGACTAGGCGAATATATGTAAATGTTAGTGCATTCAATCACCTGCACTTTTTTGTCCATTATGAACGATACTGATGAATATGTTGACTAGGCGAATATATGTAAATGTTAGTGCATTCAATCACCTGCACTTTTTTGTCCATTATGAACGATACTGATGAATATGCTTACTAATAATATATACAATAATACTAAAGCAGAGACTGATTGAAACGGAATGGAACTGAGGATGGTCGGAGTTTTCCAAGTACTCAGGCGATATTGGTCACTGTACTTAAGTCCTAGAAAGAAGATTGAAAGGATGGGGAAAGGCAGCGTCTTTTATAAATCTTAGCAGTTCGCCGAAAGAAATCGTCCCAAAAATGTGCCATTTAAGTCTGACGAAGGCCGGAAAGCGCCGCAGAATATGTTCTGTACTATCCTTATATATTTGGAGGATGCATCAAGTGGATTGTCTATGAAGAATATTATAGAGGCCATATATCGTCCCAATGGATTGTGCCTCGTAATTACTTCCACCAAGGCTCGTAGATTACTCCTTCTCTGTTTGAGACGGAATTTCGCTGCCTCTTCATCAGGCCTTTTCGTGAAGCACTTGGTTGCTTTGCAGATTTTGGTACTACCCCAACGGCTATACGCGCTATGTTGAGCCCGAATTAGATCCGGTTCGATTCGACACTTTCAAGAACCGCAATTCGTCAATTCATCAGTCAATTCGCCGCTTTGAACATCACTGTGTGTGAGTTTAGCCTCAATTTAGGACAGGTTAGGTTGAATGGTTGCCCGAAGAGAGGACTCACTTAGACGAAAAAAAAAGAAAAAAAAAGAAATTTACGAAAAAAACCAAACAAGAAATGTACTAGCTTACATTCCTGGACTATTTTTAAAGTATTACGAGTGGTTTTTAAAACCTTTAGCGCAGTTTGGCTACCCCTGCAGATCCTGATTTTATGTCCTCGCCACGTATTACCAATTACCCAGTCTAATTATTTAAGTATTGCAAAGACTTTCAATTGAAAAACCATTGTTAATATATCCGAAGCAGTAAAGCATCTGAAATTACTGTTGACATCTAGCTTCACTACCACTTTCAGTATTGGAACAATCGAACTTCCCAGGAGAGTGTCTGGATTTCGCCATAGCTTCCTTGTAGGAAATATGTCATTAGCGAGTACATCCTTTGTTGAGTGTTTGGACGAGACCGAGCTTCTCCCCCGATTTGTGGTATGCGTCTTTACGTTTCACAAATGGAGAGACCTAACGTCTTACCCCGCCTCCGAATGACATATGGTTTTTTATGAGGAGCTTTTTGATGGCAGAAATGCTCTCGGAACCTTACCAGCCGACAAACAATCGCTATTGAAAAAATATATTCCATACTTTTGGTGTTTCGTTTCTACAATGGGTTTCGAACCATGGCCTTATCGAATGATGGTCACGCATCCATTTTCTTACTATGGCCTCGACCGATTAGTTCGCTAAATAATAAAATGCTGATGCAAATGCCGACAATTGAATTGACATTTCGTAGAATATCGCCATCTTAAAAAGTATGAATTGGTGGCACAGCACTGCAAAACTTTAAAGGCGAACTACTAAAGCTGCTAAGCAAACTATTAGTGAGATAGTCCAGAGCTACTTAATTGATTTGACTGCAGAGTTACTATTTGTACACACTCATACAAGTATACATATATGTATGTATATATATGATATAGTTTATTGTCCTCATGTCTCGACAAGTTCATACATACATGCATGTATGGAAATGTTTGAAGTTATCAGCAACTCTGCGATAACAAAGAAAGCCACAATATTCCATTTTATTTACTTGTACAACCATTCACCGATATTTGCGGTCATATACATATTTATGTACATACGAGTATACAAGTACAGCATACAAAACTATTGCTCTGAATTCTTCTCGATTTGTCATGATCCTGCTGTGAAGCAGTATATGCAAGCGCGATTGTTGTTTTTTATTTAATACTAGTGGACCCGACAGACTTCGTTCTGTCAAATAGATTTTGAATGTGGCAGTTTATACTTCGACCTTCAGACGTTTTTACTCTGCTGACCCTCACACACCGCCCTATCATCATGGTGACGGTTCTGTTCAGGAGAATTAAAGAAAAGGGTCAGCTCAGTGACCTAAGTATCTTCGCTTCCGCGAACTTTGGCCACCCTTTTGGGACCCACTAAAAACTTCGACTGGGATGTTTGCCAGAGGGCTTCAAACTAAGAGGGGAACTTAAGGTTCAAACCTGATTGAAAAATAATATAAAGGAATAGTGGGGACCTAAAGGTGTCAAATATTTATAAAGTGGGTGCTTCAATGGCAAAACATAGAGATAATTAATTATTTATTATTAACATAAGGTTAATAACCGTCTTGCCTTTTGTTCTAAATTATGTTTATCTGTTGTTATTCTTAAAATACGTTTGGATTTGTTCAGCCCTGCATGATTATTCTTAGAATTTACTTAACTATTTTTATTTATTATTTGTGAATGAAATCATTCCTTAACTCGTTCTGAAACTAAAACAAAAGAAAGAATATTGCGAGGCTAATCAAATCTATAGCTAAAGCAGTATTTAATCAGTGTCACTCTGTAACTATTATATTTTGAATTTAAACTGAAATGAATAAAACCGAATCGGATCATTTACATACATATATGGGTGTTTGACCGAGCTCTCGGATGCGTCTTGATGTCTTTCCACGAATGGAACGACCTGGAGTTTTAGAGAAGTCAACTGGAAAAAGGATATGGAAATAAATAACATCTAAATTAAATAAACTCAAAGGATGACTAAAATATAGCAAAAGGAAAGCAACCAACGCTTTGACTACAGATGACAGGCACTCACGGTTTACGGATATTTTCGACCCTCGAGATTCCAAACAAACACACAGATTGTAACTATTTTTGCATCCAGTTGTCGGACATTTCTTTCTAATTCTTATATGTATTTGTTAGAAACACTCAAAAACTTGGAATGCAGTCGCAAGCGAAAAATGGAATGGAAACAAAATGATAAACTTCAGAGACCCTACCATTAGGCTCTGGCGTATTTTGATCCAAAAACTTCTTTCCATGGGCTTATAAGTAAAAACGTTTCGGAACTGTCAATCTCATTTTCAATAATCCACAGAATACATGTTCGAATCCAGTTTATTGCATTCACAATCCGGTCATAATATTGACATCCTGCATTTGGAAACAGGCGCTCTTTTAAACGAAAAAAATTCTTGCTCATAACGCCTTCCTAACTTTTCTGAAGTATAAATCAGAATTGACACTCCAAAACAAAACAAGTTGGGGCAAAGCAACGAAATGTTTACTGAAAAAGTCTGATAAAGTAGTCTGGTAGTCTTGATAAGACGAATCCATGGGGATGACATATGATCACTATAAGCATCATCGATGATCTGCTGTGCATCTTGTATTGATGTAGGGGATAGGCATTGTGCAGAACATTTTCACTGCCGCTGTTGAGCTAAAGCCAGACTTAAGTGGCACATTTTTGGGTCGGACCTTCTGAGATTGAAACAAGCTACATCCTCTTTCCGGTCATTCACAGTTCCATCCCATTCTATTGCATTGGATAGAAAGCGGAACTTCGGATTATTTGCTAAATTCGGTATCATTAAATTAATTTTAAAATCCTTTTCCAACATTTTTAGTGATTCCTGGTATATATGTATATATTTTTTTCATGGTAATGCTGTTGAAAAAACCGATTGAAATAAGTTGATACGCTTGAGGCACCTCTCAAGACTTTCTATTGATGTCCCATTCATTGACAACAAACTGCTGCGGTAATGCGGTTTTAACAGTCAAATTACATTCTGAGCCATGGCTTGGATAACTGAAGTGACATTTGAAAAAATAAAATGCATTACCCGAACTGTTACACTCATTGGTGAAAGGGTGAATTATCGTTGGAATGCCAAAAACACACAAATTTATCAGCTATCACAAAAAGCTGAAAGGCACAACCCAAAAGCCAAATAAAAAAAACCATAGAAATATAACAGCGTTGCCATTTTTATCGTTTTATTTTTGTTGCTTTTGAATAACCTTATTATGCTATCCTTCAATTACAAGCATTAAGTATTTCTGTGTAGATAATTTCGGTGACAAAAAAAATTGTACATACAAAAGCATTTGAACTTAAGTGCATAATTATTATTTTTACACGAGATTGCATGCCACGCACATGCACATACATATATGTAGGTATCTAATAATACGTTCACACATGCATTAATCACCTATAAATCCACCAACTTAATCTACCCGTTCACATATGGCAGATTACCTCCAAAATCTACAATCAGCTGTCAATACTGCTTTGACAGGTTATTCTTCATAGAAATTATTTTGGTGGAATATTTCGATGTTTTTGTTTTCTTTAATTATTATTAATGATATGAAGAAAATACGAGGAGAAGGAATAACTAATTTAATTGCGCAATTGGCTGCTAATAATAAACAGTTGGAGGAAATCCGTATGCGACGTTTACTGAGGTTGCAAAAAATTATGGCAGTAATATGCATTCGAAAATCGATATTATATTTAAAAGTAAGTAATAAGAGGTCGAAACGTTTATGGACACTCGCTTTTTTCTGTAAAATGAATCCCTAATTAATAATATTTAACAAAAATTTGATTAGAATTATGTTTACAGACCTGTTTGCTTTGCTGGCATACTTTTAATTTAGTTTTTATTTTGATTTTTCTCCTTACATTCTTAATCATCATCAATCATCAAACAAATCAAATAAATTGAATTGAAATTGAAATTATTTTATAATCTCAGATTTTGGGAGAGAAATTTTGTACGGGAAATCGCGCTTTTTAATTACGGATTTTGAGTTAAGCGCGAAAAAGTAGATCATCTACTTACCTTCTGCTCAAATATGAACGAGACGTTATTAATAAAACGGTCCGCGGATGACATATGGCAAAAATAATTTTTTTGTTTTTTGGTAGGACTGTTATAAGCTTACATGGCAAATTTCAGCGTGATATGTCACATAGTTTGTTTTCTGTGCTACTGTAAACAAGTCAAGCTCGAGTGTGTTCTTCGAATTCTCTTTTATGACTTCAATTGTCTCAAAATGTTTTCCACGGAGCGGCAACTTGAGCCTGGGAAACAGGAAAAAGTCACATGGAGCCATATCAGGCGAATACGGTGCTTGCGGAACGATATTATTGATGCAAGAACCATGACTTGTTGTCCCACAATTCCTTCCTTTTAAGACGAATGTTCTCGCGCAAACGCTTTAAAACGTCTAAATAATATTCAGCATTAACCGATTTTGCGATTTGTGCGATTTTCAAGCACAATTTTCTTTACTTTTCCGATGTTTTCGTCGTTTACTGATGTTGCTGGACGACGTTCATGAGGCAAGTTTTCAACCGATGTACGGCCCTCTTTGAACGATTTGTACCACTGGAAAACACGTGCACGCGATAGAGCAGAGTCCCCATAGGTTGTCTGCAACATTTTTAAGGCGTCTGAAGCCGAAATTTTGTTGGAATAACAAAATTTCAAACAAATTCTTTGTTCAACTTGAATTTCCATCGTTAAATTCGAAGAACACACTCGAGCTTGACTTGTTTACAGTAGCACAGAAATCAAACTATGTGACATATCACGCTGAAATTGGCCATGTAAGCTTATAACAGTCCTACCAAAAAACAAAAAATTTATTTTTGCCATATGTCATCCGCGGACCGTTTTATTGATAACGTCTCGTTTATATTTGAGCAGAAGGTATATGTGAACGTATTATAAGTATTTGCCATTTGTACATTATTCGTATTGACATCCGCATGTATACGAGTACACCGAGTGCGGTCAGTGAGATTAAGAAATCACTGCAGTGGATGTAGAATAAATCGCCGCCAGTTCGTAAACAAGCCACTACTTTCATTTTCAAAGTCCACAGATATGAATAGTTCATACACACATGCCTTGATGCACACACATATGCAAGTTGATGCAAGCATATTCCATACGTATGTACGCACATGGGTATGTTATTTGTCAAACCAGCATGCATTGCCGTTACATTCCAGTACAGACTACTTTGTGTCTCCATACTAAATGGCGAATGTTTATTATGCCACACTCTGAGTGCTTATGATTGTAACCCCTGTAGTGATATCGAGTTGCTTCTCCATCATCAAAGGACAAAGAAAGCTAAAGCAACCTTGCAGATTATTTTGGAGTGATTCTGTTATATCGTAATCGATATGTTTATAGCCCTCTATTTAAATAATTTTGAATCATTAGCTCGTACATTTTGCGTTACCTTACCTGACACAGAAACAGCTTTCCTTGGATACAATGGAGAATGAAACAAAATTTTCCTTAGACAAAATTTTTGTATCAACTCTGCGCAATGAACATCACCAAATAAATATGAAATATTTTACTTTTAATTCTTTAAAACAAAGGTAGTTGTTTATATACAAGGTGGCAAATTAATTATAGGATAATTATCTTATGGGAAGATTTATAATTTTTCATGTTTGACACTTGTGAACTAAACAGCTGCAGTATACAAGCATGCAAGCAATGGAGCGCGTAAAGATCAAAATAAAGATCACTCAAAATCTTTTATTTTTATTCAGTACAAAAACTGATTCAAAAAACAAATTGGATGATTAAGTTTCCGCTTACTTAGTTTATATGAAATAATTTTTGTTAGTTTACATTACAAGAAAGTGTTTACATTTTTATTTTTCCTCAAGTAACTATTTTAAGAGATATTAACCGTTAACGCTTTACCGCATATGAGACCAAATATGGTATTGCAGTTTAAATGCAATTTTATTTCCAAATTAAGCATTACAAAACAATTCAAACTATTTTAATCTATCAAATATATATTTAGCAAAAGTAAAACGCAAAATAATTGTTTCTGATTTTATGACATTTCGAAATAACCTCACTTTTGTGCCAGTGGGTGAAAAAGCAGAATTTAAGTCCAAGTGATTCATTTTCAAAAAACCATAACAGAGTAAAACGTAGCTAATCCTTGAAAATCCAAAAAAACCAACTTTTATATATGATTCCTTAAAAAAAAATGTATAACTTTTTTTATTATTTTTCTTTTAATATGTCTTATTATATTATTATAAAGCTATTTCCACCATTTTTCTTTAACTCTTTATTAATTTATGCAGTAAGGGGTGAAACGTTGTTTGCCTATATTGCAGTTTTAAAATGTAAATATTTGGGTTAAAATAATTAGGTTTTTCCAAATAAGATGCATAATTAATAGTCGTACATTTTTACTGACCTAATTATTTCCGAAACTTGCTAAAAAAAATAAAAAGTTTTTTTTTCATTTTGAGGTTCTCCCAAGATTGTAAAACTGCATATTTGTTAGAAAGCAGTACGACGATTAATAGTGCATTACATAATTAGCCACTATTTTATCAAGTATTTATTTTCGATATTAAAAAAATAGTTTTCGAAAACTTTATCTCGGCCTGTTAATAACCAAGAACGGGCACTCATAGGTCCAACAGTCTGTATGAAAGAAATATTCCTAGTTTCAGCCCACAGAAAAGTGTTAATAATGTTAATTTGCATCACACCATTTTTTTAATAGATTCTAGGGTTACCTTTTAACAAGGTCACCTTTCCAACACTACGTGTGATGAGCTCTAACTCGATATTTTTATCGAATAATTTGATAGATTTTAGCGTTCCCTTCCATACAACGTTTCCACTTACGAGCTTTATTTGTTCTTTTTCAGTGAGTTGAAAAATTTATCTCGCTCAAAAGAAGGAATTAAATCGTGAAAAATTTTGTGCGATGGTTTATTAGGACTTTCGAAGTGGATTATCGAGACAGGATTGATCAACTTACTTTGACATTTCGCGTTGAAGCACCACACTTAGCCATTGTGAGACGCTGATAACAAGAGTTCCAAACGTGACCGTCGATCATTGCAGCATGAATTTAGGGAAGGACGCCCAAAACCGGTTATTATTCCCGAAACAATTGACACTATACGTAAAGTGATAACGCAAGATCATCATGTGACATATCGCGAGATAGAGTCATGACCAATTCTTTCACTTACGTGATATTACTTAGCAGGGAGACGTCTACAGTGACAGCGCTTTCGAACGAATGTTGAACTTGGCTTGATTGCTACCTGCTTCTTTAGCTGAACCTTTCGCAAGTTCTGCGGATGTTTTTATCACCGATGTCGCTGCAGCTACAGCTTCTCTGTTGCAATAGTCTGTAAGTGGACGAGAATCGTGTCGAATCTGTAGGATATACTACAGTTGCTCCCCTTGATAAATTTTTTTGACTGATCGTTGTTGCCCATTGTTAAGTTTCCCAGATTTGGGCTCCTTCCTTCTAAGTACTCTCCACATGTGTGTACACAGACGCCTGTTTTGGGTGATGATGAGCAGCCTCGTTGTTTCAACCTTGCTCATGGTAGTTACAGAGTCGTAATATACACATCCGGTATATTGCTCATGTTATGTCATATAATCAGTTGACAGCTTCCTCGGATGCACAATCAATCAATATTAAGCCTGACTGAAAGTGTATACCTTCGAATTTAGGTGTGGATCAACATCCCTTATACATCTCTTCTACGAGGAGTTCTTCAACCTAGTCTTATAGCCCTAATAATATCAGTATAGCTAATGCCAGGTTTCCTGGAGTTTTCTGCGCAGATTTTGGGGCAGATTTTATTGCTGGTTTCAGTAGCACCGCAGTTTCAAAAAAAGGAACTTCTGATTTTTTTTTTTAATAAATATTCAAATTCAGGAAAAAATCCTTCAAAATATATATGTATATATACGGATATATATGCATCCACATTGCAAACCGGAAGGTGGCATAAAGCTTTGTACTCAGGCTCTTTTCGACGAAAAACTTGCTAATACTGGCGGAAGAGGGAAATAAATATTTCAGTTAAAAATCAAATTTTAAACAACAGTGAATCAGGTTTTCGACGAATTCATTAAGGAAATTTGATTAAAAACAAATTCACGTTCCTCGATCAGAAATGATGTTCTATTCACTAAAACGGCACCAGTTCGAGATGTTCCTGCAGGGTATGTACTTAGATAAATATACATATGTGAGCCTAAGTTCAACTATCTGTACGTAAATTATAATGATGCTCCAACTTATAGGTCTTTTATGCTGTCTCAAATTTAGTCAAGCACAAAATAGATACATAAGTGTATTATGAAATGTATGCACATACGAGTTTATTTTAACTCAAGCGTACATACGTACGAATGCACATTGAACACTTTAAGATTCGTATACGAGTAAATATCCATACATACATATGCAGGTATGTATGTATGAACATTCAGCCGATTTTCAAACTGTGCACAACCGTGTCTATTTGCATGCACATTTTAATGAATATCCATACAAAAATCTCTAATAAACGACGATGCAGCCTTCGTATCTACGCGAACATTGTGAGTTGCTAAAATTTTCACATTTCTTATCGTTTATTTTTGTCACTCTGGTGTTCTCTGCCTTCCAATGGATGCGTGTTGATTGGTATTAAGTGCTCCAGTGCAGATTAGCGATGTAGTGAATTTGATTTTATCAGAAATGTAGCAGGCAGAAATATGTATAAACACCCGACATGTGCTTGGTTCGCCTTTCAGCAAAAATAATATTTTTGTTTATTTACTTATTTTTTTCAGCTCTTCGACTTTTACTTTGCAACGATAAACGATTGCAAGGGTGTAGGCCGTATCCAAGTGATTTATGCGTGACAACCTTTCAGTTAGTTATAGGTTCGTTGTCCACTAGAGACATTAAAAATTAAATTATGCAGGTTGGTCCATATAGTTTTTTTTACAATTCCTAAAATTCAATTGCAAAAATCATATTTCTTTTTTTCATTTATCTTATTCATAATTTATGGAACACGCTTTCATTCACGTGGCACAGTTTCCCTAGTTATTGGTGACGGCACCTGGCTCCATCTCAAAAATGGCTTGTTCGATATTCGCCTTAATATATAAGATCCTTTAACTCCTAATTGGAACATATGTCATCAACAGCCCCTCTTCGCTATCGAACACGGTTTTGTGCAAGCGCTCTAAGTTCATTCCAGGTCGTATTCAATGAACTCATTTCACCCTTCCCTGTACGGCGCCAGATGGTACGTGTACTGCATACATTTCGTGATATCTGTTGGAAAAGCGTCCATCGCAACGCCAATTTGGCGATGTTGTCACTCTTCCTCTGGGTGTGGCCAATCCATTGCCATTTCCTTCTGCGGATTTAAGTCACCACGTCGGATTGATTTGCCTTTCTCTGTAATTCGGTTTTAGATACAGTTCGAGACCAGATAATTCGAATTATGCGGCGCAGACAGCGATTAATGAACGTTTCGAGACGGCGGTGTGATCATTGCGGGCCTTCCATGCCTTAAAGGCGTACGATTTTTCGCATAACATCGGTCCTTCACGGCGCCCCATAAAAAAGTAGAAAGACATTAAATCGCAGCTCCGAGGTGTCCAATTAACATAGTCGAGACGGCTGATAACTCGATTATCGAATTTGACGCGCAAAAGGTCAATTGTGGCCTGTAGGCTGTGTGGCATGGCGCACCATCCTGCCGAAACCAAAGATCGTCCAAGTCCATTTCTTCAATGTTTAATTACAAGAAATTATTTGTCATGCCTCTGTAGTGCTCAGCGTTAACTGAAATGGCTTTCCAGCAGCGTTTTCAAAGAAAAATGAACCAACGATGCCATTTCTCCCCAAAATCCGTACCAAACTGTCACTCTCACCCGATTACATAGGGGTTTCCAAGCCTCGGCTTTGACAGATATGCTTGTTAGCAAATTCGAAATGAAAATGCCCTCCGCTGGAAAAGATGAAATTGACTAATTTTCAATAAACGCATTGTATGGTCTATACAAGATTGAATTTAGAAATAAGTTTGTAATATTTCCCAGGGTTGTTCAAGCGTAAAGCAGTTAATATTACTCCGCAAAGGTATAATACTGATTCTATTACCAAGATTTCCAGCGGGAAAGAACTCTCACTGTTAAAATAATATATGATTACAAAAATACTATATTGTAATTATATATGTATATTGACATAAGTATTTTTTCTAAACGCGATCGCCGGTAGGCAGGTAACGGCAAAAATTCGCAGCAGCGAAGCAGCTCATAAAAATGATCTTTCGTTCGGAGGCGACATAAAACTGTATCCCTCCGCATGTTGCAAAACATAAAAACGCACACAAAAAATTGTAGGAGAAGTTCGGCCAATCATCTAACAAAGAATTTGCACGCCAATTGAATACATGCATACGTATGTATGTGTATGTGTAAATGCATAAGTTTATAAAGTCTATTTATAGGCATCAATTTTACTGCTGCATAAAACTGAAAGTGGTCGAGCTGCGATTTGGAATTTTCGATTTAAAATCAGGAACTAAAATTGATTGTGTGAAATTTTTATACATTACACAATATTTACTAAACTACTAGCATACCTCAATCTGTAGTGGTATTACGCCTATTGCTTTAACACGCCTATTTGTACTCAATTGTTTAATTTGTGCAATCGACCGAAGCCTTTTTAAAAACCGTCAAAAAAAATTGGCGCTTACAGCATTTGGTGGGGTGTTTGGCCGAACTCCTCCTCCTATTTGTGGCGTGCGTCTTGCTGTTGTTCCACAATTGGATAGACCTACAGTTTTAAGCTGACTCCAAAAGGCAAATATTTTTTATGAGGGGCAGAAATACACTCGGAGGTTTGCCATTGCCTGCCGAGAGGTGACCGCTACTAGAAAAAAAATTTCTATCATTTTGGTGTTTCACTGAGATTCGAACCGACGTTCTCCGAATGGTAGTCACGCACCAACCCATTCGGCTGCGGCTAAAAACAGTTAGTCAATAAAAATTTTAAAAACTGAATCTCTTTACTATTTACGGAATAAACCGTCCAACGGACAAAGTAACAGCTCTTGTCCCTTTTACTTTTTCACATTTCCAAATAGCGAAAAATTGATTGGCCTGATTTTATATTCAGCAATAGAAGGGGAAATTAATCTTATTAGAAACAAAATCTTGATTAGTTTTTAAGTGGAAACCGTCGAAGTTTGATATATTCAAGAAATGTAATTAAAACAAGGTTGCTTACCTTTAATTTTTAAAACATTATAAATATGTGTAAAAAGGAAATTATATACGGGTTTAAATATGTAATTTATTTTTGTTGTGCTATTTGTTACTTTTTTTAAGAATAACAATAAAAACCTACTCTCCAAATTTCATTTTTATTACGATTTTTCGAATTGTTTACTATGTTGCGCAGGTAAACATTTTTAAATCAAGTTATCTAAATTATGCACAGGTCTTTATGCATAGATCCTTTAGGAAATTAATAAAATTTTTAATAGTAATGATATCGATTTTGCCTTCCCATATCCCTATTTTTACCTAAGCTAGAATCAAATTACATATTTTTAAGTCTTGTCTCTTAATATTATATGTGTTTAAGTCATTTTGTACCTCTAGCCTCCATGGATAGGATTAATAAATGAAATCAAAATGAATATGAAAAAATTAAATGGAATCGAATTGCAGAGATATGAACCGTGTGCCTGGTCAAAACCTTAACTATATTCTCCAGTATCAATAACGAAAAAACATTTGCTAACTTAAGGATATTCCACATAGAGATTTTCCATAATCATATGTTATTTTGACAGTGACAGCTCCTCTCCGCTGGAAATGATTACTGAAAGTCAGTGTCATATCTCTGCGGAACGAAATGAACTGCTTTACGCTTGAACGACGTTATGAAATTCTGCAAACTTATTTCTAAGTCAGTGCTATGTAGCCCATACAATGCGTTTATTGAAAATAAGTCAATACTAGTATCATACCTTCTGACAAGGCTCATTTACCTCTCGACGGCTATGTTAACAAGCAAAACTGCTACATCTTGGAATGGGAATGTTTGCTCTTTGGAATAAACTAATAATGTACGAGGAGTGCCTTTTATATTTCGGGATTTGGCAACCCTGGTGTTGCAATCTGGCAACTGACTGCTGTATCGCAAAGTTTGACATTTTTTGGCCTTTACGATGAAGCTCCATCAAGGACCAGTGTTTATCGATGGTATGGTGAATTCAATCGTGGTCGTAGTTCACTCCAAGACGAATTTCGTGAAGGTCGTCCAAAATCAGTTGTTGTTTCGAAAACCATTGATGCTGTGCGCGAACAAATATTGCAAGATCGTCATGTGACCTATCGTGAGATTGAGACAATCTTAGGCATTAGTGGGACCAGCATACATTCAATATTGCATAAATATTTGACTGTCAAAAAAATTTGTTCGCGTTGGATCCCACACAATTTGTCAATCGCTCAAAAAAAGGCTCGTGTCGATTGGTCGAAGGAAATGCTCAAAAAATACGATCGCGGGGCTTCGAAACACGTCTATAACATCGTGACAGGTGATGAATCATGGATTTACACGTATGAGCCCGAAAGTAAACAGCAGTCGACTGTATGGGTGTTTCATGATGAGCCAAATCCAACAAAAGTTCTTCGCGCAGGAAGCACTTCCAAGCAAATGGTCGCCTGTTTTTTCGGAAAAACTGGACATGTCGCAACCGTACCACTAGAACAACGCAGAACAGTAAATTTTGAGTGCTACACAACCATTTGTTTGCCAGTTGTCTTCCAAGAAATTAGGAAAACCAATCTCCAAAGACGGATCACTCTTCACCAGGACAATGCGAGCTCTCACACATCGGCTCAAACAACTGCATTTTTGAGCACCCAAAACATCGAATTAATGGGTTATCCGCCGTATAGTCCTGACTTGGCACCGAATGACTTCTTTTTATTCCCGTACGTAAATAACAAACTGAGAGAAGCGGTTGCGGCATTCAGAATGCATTTTTGGAGGTACCTCATTCAAAGTGGCAAAAGTGCTTCGACAATTGGTTCAAACGCATGCAAAAGTGTATAGATCTTCATGGAGAATATTTTGAAAAACAATAAAGTGATTTTCGATGATTAAAATTTGTTTTTGTTCTATAATCCCGACATATAAAAGGCACCCCTCGTACCAAAAAACAAATTTGTTTAATTTTTTAAAATAATCTACATAGGATATGGATCCCCCTGTAAATATCTTTTTATTTTGTTGCATTTTACTTTGTTTAATTTTTCTAACTAACTTGAATCAAATTGAATTCAAGTTGATTTAATTGTAATTAATTGTTTTTTGTTTTTTAATTTATTCTTAAATTTTTTATATTTTATTTTTGATTGAATTGAATTTAATTTTATTTTAGTTTGTTTAACTTCATTTAATTTTATTTAATTTTTAAGTTATGTTTTAATATTTTTGTTTTGATTGAATTTAATGTATGCATTTAATTTTACTTTAATGCATTTTTAAATTTATTAATATTTCCTTTTAATTTAGTTTAATTGTATTGGCAGCTTTAAGTTAATTTATCTTAATTTATTTTATTATATTTTATTTTATATTTCCATAATAAAATATAATTTTTTTATTTTTAGTCTAGGTCAATTTAATTACATTAAATTTATTTTTTTACTTCATTTTATTCTACGTAATTTTTTGTTGTTTAATATTTCTTTTTGATTGAATTGAATTGTTTTGAATTTAGGTTAAGTTAATTTAATTTAATATATATTGCTTTTTTTATTTTATTTAAATTTAATTAAATTTTTTTATTTTACTTATTTTAAAATCTTTTTTGAAGCTATCTTTTCAATTAATTGACTCGAATTGAATGTGATATAATTAAATTTTCTATATTAATTCATTTGACTTTAATTATTATAATATTAATTTTTTACTTTTTATAATTTAATTTTATTAATTTTATCCAGTTTCTCTTAATTTTATTTAAGTTTTATTAGGTTATGCTTATTAAATTTAAGTTAGCTTAATATACTTTTATTATTTCATTTTCTTTCGTCTTATTTTTTAATTTTTTAATATTTCGTTATTTTAATGAAGTCTCATTTTATTAAAGTATTGAATTTTTGATGGCCACTTTCTTTAAAATTTTAATAAAACTAATTTTGAGTTTGACTTGCTTTTAATAAATTTAATTTGAAAAAATCTTAATATAACGCAATAGATTAGCGTATGTAAATATTAAATATTACATATTTAATTACAACATACATATGTATATACACGCATGTCTATGCCGTTATATGACTGAAACTACACGTGTATGGGCATGCATATGTATATTGTGAAGTTCTTTTGTATTCTTTAATTTTTGCGAACATTCAGTTCCAATTATCGACACTCAAATGTAATAAATAATAACGAAAAAGAAAACTTTAATTGCATGCATCCACTTTTAGTTGCTTGCATTCAATTAAATCGTCGATCATTTCTCTACACGACTGCTCGTTTAGCTGCACTGCCGCAAACAAAGGAAGCAAGAAGTCAAGTGAACCTCGTTACATTGCACTGCAGTCGCACAAATGCAATCAAATGTGTACATATGTATGGTATACATGTATATACACAAGCAAGCATTTGCACATATGTACATATCTCGCTCTATCGCGTTGCCCAATGCTAGTGTAATATTGGAATGGAGTGAGGCGCTTGGAAGTGGCAACTAACCACTAAAATTTACTATAAACTTGTAAAGTGTGTACAAAAACAAGTTTTCAAACTTGAATAACGAAGAAGCAATGAAGTATAAAACAACATTAATAAAAAAAACTATTCAAAATAAAGGAAAGCAACCCACAAATAGAGCGTAAACAAGATCAGCTGTAATTATGAGTTTCCAACTGCAGCAAAGGTTGCCCCAAAGAACCCAAAACCAGGCGAGGTTCATTAACAAGATTTTATTTAACTAAGTATTTCCCAAAGAGCAAGGCATAGCTGGCTTTAGAAGAGAAATGGTCGTGAGTGGAGTGAGAAAAAAAGAAGCAGCAAGAAGAGAGAAGGCCGCTGGTTTGTATATGAAATATATAAATGTATGAAACGGGACGGAAAGTGACGAAGTGAACTGTTACTTAATTAACTATTGCATGTAATTCATTTGGCGGAGATCGTAAAGATATTTTTATTTTAGATTCTTGCGATTTCTTACGCCAATTTGGCAGTTGTTTGTTGACAAAAATTTAAGACACTTCAAATGTAAAATTCAATTTTAAATTGAAGGAAACTTTAAGTTAATAAGAAAAATGTAAGATTTAGATGAGAAATGGATTAACGTGGGGCGTCGTATTGTATACACTATGCATGTGTAGAAAAACATATATTAATATAATAACTAACTAATTAAATGAATAAACAACTTTCATACTATTTCAGAACAGGAATGCGAGCATGGGCGAGCATGGGTGATAGGTTCGCGAGAGAGTTGCAGAGCTGGGAAACATCGACAGGCACCAAGGCCACCCAAATGGAGATATGGACGCACCTGCGCCACACTCGTTGATTCGTTGCTTGCATTATTTGGAAATATAGTGTACAAGTGTATGCAAACATGAAACTACTAACTGATTCAACTTCTTCAGTACGTAATTCTTCAGTACGTAATTCTTTAAATAAAGACATATCTTCAAAGAATAACTGTTTTTACTTAAGCTCCCCAATACATCTGTGGCTACAAATGATAGCAAACACAAACTTTGAGAATTATTACAGATGTCAGTGGCGGAACGGAACGTGCCATTATAACTGACTTAAATTTGTTTCCGTTTTGTTACTCCGTCATGTTCTTTCCATTATAAGCAGCGATTAAGCGGTACATTGGTACTTAACTAAAAGTGCTCAATGCTGAGACAAAGAGAATAAGAAGAGGTGGCAGTAATGAAATGTTGTTGCTCTTTGCTTAGGCTAGATCTCTTACTTTACTGAATTTCATAAGTACATACGAATTGTCTGATGTGAAATTGGGTAAGGTGAAGTCAACTTAATCAGTTAGTTTACTCATCGCTAACCCATACTGAAAAATTGTTATTATGAATAAATGAATGAGCCCAGGTGGGGCGTATGATATACTACTTACATATATATTATACTAATTAATCTATGTCTCGGAGCTATAAAAAGTTTGACTTTTACCCCACATCTACACATTCTAGTAAATTTAACATCTGTCAAATTTTTGTTTTGGCTTTCGACAAGTCTTTTCATGTGGGATAACGGATGTAAATGGCGCGGTGAAATGAAAATTGAGTGGTCAAACTATGAAACAGCAGCTGATGTTAAGACAGTTATGGCCAAAAGTCGGTAAGTCAGATTTGGTTTAATAGTGAAATTGGCGGCCCCACCTCACATTTCGATTTTAACAGAGCTTTGTAGAAGGTGTAAAAGAGAGGTTACTGAACTTACTTAAATCCATCTGATAATTGCTTGAGAGTCTCCGGACATACATTTTTTGATACTTAAAAAGAAATATAAGCCATCTCCTATTCGCCATTTCCCCGCTCGCTACCTCTATTAACTTGACGAAAAATTTGCATGCGAAAGCACCAACAAAGTTATCGAGTAAAATTCACCGCTACCGAATATGGCTATAGATAATTAGGTTGGTATACCGCACTGCCTTACCAACACATGCATACCTATGTTCATTTGTACCAGTTGCTTCATCTATTCGACACTTGCTAACTCTTGGCAAAAAGAAGAGGCCTATAAGAAAATTCTTTAAAATAATCGTTGTAATCGTACACCGAATGATTCAAAAATCGTATGCTGATAGTCGTTTCTCCCATATGCAAATTTACGAATGGTACAAACAATGTCAGACGGATAGAGAAACTTTTAGCTACGAAAGGTTGACCACAGAGTGCAGTCCAACAGAAAACATAAATTTCACTGAAAGTAATTTAAGAAAAAAATACACAAAAACTATTTAAATGGAAATGAAGCTTTCACACTTTTGTAGTGCTTTTTAAAAGAACTGGCAGGCGACATTAATGCACCATCTCATCGGTAAAGTGTTGTGAGTAAATTTCTGAAAAAATAGGAAACTTATTTCGTTTCATCACTCGCCCTATTCACTAGACTTGGCAACCTGCAACTGCTATATATTCCCGAAACTGCATTTTGCAATAAGAGAAAAGCATAATTAATCGATTGAAGGTATTCAAGTCGCAATGGCACAAGAGGGATATATGTACGTATGTATCTGTATTCTTTCATCCGTGGCTAAGATACTGTCTCAAACAGAATTCCAAAACAGGGCATAGCTATCTCGCATGATAGCTTGAAAAAGGGTGTACAACTGTCAATCAAAGCAGAAAGCGAATATAGACGAAGTACTTTGAGAATCTGCTTACTTATAAAGAGGATGACTTCAGTGAGTTATGAACTTCCTGATTAGAACCGTCCTATTATTTATCTGCATAGTTAATTCCGTACATAATATACTATTACAAATTATATTAGCCTGAGCTAATACTGTGGTTTCATTGAAAGGTACTCGAAAAAGAAAAATTCACATTATAGTAAATAAAAAATAATATCCGAAATGCATACGCTGGCATCGCCATCGGGCCAATTATAAAAAGAGAGCGTAACTCACGATTCATGAGTGCATTGCGCACCCACCGTTCGGCTTACTTTGCTCAAGAGCGTACCATTTTGGTGTTGATGAGTGAGAATTATTCCCAATGATCGTGTAACGTCAGACAGCAATGTAGCTTTTCCAGATGGCGTTTGACTTTTGTGAAGTGCAGTTGAGTATTAATTCGTTGAGTGTTAAAGCTGTCGGGTACGTGCGCGTGCGACTCATTGGTAGCGACTTAAATTTTTTTTTACATGTATATATTTAAAAATGGTCAAAGAACCGTCACAAAAAATCAGATAAAATATTTATGCCAAAATTTACTTATATACATATGTACATACTAAGAGTGCGCAGTTCGGACAAAATATGTGAAAGGTAAACTTAGTTCTGAAGAACTGAACAAAGGAATCAATTAGCGTAAATTAGAGCGAGATAAAATATACAAAAAGTAGCGGAAATTATAGTTACTAATGCAAGAAGATTTGAAGAAAACAAATTAGTAGAGGAAAAACGAGTATGTCAAATAAGTGAAAGCAACTGTTGCTAAATGAAGAAAATGTAAAAATCGTCTGCACTACTGTTAGTGGCGAAATGTTAGCTACTGCGATGATGATTGAGCAGTAAAATTATTTTTGTGCTTAATAAATGAAAATTTAATGCAAAGGAAAATAATTTAAAAAATACACGCGGCAAACCAACGCAGGTTGAAAAATTAAAATGTTTGAGTGCAAAAATTAAATAATAAAAAATGTAGTGTTTTTACTACTTGAAAATTAAATGCAAGCAATGAAAAAGTGTGAAAAAGATTTAAAAAAGTTTAAATTTATATTTTATTGTTTAGTTTAAAGCCGAGCCTAATACAGTGCAAGTACTCATAGCAAGAAAGAAAAAAATAAATAAATAAATAAAAACAACAATAATGTGCAGCACCACTTAACTCGGTGAATGGCCAACTGAAATTAAAAAACAACCGACCGATGAAATGAAGTTGAAAAAAATGTATTTTCAAGCAATTAAAATCTAATATTAAATAAAAAAGTGCAAATACAAAATATTTTGAAGCTCAAATGAAGAAAATTTGTGGAGAAATAAAACAGTTTTGTAAGCCAGTTTTATAGATTCATATGCAGTATAGCATTAACAAAATGCCTCAACAAAATACTGAAGCCCTCCGCGACTACGTCACAGTAGCACCAACCACAACCGTCGTAACAACCCCAGCAGAAGCAGCAACAACCCAAATGCACATCTTGCCAACTGCACTATTATGCAGAACACTTTTGATACCCCTCGTACTTTGTTGCCTACTCCCAATTGTGCATTGTGATCTTGCGTCCGCGACTTTGCTTGCTTCTGAAGCAACACCCGCGCCGAACTTTCTACTACCGCATGCCTTGCAGAGTATGGAAAATGACGATCGGCAGGCCTTCATGCCACCAAATGGACGCGTTAAGCGCACGCCCTATACTAAAGCCAGCAAGCTCACAGATAAAAGTAACACTACGCCAATTACTGACGTCGATGACGACTACTACTACGAAGATGAGGAAGTGGTGGAGGCCGGAAATGGGAGTGAAAATGTGAGTGGACGCGCACGCCGCCATCAACATTTGGAGTCACCGCCTGCTCGCTTTGGTTATGATGGCAGCAAAATCCAGCCACAACAATTCTATACGCCACAAATGCTTGTGAACGAAGTGGGTGGAAGTGTCAGCGAAACACATTTAGCTCAACCGCTCAAATCGCCGGTGGCCGCACGTGTTAATAATGATTTGTCCATATGGAGTTTTATGGACGATGAAAAACGCACGAATATCTGCGATGTATGCAGCTGTAGCAGTATTTCCTTCGTTACGATAGTTTGTGATTACAATCAACGAAATCCGGGGGTGAGTTAGTTGCTTAGTTTTTTATTGTTTTTGGTTGGGAGAAAGAGAAAGGGGGTACTACGCTAGGTAAGTGTGCCTCTTTGACTCAGAGAAGGAAAACTTTTATACTATGTAAGTTTTCAATACTTATACAAGCCCTGTGTAAGCGAAATATTTGAAGTACTATATTTTTATTATATCACAACTTAATCATCTACGAATTAATGTTTAAGAAGAACTTATATTAAACTCATGCAATTATACAGCTAAAGATCCCTTTAACTTCAAGCCCCTGAACATGATCGACATACAGACAATCATAGCAGATTTGAGCTGTCTGCCTTAAAGAAAAAGAAACCTATTCTATGCGTCTGTCCTGCACCAATAATTGTTGTAAATATACGAGGCTTTTGAGAAGATTATGATCTGAACTCTTCAGATGAGGATCATTTATTTTAATTAATTCATAATCGGGTTTAAATGCATGAAGTGAGCTACAGTAAGCTATAGTGGTAGGATATTAGACAGTAATCAACGCACAACCTGTAGGAATTACAGTTAGTTGCGGATTAGGCATAAAATCAGATAATATTACTATTCGGTAGGGTCCGGGTTTGAAATCCGCCGTGAACCTGAAAAATTAAATCATAGAAAACATTGTTTCTAATAACGGTAGCCTTTCAGTAGGCAATGGCAAAACTCCGAATGTATTTCTTCCACGAAAAAGTTCCTCATAAAAAACCATCTGCCGTTCGAAAGCGCATAAAACTGGAACAACATTAAGACACACACCACAATTATATATATTACACATACCATGTATACATATTACAAAGTGTTAAGTGAAGGATTCTTCTATGAAGGACGCGAAGGTGCAAAATAGGCAATACAGGGTTTGATTGAAAAATAATGAGCCTTATTTTTTTTAAGCAGTTTTATTAAACCTTTTGGCTTTTTTAAACTCATCCGCCGGAATCGCGTTCAATTCAGCTGTCACAGTTTTCTGGATCGCCTCGATGGAGTCGAAACGGCTCCCCTTCAGCTTTCTTTTCAGGCGCGAGAACAAGAAGAAGTCCGGAGAGGACAGGTCTGGGCTGTAGGGAGGGTGGGGAAGCACCGGAAGCCCCATCTTGGCCAATGCAGAGGTGCAGAGGAAGGCGGTGTGCGCCGGCGCATTGTCGTGATGAAGGGTCCAATTGTTGACGAGGTCGGGCCGAACCCGGGCGACGCGGTTTTTCAGCCGAAGGAGCACTTCTTTGTAAAATGCCGCGTTTATAGTGCTTCCTGGAGGTACAAACTGTTAAGCTTTATGCAAAATTTGATCGAGTAACGTTGCTCCAACGATCGCTGCATTTTCGCAACTACAAAATCCTAACACACTTTTAAAACAAATTTCACGCGCGGAGCGATGTTGACTGCACCGCTGTTGCCAGCGAACTAGGACCGGTTTCTAGTGGAAGGGGAAGGTCCAACGATCATTTTCCCCCACCAGCCGATTCGGTTGATCGCTTGGCAGACGCTCCGCGCGGGAAGGCTTATTAATTTTCAATCAAACCCTGTATTTCCCAAAATGCTTCAGATTCCATTCTCGTTTCGCCTACCAAATAGAATGACGCAAACTTAGGTGCACAACTGACGCAAGACATTCAATTGCTTATCAACGTGAAAATACAGGAAATCTAGTTATCCGTAACAGGAGCTGCTTAATCGAAAAGTCCAATTGCAATCCACGCGCTAATTACATCCCGGTTCAGATACTCCGATGACTTTACCACCAACTAACGAACTAGATTTCTATACTATGGTTCGGTCGATATATTCAACTTTCCAGGTCGGATTAAGTATAATACCGCGTGGGCAATTTTAGGCAAAGAATAATGATTTATCTAATGAAACTTGGTGGAGAGGTTAGGAAGTAGTTCATGAACAACCGTTATAACTTCCTAATATTCCGTAAATAATAGTTTTGCAATTATTTGTCTTCAAAGTGGCTTCAGCAACTATAGTTTGCCACATTGCAAATGCATTTATCAATATCATCACTTTCCAATTTCAAAAGAGAATAACAATTCATTGGAATTGATAACAATATTATATTGCCACAAGCCAGTAAATGAAAATAAAAATACGAACAAAAATTAGGTATTTCAGTTCGGTATTGGTGATGGGAATGGGGGTTACCGTGCCTCAATACTGCATACATAATTATGATGTTTTGATTTATGAGGATTATTTTTTTGAAGCGAAGGCGAAGGCCGCCTACGCGGAAAGAAGTTCTACGCAAGCATACTGGGGATTGCGTAGCCGTAGTTGGACTGATGAGGGTTACTTTTTTGATACTCGGCCGAAAGCGGAAAGGAGTTTTACGCAAACATTCTACAAATTTACAAACACCCTTCATGTCGAACGTCTCTGTAAAATTCTACCTGCCTACAAATTTCATTCAGTTTTGAGATGTCTGGCAACACTAACCTTTCGCTAAATTATAGCTCTGATACAGCTCCCCCTTTACATCCTTTTTTTCAAAGCATGCGGCATTATACTGAATATTCCCCAAGTTTCCAACTCCTGGGGAGTCCTGTCAGTCCTGCCTTATGCAACATTTTACTCGTACCAGAATATAGGCAACAAATCGTATGGAAAATTTGGTCCACGTATTTCTCAACAACAATTAAAACAAATTGCTCAAATTTTATAGAAGGTATGATCTCTCAAAAAGAAATATGATTATTTAAGAACTTTGGATAATGAACGGAACACCGCCCACATTTAAGTTAATTGCTTAATCAATCAATCAAGAAGCTTGGTAGGAATGATAGTCTTGTTATAGAGTCTATATGTAACTGCCATTATCAATACACTAGGACACATGCGAGGATCGTTGGAAATGTCTGTGCAAAGTCAGAGAAGACACTACTGTGCTATCGATGTTAGGTTTAGCTAGTAGCATCTCTTGGAAGAACACACACCAAAGTCATCCAGATCGGTATATTTTTTTCTGTTTGACATTCGTTTGAAACGAGGAAGTCGAGTGATTTTCACAATCATTTCACAATTCCACCAATTCCCTAGACTTGGCTCCCTCGAACTACTGTTTGCTCTCCAATTTGAAGAAATGGCTGGCGGAAAAAGATTTTATTTAAACGAGTTGTGATTGCAGAAACGAGTGGCATTTTTTTAGAATTGGTTACATTCTAATATTCGGAAGAGACCAACAAACTAGAACAGCGTTGTATAAGCCTCAAAGAAGACTATGTCCAAAAATAATAAATGTTTACCCAAACAATTGAGTAGTTTTTTTTTTTGCACGGACTTTTCAAATGAGCCTCGTATATTATACATATTTCACAACAAGTTAATAATAATGCTAGTAATAAGCATCGGCCGCCGTAGCCGAATGGGTTGGTGCGTGATTACCATTCTGAATTCACAGATAGGTCGTTGGTTCGAATCTCGGTGAAAGCAAAATTAATAAAAACATTTTTTTAATAGCGGTCGCCCCTCGGCAGGCAATGGCAAACCTCCGAGTTTATTTCTGCCATGAAAAAGCTCCTCATAAAAATATCTGCCGTTCGGAGTCGGCTTGAAACTGTAGGTCTCTCCATTTGTGGAACAACATCAAGACGCACACCACAAATAGGAGGAGGAGCTCGGCCAAACACCTAACAGAAGTGTACGCGCCAATTATTTATTTTTTTTTTAATAAGAGATAGTTGCTCCTTCTTTTTGGAAGGAAACACCTTTGGAAAACAGGTGTCGGATAACATAGTTCAATTCCGTCGGAACACAGTTTTTTTTTTCTAACGGCATATGTTATATGCAGTGAAACCTTCCATAACCGAATTTTCATAATTCCAAAGCTTTTGCATGCTTATGCTTTGTGATTGTAAGAAAGTGAACGTTAAATGTGGAACTTTGTAAATAAACAGACCTGGTGTTGTCCTAAAAGAACAAAATTCTCCTTTTGCTCAAAGCTGAGCTAAGACGTCCTCCCTACGGTTCATTGTTCACACTTCAGTAACGAATTAAAAATTTGCCATTTACTAATAGCAAATGATTTTTTTTTTTCAAATCCCACCAAACACACATATGTACGAGTATACTTTTCTGACCGTTAATCTCGGCATGCCCAACGTTTTTGCCTGAAGTTGTTATAAATAATCCACTTTTCATTACTAGTTATCATCGGCTTCATAAATGCGTCGGCGTTAATGCGAAAAAGTACTTGCATAACGATAGAACTCGACGATTTCCATTATTTTATCGACATTTTCGACAATAAACCCCGCGTCGCGGAGCGTAGTACATCTTTGGCATCAAAATTGCGCATAAAACTATTCCTTTATTAGTTCCTTTATTAATTATATAGAATACTGCACGTCACTCTTCTTGAAAAAAAAAATAAAAAAACTCAGCTGAAGTTTATCATACGCCCTCGTGATAAAAAATTTTTCCCTTTTCACTAACTACTTAGATGTTCACAAGCAACTCTTTTTTTGTTAAAAGTTCTAACTTTTGAGGGCACTTGTTAGTAATTTGGAAAATGAATGCAATGGCAGCCTCTCTATCTGCTCAGTTCTTTGTATTAACTCACATCATAGCTTAATATGTATACATATACATACATATAATTACATACTCATACATGTATATATACATACTTGTATATACAAGTTTCCTATGAATTGCCACCTCAATCACCCAGCTTTAAGGTACGAATCTCTTTAATTGATCATCGCTGACTAATCGACAGTTACTCTGTTTTAATCGAAACAATTAATCAGTCGAGTAAAATGAGCTTTATTTACATACAAAGCGTGTATATTATTTCACAAGCAAAGATTTTGCAATTCTTTCGAAGAAAAAGTTTAAACAAAAAGAAGAAATATATTCACGTCAACTTTGCCGGCATTGGTGTTGTTCTTTACTAACTCACACTCACACACACTAGTGAGTGAATTCACGTATTTTTTATAAAACGAAAACTGTTTATAAACAATTGCGTCGCGACACGACCGCGATCATACATACATATGTATGTAACATGTGTGCACATATAGAGGGTGTTTGTTTAGAAGCATAGCACTTTCAAAGGAAATCAAACAGATTAGAGGTATTCACTTTATTGTTGTTTATTTTATACCATTTCAACTTAAGAATAAATCTGCGCTATGGACGATAAAGGCAGTGTAATCAGGAGGTCTAATTTTCAACCACTTTTTCGAGTAGCTAAGAGCTCATATCGAAACTAACACGATAAATGTTGAGCCATAGACTAGCGACTTTCATAATCCCCACAGAAAATATGCTATAGGTGGAATATTAACTTAAAGGTCAAATGATTTCAAGTAATGGGCATGTTACTTGAAGTTATGCCACCCCTGATTGTATTCTGCAGTAAATGAGTTGTCTGGTTCGCTATTCTCGTGTGACATTTTAAGTCATCTTGCTGGACCCAAAACACTTCCACTGTAACGCCTTTCAACAGGGGAACGAAAATGTCGGTAATTATTAGATCTTAAGCGCATTTTCGTAACAAAATATGGGTAAGTTTTTAAAGCACACCCACTTTTACAGCATAACTATTTGTTCAGCTCTTGTGGTTATAACGGCGTCAAAGTAGTGTCTTCTGAAATATCTCCATTGTCATCGCCAGTGGGCCAAGGCTGAGGCTCATCACTGAGAGCATATTGAGGCAGTATAAGTTTCGAGTACTAAACCGTGATTTTGGAAATAAATTTGTTATGAAAAGGCAAGACTTAATAAGCACAAACTAATTGTCGCTAAAATCGCTTCTGCCAAGTCCAAAATAAACCCCTTAACAAGAAATCAAAAGAACCTCTTAACAATCAAATGATAGAAAAAAGTGTTTTCCAATAGCGGTCGCCCTCGGCAGGCTATGACAGATCTTAGTGTGTATTCCTGTCATCAGCTCCTCACGAAAAAGACGCTCCTGAAACAAAAATTGGTGGACATTTATATGTTTATCAAATATAGTGGTTTATACACAACCTCTTTAGTTGTTACTATAAAACTTTCAGAATTTTTTAGGCACCGCCTATTTATTTTTAATTTCAAAATAGCCACCCTTTATATATCTGCAGGTACGTGTCGTGGCTTTGCTGAAAGAACTTCTTAGCCAAAAAAAAATCTAGATAAGTATGCAGAAATTACCACCAGCTTTTCTTTCCCGCTCGTGACTTTATCTAATAGGTAAATAACTAACTTACTTAGACAAGCATAGTAAATTGAAACCCTTGAAGCCTTTTTTCTCGAAATTTTGATTTTTGACTTATAACGTTCTCCCACCAAACGAGCGATATGTGTCATTTGTTTTTCGCACGTTTTATGCGAGTCTACAGCGTGACCGTTTGGCTTTCTTTGGTGTAGATATGGCAAATTGGATTACATTGCATGATCAGCTTTTCATTATCATTTTAAACAACCAAAACATTTGCGACTGTTCACTTCTACTTTTTCCATTGTTTTTCTTGTTGAGGTAAATTGCAAAACTTGCATTAAGTAACTGCAAAGCAATCAATGTAATGAATAGTTGTTAATTTGTTAAGTGAATGAAATAAAAGCAGCTGGCAATAAAAGAAAAAATAACAACAAAAGCCACTATTGAGTAATCTAATAATAAATAGACTTTTCGCGTACCAAAACCGCCTATTGAGTTTGGCCTCAGTAAAAACAGAAGCTGATATCTGTGCTAGCACAGCCATCTGTTGTTACTGTTGGTGTAATTCCACTAACTAAACAACCACACAGACAGTCAACCATCAACTAACTCACTCACTCACTAGCCGGACAATCAGAGAACAGACTCAACCAGTTTGTCAGGTATGTTGACTGACGAAATTAGCATCGGGGAAAAGTGGCGTCAGCAACACTTAACAAACGTGAAAAATGCACATACATACATACATGCATACATTTGGGTGGATGGACTTATAAATAAAAACAAACCAGCTATTGCCGGCGAATATATGAATGGTCGTTAATGTGGTAATGTATGTATGTATGCAGTTATTTTTTTATTTATTTATACAACCATTTACTTTTATATGGTATGGACACATATTTGCGTATGTATGTATGTGTGCGTTTAACATTGAAGTAAATAATAATAATACGAATTTCGAGGAGTGGTTCCACTTTGCGTGTAATTGTTGGAGCTGAACGTGAAAATTGCATGCAGTCGCAAGCGGAAAAAAACAAAGCAGAAAGGTAAAAATTATAATACTCACATGGGGTATTCAAACTTCGATATAGTACATAGTAATGTTCAGAAATGATTACACTTTTAACATATATTCACTTTAGCTCGATATGACCACCTTTTGCCTTGACTATAGCCTTCAAAATGAGTTGCATGCTGGACGAATGTGATCTTGAGGTATTTTGGCCCATTCTCGTATTATCGCTTTTTTCAGCGCATCCATACTGGCATATTTTTTAGTCCTCACCTTGTTCTCCAAAATGGACCAGATGGAATAGTTCATCGCATTTGCGTTTGGCGAATTCGAAAGCCATTGTGGGGACGAAATGAAGTGTGGAACATGATTTTTTAACCATTCTTGGTTCACACGAGCTTTATGAGACGGTGCCGAGTCCTGTTGGAATGTCCATGGTCTACCACCGAAATGTATGCGTGCTCACGGCTCTAAAGCAGTTTCTAAAACATTTTCCAGATAATAAGTCGCATTCACTTTGACACCAGGCTCGATAAAAACGATTCGAGAGCGTCCATCAGCGGTCACTGCGGCCCAAATCATTACTTGGGATGAGAAATTACTTCGAGTGGCCATACGTAGGCTCAAATTCTCGTATGCGCGTTCGGTCAAGTAAACACGATCGTTTTGAATGTTTATGAACTGCTCAATTGAAACATTTTTTTCATCAGAAAACACAATGTTAGGAAATTCGCCACGTTCGTGCAAGCGCAACAACTCCTTTGCTCTTTCGCAACGAACTTTTTTTTGCTGGGGTGAAAGATCGTGTGCTTTTTGGAACTTGCAAGCCTTGATCTTGCTCATTTTTCAATATGCGTCGAATGCTGTCTTGCGATATTTTCAGTTCTTTGGCTATTTTTCTTCCACTTCGGCGTCGATTTCGATCAAGTCGAGCCTTCACTTTCCGAACCATTTCTGGCGGTATTTTTTGGTCCACCTCCATAGCGTTTTGCAGTGCTACCAGTATCATTATAACGTTTTATAGTGCGATACACCAACATTTTATTCACTTTGAGGTGACTGAGCTCACGAACAATGGCTGGTTGTGATTTTCTAGCCAAATATAACGCAGACACATTATTACATTTGAATTCCATCACAGAAAAAAAAAATTCAACAAAACTGAGACGCAAATGCTTTTGATGACTTACTCGTATAAACAATATATTGAACTGTCATTAGAACAATTTTGACGTTGACGTCATGAGCTGTTTTACAGATACAAGCAGTGTGAGCAGACACTTCATATCGTTAACCCTGTACAGCCGCTTTAATAAGTTAGTTAGGCATCTAGTTAGAGCAATATATTAATCTTGTTTTCTCATTTTTGAATACCTTAGAAGTTTGTTTCTATTTTTATTTCTCTCATTGTAAGCAAAAATTAATTAGTTATTCATTTCCTTCATTACATAGTTGATTGAAGTTAAAATCTTGACTAATTGTCGTTTAACCAAAAACAGAATTATGTTAAAAATTCTACAAAAAAACCAATTTACAGCGATGAAATGATGAAATCATCATTTTTGAGTGAATATGTGTACAGTTTTTCAAAAAATTATCTTAACAAGAGAAAATATCTTTTTTTTTTTATAATTTATTTACCGCAGCGTAGCCCATCATCTAGCAATTGGAATTTGAAATATCGATTTTTCGACTTTGGCATCGATGTTTTTTACGGTGATACACCTATCACTGTCGATTCATCGAATGGTTTTCGATATTTCCAAACAAATATCAACAAATTGTAATTTCACAAAAATTTAAGTGCAAGTTCTCAGTTCAAAAATTTAGTTAACTCCTCATCTGCACCTTCTACTAAATGTGTCTGAACATCTATGAAATTTCTGTTTAAGCTTTGTCCCGCGTTTCCATATGTGCAACTTGCTGTCTTCATAATTCAATTTTCGAGATGGCATCAAACCAATCAGTACTTTGTAGTTGCGCATTCAACTAAAACAATTGAAAACTATAAAAATAAGACTATTAAATAATAAAATATTCACAAATTTGTTTAAATTGTTCTGTAATGCAAATAGCCCTTTCGCGTCTTTGACGGAATAATCCGCGAAAAAACTCTCTCTTATCACCAATAGTGGAAAAGTCCGCGCGAACAAAAACTCTCTCTTATCGCCAAGAACGGCATAGTCCGCAATAAATTATTTTTAGTTCAACTTTGAAGAAAGTAAACAATTTTTGTGATCCTGTAACATTTTTTGTTTTTCATTAGAACAAACAGTAAAAATCTTGCCGACGCAAGAGATTATGGACGCAAAATATCTTGAGTACATCGCGCATTTCGAGCAAAAGATGATGCAAAAGGGTTAAAATCGAGTTGTAAAACTACAAAATGTGAAACTACAAATGTGGTAAAACAGATACAGTGACCTACAGAAGTCTACATACACCCCTTCCTTTTCGTTGTTTACAAAGTACAAACACTTTGCTTAAAAATGTGTTTATGCAATTTCATTTGAAATCTTTTTCTAATCGACTTAACTAAAAAACATCCATTATTTAACATAAAACAACACAATTATGCTAAAAAATCGCAAAAACAGCGTTGACAAAAGTGTACATACAGAAGCGGTTTCCTAGGTTGTACGCTGATATCCTATGTTGTGATAACGGTAACATACCGTTTGTCTATTTCTTTCCTTTTCCTATGTTTCTTGCTTTGCTAATATTGATTTTAGTTGCAATTTGAATACTTAAGCATCTACAATGGCTCCCCGAAAAGAAATATCAGTTGACGTTAGAAATTTAGTTATTCAGCACAGGAAAGAAAAAAATCATATGGCGAAATTTCAAAAATCTTAAACTTAAATCGTGCAACAGTCCAAACCATTGTAAAAAACTTTAAAAATAGTGGTTCCACCGAAAATAAGCCGCTAAGTGGCCGCCCGAGCAAACTATCGCGCAGAGACGTCAGCTTGATTCTAAAAGCAGTGGGCAAAAATCCAAAGGTTTCTGCTACGAAATTGGCTGAGGATATAGCAAGCTCATCCAACAAGTGTATTCATCCAAGAACAATTCAAAGAACTCTGAACAAAAACGGCTTTCATAGTAGAACACCACGAAAAAAGCCTCTTATTTCTGAAAACAAACCCCTAAACTTCGCCTGGAGTTCGCCAAAGCACGCAGGTAAAAAGGGATGGATTTTTGGCAAAAAGTTTTGTTTACAGATGAGTGGAAGTTTAATATATTCGGTAGCGATGGAGGAAAAAAAATACTGCACTGAGTCCGAAGAATTTGGTATCAACAGTGAAGCATGGTGGCGGCAATGTAATGGTTTGGGGAGCTGTTGCTGCATCTGGAGTTGGAAGAAGGTAATATGGATCGTTATAAATACAAATCACTATTGGAAGCCAATCTGAAATCTTCGGTGGATGATTTGGAGCTTGGTCCAGGTTGGATCTTTCAGCAGGATAACGATCCAAAGCACACAGCAAACATTGTGAAGGATTGACTGCTTTACCATGCTCCAAGGCAATTAAATACACCACCACAAAGCCCAGATTTTAATATTATTGAACATGTCTGGGAAATTGTAGGTCGAAAAATTAGAAAAAATCCGATTTCAACCGCTCCAGTACTCAAAGAACGACTAATAGAAGCTTGTGAACAATATAACTTCTGCAGAGTTAACAAATTTAGTCACCTCGATGCCACGACGGCTTCAAGCAATAATTGATGCTAATGGTGGACCAACTAAATATTAAGAAGCAATATTACTTAGAGTTAAGTGACGTTTTACACACTGGAGTAAGATATTTGTGTACTGTATGTAGACTTTTGTCAACGTTGGCTTTAGGTTTATAATGATTAGAAAAAGCTTTCAAATAAAACTGAGTAAACACATTTTTCAGTAAAGTTTTTGATCTTTCAATCCAGAGGAAATTAGGGGTGTATGTAGACTTTTGTCGGTCACTGTATGTTTTAACAGTGCAAATTTGCAATCTCCGCGTGACATTTCTTTTTTAACCGAACTCTTTTAACATAGTCTGTAGGTGTAGATGTGGAGTAATTTTTCAGATTTGTAAAAGAATTGTAGTAGATGAAAAATTATTTTATTTTTGCAGTAAAATAGCAACCCTACTGACATTGCGTTTGGTCAATCATATTGAAAGTCGCGTTAGTTTAGTATCTGCTCGTTAACGTAAACAAGCACTGTTTCGACTGTATTTACCAAAGTATACCTATATATACATTAGGGCGGGTCGATTTAAAAATCGCTCATTGCTCTGTGAAAATCATATTCTAGGGATCAAATAAGAAACTTTGCCGAAGGAACCATACCTCTAAAATGAATTCTGATGTCCCCCAATTTGGGTCGAACGACAAATCCCACTTTGACCCATTTAGAGTGCTCCAATCGAGTCCAAATGTATGACCGACTCCCACTAACTTTAGACGGCCGATCCACCCATGCCAGTGGCACACCCCTTGGAACTCCCCTGGGGGTTCCCCATACAATCATTTCAAAATATCACCATTTTTGGCCTTTACATGAGAAAAGAAACTAAAAAGTTCGACCCAAATTGGGGGACATCAGAATTCGTTTTAGAGGTATGTTCCTTCGGCAAAGTTTCTTATTTTCATCCCTAGAATATGATTTTCACAGAGCAATGGGCGATTTTTTTGCCTCCCCACAAATCGACCCGGCCTAATATACATATTTCGATGCATAAATGTTTTCAGATGAAGCGCGCTCATTTCACCTCGGCAGTTATTTCAACAAATAATTGCATAGGATACCATGGACAGCTGTGATTGCATTGCATTGTTTCAGTATTCATTGGCTGAGTGGCTTAACCTTACATTCGATATTTTGCGCACTGTCTTCAAAAATCTAAGAAAACGCAGCCGAGGCATTGATGCCAATTGGTCTCTAGAAGCTGCGCTTTGGCTCCATTAGACTATTAATATATTGTAAGACACAAGAAAAATTGTGGTTAATGGTCGCCGGAAAAGCCGGTCACGGGAAGTAATTTAAATGAAACTGTGTGTTATATTTTTAATGGTAAGGTTTACTTTTTCCTATAAAGAAAAATTCATTGAAAAATACTCATGGATATTTTATTTAAAGCCGAAGTGAATTTCAAACTTTAGATGGACCGCCCTGAAAATTGTTTTTCTTTTATAAAAATTTAGTTCTTCTTGAAAATTCTTATGGTATTTAGAATTATTCAGTATTTAAAAAATATTGGCTATAGTAAGTGGAATTATTTAAAGATTTTTAAAAATATACGCTCAATTCAAATTTTCAAGAAAGTGTTTTTACAAAGTTTTTTTAACTAAGAAATTTTTTTTAATAATTTGTATCATTTTCCTTGGCAAGTCTACTATTCTACATATAATAACTATTCTATATAGTTAAAGAGCTTGTGAACTTAAAATAATAATACAAAACAGAAATATTGCTGGAACGATTTTTTTTATTATAATATTCTTAATATGATATCTGGCATATGTTCGCCGCGGATACGAGTAATCATGTTTTGCTTAAATTCTTGCACAAGCTAACTTTTATAGACACGTAAGCCAATATCCTTATGTTCCACGTAGTCGAGAAACAAAGGCCAAAAAGTTGATAACGATGACGAATCGATATTTCGGCGTCTTCTTCAACATTTCGCTCTATGAACTTCGCGAACAGATTTTTCCAAATTAATTTCCACAATTTGGAAGTATTGTTCTGGCGTTAAACGATTCATGATGACGTGCCCAACTTTACTGAACAGAAATGTCAACACAATTTTTCATTCTCAGCTGTCATAGCTATCGCAGCTAAAAAAAAACCGATAGTTACTTAGAGTCGCTGATATTGTAGTTTTATTTTTAGTCACTTGTTTTTTTCAAGTGGCGCCACACTATTACGTTCTTGTCAGCCTTAAGAATAAAGCCGTCATATTGGAGTCTGGGCTTTTTGTTTAAAACCGTTATTTTTTCGAACTCAAGAATTATCTGCTGACTTAAAAAAGCACAAATTATATTGCACTCCTTGTCAAACGGGATTTTGAAATATCTAAACCTTATATGGCATTCATGGTATATTTAATAAATATCAACTTCTCAGCCCCTCTGTAATGAAAATAAAAGATCTTGTCCCTAATCAGCACCGAAAGTTTGTCATATTTAACAATGATTTTAAATGTTTTCGCCAAATTTTACTTGAACCATAATACAAGCCTACATCGATTTTGCAGAATGAATTCGACATATGGTAATATTTTCGAAGGGGACTTTTGTGCTAAATGAAAATGTCGAGTCCAAAATATTGAAAAATTATACGACTCAAACCTGACTTAAAAAAAACTATTAAGAGAAATGAAGTCTTAAGTCAAATCGTTGATATCTGGCTTGGATCGATGAAGGGGTGTTCCACAATGCTTTGAAGGTTATAAGACGAGCTCGTTTGTCACGTTTCTTTTTTTTATTTCTTCAAAATCACTATTGCATTGTTTTCAGTAAAGAAGAGATTTCTTTCAGCCACAATGTTAAGTAACATAAGTAATCAGAAGTCATCTTTGCGGATGCATGGCTTTTAACATCTACTAGTCTTCCATCTACACTTGAGAGTGTCAACAATTAGTTGGTGGTGTTTCCGTTATATGAGCTTATCTGATTGTGGCAATCATACAAAGCATTAAGGTATTTGTCTTCGACACCATTACCGCAACGACCTGCATACGAGTACTAAGATCGCTGAGAGAGGGACAGTTTTAAGTTTTCAATTTCCCAAAGTTGCTCAAGGGTAAAGAGACTGTTTTTTTGATTGACTGAATTACAAAATATTGAGCGTTGAGAAAGGTATCAATACGAAATATGATTCAAGAAGATATCTTCCTTTGAAACACATTGTATATATACTTATGTATATACATACATATATGTATATATACAAAGCATTAAAAACAAAAAAGTTTTACTTGACTTTAAGGCAAATATGAGTTTATTTGCTTTGAAATGACGGGTTCAACAACTGACAAATAACTTTTTGCGTTTCTATTAATACGAGTAGGAATGTAAACTCCATGTACATATGTATGTGTGTATGTATCAGATAATTGTGTAACGCAATGGCTGCTAACAGCGGTTCAAATAAGAGCAGCAAATAATTTTTCGCAGATACTGCCGTATAACTTATAAAACGCATTGCTTCGGTTGAATGCAGCGCTAGTCACTTCGTATTTTTGGCTAATTATAGCACAAAAACTCATCATCCGGCGGTGAGCATTTTGTTATGTGTGAAACAGATTAAAAGAAAAATGAGTTTTACAAAACTTAATGAATTTCACTTAAGTGTAAGAGGAATTTGTTTATTCATATGGCTTGCAACACAACGAACATTTGTAAGGGAATTTTCAAGTAGTTTTAGCGCAGAACTGTGCATTTGTATGTGAATTTGTTTGTCTAACGACTGTGTGGGCGCATATTTATCATTATTTCATAACGTTGTGTCATTTTTTATGTTTTATTATATTATTTTTCTTGTATCTTTTTACTTGTATCTTTGTGCTATACACTGTTTATGCCCTACTTATGTATGTATGGCTATATTCACACACACTCATATACAAATGGTGATACAACGTGAATGACGAATCAATGTAAATAAATGTAGAAAAAAAAGTTTAAATGTTAGCACCTCTTTGTAGTCACAGAAAAAAATTCGAGCATTCGTTATATGGAAAAACAGCATAACACCTTCTCCAAAACAAATATTATAAGAAATCAACGCAAACTTTGAGCCACTTTAAATTTGCAGTTTATATACTAAAATTCAATTAGCTATAAAACTACTTACACGAAAAAGTTTGAAGTGTTAAAAGCAAATTTTTTTTAATTTATTCAAAGTTTTGAAACTTTAATTTATATGGTTTTTGTCGCAGTATTATATCTTTATGAATAAAAAATTAAAGTTAATTAAATTAATAATAAATTGATAAAAATTAAATAAATAAATACATAATACCCAAATTGAATACGACTTCAACACTTTTAACCAAAAAGTTTGAAATTTTGACGAACATTTTTTGAATTTTTTTCTTCAATTTTATACAAAAATCACACAAACAGTCACACAATTGCCGTCTCTATATCTACACATGAATTTTCCGGGTCCAAAAGACGTAAATTTCACTTGCTTACAAACTTATTTTTCAGCAGCCTACAAACTTATTTTCAACAAAGGGCAAACTTATACAGCACTCACTTCGAAAGAAAGTGGTTCAAGCATTAGACAACAAAATTTCGGTTTTGTCGCCTTCTTCTGATGGTATGAGGTCTTTGATTTTTCAGTAGCCTCTTACAAAGAGTATTTCTAATTTGTTCAATTCCTTAATAGCAGCTCTTCTATTGCTTCGAAATTGAAACTACTAAGCGAGGATCCGAACGGTCTAGTGTTGTTGCCAATAAATCTTCCGCGACCGCCGTAGATGAATGGGTTGATGCGTGAATACCATTCGAAAGGGCACAGGTTCGAACCCCGGGCACGAAACACCACTTGATAGAAAAAGTTGTTTCTAATAACGGTCACTCCGCGGCAGGTAATAGCACACCTGAATTTTTTCCAAGAAAAAGCTCATCACAAACACGATCTGCCGTTAGGGGGTGGTGTGAAACTGTGGGTCCCTCCATATATGAAAAACAAGAAGACGCACACTACAAATAGGAGGAAGAGCTCGGCCGAACACCCAAAAAGGATGTTCCAACGCGGAGACATGCTGACTGCTTGCTGCCGTTGTTTACACGTGCGATCTGTTTAGACCTAAGATCAATTCGGCTCATTGTTTTGTTGCTATCAATATTTGACCTTGAAAAACTGCAAATCCAAGATACAGCTAACTAATTCGATTGACCTTTCATGAATGGTAAAATAGAGACTGCTTTAAAAAACAAACACTGCTTTGTGCGATTCACCAACAGTTTACCTGATCACAGATGGTTTTCCGGAAGAAATTCCGTGTCGGACAATGACATGCTGGCTAAATATTAGACACTCGTACAAGAAGGAAATAGCAGAAACTATATTAAAAACTTAAATTCTGTATAGTATCAGGTGTTTTTTAGCGGAACGACAACTATTGATATCGATAACTATGGTTTGGTATATTAGTTGAGAATAGCAAAATGTGTTGATATTTCTGTTCAGTAAGGTTGGGCAAGTCATCATAAATCATTTAACTCCAGAACAAGGTTTCCAAATTGTGGAAATTTCCTATGAAAAAAATAAATCTGTTCGAGAAATTATAGCGCACTGGCGGTATAATTGGTCCTTATTCTTACGAAATGAGAAAGAAGCTGCCGTTACGGTAAATGGTGAGCGCTAACGAGCCATGGTCAATGAATTTTTGTTTCGAAAAATTAATCAGCTAAACATCGACGACATAGCCGCGGCGGACAAATGCCGGATATCAAAAAACAAATATGTACCATGCAAGTGGCGAATAGATGAAGCAAATTATATAAACATTTAATGACAGAGCTGGAATAGAGCTGACTAAAATTACATTTGTTTTATGAGGTATAGCCATACTCGCTAGTGGCGAATCTTGCTCGATAACTTTGTTGTTGCTTTCACATGCAAATTTTTCGTCAAGTTAGCCGATAGATGAATAGAAGAGGTCTAATATTTCTATTTTGAATTATCATTTTGAGTTCTCAAACTCTTAAAAAAACACCCAATATTTACAAAATTGTGCTTTGTTGAACTAATAAAAAGAAAATAATTGTTTATTTATGAATATGAATTATAAGTTTTTGCCAAGTTGAAGTACGCCGAAATGATTTTCAATACTTTCCAGACAACGAGCGTTAACTGTTCATTGACATCGACCTTCAATGCCCGTTTTCATGCAACAATTGATTTGCTTATTTCGTTTTTGTTTTTGTTCGCATGCGGCACCCCGCGTACAAAGCGTACTTCAATACACATACGCATATAAAAATACATAAACAAATGGGGAAATTATTAAAATCGAAACAGCGAGTTTACATTGCCGACAAAGTATTTCCTGTTATGGTTTTAGTTTTACATGCACCAGCGACGAGTTGGAAGTGCACTGCTTTACAAACAGAATATAGAATCAGCTAAGCAAGTGCATACATACGTACATGCATACAAATACACACATACGGGCACGCACATGCACAAAATCTAAATACGAAAGATAGTTGCACGCGGCACCCAAGCAGCTGGCATCTGAAAACTGCCAAGAGCAAAGTGCATAACTTGCTGCGATGGTCTGTGTGTTCGTTAGCTGAATTAAATGTTCATTGCAAACTTACGCAACCAATCAACGCTTCGACGCTGTGGCGGACACATTCGTCATATCGTCGGTGTCATTTGAGAGCATCTTTAAAGAAAATAAATACATAAAAAGAAACATAGTATTAGGCGCATAGCGTGGGTGGGTGGGTACGGCACAATTGACGATTTTCAATGACACTTGAAGCTATTGCGCTCCCTTTTCCCACCATGAAAACGCATGCTTTTAAGAACTACTACATGCAAAGCAAATTTAGAAGAAGAAAAAACTAATCACAACCAAATAAATTTATAGTTCTCTAAGAGCCACAGCAGTTGTGGTTGTAGTAGTAATAAGAAGAAAAAACTTATACAGGAAGTGGCTCACACGATGTTGTTTACAACATCGCGCGCCGCCAACAGCTGAGCGGAGCGAGCAATAATCAATGCAAGGAGGCGCTGCCGCATGACAATGTGTGAAGTTGTAAATTACGCATCGTCACCGCTGAAAGCAAATGGAATTGTGTATGCATATATGTATATGTGTGTATATGTATATGCATGTATTTATGTATGGACTCTGCAGAGGAAAACGAAATTAGTATGAAAATGCACCAATGGAGCAAAATAATTAGAGGATATTGGTTCGGCAAGATTCTACGACAGGGTCGAACTCTGCAAAAGACTTAGTTAAGATAAGTGGAAAGATGGTACTGGATGATACCATACTATGACAGTGAGCATTATTTTCGATCACCAAAAAATACAAAGTTAAAGTAAGGAATCTGTCGAAATATACAGAACACGAACTGGTTGAGCTGAGGAGTGGATTGGTAGTATTCTGGTTCTCAACTAGTATTTTTTCCTGCAGGGCATCTAAAACGTATGTTTAAAGAGGTGTGTATGTGTGTGTCTATGTGTGTATATGTATATGTATATATGTACATTTGTGAAAAAACGCAGTGCGACAAGTCATTCAGTGTGACAATCTCCAAGAATTCCTCAACTTTATTAAAATAAAATCTTCCACATGGCCTCTCTGCGCCCCTTTTCTCCAACTACTTCTACTTCTTTTCCTCCTTGTCCAGCATTACACGAATATTCCAGTATTGTTGTCATCTCACTTCCGTAATCTTAAGCGGCAGCCATTAAAAAGCTAAGTTGTTACTTACTACGCCACTTGCCTTAGCGATCGGCCGCTTGTTTACTCACACTATGTCCTAATTTTCTTGATTTTTATTACTGCACATATGCACATATATTACATACATACTAATATAAAATTTTGTGAGTCGATTTAGCTGAAAATTTCAAACCAAACTTTGTTTTGGACATTTATAGATTTTTATGTCATTTATAAATTGTGAAATTTTTTAGTATATACAAAAACAAAAATGCAGCTGTTTTAAAATGCACCCAAATTTTTGAAAGATCTGCTCTCGTCTGCTTGGGTATATATGCAAGTGGATTTGTAGGCACGCATTTGGAGTGATTGGGTGTGGTTTGTAAGTAGTTTTCGTTTTGGCCTGTTGATTTAATTTGGCGTGAAATTTTCATGAAAATGTTACCATATGCTTGCTATTTCATAGATAAAAGTTGTTGGCCAAATATTTTATTATTTAAATATATTTTTTGTGTTCCATTTAATTTGTGTATTATCTGTGCCGAATATGCTTATTTTTTGGTTTGCTTTTCGAGCTTATATAGCATCAAAAAAATGATATTGGAGTTTACCTTCCTCTGTATTTTATAAGTGTAAACCACCCAAATCTTCTGAACAGTTAAGTTTTTTAACGAACTTTTTAGTACCAACATTGTATCCGACGCGAGCAATGGCCCAACGTGAAATCTGATTACCTTAAGCCCTCAATGATGCAAACTGAAGCATTGCTACTCGCTCATTAATCCATTAAAGGTAATCTTTAATTATTCGCTTCCTTCTGGACTACTTTTGCAGCACTGGAAAAAAAAAATCATATATTACGCGAACCTTCAAATGTGATAATCAAATGGTGGTACAAATATCAGACCTATTACGGACGTGACCACAATTGCTGAATTAATTAAGAAAAAATTCTTTCTCAATTTCGAGTCTAACTAGTCTTAATCAACATGGTTTTGGTAAGGCCAGGTCTACAGTATGTAATCTCGCTATTTTTTCTGATTACTGTCTCGCCTGTTTCAAGCCGCAGTACCTATGACGTAGGCAATTTCACAAATTTTGCGTTTTTGCATTTGCCAAAACTCAGAGCCTTTTTGAATTAAAATTTAATTGGGACCATCGGAACTAACCTGAAATTCCTTACCTTCTGGAACTTAAAGTGGTCAACAAGTTGCAATTATCAGCTCACCACTATCGACCTTAGTCAGAACTTCAACATTCACCTTCCCTACGGAAGTGTTTCACATACTAATATCGTGACCTTCCGGAAACCAAAACGGTTGGTTGAACAAGATTTGACGACTAGCTAACTTTTAAACTTCCCAACTAGTAATATTTTTCAGCACGAGATCTACGCACTTGGTATGACCAAAAAGCTGGTGAGGAAAAACATTCTCCTCAAAAATACCTATTCCTTGAGAGCAATTAATTAATTTATAAGTATACTTGGTGCGGGAGCACAGTGGCATTCCGGAGAGACAATGAGGTAAACGAATAAGCTAGGAAAAAGGTTGAGGTGAAGATTCAGGGATCATAAAATACTTCAATTATAAAACATCAAAGAGTTATCAGTGGATGAAATACGAATCATCTGAAAAAGGCTTGGGCTGTAAGAAAACATCCAACTGTCGCACCTTTTTGACACTTTTCACACACACAAAACAAAAATTGGTATTATCGCTTGATTTCTTTACAGAATTCAAGTTAAACCGAGCAACAGGATATTCCCTATACGTTTTATTTCTGTCGAAGGGACGGCGAGATCGGAGAGGTTGAATTCCAGTTCAATATTTTCTTGAAAAAAGGAGGATCAGTCCGATGGGATAGAGCCTCAGTTATATGGATCTAACTAATAGAAACCAGATCTTTGGACTATTCGAAAGCCGTGAGAAGGCCATTTAAAGAGAAGTTCTGATAATGTAGTGCACCACCTTATAAAAGTACTGATAGCATTAGAAGGAATTGTATGTAAAACTTAAGTATCAAAATTACTATGAAGAAGACTTAAAATCACTTGACGATCAGCAAAAATTTACTCTTGACTACAAATAAACGTCAAAGCAGTCTGCGGAAGAGGTCTGCAAGAGTTGGCATTAGCGGTTATATATATATAAATGGCGCTTATATAGGGTTTTTTAATAGGTGCGCTTCAACTTTTTTCCGATAGGGAGGGCGAACGACGCAATATTTTTTATTTTTCGCTTGTCATTTGTAAACTTCATTAGTATACATTTCATCATGGAACGGCTACACACTTGAGCAACGATTGCAAATCGTGCAAACTTTTTATTAAAATAATCGTTCTGTTGCTGCTACTTTAAGAGCATTACAGCCATTTTACGGTCCATTTAACAAGCCGTCACGTTTTGGGGTTATGTGAAGTCATTGGTTGACGATTTGTGAGCTCAGAGCCAATATTGAACGCGAAATTGCTGGAATTTCGGCCGATTGGACTTCGTAAAACGTGCACGCGGTGGTCATGCAAAAGAAATCGAATTTCATACTCAAATGTATCTGTTCAAACTCGATAATAAAAAAAATTAGTTAAAAAAGTCAAACCGTTTGTGTTTTATTCAAAAAAGTTCAAAAGTTGAAGCGCTCTTACTGAAAACCCCTATACCTTTATTGGGTGTTTGGCCGAGCTCCTCTTCCTATTTGTGGCGTGTGTCTTGCTGTTTTTCCACAAATAGAGGGGCCCACAGTTTTAAGCCGACTCCGAACGGCAAATGGTTTTTTAAAAGGAGCTTTTTCCAAGGCGATATCCGTATGGAATTTCCTGCCTTTAATTCAAATGCAATTATCTCGAAAATACGTCTTAAACATACCAAGGCGATTTTTAAAATATATATAATATAAACTAGAATTTTAACTTTTTTCCATGGGCATATAATATCGCTTTTACAGAGCCCAATCGTAGCAGTTTCGACGCTTCAAGTAATCGTGTAGATTCATTTTTTAAAGTTATATTTTATTTTATAATGGCATAAGCCTTAAAGTTTAAGCAAAATTCGCATCAATGTGGGCTGAGAGATTACAATTCCTGTGATGGAATGGAATCAACTGAACTGGAATGAACTGAATGCGAACTCTTAAAAGGTGGCTGCGGTAGAGCAACAACAACATTTACATACATGAATTTTGTTTTTGGAATTTGATTGTTTTGCAATTGAAAATTTCAAGGGTAATGTAAACAAACAAGCAAGACAGAAGCAAATAAGCTAATATATCGAAGCCACTTTGTGTGTGTTTTTTTTAGTGAACCTTTTGGTTAGCACTCACAGCTACCCTTTTTGGTGCGACGACTGAAATAAACAATCAAAACTAGGACCGCCAACTCGGAATTTTTAATAATTTTCAAACATTACTCAATTTTGAATTTCGCTATCACAAAAATACGAACTTTCTATGATGTTTTGATACCATCAAATCATAAATATAATCAATGCTTCATTTTCATATAACTACAAAATTGTTATGTCTCCTTTGAAAACCCCGTTACTTTGAGAACTTCTTAATTTCCTCCTTTTATTAATTTAAGACTAAAATCATTAAAAGCAAAGTACTGATATGTACATTCTTTGGTGCAGGAACTGCACAATATCTGCAAATACAAGAATTTCGAAAATATTAAAACAAAATATTTGATGGCAGTAATACAAATTTCTTATTGAAAAAGAAAGCGTCGTAGAACCAACTGAAAAAATAGCAAAATCTCTCATTTTTAGAGGCCCAGATTTCAATATTCGCAACTGTAGGTAATACCAGGTGATCATTTCCAGGTGCATACTTGAAAATACATTTATGTAAATATTAGATTAGCACGAAATCTCATGTGAATATTACGTAAAGATCGCGCTACAAAGTGTTAAATGTCGAATTACTATTTTTGTATTATAAGGTGTTGGTTTACACAAGTCACATAGAATTTTGATGCAAACTTCACGAATAAAAATTCATATGTAAGTATGTAAGTATGCATGAATGTGGCTTGCTCTTTCACTAATCGTGCGCATGTCACGTACCTTAAACATAAGTTTTCACTTTCTTGTGGCCGCTTAACATTCGTAGAATATACGCCTCTTAGCAATGAATGGCAAAACCTTCGAGTGTATTTCTGCAATATAAACTGTAGATCCCTCCGTTGGTGGAAAAACATCGACCCGATAACAACCAGGGGTATCAGAGTTTAATGAAGTTTGTTCTGGGAACGATTTACTTTTAGGGGCATAATAATGAAGTCTTCTACTTAATCTATACTAACCTAAGAGTTAGAACCTTGTTAGATAGTTACAGCGGACTTCTGTATGTTCAGATCGTTTTGGCATTTCTCTTAAAGCTGAAAGCTGCAATACTCGAATCTTCATGCCGGTGACTTTTTATTTTATCAACGAAATTTTTTATAAATTTCGACCAAAATGCCTTTTTTTGTTTGGCTTTGCTGTCGCCGTAGCTATTATAGAATTAGAACAAAACTAAATTAGAATGCAATCACAATGTACGTATGTATGTATGTAAAAATGTATTTTCATCTTGTTAGATGCGGTCGATGAATTTACAAATTTCGTAACAAAGTCACGTTTCAACATGATGAATAAGTGCTAGGCGTATTCCAGTAAATCTTAGCACCAAGGAAGCAGCAATTACCTAGAGATTTTTCATAATTAGATAAACGTCAGCATAGAGCACGCACTCGCACCCGCAGCGACATTGTCCACATCATCAGCATTTGGTATCGAGAAAGAAGCCAAGCAAAGACCAATTTCGTTCGTAGCGAAGAAGACACTTGGAAAATCCTTTCTTCTGCACTGCGACTAACCGGCGACTTCCTCTGGCTTCCTCTTCAGCAAATGTTTACATTTCAAATACTTGTATGGGGTCTCCTCCTCAAACACTACGTATGATTTTTGTTGTGGAAGTGTGTCTTCTTTTTATTGTTTTTGTTGTTTATGCATTTATTTGTTTATTTGTAGTACGTGCATGCGTCGCGTATGCATACATTTTCACCACTTCTGGTGGGTATGCGACGGCCAAGGCGACCCGTACTGGTACTTACACTGTGGCATGTTAATCACATGTTGAAAGACTGTGGGAAAAGCAAAGCCAAAAGCCGTGGGCAGACAAAAAAGAACACCAAAGGCGATAAATGCTGAGGGCAGAGATCTTTCAAATTGTTGGAAAATGCGCGTAGAATGTTTTAGCAGGTAGCCATAACCTTTCTATGCCGCTATACTGAGCATGAGATTAGATAAATTTGCGCTAGTATGTGTATGTCTGTACGTATGTATGTACGCATGTACATATGCACACATGTGTAGCTTTGCAATCAACTTTTATGAATGATTGCATTTACTTCAAGCGCGAAACATTCTTTCGTGTCTGCTCACTTAGTCAGAAATGGATTTCTAATTTACTGCGCACATTTCATTGCCTCTCTAATGGCATTTATAGTATTTGCTAAGCTATTAGTCATGCGCAAGCATGGATACTGGCTGAAAATGCATTAACTAAAAATCGTTTTAATTAAGTTTCAATTGTTGTTCCGAAAAATCAACATTTACGAGTAAAGTGTAAACGATTTTCGGCTTGTGCAGAGAATCAGTCAAACATACATACATACATATGGTTTATAAATGTAATATATTAATTTTCATACTGTGAATCCCCCAGCAACAAAATAGACTTATACCAACGCCTTTTCCAAGTCTCGAAACAGTTGTCAAACTGAATTTCTAAAGCGACCTTCAGTACCATCGATTTGCTGTGAATCTGGTCAAAACCAGAAGGCGCCATACGTCAAACGTTTTTTGCACTTAGTCTCACGCAGATAATTTTTTTTGATAAAAGTGAAAACAAGTGCGATGATCAAAGAAAGCTTGTGCTCCAAAGTTAACTTTTCCTCGCCAGCCTTTCCCGATTTTTCACTGCAAAGAATCTCCAGCTTTCCCCCACTAAATCCACGGCGACTCTCTTTACCACCTGGACGACGAAGGTCAAAATGCAGCTAAAGATAAAAATCGCTGGCACACCAATATCGGCCGTTAACAACCCGAAAATGTAGGGTGTCACCTTCGACAGATTGCTCTCCTTCCCGGCGCATAAAACGGCAATTGCCATTAAAATCCAAAACAGCAACAAAGTCTTACAATCGCTAGCCGGCAGCACTTGGAGCAAAGACAAAGAAATGTTACTGGTGACATTTATAGCAATTGCCGGTCGGTTCTAAATTACGCTACTCCTATCTGTTCCCCTGATACTAATGATTCGCAATGAACAAAGCTTCAGACTTGTCCGAATACTGCTATCAAAAGACAGCCATGGGATGCATCCGGATCTCTCCCCTGCAACACCTTCACAATGAGGCTTCCACACTCCAGCTTAAGGAGCACAATAAGATGTTCACCAAGCAATTCATGCTAGGGTATTACCGTAGGAACTAGGTAAGCAAGTAGGAATATCTTCAACTAATATACTAAATCGGAAAGTATACAAATAGAATTTAAACAACATTCATCGGAAGTCGCTTTCCACCTTCCTAAACTCCCGACCCCTGAATGCCGTTATCGGAGTACAACATCCACGCATTGCAGACGAAGAGCTTCAGCTGCCTCGTAAGACCCCCGTTATTTTGATGCAATCCCGTTCTGGATATTGTAGCAGGTTAAACTCTTACTTATCCAGCATCTACCCCGACATACTCAATATACATACGTTCGACATGTGAAGGTATCCCGCACGATACTAACCAACTATGCACATGCCCTCTTAAACCCACTCACCTAACACCCCGCTGCCTCTGGATAATTCAGTTACAATTCGGAAAATGGCAACACTACGTTGTTCGTAATATCTGGAAAGAGGAGATCTTTCTGTAGTTCCAGTCGAGGATCGAAATCGTTAGCAAGTTTGCGTCCTATTACCGGCATCTGTTCTTTCGTAGATCTACTTTTTACCTCGGGTTTATTTTCAATAAAAACTAATTTCTGTTATTGATTATGTCATTTAATAATATTTATATGCATTTTTTCAATAAGCACCACCATTCATCCACCCCTGCAATCCTTTCGTAAATAGAGACAGTGCAATAGCCACACAAATCGAGGCGAACCAGCCAGTCAATCAGTCAATTAAGAGCTTTTAGCTCTACAAATATACTCACAGCACTTTATGCTAATTTTTTTTTCAAATACTTCTAATTGATCTTTGAGCGAGTGAAAGCAAAAACAAAAAAATGATTTTCACATATCAACCCCAGCCCAGCCAGCAGTCAAACAATTATCCGACAAAGGCAAATATGTTCAATTGACTCAAGGCATAATCGTGCTGGAACGCATTATTGGAAGCATCATTGAAAAAGTTTTCCCAATACATATGTAGGTATGTATGCATGTATGTGCATATGAAAGCGAACGATCAAGCGCGCTGCCAACTGACATCTCAGGGCAGAACGGCTGGCCGAGAGTTCCAACGTGTTCCAAACGAACTAATCCATAATTTATTTTTAATTATCTGACAGCAGACGACAGACGTGCGACCATGTTTTCGCGGCGTTCCCATCTACGATTTGAAGTGTGAGAGTGTGTTGGAGGCATTCTGTGCTCATAAATATTGCTGGATTTCTCCACATTTGTACAACTTTTTGGGCTTTTTCTATATTCCTGTTGGCTTTAATGTTTCCGGTGTATCTGATTTTGTGTTTTCTGAATTTTGAATGGCATCAAATTGTTTCCCAAAATAGTTATTAATACGTGCCGCTGAAAATTTCTCAAAACATCTGACTGCTCAAAAACATTAGACATCGAAATTCGAAAACTCAAACAAATGCACACCCCACACAAGACCGCACACACTATATGTATGTATGTTACATACGAGTATGTATGCATTTAGATACGCGACAACTTGAAGGTTGCATGGAAAATTCTTACTTAATACATCACTTTTGACAAAGCGAGTGCCTGGATGAGTATGTATGAATGTGTGCGTAAAGTACGGCATGCATTTGCCATAAAGTTAAAAGCAACCAAAATAGACTTTCAGAATTTTAGAAATGCAGCAGAAAAACCCATCAAGATCTTTTATAGCCATACAATTGCTGCTGCCTGCGCTAAAGTTCAAATAATCTGGAAACGCTCGTGTGCACACTTAGAGTTCCCTTCAGCTTTCGACAATGGAAATATAAACCATAAGCATTTGATAACTTTAAGGTCAAAACGTAACTCCAAAGTGTGAACAACAAAAATGGCCCTGTAGCGCGAAAACAGAGGCAGAAATGTTACTTCGTATCTGTACGTTGCCTTGTTTTTGACTTACAGCTGCTGTCGGCTTTACTCGAATTGGATGAAAGCAATTAGAGTGATGTCCATACCATAAATTTAAGGTGAATTATATTGTATTTGAATATAAATTCGTAATTTTTACAAATGTTCTAAAAGCTTTCATTTGGCTTCTAAGTAGTCAATATATATCTTCCGCAAATGCATCTAATTAAATCAAAGCAGAAAAAGTGTGCTTGTCATCGCTTAATATGTTAAAAGCTTATGTACGGAAAATGAACTAAAAAGTTACTCCCCTAAAGTGTTAATCGTATGTCTTGTTTATTTTTCTGGGTCATATAAATAAATCGTACTCTGAGAATCATAAATACATTTAGTTTTTGTGTTTGTGTGGAAAATATTTCGAGGTTATTAAAACAGCGGCAAATAATTGTTTTTAAAAGCATACAGCGCTTCATATATTAACTTTATAATAAATTAAGTACGGATTTTACAGCTCTTACAGCACTTAATTAATATTTTACCACTTCTTCAAGGCGTTTAGTCACCCTACACACTCCAAAACTGAAAATTCTGAGGATTTTGCCGCCACTTTTCTCAAACTCGCATGTGGTAGGCACTGACAGCGACTAAAGAACCCCCCAGTGGTGATGTTTAAGAACTTAGCTTCATTTTCGGAAGTTTTGTTCACTCTATTCGATCTGCTATTTTGACTTTTTTGAAATACTAACTTCATATTCATAATTAGGTTAGGTGAAGTGGCTGTCCTTCGACGCATCTAGGCCAACTGGAGGCTCCTTGTGATGCCACTGGAACTATCCTATTCTTACTCTACTTAGTCCCTTCTAAACCATTGTGTGACTTTTGAAAAGCTAGCTAGTTTGATATTCGCAACATCTGCAGAGAAGGTGTTCGACTGACTCTTCCTCTCTCTATTCTGACTATATTCGGAATTAACGACACCAAAAATTGTAGTGTTCGAATTGATGACCTTGACCTCGATCGTTATATTGGATCGCTATTTTGAATTTTGAAAAACTTGCAACGGATTTTTATTCTTCTTCTCTTTTTCTTGATTAGCGCGATAACCGCTTAAGAGATTTTAACCGAGTTTAACAAAAAGCGCCAGTCGTTTCTTTCTCGTGCTAACCGACGCCAACTAGACACACCAAGTGAAGCCAAGTCCTTCTCCACCTGATGCTTCCAACTCAAAGGAGGCCTTCCTCTAGTACCACTAGCTAGTACCGCATCGAATACGTTTAGAGCCAGACTGTTTGTATCTATTCTGACAAACAACGGAGTCCCTGGATCTTTATTCGCTGCACTATGTCTATGTCGTCGTAAAGCTCATACAGATGATTGTTCCATCGCCTATGATACGGACCGTCGCCAACGTGTAAAGATTCAAAAATCGTTCGCAGAATATATCTCTCAAACACTCCAAGGGACGCCTCGCACGCTAGGACAGGCATGAAGAGAGCCTTATAGAGTATTAGTTTTATTCGTCGAGAGAAGTCTTTACTACTCAATTGTCTATTTAGCCCCAAGTCGCACTTGTTATCAAGACATACTCCCCATTTGATTTCAAGGCTGGCATTATTAGCAGTATTAATGCTGGTGGCTGGTTGGACCAGTTCAATTCTGTTTATGTAGGTTTTGTGACTTGGTCTCTAAGTGAAAGCAGCGTAATCCAAATTGGATCGAACGAAAGACGTATTTAATAACTAAAGGAGTAAGAGTCAGTGAATTTGGTACTTTTTCACCTCACAAACCCTAGTAAGCTTTCGAAATAATACAATATGACACATAGATATTTCTATTAACTTAAAGGTTACTCGAGAAAATAACGCCAAGATCTTTAATTTCACCCAAACTTTATGACAAAGAATGAGAAATGTTGTAAGATGCCGGTAAGTTTTCGAATAGGTGGCTTTAAAGCATTTTTGTTTTTATGTTTAAAGAAAGCCGAGAACGAGCACACCATAATTCCAATGTCATTTAACAGCTCAAGTGCAATACAGTATTCACTAAAAGCACCAAAATACAGTATTCACTAAATTCGAAACTGTAGATTGATTAGAAACAAATGGAAATCAGAAATTTTGATGCAAAATAGATCTTATCTTTAATGGTACTTTCAAAGAGTTTCGACAAAGTAGATAGCTTAGAAATAGGTCTATAATTACAAACATCATTCTTACTTCCGCCCTTCTAAGTTAGACTAATTGAGGTAAACTTCCAATCACCTATGAAAATTCCAGTAGATAATAAAAAATTAAAAATTATTTGTAGGGGTAAAATGAACACAGGAAAATGTTTCAATAAAGTAATTGAAAGCCCATCAATATCTGTTTTCACATACGCTTTAAGATTGTTAATGTGAGTTATAACATCATCAGTCGAAAGGCTGAAAGAGCCAAAATTTATAGCAGAGCTAAAGTTATGGGTAAAATAGGGCGAATAATTAATTTCTATCCTCAGCAACAAAATTGTAACTGAAAAATTCCGCAAATAAGTGGGCAACATCATATGTGTTGCTAGCAAACTTAGGGTAAGTCGCTATTATTACAATTCGGGAAGCAAAAAGAAACCTATGATTAAAATTGTACCTGAAACATACTTAAGCCACTTGAGAAAAATGCGAAATTAGAAGTAATTCATTCATGTTTAACTTATTTAAGATTTAACTCCAAATTAACTGAAGATTCATCAATCAAAGCAAGCATAATTGCTCCGAAACACTCAACCTAAAAAAACCATTACTTAAGTATTTATTATCGTAAGCCGCTGAAAGCGAGTATTAATTAACACAGAATAATTTTCCACTAAAATTCACTATTCCATTTTCCTCTCTTTCAAAGATAAGGACATGGATCCATATAAAATATGTTATTTCAAACAAACATAAACACTCATTAAAAATACAAGGATCGCTTTATATACTATTTGTCAGTAAAAGATTGTGGATTTGTAAATGGATTTTAGATAAGCGCACATCTTTTAATAAAGTGGCCCAAACACTCCATACGTGCCATAACTTTTCAGCTGTTGAATATAAACATTTGTATGTACAAATATACGTTTGTACGAGTAAGTACAGTGCCGGTAATAAAATAAACTGCCCATTAATTTTCACAAAACCACCATTTTCTGTTTCAAAATCAAATTTCTCGCTGAAAAGACAGCCATTTATGTGAAATTATATCGGTTCTATTTTTATTAAACCGTTTATTGAGCGTTACACTAACACCTTTTTAAAAACATATGTTTTTTAATATTTTTTAACAACAATTTTTTTTTGCATAAAAATTTTAAATCATAAATTTCGTTAGTAGTCCCATAGCTAAAAAATTAAATCATAAAAATTCAAATTAATTAAATTTTCAAAAATAAAGTTGTTGTTGTTTTAACAGCATTGGTAGCCCTGTCAGTGTAGGTATATCACCGGTCGTCTTCGTCTAGTTCATCTAGGGGTAGGCCTAGGAAACATGCTGTTTCGACAGGTTGGGTCCAGAGGGAGAGGGGTGTTAGATGAGTCGGTTTGAGGGGGCATGTGAAGAGGTGGTTTGTGTCGTGCGGGGTACCTTCACATGCCGGACATGTGTTTGGAACGTTTCCATGGCAGCCGGTTCTACGTTACCGGAATGACTCGGGTTTTTCCCGACCAAGGGCTGCCGCCCCAGTATACAAGCCCTGTCTAGTGAACCGTATATTCAAAAATAAAGTCTGAGTGTCTGGTTATTCCAGCAAAAATCCATAGTGCTATAAAATTTGTTCCAAAAGCCGAAACTTATGCACGTAAGCGTACAATTTCATCGTTATAGGCCACGCGGTGCCACGCCCACTTTTGGGTATATTTGTGAATCTCGATATATATATAATTGGCGCTTACAACCTTTTTGAGTGTTTGTCGGAGCTCATCCTCGAATATCTGACGTGCGTCTTTGCTGTTGTTCCACATATAGAGAAGCTTACAGTTTTAAGCCGACTCTGAACGGCAAATAGTTTTTTTATGAAAAGCTTCGCACCTACGCACTTGCGAATGGTTGTCAGGCACCAACCCATCCGGCTACGGCGGCCGTCGAATATCTAGATAGCCACTTAATAATTTGCCCAAATTATATATATAATTGGCGCGTACACCCTTTTTGGGTGTTTGGCCGAGCTCCTCCTCCTATTTGGGGCGAGCGTCTTGATGTTGTTCCACAAATGGAGGGACCTACAGTTTCGAACCGACTCCGAGCGGCAGATATTTTTTATGAGGAGATTTTTCATGGCAGAAATACACTCGGAGATTTGCCATTGCCGCTATTAGAAAAAACTGTTTCCTTATTTTTGTCTTTCAGCAAGATTCAAACCCACGTTTCCTCTGAATTCCGAATGGTAGTCACGCGCCGACCCATTCGGCTACGGCGGCCGCCCTTTAATTGGTGTAATTCTGACTTCATTAACCCGGGGTTTGTGGCTAGGCACATACACAAACACAAACGGTAGCAACCGGGTAAAAATTACCACATAATATATAGATGTATAATTAATTAAATATTTATTTTACGTAGAGAGCGCGTCTTTTGTTTCTATGCAGAAAGGTACCTCAAGCGGCAGGTCACGATATTTTGTAGAAAACAAGTTAGATGTGGTTCTATTACCTCCGGGTTAAAAAAGTAAAAAATTAATAGAAGCCAGAGATGTTTAGACTTTTGTTGCACAAAGTGCATGGCTCACCATTGTAATTATTTTCCCCCATACTGTATACCCGAAGTGATACTCGTTGAAACTGACGTCTATCACACTTGAAAACTCTATTTTAGTCCTACTTCAAATAACATATAGCGACAGAAGAAGAGGAAGAAGCAAAAAACAAATAGAATGTGATTCACTTAAGTGGAATTCCTTTTTTCACCCATTTCCTCTCTATGTAAGTGGAAATCAGTTTCAAGCCACATAAATGCCAATTGCTTGGCTGCTTTCTCCTCCACCAAATGCACACAAACGTGCGCACAAATTTTCGTAAAAATATATGTATGAATTTCAAGTTGCCTACTTTACATTAGAGAGGAAATTTGATTTTATTCTAACTGTTTGTAAGCTGTGAGTCACGCGAGTCTTTAGTGTGTCGAACGCAACGGAGCGATAAGAAAATGTTTATGGCTTCTGGGCTTCTAGGCATTTGCCGAGAGAACAGAAAGAAAGTCTGTGCATACATCACATACATACGTTTACATATATCATACGATGTACGACAAACATGTTGATGTGTAATTGTATGTACTCGTACTAATTGCAAAAGAGTTGCAGGCTTGTAGAATTTCTAAAAGTGGTGTAATTTAAGTATCTACAAGATGTTTAAGTTTCTTTGATAATACAGTATACACACGCATGTGCCCATACTAAAGTAAAATACATGTATGTATGTAGATAAATAAATGTATGATTCTTCGTACAACTCCCTGCTATCTGGCCGCTTTTGTTTCGCAACCCATTTTATGGTATTATGCTGCATGTTTTTTTCTGAGTTGTGGATCACATCTTGAATTTAGAGATACGCTATAGAAGCCTTTCAAAACGATCGAAGCGGTCGTTGGAGAGAAAACTGTATGAATAGTGAAATTCCATACTTTGTATTAGATATGATGAGCAAAACAAAAGGGCGCCGGGTAACCAAAAGAATACTACACGCACTGCTGCTGATCAGTTACATGGCACGCCAGTATATTCGATGTAATCGAGTTGCTACCCCAAATCCAAGATTTGTGGATACATAAAAGTCTCCACATACAAGCGTAATAAACTTTAACTTATTGCCATACCGTTGTTGCGATAGCACCCTAGACCCAGTGAATGGCAGACGAACACAAAGCGCACAAACCGCATGTTCAGCCGCTTGGCTGACTGATTGCTCTGTTTTTCTTGCCCTGCACTTTGGAATTGAGTTATTGTTGTTGTGCTGACTGCACATTTTAATGCTCTTTGCACTTCTGTGACTTTATCACTTATGTCTGCCTATCCGGTTAACCGACCGATTCATGGATAACACAGCGCCAGGTTTGATATGTAAGAATAGCAATGAGAAGGCAACAAAAAAGAAAAGTCACACATAACAGCAAATATTGAAGCAAAAAAAAAACAAAAAACTCCTGACGAAACAGACGACAAAAGACATTTCAAATGACCACAAAACAGCAATAACAATAACCAGCAGTCAACAGCATCGGCAATCAGTAGTCGGCAGTAGTCAGTCAATGGAGTCAACGTTACCCAGGTTTCGAACGACACCAACGACTACTAATTGTAGATGCAGCACTGACGGCCCTGCACAGTGTTCAATTTTGGCCTTAAATTTATTTATGACTAAAATTTTAGACGTAAGTCACAAAATTCATAATTAGTAGAATTAGATAGGCAAGTGAGGGTGAATCAAGTTTTTATTTATTTATTTTTGTAGCTAATTAAAATATGAGCTCGCATCAGGACGGAATGGCTCTCACAGCTGTAACGGTTTTTTGTATTTATTAGCTCTGATGTCAAGCAATTATAATGCCGCAAAAACGTTATGGTCAATAAGCTAGTCCAACGAATTATTTTGAGGAGATTTAGTGGCGCATTGAAAGAATTCAAGACTTTGTACACGGGTATAAGCTACTCGTAGCTAAACGAATACTGCGGAAATTATTTCTTTGAAATCCCTTCTATCAACTCTAATCACCCCAAAAATGATAAATGACAGCCTGGATCTTCTTAGCACGTTAGGGATCTTCAATACAGTAGTATTAGTTTGAGTTCCCGGACATGAGGGATATTAGGGAAATGAAATGGCTGGTCATCTAGCTAAAAAAGATGGCAAACATGCCTCTCATTGGTCTTGGGTTATTTTATTACTCTTTCTTTCTCAGAAAGTTGGAGGAGAAGAAATTCGTTTAGCACTGGTACAATTCCATCAGTTAGCGACAAGCGAAACAATTCCTAACACCGGACAGAGGATGTTCTGATAAGCTACTTTCGCTCAGCATAATAGACTTAAGACTTATAACTGGTTACTTTACAGGCACTATGTATAGCCTGGATTATCTCTTAAGCAAGATTGACCCCTCTGAAACCTATCATCTGTCGATGTGAAATGCACTCAGAAAAATTAAAACACATTATTTGTGAATGGCCTGCAAAAAGCAGAAAAAACTACCCGACCTTGCTAGTATTGCCATGCATTCATATAATGGATCTATAAGCTTCAGAATGTGCTAAAATTTTTAAAAAGCCTTAAAATATAGGGTCTCTGCAAGCTTTTCGCAATGGATATCTTTCGGTCGCAGTGCACAATAGCCTAATAATAATAACTTAATCATCTCTTCAGAACTACCCACATATAGACGCGTTCTCAAAACACAACTGTTACAGTTTATCTTTTAGTATCCCGAGTATTTGATCTTGGAATGTAGTGGGAGTACCGTACCAATAACAAACAGAACTTTCGAAATTTGTCTTTCGCTTATTCAGTTCGTACACACAGTGCAACGTCTCCACATCTTATCTGACAGACAGGCTCAGAATTACGAACGAACGTATAGATATATGTATGTATGCGTATATGTACATATGTGTGTGTGAATATGTCGTGGACTGTCGTTTAGGTCGTCGACAAGTGTCGAGTGCAATCTTTTAATTAAATTCAAATTAAAGTGGAGACTTATTTAATTTATTTATTCACTTTCTTCTTTCCTTTGCCTTTGTATGAGTATTTGCCATAGCTTGGCTGTTGGCATCTTCAAAAGTCTTTTGTTATTTCACAACTTCGTTTTAAGCTTGTTTGTTTTCTATATACATACACTCATACATACATAATTGTTTCTTATGTAGCTACATACTTAGGCTGATAAACTGCACGTAGAGCCATGATTGAAAAGACTTGCTTGAGAGAAGCTTTATCCGCGCCTTCAAGTTTATTTTATTTTATAAATGCATACAAACACACGTATTAACGAATACAATAATAAATTGTGTACATATGTACTTAAATATATGCTTACATACGTTTAGCATATTCTCAGTCTCATCTACACTTTCGTCATATCAATTCAGTAAAATATCCAAAATTGGTGACAGCGTAAGTAATAGACATTCAAATTATGCTGTCTGCGGAATTTCCGCATGCGGGAAGGTGCACACATACATACACAAAAACACATTAGGGCAGTTATATGTATGTATATTCTCATTTAGTACTGAGCATTCGCACAGGAAGCGTCAAATCTCTTACTGGAATCATTATGGCGCTGTCTTTTATTAGTCCGAATTGATAGTCTCATATCGCATTAATAGTCCTGTGAGAAGCCGTACATAAACTTCTGAGAGCCTCATCGAGTGTTGACGATAACAAACGCGATATTCTGCGGCGTCCTGCTGTTGGTAGCTGTCTTGGTAGCCTTCTCGTCTACTTTTGAAAACGGAAAGCTTGCATGCTTAGACTAGTTTCCTGAAGTCGAGGGAAAGGTTTGAGTTCTCTCGCATACTCGTCTGCTCCTCATTTCCCGGAACATTGCTACGTCAAAGGACTATGTACAGATTGACAATATGTCATTGAAGACATCTTAAGAAGCTTCGACATTCTTGAACACAATTTCAACTAATTATTTCAAAGCTAGGGGCGAAATCCGTTATGCTTATCAGCTTGGCCGACATTTCAAATGCACGGATCTCGACATGGAGAAAGCACTGCAACAGTTTGTTAGTCTTTCGGCTTTTTTCAAAAAAGTTGCTCTACGCCAGATGTCAGATTCTGTTCTACTGTGCATTCAAAAAACAAACACAAAACAGTGCTCCGATAGCTTTTATAAAATATTCCAAAAGTATCACAAATCTACTCACTCAAAAGTACTGCAGCTGAATCTAGGCCTATGGCTACGAAACTACTGCAGTGTCATTCAGACTGAGTTGAAGCCTAAAGGCTGCATTGTGAGTCAGGAACTTGACTTTTGAAGCCCAACCGGATAGTATCTATTATGACAGCTAAGCTGTCAAAAAATCTCTGCAATGCAATAATACTTTCTCCATAGAAGCAATTCAATGCAGAGTTATTCTTAATGAGCTAGCTAAGCGGTGCACCACGAACATTGTCTGCATCTCGGGACACAATGATATTCCTGGAAATTCCATCATTGCAAATTCTGGATCAATTGCGCAGGCCAACAATAGATGGGTGAGTTAACTAAACAGGTCTGACTTGCAAGAAATGAACACAGAACGAGGTTCCTATTCAATCTCGACCGGTCTTTCATTAGTACACTGACTGGTATCATTACCGGGCGACGCAGAAGAAAGCAAATGGGGTTTCCCTCAAGCGGCTTCTTGTCGCAACTGTAGAAACGAGGAAGAAGTGGAGAGTGTTGAATACTTTCTCTGTTCTTTACAGAACGCGGCTTGCTGTCTAAACTCTTACTCCTTTGACTATCTGGCAGACTTGGAATACGCAAAAAACAACAATATTTCATCGTTTATCTGAGAGAAGAAGTGGTTTCACCACATCGAGAATTAGAGGGAGAGACTTGAGCTCAAACAAGTAGTATCCCATTGGGACTAAAAGCTTAAGTGGGCACCTCTACATCCTCATGATAAGTGTGGCAACCACCGTAAGCTATCCTAATCTAAAGGAATACCACTATGTGAGCACATTAATTAATCGGAAAATAGTGCAAAGTTTGACTCCGCTTGCCTCCAATAAAGGTAATAACCTTAACCTCGAACTCGAACTCGAAGACCAGGTTCTATTGAATGTAAAATGACAAAAAGGCGATTAAAAAATAATTTAATATTAAAAACGAAGCTTAAAAAATGTTATACGAAGAGGGAGATCCCTAATGTTCATATGTGCATATGAATATATTTTCATACATCCAAAGCTACGCATGCGCAGCATGGGAACCTAATCGGCCAAAGCAATAATAATTTATAATTTATTTCACGCTTTTGGAAGGCGTTAAAACAAAAACAAATATAAATTATGTTTGTCGCGGTTTTGAAAAAGTAAAGACTGAAGCGCGACAAACGAAAAACAACATATAAAATATTTCAATATCTACATACATATATATCTGTGACGGCGCGTACACCTGTGTTGACATTTGCCACTCCATTTTTGGCCAATTCGGCATACGCTTCAATTGTAAGGAAATAACCGATAATACAAAATAATAAAATTTAATTAAGTTTTTTTTTTTTGATTTTTTTTAAATCACTTCGCAATAAAAAAGCATAAATATTTTAGCGGCTGTTTAAAGTGATTCGAAGTGAGATTGAGAACGAAGCGAATGTATTCATTGCGGAATGCCATGCACAGCACCATTATGTGTGTGTGTGTGTGGATTTATGCATGTATGTATACTATATATGTATGTGTGTATAAACATTGCATGCGTGCTAAGTATGTTTTCGAACACATGTGTGCACTTGGAAAATTTCAGCATTCCTGGCACGCAAAAATAACACCCAGTCGAGAGCGAAAACTCAACTAACACCATTGCAATCACAGCGCAATAGCAGCGACCGTCATCAGCAGTCGTTCAGCCACCTCAACCTAAAGTCTAGACATTTTCAGTGATTTGTACATAAACTACTTGTTTTATTTTTTCGCATTCGCAGTAATTTTTACATTGCAGTGCGCTATGCAAGAGCGAGGGTTTTGTATTGTAGTTGTAGGTGTTGCACATACAGACATCTAAATATAAATACATTATCTTTGAGATATTACGTCCCCTTAGTATAACAATAGCCTATGTGCTCATAGGCTATTATTTTTTTTTTTTAATTTTTGGATTCTCCATCGACGATTTTATATGTGGTCAAAATTTTGTCAAATTCTAGTTCCACAAAGTGGGAGAGATTTGAGTGAGATTTGAGTGAGAGCTACTTTCGACAAAAAGTTTGAAATTCATTTTCTCAAAACATCAAAAAATTTATAGGCTATTTTAATACTAAGGGGACGATTACATCTATGCAACTACTGGTATTTTATATGATTTTTCCTTATAAAACTGTATTGCCATTTGGTATACACTTTGTGGTTTAAATCTAAATATTGAAAAGATAAACATTTTGGTAATTAAATTTTCCCACAATCGCCAGAAATGTTCTCAGAGAATTATTTAAATAGTTGTTAAAACTTTTGCCTAAATTTCTTACCATGCCAGCAAACATTCCTAAAATCAGTTCAGTGATATTGAGATATCGTCAAATGAAAAAGCTACTCAAGAGAACCCATGGTGAAAAGATTTTTGGCGGTGTGGCGAAGATCAGACTGCTAACCGGCTCTCAGCGATTTTGAAATTATCAGCTGATTGGCTGACATAACCAGGGTGGTCGTGGCAGCGTTTTGTTTACGAAAAAACTGAGATTGTGATGGTGATATACGAAAACATCAACACAGTTAGATTGAACGAGTGTGTGAAAACGTGTGAAATGAACCGGCAGAAGTCGGCTGTCAAGTACCCCGTGACGTTTTCGTTTTTCACCATAGTTGAAGGTCAAGCCTAGTAATCATCCGTGAAGCGAGCACAGTGAAGAAAATACATCTATGGAGCATTGAGGTCAACAGCTGGCCGGCTGAAGCGACTTCTTGTGGCAGTGCGAAAACTTGTTTTGAGAAAGGCACCTTTTCACATAAAAAAAACAGGCACAATCGCAGCAACGTCTGGAGTACCATAAACATGTACCAATGCCTGGAGTACCATGAACAACCTAACTTAACGTTTCGACACTAAATTTTGATGTTCTTCCATGGTCAATTGCAATGAAATTGACAATTCATATCATGAAATATTTTAATTCTTATATTGCCAACATCTGTGCAGCAGTGGGCTGTGATTTTGCATGTTTGACAGCCTATTGCTATTTTTTGGTGACGCTCACATTGACAACATCTTTGATAAGGCCGATTAAAAAAAAATTCCAACTAACATAAAAAAACGGCGCGATACGGGTCTTCTAATTTCGCCTCTATTTTCACCCGCCACTCTCAGAATGGACCTAATTTTGCCTACCCTGAATTTGTTCCACGGTGTAATTTTAGTTTTCTAGACTAAACTGTGCATTTCCCTTCTTTGCAAAAAAGGATCTCGGCGCGAGACTCAACAATCACGAAAAAATCAAATTAAGAAGTTTGAAATTTTGATTAACAGTTTTTAATTTTTTTTTAATTTGTGCAAAGTTTGAAATCTGGATTTATATGGTTTTTGTAGCAGTATTAACATTTTCATTTTTCCGTCAGGAAAATAGTACCTAAGTAAAAGTTCGGGCTTGCTTTTTGAATCGGCTATAAAAAAAAAACTAATCAATATTTTTTCAAACTTTTTTTATTTTGAAGATTGAACATTGTCATTTATGAATGAAAAATAATATCGTTCAAATGACTGCCACGACTGGCTTTACAATAGGCCATTCGATCAACCCAATTTTTAAGCACATTTTCGATTGTTTGGGCTCCAATTTCATGAATGGCAACTTCGATTTCGTGTTTTAAAGCATCAATCGTCTCTGGATGGTTCGCTTAGCATTTGTCCCTAACGGCTCCCCACAAAAAATAGTCCAACGGGCTAAAATCACAGCTCCGAGGCGCCCAATTGATATCGGAATTTCGGCTGATTATTCGGTTTTCAAAAACTGTAGCCAAAAGTTCGAGTGTAACTTTGGCAGTGTGACAAGTTGCGCCGTCCTGTTGAAACCAAATGTCGTCCATGTCATCCTCTTCAATTTTTGGAAACAACTCGTTGAGCATGTCACGGTAACGCTCGCCATTTACTGTAACCGCGGCTCCTCGCTCATTTTCGAAAAAAAAATGGCCCGATGATGCCGCCAGACCAAAAACCGCACCAAACAGTGACTCGTTGTGGATGCATTTGCTTCTCTACAGTAACGTGTGGATTTTCTGAGCCCCAAATCCGACAATTTTGCTTATTGACGTAGCCACCGATGTGAAAATCAGAAAAGAAGAAGAAGACTCACCACTTTGGAAATAGGTTTTCAATATTTCCCAATTTTGTTCAAGGGTATAGCGTCCCATTTCGTAAATGCCAAACCTTTAAGTAAATTATGGACACATTTGACATGTCATTTGTGTTACCATTCTCAAAAAAATAGGTGGTTCAAAAAGCAAACGCTATATGGTCCACCCTGGAGTTTTTCCTTTGCTTGTTGAGACCTAATTCCAGCAAATCTATAATTCAAGACGAACTATGGACGCTGTTTCCAAATTGGATTTGGTAAATTCAGTTTAAACGCGGTAAAATTTCGTGCATTATTATCGCTGCCGTCTGCATAAGTAGTTTTACTACGTTTCACATATTTTCTGTTCGTTTTTACATTTCAGGCCGTTACTAGTGTTTCAAATTCTAATACGCGGATATCTAATGCATTCTCGTTTTACCTATCGTATTTGTGAAAATTGAAATTACTCATTCGCTCAGAAACTCACATATAAGCGAACAAAGGCCACTTGCAAACATGACTATCAAAGAGATATATATTTAGTATATACATTAGGCTGGGTCGGTCTTCATACAAAAGCAAAGAATTTAAAAGGCTTATGTGGAGAGTATCTCGGAACAAATAAAAAAAATTATACATATACATACATATGGTATTAAGCCTCACCAACTTCACTTGAAATTAAAAGAAAAAGTGCACAACTCTGAATATGGAACTTTAATAGTTAAATACTATTTCGAAGAAGACGGTGTTCTGAGCCCTTTACAATGTCGTACGGTTTAAAAAAATCTTCATTTTGCTAAATCTTCTTTGGTTTGCAATTTATTATACACTATTTTTACTGGTGTTGCAATCTGGCAACTGACAGCTGTATCGCAAAGTTTGACATTTTTTGGCTTTTACGTACTCAGAACGTTTTGAAATACCAGCGCTATTTGTGTTGTTTACAGTAACTTAAAGGATTCATCTCGGTCCAAAAATGGAATTAAATCGTGAACATTTTCGTGCGATTATTTTTTACAACTTTCGACGTGGATTAACTCAGCAACATTGCATGGATGAACTTAATTCATTTTTTTGGCGATGAAGCTTCATCAAGGACCAGTGTTTATCGATGGTATGGTGAATTCAATCGTGGTCGTAGTTCACTCCAAGACGAATTTCGTGAAGATCGTCCAAAATCAGTTGTTGCTCCGAAAACCATTGATGCTGTGCGCGAACTGATATAGCAAGATCGTCATGTGACCTATCGTGAGATTGAGACAATCTTAGGCATTAGTGGGACCAGCATACATTCAATATTGCATAAACATTTGACTGTCAAAAAAAATTGTTCGCTCAAAAACAGGCTTGTGTCGATTGGTCGAAGGAAATGCTCAAAAAATACGATCGCGGGGCTTCGAAACACGTATATGACATCGTGACAGGTGATGAATCATGGATTTACGCGTATGAGCCCGAAAGTAAACAGCAGTCGACTGTATGGGTGTTTCAAGATGAGCCAAATCCAACAAAAGTTGTTCGCGCACGAAGCACTTCCAAGCAAATGGTAGCCTGTTTTTTCGGAAAAACTGGACATGTCGCAACCGTACCACTAGAACAACGCAGAACAGTAAATTCTGAGTGCTACACAACCATTTGTTTGCCAGTTGTCTTCCAAGAAATTAGGAAAACCAATCGCCAAAGACGGATGACTCTTCGCCAGGACAATGCGAGCTCTCACACATCGGCTCAAAAAACTGCATTTTTGAGTACCCAAAACATCGAATTATGACTTCTTTTTATTCCCGTACGTAAAAAACAAACTGAGAGGTCAACGTTTTTCGACACCTGAAGATTCGACATCAGAATACATGTTTTGGAGGTACCTCATTCAGAGTGGTTAAAGTGCTTCGACAATTGGTTCAAACGCATGCAAAAGTGTATAGATCTTCATGGAGAATATTTTGAAAAACAATAAAGTGACTTTCGATGATTAAAATTTGTTTTTGTTCTCCAATCCCGACATATAAAAGGCACCCCTCGTAAATACCAAAGAACAGCAACAGTTTTCGAAAGCAAAACAAAGGCAGATGTTCAAGAAAAATAATCGTAAACCAATTGAATCAAATAAAATTAAGAAAGAAAATTAAAAACAACAACACCGGAATATTGTAAGATTATTAAAGGGAAATGCCTTGGGGGTGAGACTCGAAGTGGTTCTTCATCACTGCATTAAAATTCGAGTAACCACTCGTATGGCGCGATAAGGAAACGGCATGAAACATTTCAATATGATCAGAACAGAACAACAATGTGCGGCACAATCGCGTGTCCCATGGAGCGATGGTGTGCGTTGCCGCGATAAATCGCTTTGAATCGCTTTGAAAACATATTTAATTGTACTGCTTTATCTACTTTATTTTAATCTGCTCCGCATATTTTCTATTTGTTTTCTTATTTCTTATCGCTTGTGAAATAAATTCTTGAATTAATATTATTGAGTAATTACTTGAGGAATTGATAGAGAAACACACAGGCAAATAAATTAGGTTTAAAATTTTCAAGTGAAAATAAAAACTATTTTCCTAGATTTTTGCAGTGATTTAGTAATACAATTTTTTGGAGTATTTATTAACTATTCACATATGCATACATGTGTACAATTTATTCCGAATTTGTTTATCCAACATCTCACAGTATGAAAACTAAAAATAAATTTGCTTACTTTATGGTTTAATACCTTTATCTTTCATTCAGTAGAATGCTATCGGAATTTAATCATGTATGTGTATGTGTATGTGTTTTAAAGCTATCAAATTATTACCATCAAATAGCTCTAGGCATAATTTGGCAACCATCTACGGTGAGCAATATTTAACGCCATGAGTTAGAATAGACTGTGGATAAAGTTCAGTGTGTGCATAAGATGTGGTAAAGCAATAGTAAATTAGTTACATTTTTTATGTTATATTTTATTATGTAGATAGATACAAGGGATGCAGCAGAACGAAACCGCACGCAATCTAAGAAGTCTTTTGTAATCCTATAAAACGTCCTTAATCCTGGTGAATGATGCTCTATGAAATAATAAATGGAACTCTTAGAACCTTGAAAGAAAAATGCCTAACATTTAGAATTTCAACTATGAGCAAATTTTAATATCGCTTTCTGTTCAAGACCGAACATTTGACCGAGATTCTTTTGCTGATTGTGGCATCTTGATGTTGTTCCACAAATGGAGCGAGACCGAACATTTTTATGAGTAGCTTTTTCGTGACTGGGAGGTTTGCCATTGCCTGCCAAGAACCGATCGCTATTAGAAAAAACATTTTCTATCATTTGGTGTTTCATGCGTGGATATTTGAACCTTCGTACTTCCGAATGGTAGTTACGCACCAACCCATTCGGCTACGGCGGCCGCCTGAGTGTACCCAGCTAGCAATTATAAATTAACAGTTAAAGCCTATCCGATCAAAATATTTCCCCGATTCCCTTCTTGCCAACTTTTATGTGACATCGTAGCTTCACTTCCGCAGTTCACAGAAACTCATCACAGAACAGCTGGTTTTTTTTTTTGCTGCCAAAAGCTGAAAAGTGGCATAGCACTAGTTAACAAGCTTGAATACTGGTTTACTAGAATTTCAGGCTGGAGAGTTTTCTGACAAGTTCACATTCCATCACCCACCTTTGGCCGGGTATGCCAATGTACAACCTAGAGACCCATTTATCCAGCTTCCTAATTGAAAATTCTCTCTTTGAACTTTCAGGCGAAGCAGGAACCGGAAATCTTGCACTTTTCTAAAGTTGGAAACTTTCCCAATATGCCTGTTGTAGACTTGTTATTGAGCTAAGATCTGGGAAGTTAAAAACCTAAATAACCACTGATTAATTTTTGTGTTTCGTTCCCACGATCATCCAAATAGTATTCTGTAGGCTCACATAACTTGATTGTATTAACGAGAGCGTGTTTTGTTGCCAATGTTAAGTTGTGCTTTGCTATGCTTTGTTATGTTGAATAGTGTCACGTTATGTTTCTTTATACTATGTTCTGTTTAGCTAGATAAACGAGTTTTGAAATACAAATTTCAATATAGGACAGTGTCATATTATTTTTGCTAAGTTATCTTATGTTATCTTATGCTATGTTATGTTATGTGTTACTAATAGCAAAGTAGTCAGTTTAAGAATTACTGCGTTAGTATAGTGATTGCTTAGCCATTATGATACATTTTATTTTTGTTTTACCTTGATTGCTCCTCAACTAAGATGAGACATTTTGAGCCATTATGTTTCTATGTCAGGACATAGTTGAATGTTAGTAATAATTTGGGCATTACTAAACTGTTTTAATGCTCATATTTTTCTTAGTAACTAATTCACTTTAATTGCACTTAGTTGTTAGCAAAGACTCCCCAAAAATCCAGTATTTGTAATCAGACGGATTCAAACAATGGCAAATTTGCAAACTGATTTTTTGTTCTTTTCTCTTGTCACCGGGAAGCTTCCCAATTCCGCATGGTTGTAAGTCATACGGACTATGCGCAGCGCTGGAAAATGAGAGCATACAGGTATTGTAAGACTTGTGCTTGGGACCATTACCTTGGTATGATTTGAATAACAATTTGTTTGGATTTTTACACTGTTACGTTTTTTTCAATTGTTTTCTCCAATCATTTTAATTTCACCAACACTTTTGCTACAAATACAACCCCGTACCATACATTTAGCTTACCAAATTTCACTGTGGGAATAATTTTCCTGTTTTTTAGGGCTGTTAGCAGCTTTCCCTAAACTATATTGGATCCATCGGGGTTAAGTAGCATTATTTTTCTCTCATCAGTCTCATCACTAAAAAAACATTGTTCTGGCATTCCGAATTGAGTGCGAAACGTGAGTTAGAGCAAAAGAAAATAGTTTGTCAACGTTAGCATGCGATAGGAATGACTGTTTTCTTGCACTTCTTAATGAAATTTGAATTTTAGAGAACTCTTCGGACTGTTTCACGACCTACTTTCACACAATGGCGATGTTCCATTCTTAGGCTGATCTGCGATTTTTCGTCAATTTGTTTATCTATTGACCTTTCCGTCGAGTGATCGAATCCACTAAGAAAATAATGTTACTATACAATATTGAATTGTGAAAGGAATTATGCATATAGTTCAACTAACTACCTTTTATCTAAAAATGGATATCTATGGAAAGGATATTGCTTTAAGTCGGAAGAGCATGCTCTAGCTACCGTTAGCTGTTGTGGAATTGGTATGGTTGTAAGATGCAAACAGCGTCCGCATTCAGTAAATTATTTTATTAAATTCGATGGAAAAAACAAAAGCTTGTTATTCCTGAAAAGCCAAAGTTTTTAAGTATAAAAAAGAGGCATAAAACCTTAACTCTTCCATACACTTGCACCTAACTAATATTGCGGTCTCGATTTCGCGACGCAAATTTCCTGGAACCGAGTATATGCGACATGTTTTTGGAAATTCAAGAAGTATACATTGGACTTGGCACACTTTCGCACTCGCAGAATATAGTTTAGAGTAACAATTTTGTGGCCTCAACCATAAACCGGCTAAGTCCGAAAACATAACTCCAAGAAAAAGCTCTTTATGCATACATTTATCTGCATATGATATGTGGCTATATAAAGAAACCGATACGTTCAGCCAATATTACATATATGTATATGCACAGAGATTTCAAGTAAACACATAGTATGGCTTTGTTACTAGAATACGGTGGCATACATATGAGTGCAATTCAATTCTTCCTTAAGTTGACTTAAGCGGTTATTGCTTATGTCCACAGAATTGTTGGTTTTGTTTGCTAATTCGATATTATCGCGTATCAAGTATGATTCATCAAAATAATAAGCGAAGTAGTATTTTTTCAACATTCACACTCGCGCAAGTGCATGTGCAACATATATTACATATATGCGAACTTTTCGATTGCTTGCTTACAATTGTCGCTGTTGTTGTAACGGCTTATCAATTACTCTTCAGGTTTGCACATTAACGCAAAAAGCAAAAGTAATGAAGTCAGGAAGTACTACTTTACTACTTTGCATATAAACTATTTTTTTTACAAATTCGCTCAAACTGGCGCACTGGCTCACTAGAAATTCTTGTGAATATAGGGTGATTTTTTAAGAGCTATAAGAAATTGTTTCAAAAAAACACATGTAAAATTCAGAAAAATTCATGAAATTTTTATTTAAATCGATAGTACAGTCCATATAATTTAATGTTTGAAGATTATTTCATGCAAATGTTGACCGCGACTGCGCTTCAAATGGCAATTTTGGCATACTCTTTCCAATTTTTCGGCCGGTATCTCACATATAAATGCTTTAATGTTGTCTTCCAATGCGTTAATTGAAGCAGGCTTGTCTGAATAGACACGAGCTTTAACATAGCCCCACAAAAAATAATCTAAAGGCGTTATATCACACGATCTGGGTGGCCAATTGACAGGTCCCGAACGTGGAATAAAATGTTCACCGAACTCGCCTCTCAACAAGTCCATTGTTACGCGTGCTGTGTGGCATGTGGCACCGTCTTGCTGAAACCACAAGTCATGCAAGTCATCATTTTGGGCAAAAAAAAGTTGGATATCATTTCACGGTAGCGCTCACCATTCACAGTTACGTTACGATTCGCAGCATCTTTGAAGAAGTACGGTCCAATGATACCTCCAGCCCATAAACCTCACCAAACTGTGACCTTTTCTGTGGATACATTGGTAGCTCTTGCAATTTTTCTGGCTGATCTTCACTCCAAAATCGACAATTCTGCTTATTTACGTACCCATTGATCCAAAAATGAGCTTCGTCGCTGAACACAATTTTTCAACTTTAAACTTTCTTAACAGAACACGCATTTTTTTAATAAAATTCAATGATTGCAAGCATTGCTCGTTTGTAAGACGATTAATGGTTAAATTATAGACCAAACTGAAGATGCTTGACAAATGAAACAAAACACGAAACGTGCGTCAGCTGTTTAAACCAACTGTTTAAAAAGATAACAGCTAAAAAATCACCCTTTATAAGTATATATAACAGGGTGGTCCACATATTGGATTGGTTTTAAAAATTCACAAGGATGAACAATTTTTTGGTATATTATTATAACAACTTCAAACTTATGGCCATTTCGGCCATGTAATTGCTCATACGACCTGTCCAATTTTTGACTACTTTTTCCAATAAATAAAATAATTTTATTTACAAAAAAAAATTTACAAATTAAGTTAATTAAAATAAAATATTTAAATACCAAATGAATTGGGTTTAAAACAGCTTTAAATTGAGTAAACCGGTTTTTTAGGCTAATTAAAAAGCAAAGCAAAATATTGCATTTGTCTTTATGACATTAAAAGAACTATAGAACAAATTTTTGATTCAAATCCTTGAATACGTATGTATATAGCAACTTCAGGTATGCACTCTATGGGCACAGATAAGAAAACGTATCCAAAATCTATGTCCGTAACTATAATTCGGATTTAGGAATGGGTTAGTTTAAATGTACTACTCCAACTACCTTAGGGATATGGTAAAAATATATAATTATAATTAAACAACTATCGTGCAATCGCTTTATATGGAAAATGTGTACCAGGGGAGAAAATTATCAAAAATCAAAAAGAACTTGGAACAGCTTCACTCTTGCACTTTGTTGTACTAAAATTTAATGGACTATAAAATAGCATGTCCACATATTTTTATATAATAAAGGTCGAGCAAAATTCGGGCGCCCAGGTACCATTACCTTCGAGGAAACCATTTGAGTATAAAGAGTGCGTGATCGAATTACTACTACTGGACTAACGAACTTGCAGTTTCTAATTTACGGTGAACAAACAACATTTTTCGTTTGTGAATAGCTGTAGACCTACAGTCAATTTTTTTGGTGCGTCGATTTTTGCAAAACCAATGGGTTAGCCCGAAAAATGTTTATATAAAAAATTATATAGCATATCGAACAAATTTGTCCGCACTTCCTTATAAAACACAATTGCAAATATATAGTTTAAATTTCAAGTAAATGGGTCAAAGTTTGTTGGAAAATGGGGCCGACCGTCGAGAAAAAATGCATTCAAAATTTCCAGTGCGATACACATCGGAGAGGTGCTGCGTAAAAATTCGAATTCTTTAGACATCTTTCCACCTTAATCCTTCGGGAATATTATTTTCTTTTAAACACAAAAAAAAAATATTTTCATATTTCGACAGTGGCCGAACCCCTCAAATGAGGTGCGTTGTCTACTTATAATTTAAATATCTCATTAGATGTGTACTTGCACCTTTACTTTTACTTAAGGAGGCAGTAAATTAAATCTAATTCTTGACTTTTTGACGTTATGACGTTCTTCCATTCCGTCTAGTATTGTATCTTTTCTTCACATTACTTTTACTTATTACTTATTTGCCGCCATTAATCAATTTTTTTTATTTTGTTCTCTTTTTCGCACAAACGCAGTTGAGTGACATATTCGGAACGAATTACCGTGTGCCGCTTACGGCCATATCAATTACAATTAAATTGGCATCAAATACTCATTTCCGCTTGGAGAAGGATTTATTCGTTAACAATTCGCGCATGAATAGTTTCACTATTGTTGGTTCTCATCGAGATGGCGAACAAGTGGAAATCACAACGGGCGCTTTTCCGGGTGGCGATGGCACTATTGGACCGTATCCAGAAATATTGATGCAAGATGTATTTTCTGTGGTGGTGCGAGAGGGCGCATTCGCAGGTGAGCACTGATTGACAACTTAATTTATAATCAAATTCATCTCAAATTGTGTTGTTTAATTAAATTTCGTCAACATTTTCGTGTTTTTTGTTTATAGGCAATAAGAAATTCACTGTGCGCAATAGCAATGACTTGATTTTATACTCAAATGCCTTCAAGAGAGCCGAAATTAACGGACGTTTCGTGGGCGTAGCCGATTTGCGTATCGAAGAGAAAGCGTTTAATTCAGCAAATGCCACGGTAAGTAGCATTTAGTTGAGTGGAACGATTTCGCAGCATAAATATGTGCAAATATGTGAATTTTTCGATATTCGAAAATCCATTGAGATAACATGAGACGTGATACGGTCGATTACATAGTTGCACAAAAAACAAACAAGGAGACTTCAAAATGCGATATCTCAGTGAACAATTAAGATATTTGAGCAAACTCAACGGCATTTAAAAGAGGAAGACTTATAATTTAAAATACCACGTCTACGTTTTTATGAAGAGCAAAATCTTCGTAGCTAGATAACCTCAAAAATGCGCAAAAACAGCGTTTTTTGCACTTTTAGGTTAGGATATCTCAAAGTCCTGACGTGATAGAACAATTTAAACCCCGGATTCGGATTCTACGCAAAAAAATACTTCGGAAATGGCACTACACTTTTATAGAACATTTCGAACCCATTTTTTTGCAGACCTGTGTAATCAATATAGATAAAATAGGGAAATATAGGGAAATATAGGGAGAAAAAAGTAAAAAATTTGGTGATCTCAACTGTGGCTGACTTCCGCAAAACATCTGATATTTTTTGTTTATGAATGCAATCCTCATAACAGTAATTGATTATGCGGAGTACTAAGAGCCAAAAATTTAGTTCACATGTACTTCCTCGGTTGTCAGCCCTACGCGTCAAATGAGACGGAAACATTTAAAGAAACTTTACAATATAAAACAACTAAGTTCTTCAGGAGGCGGCTTGAAACTGTAGGTCCCTCTATTTGTGGAACAACATCAAGACGCACGCCACAAATAGGAGAAGGAGCGCGGCCAAACACCCAAAAAAGATGTACTAGCCAATTATATATACATATATAAGTTCTAAAGAGAAAAACTACCTCAAAATTTTGTAGCTCCTCTTATCGATGCTTTATCTAAGACAATGGACACTGAACACTCTGAGATGACATTTAAATCGTTTAACAATTTTTACACCCTTTTCGTTTTCTGCACACAATGCCTGTGGGAAAAAGAATTATAGAAAATTCAAAATTCCATTAGCCGAATCTCACCAAGTTTGAAAGAATCAGCTGATTGGCTTACGTAACATGTGTCATATTAACACGTTCCCGCCGGCGCTGTTATTCATGATCTTCGCCCACAGACGGCAACGTTTACATCTTTTCGCTCTATCGGAAGCGATTGCAGGTTATATAAAACGAAATTGTTTCATAAGGGTAGTCGTTTATGGCTTCTCATCTCATAGGTACCGTCTAATAAAGTACCATTGGTGGTACACGCCGTCCCATGAAGCAATCTTGTGCGGGCCACCGCTGGTACACGCCGCCTCATGAAGCAGACTTGTGCGAGCCACCGGTGGTACGCGCCGGCGTGAACGTGTTAAAGAACTGAGATAATGTTGGTAATATCTCCGCTCATGTTACTTCGTTGCCGTCTGAACAACGGCTGTTCGGTCGAGTGAGTGCATGCGTGCGTAATGAGCGAGGAGAATTCTGCTGCCGATTTCCATGTGATGTGGCAGTCGAAGTTACTCACACGATTTGGTTTTCCACCATAGCGGATGGCCAAACCTGGTAGTCTAATCATCCTTGGTTATAGCCAACTTTGTCTACACTTCGTTTGGTATAATTTGCACTATGTAACATCAACATTTCGGCTAGAATTGTTTCACGCTCTTGAAAGCGTTACTAGCGTTAGAGTTCGGTTAAAAGTACAGCTTTCTGTAATAAAATTTGAAGGCTACAAAATTTCTGATAACCTGCAAAATACGCATTTTAATGAAGAGTTTCCCTAGTGGATGAATTTTGTTGGCCGTCAATGCGTCAGATTATATCTGTCCGTGACTCATAATCCACAGACCAATTTAACTTTTCATTCCATACATAACAAAGGGTGTTTCATCAAGCATGATATGATTTTTTAATAATCTTAAAATACGTTAGCTGTTCAGAATATTAACATATTCTTAATGAAGTTTTGAATATGACATCACTCAAATGGCCTGCATTGCTTCTATTGCTGGCTCGAGTCCGATGCACCCTATTTTCAAGCAGTTTTTCGACTAAATCGCGTCGTACGTCATTAATAGGAGTTAAATATTGGACTTAGAGGAACGAAGAGCGTCTGATTTATTCACATAGACCAATCATTTCAAATAATCCCAGAAAAAATTGTCTAATTGTGTTAATCACAAGTTTTTTGGGGCCATTCAATGCTAAAATTTCTCTAAATTATCGAATCGTCAAACATTTCCAATAATTCGATTGTTTCCCGTACCGTGTGGCACGTACTCACGTCCCGTTGAAACCAGATGGTATTAAAATCAATTTATTCCAATTTTGACTATAAAATGTTGGTTATGGTCGATCTTTAACGATCTACACTGACAGAGACAGTGTCACCACCTTTATTTCTGACGAAGTACGGACCGATGATTCCACCTTACCAAAATCCTCTTTACCGAGTAGATGATTATTGCATAACTGAGAAAAGTGCACAAATAGTTGCAACCAGAAAACGATTATTTTAATAACAAAATACAATGTTTTGTAAATGCTGTTGAGACGTAAATCTTTGCATTATAATATTTTAATCACAACTGAATACAATGGAAAACTAATGGCAGGTCTTGGCACATTAAATATGGCTGAAACGTAATGGAGAAATCATACCACGCTTAATGGAAACCGTTTTAGTAATACAGTAGGGAATGGTTTTGAACAATGGGAAAGCGTAGAGACTGTTACATGTTTTCCCTGAGCCTTTTCTATAATTTGTGGCAAACATACCCTTCGACATTTTCTTGGATTTTAATTATGCATGAAAACTCTCGCATAGGAGAAATTGCTTTTAAAAATTAACTATATCCAGCGAATAAATAAATAAGTTTCACAAATTTCCAACTCATTTCAGCTACACATTGAAAACTCACACATCGACAATATTTATCGTTTCGAAGCATCGCTGCGCGAGATAAAATTCAGCAATTGCAGCATTGGCACCATCAATAGTGGCTCTTTCGATGTCAATAATATCAATTTTATTGCTTTTGTAAATAGTCGCATCGATGTAATCAAATCGCGGGCCATTACCGAGAAGGTGAGTGTACATGTAGAAAACTTCTCTCATTTTAATTAAATTTCAGAATTTAATCCACTATCTTTTTAGTTGTTTAGTATGCACGTGTCCTTCATCGGTGGCGTTATCGGCTACATCGAAGGCGAGGCTATACACGGCAGCGGCATAAACGAGCTGATTTTTCGAAACAACAGGTAAGTAGCTCAGCTAGCTATTCGCCTATCAATTCAAGTATTTTGCCTCTCCGTTTCTCTTGACAGGATCGACACTATCCATGAAAATGCCATACATGTGAATGCCATCAACGCGACTATCGCCGACAATCGTATTAAGCATCTCGGTCCGAACTGGTTGCGTGTCAAAGAGTGGTCCAATATTGTGATTGAGAAAAATGTTTTCGGTGATTTTGGCGGCATTATACTGGAGGAAACAAAGAAGCCAGGCATTTGTCGCTTCGAAAACAACTCGCTCACAGTGCCCCAGCAGGGCAGTTTAAATATCACAAATCGTCATTGTATATTGCGTGAAATCTCCGTCCTTTTACCGTGTCGATGCAATCGAGATTGGCTGACCAATCTCTCCGACCGCGATTTACGCTCCGAAATCTACTGCACGATCGATACGAAATTGGGTGCGTGCTTCAATGCAACCACCTTTAATATGCTCAAGTATGAGAACGAAGTGTGTGACGAGACGAAAACAACAGTAGACTGTGGCGCGAATCGTAACCTCAAGAAGGTGGATGGCAAATTCTTTACACTCGAAGAGCTCGAACGTCAAGATTCACAATTGTTATATATTATCTACCTCAGCGTAACCATAGTTTTGGCCGTCGTAGCAGTCATTATATTAGTTTTAGTTTTACGCTGTTTATGCCGTCAGAAAAAAGGCAACAGTGGTGGCAACTTAAGTCAACATCATCGTCATGAGTTTACCGAACACGAACAACAAATCATTGAACGCACTTTACAACTCGTACAAAAGAGATATCCCAACATTCACGCACGCGTAGAACGCCTGTGCCAAGAACTGCTGCAAACCAATCGAACAGAGAAGCAATGCATTAGAACTGTCACAAAAATTGAGGATTTACTTAATAAGATTGAACGATCCGAAGATCTGAACGACTTTTGCAGCGTGTTGGCGCAGCACTTGCAACCGCAGTCGCAAACTCTTCAGCATACCCCGGAAGTGGTCTATAGTACGAATAGTTTCGTGCAAGTGCAGCATGAGAATTACGGTGGACCGCTCTATGCTGTCCAGCGTATAGATACATCACATACTATTGCCAGCATGAGGGAGCGTGAGCGAGATTGTGAACGCGAAAGAGAACGTGAGCGTGAGCGGGAGCAAGAGTGCGCGAACAGCGCTATAAATGGTCACAACGATGAGACGCTCAATGTGCCCAATGAACCTTTCTACGAGGAACTGGGCCAGCCATTATTGCCCGATTATGCTTCGCCACAAGATCATGCAGCAACGGGTCTGAGCGGCGAATTGGAATATGCCGAGCCTATCAATAATCGAGGTAATTTAATGTACTAAAATCAAAATTTGGCACGCGCAGCACACAAAATTACAACCGCACCATTGTCTCCAGCACTAAAAACAAATTTAAAAAATTATAAAAAAAGCTCTGCGAGTTGGGTAGATCGATATTCTCTACACTTTAACGCACTGTAGGCTGTGAATTTAAAAAATGCTGAAGAATGTGTAAATATGTATGTTATATGTAGGTGTTTGTTGTATTGGTTTGCGAAAGCTTGCATTCGATAACATAGTCACATGAAAGCTCAAAGTGAAAGCTTTTGAGTTGTTCTCTCGTTGTAAGGGCAGTAAAAACTTTTATTTCAAAACCTATAGCAAGTTCAAAATATTTCTAATTTGAGAAGTAAGAAAATTTCCTGAATTTGAAAAGCTTCTGTTCAATACAAAATGAAAAATACTTCGATTACGGTTGATAAATATTCTTTAAAGTACTGACGTTTATACATATATTAAATCTTACAAGTAAACCCAAATTATTTTTTTACGAAGGTCACAGGTGTACAAACATGTATATAATTTTGACATTCAGAATATAAAAACACAAATATGTTGTAGACAAAAATTTTGAATAAGAAAATCTTACAATGCAGAAGAATCAAAATCTCGAATTTCGCGCCGATTCTCTCGCCTAGAAAAAAATTAAGTTACAGCTCTTAAAAAAATTGTTTTCATACATTTACGTACTTACAGTTGTGTTCATGAAAATAATAATGCCGGTGCGTGTTAGCTATTTAACTATCAAATCTAATGAAAACCACAATTTCCACGTAAAAATTTATGAAAACAGTAATTTTTAACTATTTTTAATAATATATAAGTATACAGTTTCACACAAAGGCTTTAATAAAAGCAGATTCAAAAATTATGGTGTTCACGAAAATATTAGTAATCATGATGAAAAATAGAAATTCAAGCCAGGGTAATATTTTTTCACAAGAATTTGAGCCCATGCTCTTTTAACCCGTACCATAATTTTCAGTCCATCATGTTTAATCTGATCGCTATGTCTGATGGGCGATGTACATCCTTTCTGAAGTCTATTCCACAAAAAACCCTGTTTTGCTCTCCGGTCTCCTCTGTTGAGTCATTTTTTAACGGGCTTACTGAAATGTTCTTTGACATCGGCCTGGTTGTTCGTGAAAGAGGCGAGCTTCCTGCTACTCTCCCCCTTAAAATTATTTCCAAACGAACTGTTACACACTGGGGTAGTCAATCCCGGGATCCCGGTGGTTTTTAAGTTACACAAATGCCTGGATTATTTGTCAACAGTCTCGAGATTTTCGGTATTTGTAATTTTTTACACAGCAAATGAAAAAGCAACATTGTATTAAAGTCGATCACTTTCCGTTCATACCGCTTAACCCCAAAAGGCGTTTGTTTACTTTTGAAATTTTTTTGCATCGACCGTTTTTCGACATACCTTAACTTACTTTATTACAACGCTTACGTAAACGCTTACGTGTTACGATGTGCATATAAATTTAACTACTGTTTTCTGCTTTTGTGTTTTTATTAACGAAATATTTTCACTTTAAATACAAAAGTAGGTTTATTCATTATTTATTATATATCAAGGGTGATTTTTTAAGAGCTATAGGAAAATTTTTCAAAAAAACACACGTAAAATTCAGAAAACTGCATGAAATTTTTATGTAAATCGATAGTACAGTCCATATGATTTAATGTTTGAAGATTATTTCACGCAAATCTTGACCGCAGCTGCGCTTCAAATGGCATACTCTTTCCAATGTTTCGGCCGGTATCTCACATATAAATGCTTTAATGTTGCCTTCCAATGCGTTAATTGAAGCAGACTTGTCTGAATAGACATGAGCTTTAATATAGCCCCACAAAAAATAATCTAAAGGCGTTATATCGCACGATCTGGGTGGCCAATTGACAGGCCCCGAACGTGAAATAAAATGTTCACCGAACTCGCCTCTCAATAAGTCCATTGTTACGCGTGCTGTGTGGCATGTGGCACCGTCTTGCGAAACCACATGTCATGCAAGTCAAGCTCTTGCATTTTGGGCAAAAAAAGTTGGATATCATTTCACGGTAGCGCTCACCATTCACAGTTACGTTACGATTCGCAGCATCTTTGAAGAAGTACGGTCCAATGATACCTCCAGCCCATAAACCGCACGAAACTGTGATCTTTTCTGGATACATTGCTAGCTCTTGCAATTCTTCTGGCTGAACTTCACTCCAAAATCGACAATTGTGTTTATTTACGTACCCATTGATCCAAAAATGAGCTTCGTCGCTGAACACAATTTTTCGATAAAAAAGTGGATCTTCGGCCAACTTTCCAAGAGCACATTCACCAAAAACTCTGCGTTGCGGTAGGTCGTTCGGCTTCAATTCTTGCACCAACTGTATTTTGAGTAACAGAGGCCCAATTGCTGCGAACGGCGACGAATCGATAATGGATGGTCATCATTAACACTGGCCGATACAGCTGCGATATTTTCTTCAGTTCGCACTCTACGTAAGCGTGTTGGTGGTTTGATGTCCAATAATGTAAATTTGGTTCTAAATTTAGTCACAATAGCTCGAATAGCCGCTTCAGTGGGTCGATTAAGCTAACCATAAAATGGAAGAAGCGCGTGATAAACTTTCTTAACAGAACACGCATTTTTATAACAAAATTCAATGATTTGCAAGCTTTGTTCGTTTGTAAGACGATTCATGGTTAAATTATAGACCAAACTGAAGATGTTTGACAGTGAAACAAAACACGAAACGTGAGTCAGCTGTTTAAACCAACTGTTTAAAAAGATAATAGCTAAAAAATCACCCCTTATAAACGATATCCCGAAAATCTCGAGATGGTAAAAATTGAAAAAATTTACTTCCTGACTGAGAAATTTATATATATGTATGTTTATAAATGGCGCTTACATCCTTTGTTGGCTGCTTGGCCAAGCTCTTCCTCCTATTTGTGGTGAATGTTTTGATGTTTTAATACAAATGCGGGGACCTACAATTTTAAGCTGACTCCGAACGGCAGAAGGTTTTTTGTGAGGACTTTTTCATGATAGAAATATACTCGGAGGTTTGCCATTATCTACAGAGCAGCGATCGCCATTAGAAAAAACTTTTTCAATCATTTGATGTTTCATGCCCTGAGAACCCAGTCACGCGCCAACCCATTTGGCTACAGCGATCGCCGGTCGGACAGAGAAGTTTGCGGAATTTTTAATCATTGTGGAGAAATCTGAGAAATCTATATAAGTATATTAGTACAATTCGTCTGTCATCAGGGAGTGTGGCTTTTCATTTTACACGTCATGATGACAGTTCCCCGGTCGGTTGTTTCAATTTCTTTGTAAGTCTTGCCCTGATTCCTTAAACTAACTGGCATCCACAATGCTACCAAAATGCTCTATCCAAAGAAAGACAACCGCGATTACAACAAATTTATATCGAAAAGTTGTTTAATTACTTAAATATGTACAATTACTGATAATGGCTTCTTGCATTTTTTTTTTTCATTTTTCAACCACTACTATAGTGTGGGCCATGTAAAATTTGCTTTTTGAATCGGCTATAAAAAAAACTAATCAATATTTTTTCAAACTTTTTTTTTTTATTTTGAAGATTGAACATTGTCATTTATGAATGAAAAATAATATCGTTCAAATGACTGCCACGACTGGCTTTACAGTAGGCCATTCCAGGCCGTGTTTTAAAGCATCAATCGTCTCTGGATGGTTCGCATAGCATTTGTCCTTAACGGCTCCCCACAAAAAATAGTCCAACGGGCTTAAATCACAGCTCCGAGGCGCCCAATTGATATCGGAATTTCGGCTGATTATTCGGTTTTCAAAAACTGTAGCCAAAAGTTCGAGTGTAACTTTGGCAGTGTGACAAGTTGTACCGTCCTGTTGAAACCAAATGTCGTCCATGTCATCCTTTTCAATTTTTGGAAACAACTCGTTGAGCATGTCACGGTAACGCTCGCCATTCACTGTAACCGCGGCTCCTCGCTCATTTTCGAAAAAAAAAAATGGCCCGATGATGCCGCCAGACCAAAAACCGCACCAAACAGTGACTCGTTGTGGATGCATTTGCTTCTCTACAGTAACGTGTGGATTTTCTGAGCCCCAAATCCGACAATTTTGCTTATTGACGTAGCCACTGATGTGAAAATCAGAAAAGAAGAAGAAGACTCACCACTTTGGAAATAGGTTTTCAATATTTCCAAATTTTGTTCAAGCGTATAGCGTCCCATTTCGTAAATGTTAAACCTTTAAGTAAATTATGAACACACTTGACATGTCATTTGTGTTACCATTCTCAAAAAAATAGGTGGTTCAAAACGCAAACGCTATATGGCCCACCCTGTATTTTCGTGAATAGCGGATTTCTCAAGTAAATGCCAAAATTTACGACTCTGACAAAACTAACGGAATTTTTTACATTTCCGTTATTTACATCCTATTCTATGAAACCGTTGCAAGATCAAGGCAGAAAATGTCCGAAAAGAAAATAAAAATATATTTCTTCATCAAATTTTAAAATAAATTTAATTAAAATTTAAAACAAAAATCACATTTTCTTCATTGGTATAAATATTTTTTTAAATTAATATATAAAAAATTATAGTAAGAGATAAAGGGCTTGTCAAAATAATAGCACCTCAACACCTTGACTATTTTTGTTTTTCTTTTTTTATGTTAATTTCGTACAGAATTTTAAATTTTGTTCCTAAACTTGCATAAATAAAAACCACGCAAATCCAAATTTGAAACTATTTATCTAAAAAAATCGAACAAATTGACAAAAATCTAGGAATATTTTTAGGCTTGTCATAACAATTTCGAGAAAAAATGTTGGTAAGCAGTTTTTTAGCCTTTCTTTAAGGTTGAAAGTGCACAACACTAGAAAAAAAATTTCGGTCAGATTAAATGCGAAGTGAGTAATATGGGCGAAATTCATATCATTTTCGGCAATGACAGATGCACTGCGTAAATTTGTGTATATCTTTAATTTTATTATAATTTAATTAATTGTTTTTATGTTTTATGTTGTATTATTGTTTCCTGATGTTTATTTATTAGTTCTGTAAATAAAACGAAAACATGGAATTAATGTTTAAGTAAATAATATATTTTAACGTATGAATGTATTTTATGTACAAATGTGTTGTCCTAGGCTAAGCATTTTAAGGAAATCGAGATAATAAGGAACTTGAGGTTTCAAAAGAACATTGAAATGACATTAAAAAAATTATAAATAAAACGCTGTGAACTAATTTACACGGTTAAGAATAAATTTTGTGTTTTTCTACATTACAATAAAATTTAACTCCTCTTCAGAAAAAAAATCTACGCAAAGTAAGAAATTATGTTTCGTTTTAAAACATTACTTGATTCATATGAAAGCACTTTTTATTTTGAATCGAACGAATCTAAATATTAGTTAGCCAACTGCAATAACTTAAGTGAAAAAATATAATTTCTTCCTAATTTATGCGTTTTCGGGCCTACCCCTCTTCTAAGCTAGCACTGACTCTCCGGTTCCGTGTGGATAGAATTGGAATCACAGTAAAAACAAAAGAAAACATGCACATCAGGTATTCAAAAACTATATTTATCTATGCTTCGTATAAGTAGCGGTATTTACTAAGTAGTAAGTTTCTAAGATGGTATCGGTAGCTTTCTCGTTGTGATCTCTCTGCTTCTCTTACGGGCGACTGTAGATAACACTCACTGCATCTCATTTCCACAACACTCAACAAAACTACTAAACACACTTTTTATCCCCATAAAAATGTATGCATGTTTATTAATTTTCTTATTTTCGGTTTTTTTCATTATCCCCACAGCCGACTACGCACAACGCTTGCCACCCTATGCGCCACCAAAGCCCACCCAAAGCAACAGCAGCAGAAAACTGCCAGCACAACCGTCCACGATGGTGCCTACAGCAGCGCCACGTACACATCTTCCGCCCAGTAACAACAACAATAACATCCAACACCCACTCTACCAGAGTCATAACAAAATGATTCCTACGTTCACGTCTAGCAGTAATAATAATCGCAACGGTGGTAGCAGCGGCGAAGATAAAAGGCCAGCACTGCCACCATCAAACGTCAAACGAATGGCGTACGAACTGCAAAATATGCCTAACTTTCACCTGCCCAATGCCGCTCGGCATCCGCCTAATAAGCATTTAGTCGCTCCGCCAGTCTATACAGCACCCGATATTAGTCACAAGCGGCCAATGCCTACGCCTGCCTCTACCTTTGCACGTCTAGCCACGCCCGAAGTGGACGAAAGCGAATATGATATGCGTGGCGCTGCTGCATTACCACCCGATACTGGTTCGGATCATTCAGGTGGTAGCAATGAGACTGTTAAGATCGATGATGTATATATATTGTATGCGGATGCATGAGGTGTGTGATTGAGCGGAGAGCTGAAATGAGAGTGACTGACTAAAAGCAAATGCATCAAACGCCTTACAACAGAAGCAATACAATTATCCGAAAAGTATGCTTAAGCAAAAGTGTCAGTATACAGTACTAAAATTGTGCGTTTATCGCCCATTTGCGCGAGAGATTTTCACTGCAGTGAAACAAAGCTGTTAAAGCGGTTATATTTGTTGTTGAATTTTTTGTATTTGATTGAACTCAATCTCTGTAGTCACATATTGTTAAGAATATTAGCTTTAGAGAGGATATATGTATATATATGTAAGTATACGTGTAGTGTGTACTTTGTGTATTAAGGATCTAATCGAAACCAGGATCGTTGAGTAATAAATTAAATTTACAAGGCAAACCGCGATTGGATTTTCAAAGTCGATAGTCCTAAATTTAGAATCGGAAATAAGTTATTGTGCGCCTAAAAGTTTACATCACCTCAGTTTAGGAAAAGATGAATTTGTTAATTGAATTTTGTAACTACTAGGATGGCAATAAATTCATTTCGCGATGTACATATATTTAGCAGTAACGAGTTTCTGAATTTCCAAAAAACAAAAACAATAATCACCATGTTCTTCGTACTAGTTTTCTTTTTTAATTAAAACTGTTTAGAAAATTGAAAGTGTTCGTATGAATATCGTGTGTGAATAATGAAAAAGAATATGCAAGTAACATAAAACACAAAAAGTTCTAAGAAACTGTTAAAAAAATATTGTTAATTGGATTTTAATGCATTTTATATTATATTAAAAAAAGTACTTAATCTTAAGATTTACGGCAAGAATTATTTTTATGTCAATAATGCAATCAGAGAAATTGGAATAAATTCAATATTTTATAGTGGGTCGAAAAAAGTGCAAAAAAAGAACCTTCATTTAAAAGATTAATGAGAGAGAGAGATAAAGAAAGAAAGAGGTAGAATACAGAAAGCAAATTAAAAAGAAATTACGTTTGTTGAACTTATTACGGTTGCCATCATTGCCTCGCGCCGACACCACGGCGCCTCTAAATTGGCAGCATTGACACGTCTCCGGTAATATAGCGTTTAATTACGACAACAACTTCTATTTTATATTTTCGCATTTTTATTTTGTGAACTCAAAGCCGGTTTAACAATAAAATCAAGAAATTAAATTAGTGAGCACTATTATTTATTTGTCGATATTGCGGCCACAATTAGAAGTCATCTTCAAGAGCTCTTGGCTGTGCCTCTGATCGATTCCGTGGATGAGCTATTTCATTCCATCGGCGAATTGGTATACCGTAGTTTGGTTTCTACCGGTATGGCTTCATCCCGGAATTTTAAATTTTATTTTAGTTTTTGCAATGAATTAACCAATACCAAATATGTATTAAGTGAGTATAATCTTCCGATGGTCAAAGTCAATGTGGTCTATAATTTTCAATGACGACTACACTAATACTAATTTTTTTGTCGAGCAAAAAATTATTATATTTTTCGAGACGATATCGTAACAGAAATTCAAGTATACTACTGACCCTAGAGTAGACGCGCGATAGCGTGGGAGCATTTTCCCGCCTATATATAGAATAATTTATTATTTTTTTTTTAATTTTAAATTGTTTTCTAAGGATAGCATATGTTTCAACTAGCGTATGTTTCAACGCTAGGCCAGGCGAAAAGGTAACATTTATTCAACTTTTGCAGTTTTAAACAAAAATTATATTTTGAAATAACTTAAGTAAACAAACTTCAACTATAACCCATCGGGTACATTTGGCGTGTCAAAACGTCAATAGGCAATATTTAACATGCGCATTCTTGTTTATTTGAGAGTAATTTGTATCAGTTGCAACAGAAAAAAATAATTTCAACATTGTGGTGAACCTTATTGGGGATGCACAGCCCCATAATAGCAGAAATAGGGAATATATTTTACCAAAGTGATGGCGACATTTTTGAAGAAAGTAGTGATTTTAATAAATGTAATAAAAAACTTTTTAGTAATCATTTAATCCTTTTGAAAAATATCATACGCTTCAAAATTATTAAAAATTTGGTTTTTGTTATAAATTGAATTTATTTCTACAATTTTTTTTTTGTTTTTGTAATAGTAATTGCCCAAACTTACCTACATATAATTCAGGAGTATATATCATAAAAAGTATGAAATAAATGAATTCTAGCATAAAATCTACTACTTTTAATTGTCCACAAAATTAAATACACTTCAAACGCAGAATTTCTATCAAAAAAATATGTACGCAAATGATTAAGCAACTTCACGCGAGCAGCAAAATGCTCATAGTGCGAGCACTTTAGGGTTTCAAATACGAAAAAAACACAATATATCAACACTCTTTGAAATAATTGATTTGTCAAAATGTAAACTGTGTTTCAGAAAAAGCACTGGCTTCAACGCTTGCTTTTTTTTTTTTTTGAAGTTTAGATCTCATTGGCCGAAATTTTTCAAATGAAGTTTCCTTATGAAACAAATAGGCAAAACATTCGACCCATCGTTCATCTACTGTTTTCTCCCTGTACCACATCTCGATTTGATCGTGATTTATAAATCCTTATGCGCTCGTAAAATATTCAAAGTCAGTTATCGCAGCGTGCTCTATATGTTAAACGATAATTCCTACATCCCTTCATATTGTGAAATATTTCCCAATTTATATGGGTATAAACCAAATTAAAATTAAAAAAAAATAAAAACTTAATTAATGTTATGAAAATAAATATAAAAAGATGTAATTAAAAATATAAATAAATATAAAAAAAATTTAATTAAAAAAAAGTAAAAAATAAAAGCACCAATTAATAAAAAATATAAATAAAAATAACAAAATTAAATAGAAAATATAAATAAAAATACAAAAATTAAATAGAAAATATAAATAAAAAAATTAAAATCATGCAAAATCGGTAGATTTTTGGAAATCGCAGCGCGAGCAAAAATTTTACCAGACAATATTAATACTATATATAATATTAGTCCAGCATCATCCTATCACAAACGTCGACGACGAGAGCGTTAATATGGCCGATTAGAATTCGAGTTTTGGGCGCGTTACTCATGCATTCTACTAAATTTGAAACTGTTTTAACTATACGTGAATTTATTGTATTAAGAATTTATTTTAAAGATTTCCACACCCGCCCAAATGAAGCGCTGCAATGGAGTATTATTTATATAAAGAGGATTGTTTTCATAAATTTCGATTTCGAAATTAAATAAATATTCCGTCAAAAAGCAATACTTCAGCAAAAATGCCAGTAAAATGTATAATTTTTTATGTAATTTTTACTATAAGCGCATAAAATGCATCACAAAAGTGTAATAATTTTTTCCACAAATAAAAAATATTAAACTAATAATTTAAGAAAATCACTTTATTCAACTTAAGTCACCGAATTATTTGTCTCCCTTTCGTCATATACAATTAATGTATGAACTTTACACTAAAATATTGCTTTTAATAAATATAAAAAAACACATGCACATATTCATACATATTTAACAAATACAAACATTCTAAATGTTGGCATTTGCAAATCGCGCACACACACCAATGGCTTGTGATTAATAATAATAATAATTTATATACCGTAACTAATACATTAAGAAAAGTATGTAAATCTTTCATTACTTATACATACATAAAAACTATACGAATACGAATGTATTTCGACCAAACTATTTTTGCTTTATAGATCGTAGGTAACTTAATCGTAGTATTGTACATACCGACATATTTATATTTGAATACTTTTAATGCATTCGACTTTTAGGGATACAAAATTGATCAAAGAGAAAAGTGAAATAAAGTGTAAAATAACGATAAACAACGAGGCTTGCGCCACTGTATATATGTATGTAGTTTGTATTTAATATTCTCTTGGTCTTTGATAAGCCGTTAAACTGATGTGAAATGTTTTATTATACATAAATAAAGCTATACGATTATTTTGAAATTATTTAACGAAAATAAAATAAAACAATACAAATTTGTCCGAATTTTTTTAACTAGATTTTGTAGGTTAGGCGGAGTTTTACTTAACCGACGAATATACAAGGGTCGTTTGAAAAGTCCGTACGAAGTCAGAGAGATGGCACTACTGGCACGTTTCGAGGTTATGATTAGTTAGTAGCATTTCCTTGTAGAGTACGCATCAAGTTTCAGCCAGATCGGTATATTTCTTTGTGTTTGGCATTCGTTTCAATCCAGGAAGTCGAGTGATTTTGCTTTTCCAGCACGACAACGCACCAGCTCACGTCCCAGCAATTGTGGTCGCAAAATAAAACCATTCTCCAGGCTTGAATCCCTCCGATACTTATCTCGCTGGCGGGAAAAAGATTTTATTCGAACAAGGAGGTGATTCCAGAAACAAATGGCTATTTTTCAGACTTGTACAAATTCTATTATTGGGAAGGGATCAACAAAGAAAACGAGAGAAGAGCATTGGACGAAGTGTATGTATAGGGTTATTCAATAGGTGCGTTTCAACTTTTTTCCGATAGGGAGGGCGAACGACGCTTTTTCGCTTGTCATTTGTAAACTTCATTAGTATACAGTTCATCATGGAACGCTACACACTTGAGCAACGATTGCAATTCGTGCAAATTTTTTATGAAAATAATCGTTCTGTTGCTGCTACTTTAAGAGCATTACGGCCATTTTACGGTCCATTTAACAAGCCGTCCCGTTTTGGGGTTATGTGAAGTCATTGGTCTACAGTAACAAGCCGGCGACGATTTGTGAGCTCAGAGCCAATATTGAACGCGAAATTGCTGGAATTTCGGCCGATTTATGCAAAAGAGTGGTCGAAAATTGGGTTCAACGATTGGACTTCGTAAAACGTGCACGCGGTGGTCATGCAAAATAAATCGAATTTCATACTTAAATGTATATGTTCAAACTCGATAATAAAAAAAAAAATTAGTTAAAAAAGTCAAACCGTTTGTGTTTTATTCAAAAAAGTTCAAAAGTTGAAGCGCTCTTACTGAAAACCCCTATATAAGCCTAAAAGTAGACTGTGTCTAAGAAAAAGATCCACTCAAAACAAAAAAGTATTTTTTTGCACGAAATTCGTAGGTCCCGAACCGCACATTGATTCGGTCTGTACGGTTATAACTACAGCATTATGGCATGTCACCTCTAATCGATTACTCTGTCGCTCATAGATTGGTCCGATCAGCAGATTTATATAAATAGTTATGATTATGGTACCTCTAACTGGGCTTTTACTCTAAGGGAAATATACGAACATGAACATTAGGAGAAAATTAAAGCGCAGAAGACGACGGCGTGTACATTCCATTAATATGGATTGGTTTGTCATACAAACACGGGCAGCTTCGCACCCGTCGTACCGAGGTAACCAAAAATGCTGGGAATCAATAAAATCTACACACATGAAAAGAAGCGCAGGTGAAAATTGCAAATTAAAACTCACCGAAACTAAGTGCAGTGAATGCAAAAAATAAAATCACAAGAAAATCCAACAAATCGGCAATCAGCTGTTTATTGTTAAGGCGAAGAACGAAAATTCAAATGATATCTGCGGTTGCGGTTATGGTTATGGCATTATGATATGGAACTACTTACCAAGAACCAACTGAACAAGAAAGGATTTTGTACTTGTTTTTTACATTGGAGTGGTCGAAAATTTCGTAGTGCAATACATGGCCAAGCTTTGAGCATTGGTCATTAGTGGGGTTGGTTAGTTGGTTGAAGTGGTGATGCCCCAATCATTCAATTAGCGCTTCTGCACCATTTCGTTGCCATACCCTCTATCAACAAGTTACGATACGGTTTATTCCTTCACGACTATATCCAACCTGTGCGATTGAGATCCCTTATACGTAAGGTTTTTTACGTCTATATCAGCCAGCTCTTCGAGGTTTTCAACAAGCGGTTTGCCAAAAGTTAACATCCTCGCCTTCCATAGGGCAGGGCATTCACAGAGGAAGTGGGAGATAGTTTCCTTTTTCTCCGGCTGATTACAACTATGACAGTATGTATTGTAAAGGATACCCAAAATACCCAAAATATTAAATGTCACCGTTAGGACGATGTAATCAGTCCTCCCCGAGGTGTATTGAATTTGTCGTAATAATAGACTGGCATGACTAGCGACCCGCTCCAATTAACCTAAATGTACTCATGGTTGCCATCTTCTTTATATGCAGATCTATCGGAATAACATGAGTTAGTGCATTAGATCCTTAAGATATGATCTAATTGCACTGACTGTTACTGCATAGACTAATCTTTGTATTCTGCCAAATAATTTGACATTTTAATATCTTCCTAGAGCTCTCCACCAAACTAGCGATCCGTATGATAAAATTAGTCGCATAACCGCCTTATGCAACTTTAGAGTACATTTCGATTGAAGATCGCATGCGTTTACAGGCCTACAAAGCAATTTCCGCTTTTCTTACCGGAACTTCAACTTAGTAAGAAGTTTGGAGTCCAAGATGGCCCCTATGTACTTTACGCTGAGTGAAATTGAGAGATTTTGTATATTAATAAGTGGTAAGGTAAGTTTGGATACCTTGTACATATCTAGTGGTAAAAAGTACAATATGAGTTCTGTTTTACGTGGGTTCAAATTTGCGCAACAGCCTGTAGCCCAAGAGTTGATCTCACCTAGCGCCCTTTGAATGATCCCACTAATCGTGTTAGGACACAGTCCGGATGCCATTACCACCACATCATCACATACGACATCACTTTTACCCTACCTCTATTAAGTGTAATCAAACACACATAACCAAAGAAGTAGAGGTAATATCCCTCCCTGTGGAGTTCCCCTACTGACCCTCTTATTCATGTTGATATTTCCCTTATAGATTACCCAACTACTGATGCAACTGTTCCCCAATTAGGCAAACTGATAAATATTTCTCCAGTATCTCGATGCAAAGAAAAAAAATGTATATTTTATTATATTATAAAAACTAAAAAAAAAAATTATACAAATTAAAAAAATTATAAAAATAACAAAATTTATATTATACAATATAAATTAAAAAAACTTTAAAAAGTTTCAAATTATAAAATTGTTTCGAAATTCAGAAAAACTAACGCCAGTATACAAACTACTTCGATCGCTTGACATAGAATCGCTCAAGGCGCATTCATTAAAGGTGGTGGCACTAGATCCACAACACTGTTCTGTACGTTTGATTGTCAAAGCTAAGTATTGAGAAACTTCAAAACAAATAATGAACTCGCCTTGTTTAATTCTGAGCTGACAGCCACATGGACACGGCGAAAGAACAAAAACAACTCAGCTGATTTACCAACACCACCATTGACAGATTCGCCTTGGAATCGTTCATAAGCACGATCTAGCACTGATCAAATTTGGCACTGTTATCAACTCGGAGTGGGTACTCCTAAGACCCACTCATGTTTCTCTGCAATAATTTCTCCTAGTTTTGTCGAAAAAACTAAGCTTACCTTGATCAAAAAGTTCCCGGAACAACCAAAAATGAATTTGAGTTTGCTGCAACAAGTTCGATACAATTTTGCATTAAAAATGGATTCAACGGTGCAAAAACCTTAGAAAAATCGGGAAACTATTTCGGTAATAATACTTTACAGAAAACAACCGTTTACGAGTGGCATGAACACTTCGGAAAAGATCGTAAGTCCATCGAGGATGACGTAATAAGAACGGAGTAGTAGGCCGTCGACATCGAAAACTGATGAAAACATCAATAAGGTGAAAGAAAAGTTTATCAATAACTATAAATTAACCATCACAGAGCTGACAAAGGATTTGAACATTGCTTATGGATGCGAACAGTTAGTGATTTGGGTTTGCGCCGTGTTGCTGCAAAGTTGGTCTCAAACATCTTGAATTTCATGCAAAAAACGGGCCGCGTTGATGTATGTATGATTTTAAAGGCTGAATTCGACCAAATATTCATCAAACGCATCTTTGCTGGAGACGAGACGTAAGTTTACGAGTACGACACGCAATAGACATCAGACGGATGAGTGGAGATCTCCGAATGGACCGAGACCGAAAAACCACGTCTTCAGTCAAAAAAAAAAGCGATGCTCACAGTTCTTATGGATTTCAACAGTAGTCAACACCACGAATTTTTGCCAGAAGATCAGACATTTAATAAGGACCTTTACTTGGGCGTTAGGAGACATTTACGTGAAGGGACTCGCCAAAAAAGAAAGGATTTGTAGGAAAACAAATCGTAGATGTTGCATCAAATGTTTGACGAAGAATGAAACGAATACATTCCAACAGCCACCTGATATGGCTCTCTGAAATTTTTTTCTATTTGATCGAGTCGAAAAAAGACTTCGGCGTTTTAACAGCCGGAAGGAAGTAATGGAAAAATCGAGTACGGCTCTGCTGGTTATACCGAAAATAGAGCTCCACAAATGTTCCGAGAGCTGGATCAAATGATGCGGAGTGATTTGAAGGCCATAATATCACTTTTGGGAATACAAGTGTATTTTGAATTTTCGGTATACATTCCAAAAATTTTTGATCAAGGTGGTTAGTGTATTACTCATATGAGGTAGAAGAGATTGTTAAAGTGAGAATTCATATGAAATACTTATGTATGGAGACCACTGTGACTGTTATAAATATGTATGCGTATGAATCCAACAGAAGGAGGCAAACCTGTCAAGATATTTGATAATGCAGTTCCTTAGAGTAACTCCTTCAAAAAGTGCAGATGATTAAGTGGGCTGTGGCATATATGTATGTATAAGTATTATAAAGGGTATTTCAAAAGACACGCCTAGATATTGTTTTAAAATAAAATAAACATTTAGATTCTTCAAGTTTCACTATTTTTATTTAAAATACGGCTCTTAACAGTTATATGTGAAAAATCAATCATTTAAAATTCCGCCATGAGCACATCTACAGGTAAAATCCGCCTAACAGTACAAATAAATAAATGTCTAATTGTTAAGAACGTCGAGATGTCAATATTGGAGATTGTACAGCAACACTTTTTGCGCTACCGCAGCAATATTCTCCATGGAAAGTCCAGTTTATGGTCTCCCAGTCCTTTTTATAACCTCGGCAGAACCAGTTGCTTGAAGTTTGTTCACCAACTTTTGAATTGTCGACTCATTTGGACAATTATTTCAACCACAAAAATCACGAATTTCGCGATATGTTGCTCTTAAAAATGGTCGCTTGGTCGATTTTCATAATAAGTTTCAATAATTTTAACGCGTTGTTCTATGATCTAAAATTGTACATTTGTCTACTTGACAAATGTCAAAGCTGACATTAAACAAAGGTGCGGTTTAGGAATTATTCACTACTGACACCTAGGCGTTACTTTTAAAAGATCCTTCATTTAAGATATGCTTGTAATTCTCAACTCGCTTACACATATATATAAAAATATTTATATCTAACCTCCACCAACACTCTGGTATAGCAATCGCTGCCTCGCAAACTATTACAAGATTTTCAGAAATCTTACAAAAAAAACTTCATGCTAACAAGTGCACAATTTCGCTTGCATTACAGATTTATGTGTCGACTTCTGTTAACATTTAATGGATTAACAATTTCTTGAAGTGATTTTCATATCTCTCTGTAATCTGTTCCCATTCGCAGCTGGTTAACCTTCCGCCAGCAGTTAGCAGCCACGCAACCAGCTACCGAACAGCACCAGTAAATTCGTGACTCGTTCAAATGCAGAGTTTACGTCTTACTACTGACCAATCTGCCAGTATTAACTTGAAACAGTCGTACGATAGCTCTGGTCCAGAGTGGCGCCAAAGTGATTGCGAGTAAATACTTACATAGATAAATCAGAATCGTTAGACGCTGCGAATATTCAGAATTTGCATGCAACTCAATGAGAAAGCAGCCAAATGGCGTGATGCTAAATGTGTCTTTCATTCATGCAGCGGCATGACTTGTGGTGCAAGCTTTTAGCAAGCTATCACGCCACTCAACAATACTTATGTATGTACGTATGTATGACCAATTGTAAAAACACTGCTTGCAAACGCCAGAGTTTAATGGATGGAGCGACACAAATTGCTCGCACCTTTTTGTTCTTCTTGGCATTAAAAATTAAATAACAAATAAGTAATGTAAACACGTTTTTAAATTCTATTAGTTCTATTACAAAATCTGATTCGTAAGCAAAAAGTGCAAGACAGCATATAAACAAATAACGGGTTTAATAACCACCACTGTTTTTGCAATATTCATTTTTGTTAAGTCACTTTTGCTAACTGCTTCTATTCATCTTTTGCGCTTTAATGTTTGCCAACAGCACATTTTATCATTACTTTTATCTATGTTTACTTAATGGTTTTCATTTTGCATTAAATTACATTCGAAATAATTTGCAAAAATAAACATAAAACTATGCATGAATCACACATCTTATGGTATCATGTAGCCAATTGGGCTTCTACTATAAGTTTTGCGTCTACGTTAGTCATAGATAATTTTGTTTACGAAGATAAAATGTTGGTCCCTACTTTTAGGAACACCGAATGGGGGCTGAACTTCAAAGAATGACAGAAGTTTGTTTAAAGATTTCACAAAAAAAGAATGTATGTAGTATGCAGCAGTGGTATCTAAATTTATTGAAACGCGCTATTTTGATCTGGAAGCGGTAAAAAGAGGCTCCCAAGCACGAGGTAGCACAAAATTAGAAGATGTTTACTTTTGCAAATGCCGCCGTACGTCAATCATAGTTCACACATGAACTAGAACAGCTGCAGTATACAAAGGGGCAAGCAATGGAGCTCGTAAGGGTCACAATAAATACTTCCATCACTCAAAATCATTTTTTTTTTTTGTTTAATAAAAAAGTAATCAAAACAAAATTGGATTATTAATTTTGCGCAACCTTGTACTATCTGCATTCGACATACATATATAAGGGACAACTGTGTTAGGCAAGGCCTAAAGAGAACATTTTTTTTTATAATGCCTAACATACTACGCCGTAGCCGAATGGGTTGGTGCGTGACTACCATTTGGAATTCAGAGAGAACGTAGGTTCGAAGCGGTCGCAAGCCTCCGAGTGCATTTCTGCCATGAAAAAGCTCCTCATAAAAAAAATGTATCTGCCTTTCGGAGTCGGTTTGAAACTGTAGGTCATTTGTGAAACAACATCAAGACACACACCACAAATAGAAGCAGGAGTTCGGCCAAACACCCGAAAAGGGTGTACGCGCTACTTATATATATGTATATATAACATACTCAACGCTAATATTTAAAATATCCATATTTTATTCGAAATACATATTACGAAATACCACAGATTGATTTCAATTACTAATTCAGATGATGCCGATGCCGATCATATGATTATAGCAATCTCGGGGAAACACCTTCCAACATTATGCGATCTTCAACAAAGATCCTTCAACAGACTATCACTTTGGCGTAAAAGTCGAAGACTTGAAGTAAATCCGAAAAAAACGGAACTGATACTATTTAGCAGAAAACATAAAACACCTGCTCTTAAACACATATTCCTAGGAGGGAAACCACTTACGAGTAACAGAAAAGGCGAAATATCTAGGACTTGTGCTGGATTGGAAGCTAAATTGGGGGCTCACAGTCGCAGATAGAGTACGCAAATCTATGATGGCGTTGTACTCCTGCGGAAGGCTACTTGGAAAGAAATGGGGATTGGAACCCAGAATGATACACTGGCTGTACACAGCAGTGGTTATGCCTATTATCTACTATGGTATTGTAATATGGTGGAATGCACTTGAGAAGGGGTGAACATCAAAAAACTTGGCAAGCTTCAAAGACTAGAATCTGTTCTCATAACTGGCGCGATGTCAACCACACCAGGGAAAGCATTATATGCGACATTAAACTTCCTGCCGGTAGATCTGCAGGCAAAATATATCACGCGTAGCACGGAAATATGGCTGAACACTCAAAGTAAGTGTTCAAATAAGAGCTACGGTCACGGCAAAATTCTGGCTGGCTCTTCGGAGATTCCCCGGAGTCTATCCATGTATACACACATGGCTCAAAGCTCGAGGGCAGGGTGGGCGGAGGTGTATACTCCGAACATCTGACGATCTCCTTCAGTTTTCGGCTCCCCGACTACTGTAGTGTCTTTCAGGCCGAACTGATGGCAATAATGAAAGCCGCGACACTGGTGCAGTGTGATGCGATATCTGGAAATGACATCTACATTTTCACTGCCAACCAGGCGGTGATAAAATCCCTCACAAAACAGTCGACAACCTCCAAGGTAGCCCTGAAATGCCGCACATCTCTTAATAAGATGGCTGAGACATTTCGCTTAAGGATAATATGGGTTCCTGGTCATCGCGACATTAAGGGTAACTGCAGAGCAGATGAACTAGCGAGACTCGGCACCCAGTTGACCGATGAGTACATAGACAATGACATAAGCATATCCTTACAAACATGTAAACTACTTATCCTTGAAGAAATCGTAAGGAAAGCAAACGAAAGATGGCGTAATGAAGCCACTTGCAAAATCGCCAATCAACTGTGGCCGATTCTCAATGCTAAACGCACAGAATCTTTGCTAAGTCAAAATAAGCACAGTCTTAGCACACTAATTTCAGTCATAACGGGACATGGTCTAACAGGTAGGCACGCCCAAAGGATGGGTATGCAAGCACATGACTTCTGTAGAAGTTGTCTTGATGAGGAAGAGGGAGAGACAATCTTACACCTTCTGTGCCATTGCCCTGCTCTATTCAGACGGAGATTTGCTATTCTAGGCAGACATTTTTTTAACAAATTGGAAGATCTCAGTTTTGCAGAAATCGGAGGTATTCTAAAATTTTTGAAAAGCACACACTGGTTTCATTAGAAATAAGGAAAGCTCCCCACACAAGCTATGGGCTATGAGCCTGAGTGTGTCCCACAGGGCAACCGCTTCAACCTAACCTCACCTAACCTACGATGATTAAAGCAAATTTTTTGTTTGTGATAATTGTAAAAATAATTGTTTCCTTTAAAATCCTTATTGTGTACGAAAATAGGAAGAGGACCTCACTGTTAACTTTAAAAGAAAACATTATTAGGAGCCTCCACGAAAACGGTGAAATCCAATGACAAATTGCAGAAATAATGAGTTCTTCACGTAAAGTGCTATGCAGTCATCAAATGTATTATTACAGAAACAAAATTCAAAAGGCGTCTGGGCGAAAGCAGCAGGACAAGACCATCGTCAAGAAATAAATCGTCTGGAAATAAATGAGAAATATGTCCTGAATATATCAAGCAGACTTGTGAGCAGACGTCTTTATGAAAATAAATTGTATAGGCGTGTCAAAAAAAATTAACCGTTACTGGCAAAAAAAGCAAAAAATAAAATTCTGGAAAATAAACTAAACTTAATAGGATTGGTCCTCCTGGAAAGACTTTTGTTCATTATAAAAAAACCATGACTTCAATTCCCGATACACAACAAAGACCGTAAAAATGGTGGGGATTAAAAGTTTGGGATTCATTTTCTTGGAATAGAGTTCGCCGAATAGTGAGAATAAATGGTAATTGGATAAGTTTGCTTATCCTGATATTCTCAAAGATACAATGGAGCCATATTCCTTCAATTCCATACCATTAAACTGGTTATTCATTCATGATAACGACCCCAAGCATACAACAAAAGTGGTGAAAATTTTCTTTCAAAGATAAAACTGCAGTTCTGTATTGTACAAAGCCCCCGAGGCGGCCCTAAACACATTGAAAATCTATGCAGTCATATTAAGGTAAAGGTTGAACAAAAAATAAATAAAAATGCCAGTGAACTATGACAAAGAGTACGGAAACGTGGAACTCTATTCCTTTGGAGAGATGCCAAAAATTAAAAGTTCACAGTTTTAAAAAATAATGGATACTCAACAAAATACTAAACATATATAAAAGTTTGCTATTTCAGGGTCCAGTTCAATAAGCTGATAAGCTGCGATTTTTCGAACTCCTTATAGTTGTATATATTGAATTCTTATTTATTTTTTATTCTTTTGATAGTACTGAAATAAAAGAATAGATTTATGCAAAAATCACTGTTTTAAAGGTTATTGTGAGGAAGAGCTCTATTTCTCTGTCCATAACTGCACATCTATTATAAGTTAACTGTATTCTTTTGAACAGAATTCAGAGTTATCGATAATAATACAAAAAGGTGTTATCTTTGGTGCAGAAAAAGTCTGCGTACGTCGGTGTTTTTTTGCGTTAATTTTAATTAACCGTGGAAATGAGCATACAGGTGAAGGCTAGTGGTGAATACAGCCAGATACGCTGGCGGAGTAAGAAAAGTGTTTTATCGTGCAGTCCGTGCAAAAAATTCATACATGCATACGTGCTGCAGAAATGGCTAAAGACGTCAGAGAAATGTTTCAGAGCATACGAGGGCGTATGAAAACGAAAATGACTATTGCAAATTTGAACTTATAATAAATGGAGTCCGACTTACATGAGTGCAGAAAAACACATTTCTAAACCCAGTCACAAAGTGGTAATTCGCTCGTAAGCTCAGCACTCAAAGTAATAAAATCATCTTATTTAAAAGATAATTGCATTTTAGTTAATTCCTTCTGCTCAAATATGAACGAGACTTTATCAATAAATGGATGGTAGGACTGTTATAAGCTTACATGACAAATTTCAGCGTGATATGTCACATAGTTTGTTTTCTGTGCTACTGTAAACAAGTCAAGCTCGAGTGTGTTCTTCGAATTTAACGATGGAAATTCAAGTTGAACAAAGAATTTGTTTGAAATTTTGTTATTCCAACAATATTCATATTTGAGCAAAAGGTATTTCATTCATCAATATTCTCTTGAAAATATCTAAGAGACGAATCAGTGGGTTTATCAAGAAAATGCTTAAATACAGAAAAATTAGAGCAGATTAAGTAACTGCAACTGAGGTCATGTTTTTCAGGGCTGTAAGGAAAATATAACACATTTTGTTAGCTCCGGTTGTGTTAAGCGAAACACTTTGCATTACAAGCGATCTTACAAGCTTTTAAGCTATTTCATTTTGAGAATTATGCTAATATGGTGTTAAAGCCGATCATTATCATAACGGCCACGTTGCTGATTGCTCACATGTCACCGGTACTGGTTATGGATACAAAACTTATGGCATAAAACAAAAAAGAAAAGTTTGAAATATACTAACGGCAACTCTTGGTAGTTAATGGTTCTTTGAATATATAATATTTATGCCTTGAACTAACTTCTCATAAAAATCATCCTCCGGCCAGCAGTTAAGGGACAGCCTTTGGCTAAATAAATAGACTCGTTCCGATAGGACCGTTGTCAGACTTCGCAAGTCTTTAATGCCCTCCGGCGTTACTTCATCTAAAGTCGGACATGGTATAACTGTAACTCGTAATTGCGTATTGAAACTGTTTCTTTGTCATTGAACTAAGCAAAGACTTGATTTGAGTTTGCTTTACTACAATATGTAACTCTTGTAAAAACTTGTAAAATATATTCTAATAAGAAATATTAGAAAAAAGGTATTTTATAATTTAAACTGCGTTTTCCAAATTAAAACTCTCTTAGCATATTATGATAATTTACATAAATATTTTTTTTTCACAATTACCATTTGTTGTAAAGTGTAGGTATTTCTAGCTGCTGAAGCATGTACCTCAATAGAATTACAAATCTACATGGATGTTTACCTTAGCAGCACCATCACAATTTCTCCCTCTCCCTAGCCCTGCTGTTTACTCTCTATTGTTTATTGATCATTTATTATCCCATGAAGAGTTTAACAGGAATTTCAGAAAACTCGATTGTGTAATATGGACCCAAAAATCCAAACATATAAAACCGCAACAGAACCACAAGTGGAGAGAGAGAGAAGTATACGAAAAATAAACAAACAAAAAAATGCTTCAAAAGCTCATAGTGTCCACAATGTACAAGCCAAAGCAGCCACAAATCTTTCATGTGTGTGAGAAAAGGTGGAAAATAAAAAGTTGGGAGCAGGCAATTGAAGAGCAAACAAAAAGTCAGTAAATGTAAACAAAATGAATAAATGCAGAACTAAAGTGCAACGTGCGATAAATGAACAACTTCAAACGAATGCGCAGCAGAGATACACAAGTACATATTTGAGAGCGGCAGGAGTAGCGACTGAGCTGTTGGTGGGCTCACGTACGAGAGCTTAATTGAGTTGCCGCCAAGTCGTCACAGCGTTTTAAATTTCTTCTTTTTTTGTGTATGATTTTTGAGCAGAGCGGGAAGTGGAGGCAACAAGTCGGTGGCCCCAACCGCAGCAGAAGCAGCATTTGTTATAGAAGCTTTTATGCGCGCCAAGCGATCTACACAAGTGGTGTTAATATAATATATATACGTATAAGCGCATGTACATATACATACATATATATGGCCGCTACTGCCGCTCGCCGAAGTCGGTATGTGATCAGTATAGAATCTGACGTCGCGGCCGGTAGATCAAGCGGGTTCGAGAGCGGGTGTTATTTGTGATGTGTAAGTGTGAAGGAGGTGTGCGCGTGTCAAAAATAAAATATTTAAAGGCATTTGAAGAGGAAAAATTATAGTGAACAAAAACAGTTCAAAAAATTGTTTAATACAATATGTTTTTAGTATTTCCTCAAAATTGTTATATATAAATTTGTGTAATTTTCCACATCTTAAATAGCAAAAAAGCTAAAAATGTAAAAATTATTTTAAAGCAATTATGCAAAATACCTACCTATTGAAAATAATAAATTTGAAAAATAGTATGAACAAAAATCAATTATAATGAATTACTAAAACGCTTAAAGCACGAGTCAATTGGGAGATAAAAGCAAAAACCCATAAACATACAGACATAAACACAGGCATGCAAGCATATAAATGATCTTGTATAGAAATTCAATCAATCATACATACAGACTTTAGCAAACAGCCAACGGTGAAACGGTCAATGTTATGAGCGCAAATTTCTACACTTAATTACTGAGGGAAGGACAGAAACAAACAAAACAAAAGTCATTTGAAATAAAACGAGAAAAAAATAAAACTTAATAATATTATTTTTTAAGAATGAGAAATAAAGTAAACAGCAGTAAAAAATAAGCCAATAAAACAAGTCGTTAATGAGACAGCATTTGAAAAAAACAAATTAAAATAGCAGAACAAAGTGAAAACAAGCGTTTACACACAGAAAATCTGACGCTACATATATACACATACTTACATATGTTTGTATATACAAAGGTTTGTAGATATGCACAGCAGTCTTCTAAAGCACAAGCTAAGATGCAAATTCGTTGCGGCAACACAGCGAGCACGTCGGTCGGTCGGTCGGCCGCATGCGTCAAGCCACTGGCTTCCTATTGTAAACGCTTGCACAGGCAAGTGAGGCTGCCGGCCGCCATAGTTCAAGCCACCACTGTCTAGCCAACATTGGCACAAGCGCAGATTTTATTTCGCATTCAACAAGACGCAGACACACAGGAGGTTAAACGCAAAAAAAGCAAATGAGAAGAGGCAGTATACTCTGTATGCGGAAGAAAAGTTCAGGAGGTTCGACGTCTGAGTCTACTCCTGCTCCCGCTAAGTTCCGTCTGGCACTTCACGCGCTAGCTGGTTGTGTGTGTCTGACTCCGGCAAGTGGATGCACGAAAAGCCATTTCAAAATATACAAGAAAACAAACAAGAAAAAAGCGTGGAAACGTTACCGAAGTTCAGTTTGCAAGTGCAAGTAGCGAATACCAGTGATCCTCGTAGAAATTCATAACACAAACTGAGGAGTAAAGTAAAACTGAGGAGTTTAGTAAAGTAAACGTGTAATTTGTTATAATAAAATTTCATATGAAATCGGAGGAATTATAACAGCTATTAGAAGCCACAGGGTTATTAATCCATCTCTACAAAACCGAAAGATCCACGATTTTTTTTTTTTTTTTGATATCTTACTCTTCTTAGAAATTTCGTGATCACAGTAAACATTTAGTTTCGACATCAATTTGAGGTAGAGTTAATATCACAAACCGCAAATCACCAACTTTGATTTTAAACAAAAATGATAGAATACTCGTACAAAATTGCACCAATCAGAGAGGAATGATTTCTGTGTGTCGTCACACTGGTACAAAAATGAGAAACCGTGAACAAGAATGCAAAGAAAAAAGAAATTACGCAGTAACACAATAAATTGCAGGGTTTACAATCGCCAATTGCACCAGTGTGACGTCACACACACACTGCGAGCGAAGTAGCACTTTGTATACCCCCATACATCGTGGATTTTAAACCGTACTTCCCACCAAAAATGAGTTTCTCAATTTCAGAAAAATCTCTTTCCAAACTTGACCTCAAATATGATTCTTCAATTGGTCCCAGCATTATAATTCGAAAGGCCATAAATATTATTTATTATATATAATATTTTCTTATTTTTACTCTGAGAAATAAATTTGTTTTAAAATTCAGTAAATATTCTTATATACAATAGAAATTAATTAATTTAGTATTCTGAAGAACTGTCGTCGATACTGAAAATTTTGTCCATTTGAGTAAATTGAAGCCAATTCTCGACGCCAAGGCAGTCTCGATACGGTTTCGATCGTAGGTTCCCGTCCTTTAGTAGTTTCCTTTTCGCTATATATAGGTATATATCAGTTGTTTTTTAAGAGCTTGTGAACATAAAATGTTAATACAAAATAGAAATATTTGTGGAATGAGGTAGAGGCATGAAATCCACTTATTTTTTGTATTTGATATCAGACATAAGTCCGCCACAGCTCTGAGTTACATAGTCCATTCGATCAGTCAATGGTGATTTGAATATTGCAACATACTATATCGTTTATTACGCGCGCTGTATGGCAAGTTGCGCCGTCTTGTTGGAACTAAATAGCGAAAGAAATAAAGGCCGATGGAGTTCCCAAAAATATGGAAACGTTGTTCTGACGTTAAACGATTCATGACTTGCCAAACCTTACTAAACAGAAATGCCCACAACATTTGCCATTGTCAGTTGTAAAGCCATAGTTATCGATTGCGATAGTAATCATGCAGCTAAAAAAACCACACAAAAAACCAAATAAAAGTTAATATAAGAAACCAAGATAAATAGTCTCTGCAACCCCCGTTAGATTGAAAAGCAATCCCGAACTGACTTATCAACAGTCTTTAGAGGTAGTCAATTTTGAACCGAATAAATAAGATGAAGATGCATAGTCCTTCCTATAATTTTTCTTACAAGAGACGGAATATATATTATATCTCGAAAAGTGAATCGCTGCTATCCTCAAGTATCGAAAAATAAATGCACATGCATACAAAAATATACACATACATAAGTACCCGTGTTAGAAATGAAGACAACATTGTTTTTCAAAAAACAATTTTTTTTCAACATAGTCCCCTTTTAGAAAGATACACTTCTTCCAATGCTCGGGCTATTTTTTAACTCTCCAAAAAATAGTATTTGTCGAACTCTCCAAAAAAAGCGTCTGTCTCGGCGATGACTTCATCGTTTGAACTAAATTTTTTCCCGCGCGCCCGTTCTTCATGTTAGGGAACAAGAAAAGGTCGCAGCTAGCCAGATCGGGTGAATACCAAAAGTGTGCAATTCATGCACTTTGGCGGACACAACTCCAAATTAATGTGGTGATCGTTCTTTCTTTTTCTAAAAAAAAGCATGAAGATGACGCCGTTCGCACTCCAAAAACCGTCGCCATGACCTTTTCGGCCGATGGGAGTTGCTTAGTTTCTGGTGTGTAATGCTCAATCCAGGGTTCGTCACCGTGACAATTCGGTGCAAAAATTTCTTCAGATCTCGCTTAAATTGCTCCAAACACTGCTTCGGAGTTAACAGCCGCATCAGTGAATTACCGTTCGATACTGCTCTTTTTCCATCTTAGCAAAAATCTCGAAACACGTCTTACTGGAATAGTTGCCAAATCAAAACTAACCTATTAATCAGTCTGAAATTTGTTTTGCAGTTGAAAAGTAGAAACGATGTTCAATTTCGCTAGCCCCAAAAACAGACACAACAATTGTTTTTTTTTTTTTTTTTTTTTTTTTTTAATTAGCGTTCTTACGATTCCCAAACACGTATGGGGAGTATTTTATCACGTTAAAACAACAACAGCAATCAGAATTCGAAGCTCGAATCGTGTTTACGATACCATAAATTATTCTAAAACTTCCTACTGGGTTGTTATTCCTGCATCAATACATTCCATTGACAATATGCACTCACATGGGCATAAACAGTTGGCTGCAACTGTACTGACTTGTGGCATTTATGGGAAAGAGCTTAGAAGTCACGTATGTATAAGAATATAACAAATCTCAGAATTTTACATATTTAGCCTTTGCCTTGCATCCACAGCTGCATTCGCTTCTTCTACGCCTGGATTTACTGAATATTCATTTTATTGTATTCGCATTCACTTTCGCGTTTCATTTCATTATTTTCGCATTCGAAGCGAGGAGGAGTGGCAATATGAGACGGTGCAAGAGAGTAAAAATACTGTTCGAAGCAATGTAGACGAACTGACTGTATTTTTTCGCATATTCAAAAATAAATAAATGAATACGGAAAATTTATGGTAAAATTAATAGTAAAAAAACATAAAAATAGCATTTCGAAACATTTTGAGTTTTTGAAAATTTTCTCAAGAAACCATTTAAAACGCCAGGGATTCATTGCTTTTTAGTGCTGGTCCACCAATGGAAATTGTTTCTCGTTGTAGTTTTTTGTTCGAATAGAATGCACAACGCTATTTAAGACATTTTTGCCATCTTCACAGATCATTTGCTAGCTTTTTTTTTGTATTGTATTTCATTTATTTCTACTTTTAAACGTATGCCACACGCCCCCAAATTCGGACGCCGAACCGCAATTGAATTCAGCTCAATTTTGATATAAAAAGCAAAGAAATCTGCCAACGCAGCGAAAATGCGGTTACAATTGCAAATAATGCATCCCGCACTTCGCTCCGGCGAGCATTGAAAACGATTGACGAACTGCACAGATATGCATAGACCCAAAACAGACACAGCAGCGCGCGTTGGCTCATTACGTAAACTAAACGAGCGTAAAATATGGCAAACAAGCTGATTTTACAGGCGCACTGGGACTGATAGACTATTTCACGTGGTGGACTAATTGACTGACTGACTAACCATGTGTTAGCTATTTATGCAAATGCCGAATGAAATTTACGCTTGCGGAGATAGAGCAAGGCACTAAGAGAGAGGGAAGTACGTGGTGGAAACGGAGGTGCAGTGCTATGTTGTGTGGCCAACTAAGGTGTCACTTTCATTTATAGAAACAAATTACAATTTTATGACACTTTAATAAGTCGCGCACAATATTTTACTGCGTCAGACCGTCAGTCAGCAAGCAATCGAACAAGTCAATGTAGTCGTCGTGCATTTAAAAATGAATTTGAATAGTGATGAGAGCACAATCCGATGCTGGGAATATGGAATACTGAAGTCCAACCGAACTGGCTCGTAAAACAAGCTGAATGCACACTTAAAATGTTGAGATAAATAACACATTCATATGCATACAGAGGTATGTATGTATATCTGTAGATGTTTTTCCCAGCCTTAATAGGCGCAAAGGTGCTTATTTATGTTCGAAGTCATAGAATTGTTCTAGTAATTGAACAAAAAAGAAAAGAGAACTCCAAAAAATTTACGAATTTGTTTTCTAAGCAAATGAGATGTTACGCCCACATAAAATGTGCACTTACCTGTCTACCATACCCGCCTGTCTCTTAGATCAGAACTATTTAAGGTGATGTGGATATGTTAATTTTAGAATATTATTCACATTTAAGATTATCAAAAACGTTTTTTTCTAAATTATTCATTATACAAATACACATGTTTGTGTACTCATTAACACATTTATCTTAACATATATAATATATGGTACACGCATACATACATATATCACATTCAGTACTAGAGAAGAGCACCGGCATTTGTTTAGATAATTTGTGTTTAGGGCTACCTCTCGAGGGTAAGGTTTACCTTTCGGAAGTATTTTGAAACTTGAAGCAATATTTTCGAGTACGTTCATATCCTTAATGGTGCTCACACTCATCAACGTAAACATGATGAAACAACGATCTACGATACTACGGAACGGAACGGTGGTGAGAATTCATTTACATTCTCTCATTAGTTCATTAGTTTCATCGTGTCAGCTGATACGGGCGTACGTTTACGTTAGTGAGTGTGCGCACCATAAGCCGTAGAATAACTCTTTCGCCCATTACGCAAGTGGAAGAGAACTTGAAGCAAACAAATCCTGGAGAAAGGTGCATAGTGTATTTTTCACAAGTACTAACTGCTCTTTAGAAACTGCAAATATTATTCTCTTTACACATCTAAAATTTCATATATCTGCAGTGTACTTTTAAATATATTAGTATGTATTGCTATTGATAGGCTAATCTGCGATACGATTTTACTGATCAATTAAAATACTAATTTATAGCATGGACTTTGCTACTGCAAAAAGAACTGTAAGTTTGAATTTGGCCGGTCACGCTTCCATTGGACAGACTGTATATGAATTATCTTTCATCCACATAAAATGACACTTTATGGCTTGTTTTGAGCACTTACAGGAAAAATGCTGTTTTAGTGTGAAATCCACCGGAGGCACTGAAGACGAGAACTTCCGAAAATTGATCAATGTAGTCCGATTTGGGAAATATCCAGAATTTGGGTTTGCAAGGAAATACCACCACCAGGAAATAGTTACCAAGATTTAACGATATACGAGGTGTGTTCAAAAAGTATCGTGAAAGCGTGCCGGACGCCCGAGTACTTCTACAACAGACGAAAAAATTCATGAAGTGAAGAAAATGGTATTGGCCAATCGGTGAATCACCGTTAGAGAAGTTGCTGAGGACCAAGACATATCGATTGGCTCGTGCCATTCGATTTTTTTCAATGATTTGAGCATGAGACGGGTCGCCGCAAAATTCGTACCAAAACTGCTCAATTTCGACCAAAAGCAGCATCGCATGAACATTGCTAATGAGATGTTGGACTCTGTCCGGGACGATCCAGATTTGCTCCAGAGGGTTTATAACTGCTGACGAATCGTGGGTTTATGGTTATGACGTGAAACCAAAGCTCAATTATCTCAATGGAAGCTGCCGCACGAACCAAGACCGAAAAAAACGCGCCAAGTTCGGTCGAATGTAAATGTTTTGACTACCGTTTTCTTCGATTGCAGGGGTGTTGTGCATCATAAATTCTTGCCACAGGGTAAAACGGTGAATAAGGAATATTACCTGCAAGTAATGCGCAATTTGCGCGAAGCAATCCGCCAGAAACGCCCGGATTTGTGTAAGAACAAAATTGGCTCTTGCATCACGATAACGCCCCTGCTCACACATCGTTGCTTGTGCGCGACTTTTTGGCCAAAAACAACACACTAATGATGCCACAGCCACCATATCCCCAGATCTGGCCCCCTGTAACTTTTTCTTGTTCCCGAAACTGAAGAGGCCCATGAAAGGACGACGCTACGCTACGATTGATGAGATAAAGACGGCATCGAAGGAGGAGCTGAACAAGATAAAAAAATGATTTTTTGAAGTGCTTCGAAGAGTGGAAAAAACGTTGGCACAAGTGCATATCTCATGGGGATTACTTTGAAGGGGACAAAAGAGATATAAATGAATAAATAAATAATTTTTGAAAAAACACAAAATTCGCGATACTTTTTAAACACACCTCGTATACATTAATATTGTTAACTTGGAGAAACGCAGAAAGTCTTTGAATTAAAAAATCAGTAAACGGTAAACAGTAGCTTAAATACGAAATTATTTTAGTGCAAAGAAATAATGATTTACATATATGACCTATCAGCTGGTTGTCATGACAGTAATTCCGACGTTGAAAATATCACTTGTTTTGTACTAAAAATGCGAACAAAAACGATCATATTTAAATATAGCACTCGCAAGTAAGCACCAATATACACATATACATATGGACGTGTGCGAAATAGTCTAAAGACATGCTAAATTCGAAACAAAATAAATTCAAAAATTGAAGGTTAAGCGCGTAGCAAGCAAAATAAATTGTGAGGAAAAAAGAAAAGAAAAAAACAGTTGGTCAGCGGGCGGCAATCGTAGCAGCAGTAGTAGGCGGCAAAGTTGAAACAGGCGTCGCACAGTGGCACTGGGAGCTTGTTACAAGTAAATATTGTTTGTGTGATGAGTGATTATATTGAGTTGACTTCGATTATCAACAAACACGAAGCTTGTTCTTTTTTTTATTTTCTCGTGTATTTTGTTTGCCGTTATTAAATTTCATTAATGTGCGAGACCCAAACAACGTGGCGGTAAAAAATTATGTGGTCAACTTGTTGTGCAAGCAAAGCACATTGCAAAAAATCGTAAACGGATTAGTTGGCGTAAAGTAAAAAAGAAAAAAATAAACGTATTGAATAAATAATTGCCGTTAGCATTTCACATATTCTATATTTGTAAAGTAAATGAGCCCCTCCGAATTCAATAAAATACACTGTAAGAAAATAAATATTTACAGGAATGCGAAAGTATGCAAATTTTTTTGGTTTCGTATGTATCAGGTGTTCCCAAACTCCTGTGCATTGCGGGGTTCCAAACTTTTGTGTACCTCTGTCTTAGAGAATATATGTTTTTCGACGCCCTTCTGAAAAAATGCTGATCAAAATAAAATACTATGTAAATCATACTGTTATAGTGGGTATTAAGATGACTTCATTTATTGCTTAAACTTTAACGGCATTCTTGTTTTGAGTATTTATTAGAAAATATAATATAATATAACAGTTCAGTCATTGAGAAGAATGAGCGTGCTTTTCTGAGCATCATTTCTCGATATACACTGCTGGTCTTAGGTTAGACGCACCATCGTTTTTTTTAAACAAAATCAATTATTTATTATCATGCTTGTTATAATTGTCCAAAATGCTTTTCTTATCAAAGTGCGAATCTTGTTCGAAAAAAAAATGCTGACAGCTGGTTGATTTGCGAAAAAATAACTGTACATTCGGAGATTATAGAAATTTCTATGGAAATCACACGTGTTTTCGGTTGGTCATTGAATTAGACGCAGCTTAAATTTCTTCGTATTGCGTGGACAAGTGTAAACTTTCGTATTGAAAAAATATCAAAAATAAACAAATAAAGTGTTTTCGAGCTACATTTGAAGAAAAAAATGGGAAAAGCTGCTGTTATGAGCTTATTGGAACGTCAAAAAGTAGACTTTCTTCACTAACAAGGACTGTCCAATCGGAACATTGCCAAACAAATAAATCGCAGCTCCAGAACTGTTGACAGATATTTGAAGGATCCAGAGGCATTTGGAAATAACTTCAAATGGGGAAAAAGGCACTATCAAAACAACCAGTACGCCAAATTGTTAGAATTGCTTCGAATTCGACTAAATCTGCTGCTAAGATCAAGGAATTGGCTGGAGTAAAAGCAAGCCTATCAACTGTTCAGCATACGATCAGAAATGCAGAACACCTGAAGCGTCTAAAAATCAAGAAAAAACCCCCTTTGAATGCAATACGCAAAGAAAACCGGCTTCAATTCGCGAAAGAATACAAGACGTGGACTGTCCAATCTGAGACTCGACTGAATGATTTGCGTTCAGTTGTATTTACTGATGAAAAACGTTTTAATTTAGATGGCCCTGATGGATTTCAATATTATTATCACGATTTGCGGAAAGATGAGCTATATTTAAGTCGCCACCATAGCCGAGAAGGGGGAATAATGGTGTGGGGTGCTATCACGTTTTATGGAACAATTGACTTGATTTTTATCGATCAAAAGATGAACGGCGATCGCTTCAAAACATTGTTGGAGTCCGTATTTCCAAAATTAAAAGATCTCTTTGGACCAATTCCTTGGATTTTTCAACAAGACAATGCTCCTATTCATAACTCTCGAGTAGTAAAATCTTTTATTTCGAGTCAAAACGTTAATATCATGACCTGGCCACCATATTCTCCAGATCTTAACGTAATTGAAAATGTTTGGGGCTGGCACACGGAAGGTATACGAAGGAGGAAAGCAATACGAAGATAAGGAAACATTAACTGCAGATATTAAACGTGCTTGGAGCGAGATTTCCTTGAACTACATAGATTCCTTGTATCATTCTATGAAGGACCGGATTTATGAAGTTATTACTAACAAAGGAGGCAGTACTCATTACTGAAATTATTATTATTTTTTATTTCAAATATATCATATAGTAATTTAAATTAAAATCCAAATACTTTTCTTATAAAAATTAAAAAGCCAAAGTGCGTCTATTCTAATGACCAGGAAAAACTCGCCTTATTTTGATTAGCTTTAAGAAAATGTTTGAAAAACACAATTTTGTTAAATATGTATAATCATTTGAATATTATATTTAAAGTATCATTAAATAAGAAATGTTTTTGCATTTCAACTTCTTTTCTATCGTCCTTTAATAAATAAATATGAAGCAAAGTTATATGCAACTAAACGTGCGTCTAACCTAAGGCCAGCAGTTTAAGTACGACGTGGCAAACGGTAAAAGAATATGCAAAGCTATAACACTAGGAGTGGAGCATTATTGGTATACGAGTACACTACACCAAATTGAAAAAGTCTGTCCCTACGGAACTTTAGTTTTAGTAGACAGCTTCAAAATGTTGCCCCGTTCGGTTTGTAAACAATGCAGATGAGGTGGAGTCGTTTTGAAAATATCTCAAATTCAATCGTATTGGTCAACATTATCTTGAAAATAATTACGAAAATGGATACTTAATGTCGATAAGTGTTGGATTGATATCAATTGCAAACTACTTGGACACGTTTTTTGGCAAGAAGTCTTTTAAACAAAACAAAACACACAACAGTAATTGCTCGCTCCTGCTCTACTTTTCTTTTCCATAGTAGCAACTTCTTTTTCAATTTTATTAGCCAGTTGCAGCATTTACTTTTCCCACCGCAATTTATTAAGAATTTTTATGTTTTCTAAAGCGTCGATGAGCATCTGGCAACAATAAACTATTGTTGGGTGTTTGGCCGAGCTCCTCCTCCTATTTGTGGTCTCTGCGTCTTGACTTTGTTCCCAAAATGGGTGTTTAACGCTGACTCCGAAGGAGTTTTTTCGTGACAGAAACACGCTTACGGGTTTGCCATATAATCTGCTGAGCGGCGACCGCTATTAGGAAAACCCTTTTCTATCATTTGATTTTCCATGTCCACGCTGGTTTCAAACCCGTGTACGTAGCCGTTCGCTGGATGGCAGTTCGGCTACGGCGACCTCAGCTCATAATAATGTGCAGTTCGTTCGTAATCGCTGAACCTTAAAGGATTTACCACATTTTTTTTTGTTTTGTTTTAAACTTTCTTACCATATGTATATGGAACTGACATAATAATATAATATTAAAGATTTAATTTGAATATAGGTTGATATACCGAGCACGTCAGATTTTTGAGAAAACTCTCATTTTTATAAGTTTTTACTCCCTACAAATAGCCAATTTTAGATTACAGATTTTTTCATTGTCTATCACTTATTAATGTTAATGCAGAATATAATTTCTGCTGCAGAAACAATTCCGAAGAAAAACAATATTTAGAAGTGGTTCAAACAAAAACAGTTACACATAAAACAAATTAGTCCCAACAAAGCAAAGAAAGTAGGGGCGCATTTTTTTAATATTTAAAGAAAAATGTGATCTCAAGCACCAAGAATATCATTAATTTAGTTCAGATTGGAATTTCATCATATCTGCGGATTCCTCAACTAAATAAACCTTCAGATCGTCGGCATGTAACAGCATGTTGACGAAAGCATAAACAGCAATGGACCCAGAATGCTACCGTATGGCACGCCAGGAATTGCAAAAACAGGTTCAAATTGAACATCACCGAGTGCGAACCTCAAATTGTGTGAACAAATTGAACATCATCAGCCTTCCATTCAAAATTAGATTTATCTAAGCCAGAAAAGTACATAGAATGAAAACCCAGGCAAGCGAGTTTGTGAAACTTTGTCGAAGGCTTTAGAAAAGTAGATGTACATGCAATCAACTTGCCCCTCTGAAGAGAATGCTGAGATACAATACTCACTAAAGACAGCCAGACTTCGAAGATTGATTATAAGAATGTGCCGAAAGTGGGAACTTTTACTGCTCTTAAAAAAAATGCAGATGTAAACTTCAACATCGACTAGGCACTGATATTTTGTTTGTCCCTTATACGAGAATGGATTGGCGGTACATCTTTTATTTATTTATTTCCAGTTATCATTTCAATAAGCTTTTTGGCCTACCATACCCTCTTACTTTTACACAAAATCTACTATTTGAAAGTACCTGGGTACCTCGCCCTCAGAAGTTAGTGAGAAACTCAAAACTTCTCGCTGCTAGATACAAAACCCAAACGTCAGAAAGACAGTTCTTGGTGCATTTGACTCGACTTTGGAATTTTCTTCCCCAAAATTGAGTAACTATGTATATGTACCATGAACACATTTAGACGCGAAATTCAAAGATATATTAGTACTAAGAGAGATAATTTTAATTTTAATCATAAGTAAGGTTATCTTGATTTATTTTTCTTTGAAACTTAAAAATTTTACCATGAAAATTCTAATCTATTGCGACTATACGAGTATATATATAATTGGCGCTTACGTCCTTTTTTGGGTGTTTGGCTGAGCTCCTCATTCTATTTGTGGTGACGTTGTTTCACAAATGGAGGGAACCGGCAACTTCAAACCGGCTCCGAACGGCATATATTTTTTATGAGGAGCTTTTTCATGGCAGAAATACACCTAGAGTTTTGCCATTGCCTGCCGAGGAGCGAACGCTATTAGAAAAAAACTTTCTTCTCCATTCGGCTACGGCGGCCGCCTATTGTAAGTAGCTCTAATGATTATAAGGTTTATCCTTGCTGTATTAGGCATAAATCAATGAATAAATAAATACCTATCAGCTGAACAAGCAATCACAACATTCACATGCAAAAAAATAATCCTAGAAAAACTAAATTTTTCTTAGTATTCGGGTCTTTATATCCGCCACTGTATAACAAGCATCTCACGAGAATTGAAAAATTTAATACGTCTAAGGCAAATGAAGCAATTGTCCTAAAATTTTATTTACCAAATGGTATTAAATTTAAAATTATGCTATTTATGTCTATAAACATGACATTTTATAGAAATCATATACTGGCTTCGGTTCCTTTCGACACTTAGACGCTTCTTTACTTGTTTTCTACATTTTCATACAACGCATTCGTGCAATTAAAATTCGTAAATTGTAGAAAGTGTCAGACTTACTATAACATAATAAACTTTGCGAAGAAATAATTAAAAAATACTACTTAGGTATATATACATTTTTTCTATCGTATATTTTTTGCACATTTTAATTACAATTACAATTGAATTATTTTTTACAACAATTTTGCAAATAATTTTTTTACGGTGAGTTATTGCCAGCGCAGCAATTCAACGTAGCCAATTTGCGCTTCAATTCAACTGTATGCTATAAATTATACATATGTATGTATGGAAATTTTTATTTGCATTTTATTGCAACCGCAAAGTGTGCTATAAAAGAATGCAAAACACGTCTTCATATTTGAATATTTCAAATAACTTTCGCAATATTTTTTGCATTCCCTGCCAATTAAAAAATAATTAGTAGAAATTTGCAACAATTGTAGAACTACCTTTGCTCAAAAAGTACCAGGGATTTGTTAATAAAATTAATTGATTTTTATTTTACTCCATTCAAGGTAATCTCCATGGGAACCAATTCACATGCTCCAACTCGTTTTCCAATCTTCAAAACACTTTTTATAGGCCAATTTTCGAATTGCTTGCAGCTCCATTCTGCGAATTCTCCTTTATCGCTTCAATCGTCGTCGCTAAACGTTTCACTAAGCTCAAATAATACCCCTTATTAATTGTTTGGCCTGGCGAAAGGAATTCGGAATGAATCGCACTACGAGAAGCAAAGAAAACGGGCAACAAAACCTAATTTTGTAGCGACTTACTCGATTTTTTTTTTTGGTTTTGGCTCTTCTACGAAACTCCATTCCTCTGATTTCTACTTTGTTTCGTTGCCAGATTCCCTTAATATTTTGGCTGCATCGATGCGGCAGAGACGCCAATATTGGTCAATATCTCCCTAATGCTGATAAGACGATCTTTCAGTATTTGAGTAAAATATTCAATACTTTTCAGTTATTTTCGTCACAGAGATAAATGGATGACCGGGACACTAGACAAATTGTGAAGCAGAGCATATAGTGCACCTTAAACTCTTTGTCCCATTCATACAATTGTGTTTTTGGCATTGCCGATTATCCATAGAAAGACAAAATTACAAACACTCTTTGTTGAACTAAATTTGAGACACCGAAATTCGTCGAATACACCAAACAATGACTAACTGTCAGATTGTATCCAAAAAAGGCTCGTGTTATAATATCTCAAGAACGATTCGTTCAAATAAAAAATTTCGGTAACTTTTGGAACAGAATATGGGCAGATCAAGTTAGACAAATTAAACTGCTTAATCAAATCCCAGAAAGCATACAACCTCAGAAATGGTTCACATGTTCACATATTGCACATACATGCATACCTACATACTCGTAGTACAACAACACAACTGTAGCTCTGATTGCGATTGCAATTGCCACAAGTACAGGAAATGCGTTGCAACACAAAATACAAATTCGCGTTAATTTAATTTCCTCTCATCAAATCATTGCAATGTTGACCAGACACTCCGCGCTGCTGGTGACGGATACCACCACACACATCTGACAGTCAAGTCAATCGACGTCACTCACGCAAAGGGCACTGAAAAAAATAATGAAAGTAAGCGAAAAAAACTACTTAAAAACTGAAAATCAAGTTTTTTTTAGCCACAGTCCTCCCTCATCCTCCCTCATAGCGCCCCTGTTTGAAATATAAGTATGCCATATACTGCATTTCGTATTCCAGAGTGCAGTGTTGTGTCGTGTCGTGTCGTGTCGCGACTTTTTATTAACTCTACCGCCCGGTCAGTGATCCAAGCTGACCAACCTCTAAACGACAGAGATCGTTTAAATACTTAATCATAGCTTTTAACAAAACAACCGATTGTCACGTACAACAATTACGACCTATAAGACGGCTTATTTGCTTTTGTTGAAATGTTAAATATTTTTTAAAGCAGCAAATATAGCGGCGCTTATTTGACAAGCCATTAACATTTTTCCATATTCACATTCATATACGAGCGCCCTCATAACAGAGTTGAAATATTTGGGAACAAATATTTGCTCACTATTTAAATTTTATGTAGTTCAAAATACAAATACAGATATATTTACAACAATAGAAAAATGGTATGGGGGAAGGTAATGCGATGTACGAAGATGGGTCACTAAATCCCTGAAAATGAATAAGGAATACAAACGTTTTATTAATCAGCAAAGCGCCCTTTTAGCTCGATGCACTTTTCAACCCATCTGCGATTTTTTTGAAACCCTGTTTTATTTTTGTTCTTACCGCTGAGCCATTTCTTCATATTTGGAAACAGAGAATAGTCCCAAAGGACCAAATGTGGAGAATATGCAGGATAAGAGAACAATTCGTGGTCTAAATTACATATTTTTTCCAAAAAAGTTGCTTAATTAACAATTAATGAGTAAAATATATTTCTTACGTCGTCGATAAGTGATTAGTCTTAAGTGATTAAAGGTATAATTATATATTATATAGGTATATAATTGGCGCGTACACCCTTTTTGGGTGTTTGGTCGAGCTCCTCCTCCTATTTGTGGTGTGCGTGTTGATGTTGTTCCACAAATGGAGGGACCTACAGTTTTAAGCCGACTCCGAACGGCAGATATTTTTATGAGGAGCTTTTTCATGGCAGAAATACACTCGGAGGTTTGCCATTGTCTGCCGAGGGGCGACCGCTATTGGAAAAATGTTTTTCTTAATTTTGGGGGTTTTTCACCGAGATTCGAACCGACGTTCTCTCTGTGAATTGCGAATGGTAGTCACGCACCAACCCATTCAGCTACGGCGGCTATATAATTGGCGCTTACACACTTCTTTGGCGGAAGGTTGCATTACCTGCTGAGGGCCGACCGCTATTAGAAAAAACGTTTTCAATCAGTTGGTGTTTTATGAACGGAGATTTGAATCCGAATTGTAGTCACGCACAAACTCAAAACGGCGGCCGAGGTATAATTAGGTGATGAAAAATCAGTGAGTACAATGTCCGTAAAAGCTAACCATATAGCGTTTGAATAAATTTTACAAAAACTTCTTAGATTTGTTTTAATCAAGAATTAAAAATAAACGGTAAACATCTGCTTTAACTTTATAAAACATAATCATAATCATAAACACTTTCGTTAGAAATTCAAAGTTCTGAATCAATATTTGCCATACATACTCGTATACATATTTATGATTTAAAATCGAAAAGAACTTTTATTCAGAGTCTATTTTTATAACTGTTACAAAATAACCTACAAAAATTTCTTCCGCGTAACAGATATCGGGCACGAAGAAAATATTTCGCATTAATAAGTGTAAGAACACAACTTTTTAATGTCAAAGTTTGGGCAACTTTTTAAGCTTTGAACAAGTTATTTTTAATCCCAGCAGCACAAGGCGGTCGACGCAAACGCAGCACAGTCATCGGTCGTAATCCACACACTCTAAACCCACCCTTTTAACCATTTCACCACCACCACCTTGCATCCCATCGGTTTTTCTTTTTCACCTCACTTCTTTCATAATGGTATCACAAAGGACGAACCCGTTTATCTTCATCCAAGTGTGCTCATTCCTTAGGCAACCATTCCAACCTAACCTAACTTATTTTTAATCCCGAACTATTGCGGCGGTGCTTTTTCCTAGTGAAAGAAAAATTTTTTCGTCGCCAAAAGGAGTAATTTTAACTTCAATTTGACGTCGCACATATGCAAAAGAGCTGCAAATCATGCATGGTTGATCGTTTCACCCTTTCCAAGGTAATTGATGTGAATAACACTGCGCGCATTCCAATCATCACTATAATTTTGATGGCCGTGTTACTTATTCGGCTGTCCCGAGTGCTGCTTGCGAAGTCCAAACAAACTCAATTACTGAATAAATCTGCTGACTCTACAAATTCACGCACAATCACTCGCGGAATATTCAATACTCTTTATGGTGTGGTAACTTCAATTAGGCGACTACCTCGTCATCATCAGCATTTCCACTGGTACAAAGGAAATACACAAATCAATCGCGTTATGCCCTTCTATTATTCACTTTCAAGCTTATACTTATACTTATATGTGGATATATACTAGCTGAGGTCGAAGAATCATATCACATATCACACTGGAGCCTAACACTCATATTAATTAATTATCGCTTATTACTTAATAGATCACATACCGTTGGGTTTTCAAGTAGTACCAGTAGGTCTTGATGAATCCAGCTGTAAACCAAACCAAACATACAAGCATATGATGGCATACAAACTCGATGATGACTTAGACAATTCGACGTTTCTTTGTGACGGTAGACGGTTTTTGTAAAAGTTTTCTCTCGGAGATCGTTGATCCCCGTCAAATGGATGACAGGAATAAAAAAACTCATTACGTTGAGTAAGTGGATTTTATGTTAAGCCAGGAGCCTGTAGCCGCTTGTAAATTCTTTTTCAAGAGAAATTTAAAAGAATTTCGAGCATTTTGGCCCAGCCAAAGTTAGCAACAGCCCAGCAACAAGTTAGATCTTTCAAGAGGAACTGTAATGATAGCAAAACTCGTATTTCTCTATAACTCCGTGGCAGCTAACTCGAAATGGATTTACGAATGTATACAATATAATTTACAGCACAGAGTCAGTCTAGATCTAGTTCCGTTAAAAGCGCTGACGAGGTGCTTCATAAAATCTGGATGGTTTAAGACCCATGAAGAATTAGATTTCAAAAAACTTTCTTTCCTGGGTTCCATGGCCGCCGAGCGAACTAATATATTTAAGAACAGTGCGTGGGACTTAACGTGACTATTTTGTCATTGTCAAATTTTAACCGTCACGATATATAAGTCGAAACACAACTAATATAATAAGCACTTTTTTTAACTAATCGAGTACTATGGAACTCAAAAGCAACCCGAGGATTTTTATAAGTATTTTCAAAGCCTAAATATTTTCACAATTAGGACTAGTCGACTTCCCTAACGGGGTCTGCAATTAATACATATTTACTAGACTCCTAAGTAGAGTCAATAAATGAAATGAAGTGATACAATATACAAACAAATAAATGAATAAATAAATAAATGCATTGCTAGTGAAAAAATCACAGATTGTTGAGGAGCTTCGCAAGTTGCCAATGGCAGCTTTGCAGTCGCGTATTGTCGACCCATGAAAGGCCTCGAATTCAATTAAGCCTATTAGGAAGAGTTTGTACGAATGATTTTGATCAGTGATCGTTGGTTTGTTGCATTCTTTGAGCTTTCATGAAGTTATTAAGTGAATGTGGCTGTGTGTGTGCCTGAAAAGTGAGAGTGAGAGTAAGAGTCAAAAAATAAAAGTTCACTAAATTGATAGGAATTGCAAACAACCAGTGAGCATTTGATGGTGATATGAATGTTATGGTCAAGAAGCAAAGAAAATTTGAATGAGCAATATATAATTACTCGCCTGCCATTGAAGTTTTACTCGTACATCTCAAAATTTATTATTATTTATTTTTAATTATTTTAGATGTAACAAGTTACAAATTTGTCTCTATTGTACCCGAATATTATTGCGCTAAGAACTTGTGATTTTATTTTTTCCATTCTCGTACGATAAAGCTAAGAATTTGTTAATTTTAGCACTGAAATCTTTTGAAGCTAATAGAAACAGTCACGCATTTTCTGTCTGCGTAATCTTACAAATATATTTTTAATAGATTAATTGAAGTGGATTTTTTAAAATAAAGAGGTTATTAGAGGCTTGAACGACAGCAAACGGGATGGCAAACAAATCAAGAATTGAAAATGGTCTTACAAATCATAGCCAGGCTTAGTAGAAAAGATAGTCCGTATCTTCGGTTTGCACATGAGGCTACTACAACGCAAATATTATACTGAAACAACGCAAGTTTCACAAGTATTCTTACGCTCTTCCAGTCTTTGTTCGGACAATAACGAAGTATAATATTATGAGCATATTGTTTTAGCTTTTTTTTGTTATTTAGTCTCAGAGTTTTAGTTATTTCTTCATTATATTGTTCTAGTCCGTTATAAATAATATCCATTTTTTTAAATTAGCTCAATAATTCACTCAGTTTTATTTAGCTTTACTTTTTTAACATCTGGTAGGATTACCCGCTATTACAGTTGTTGTTGGTGTTCTTCTGCTTTCAGCAGTCAAATTTCTCTCTCGCTACTGCAGTGCTGCCTAGCTTTGGATATAAAAACGCACTAAAATGCTCATTTAAAGAAAATAAAACATCAAATTTTTATTGAATTACTTAAAGAACTTTGTATGCGTGACAAATTGTCTTTTAAGTGTGCGTTTGTTTTTTAATAAATGTGTTATGGATATGTTCAATTTAATTTATGAGTTTTTTGTTAAGAGAAACTCTTTTGTTAAGAGAACGACTTTTTTACAAGATAAGGTACTCCTTTTGTAAAAATGTCGTTATAGTTTCTTCAGTAGTTTTGTTGCTTACTTTTACTATGAATACACCTCTTGATGCACTATGCCCCACTAAGGATTGATGATCGGAAGAAACGATTACACCTCTATGGTTTTACATTGTGTAAAATAAGTACCCGGAATTAAAAAAAAAACACATTATTCATCATTATTTGTTGGATCGCCTTCAAAATAGGCTCCTTTTGAGCCGATACAAATATTCCAACGAACAACCCAGTCATCCATGGCCCGCTGGTAGGCCGGCGCCGGGATGGCCTTCAGCTCCTTTAGCGAATTTTTTTAATGTCTTCAATCGACTCAAAACGCCTTCCCCGAAGACGATTGCTGACTGGTTTGCATATCGTACTCGTAGACCCATGTCTCATCGCCAGTTATTATGCGTTTCATGAACGTAGGGTCCGTATTAGCTCGGGAAACAATGTCTTCAGAGACCTCCTTCCGATGCTCTTTTTGCAAAAAATTGAGCTCTTTCGGAACAAGCCGAGCGGCGACGCGGCGCATGCCCAACACACCAGTCAAAATGTTCTGAGCGGTCATGTGAGAGATGTTAAGCTCACGACCGATCTCTCTGGTACTCAAACGACGATTTTCAAATATAATTTTCTTAATTTCTTCGACGTTTTCGTCGGTCGTAACGATCGATGGTCGTCCGGAGCGAGGCAAATCTTCTACCACTTCACGGCCCTCTTTGAACGTCTTGTACCACTCGTAGGTTTGTGTTTTGGATAAACACGAGTCACCATAGGCTTCCCGCAACATATTTAATGTATTGGCACACGTAATTTTGTTCGCAACGCAAAATTTAATGCAAACCCTCTGCGCCACAAGTTTATCCATAGTAAAATTCGCCAAGTAAACAAAAGATCAACTCACTTTGACTGCAGAATAAAACACACTAAGTAATAGATCCCGTTCTAATAAGGCTTGTGCATTCAAGGACATGTGTACCAACATGAAAAAACCAAATTTGAAGTGTCAGGTATTCCCGGGAGAGTTTAAATTATAAATTCCGGGTACTTATTTTACACAATGTAATTCAGTAAATTAAAACGCTTCTTAAAATGTGGTTTTCAAGGACATTTAATATTCTAACATAACCTTAAAAGGAGCAAAAAGTTAAGTTTACACTTTCAAAATATCAAATTTTATAAGAACCAACAAATTTTCATTAACATTCATAACATTCTTTTCTTTAATAATAAAGTTTTTTTTAACTTTAGTTTCGGTAGCTTTAAAATAAAAATAGGAAACAAACACCAACCTAAAAATTTTCGCATTTTGATACATGTATGTATAAAAAAGCACTAAATTTATTGCGAAGAGCAAATGGTTGGCAACACTGCTCAACTCGGCAAACGTGACGTCACGCACTCCCTGATGGGCGCAATCTTGTTTCTATAATTCTTGGTTCTGTTGATTTTTTCGTATATAGCCAACACTTTCCCAGTTTTTGACGACCTCTGTCATAAACTAACCGCTGTCATTACACCTGTTACGTAAGCAAATCAGCTGTTTACTGCATTCTGTACATCGTGCCTACAGCGTATGAAGTTGAAAACTCGAGTCGTTAGATTACATAAGCATTATAAATTAGAACAACGGTGCTTATCGAAAAACTTCTTTAGCAATTTCAGATATTCTTGATGTTCCACTACAGAAACATATAAAATAGTCAATCGGAAGTGGTAAAAATGTGGTAGATATGGTGAGAAAATTTACTGATCATTAAGTGAGGATTTGGGATCATTGAAGTAAATAAAAGACAAATCCCCTCATTCGGGTTTCTGCAGAAATAAGAATAATAAAAAACCTACCTATTATTATAATATAGAGAGTCTAATTATAAATAAGAGAGTCGGAATGATTTCAGTAACTGGTATAATAAAACGAGAAACTACTTTCGGAACAAAATTATCGATAACAAAGAGTTGCGTACAAGAATTTGTCTTTATAATTTAATATTATATCTTAATTTGTGAAATTTTGTATGGCTAAACCTCTTTTTAATTACGGAGTAACCTCTTGACGTGTGAGACACGTCATTACACTTGTTTGCCGTGGGAACGAATGACGTGTCTAAGACGTTGTGTTTAGACAATATTTAATATGCAGATTATTTATTAATATTTATTTTAGTTTTCGAGATTTTCAATTATAAAATTTAATTTTATTATCTGTTTGGAAATTAATGACCATTTTTTTAATAACAGAAAATCAATCAGAAATTGAACTTCAAGAGTAGTCGCTCGACCCGCCCTCGTTCCAAAAGCCTTGAGCCTTGGTATCATTTTACGACTTTCATCAAATTATGATTGATATTGTTGTTGCAGCAGTAAGTATTTTAACTTCCCACCATTTTTTGGGGAAAGTATTGTAGTTTAAATTACCCTTCTCGGAATCCGTGTTGGTTGCTTGGTATATGTAGTTACATGCTCCTACATGCTGGGTTTAAATAGCGAGTCCAAAATTTGTCCATCTGGGGACAGAAGCGAGATTGGCTTATATGAATCTCCCGTTTTCTTGCCTTATTTAAGAAAATAAGATCCTGTATTAGATAGGTAACTTTCCTCTGTCCATCTACCAACAATACAACTTTTCTAGCTCTTAAACAAAGACTCCACGTTAAAATTATTTATTAGTTTTGAACTTATAAAAAACTCCACTTTATAATCAAAATTAATATAATTCAAAGTTAACAAAAAGAGATATCTAAGTGATTTTAATTTTTTAGTGAATATACATATAGATACATAACATAAAAAATTTAACATCCAATTTTGTTTTCCAATAATTTTATTTTGCTAAATAAAAAAAATTATAGTGAATAATGGAAATCCTTATTTTGATATTTACGCGCTCCATTGCTTGTCTTTTTATATAGTGCACCTGATTGACGCACGACCGCATTTGAAGTATTATACATAGAAATTATACAAAACTATACATATATAGTTTTTCACCAAATGTAGGTACGATTTGCTCAAATGTGTCGATTTCCACGTTAATGTATGTAGTTACAACATCATGCCACCGAATGAGAATAAATCTTCAACAAGTGCAAAACTCGAAAGGGCGAGACAATATGTCTAAAAATTTAATAGGCATTCAAAGATTGAACGCTGGAGTCTTTATTTTGGAGCGTCTTTTCCAGTTGTGCGCGTTTTGTGCAAACCTACTAATATGGAATATTCGCTCTTTAACAGAGTCGTAAGAGTTTATTTAGCAGTCACATACAAGCTACTTCACTGTGCAAAAAAAGAGAGTTAAGTGATCTCAGCTTTTCCAATGGTACCGGATATACTTATACTTACTTATAAAGTACTTATACTTATACTTATACGTACTTATAAAGAAATTAGAGATTTTGCAAATGACAAAATTAACACATGGATGACAGTTTTGCTCAGAAAAAAAAAAATTAACGAAATAAGACATACTAGTCAATATTATAAAACAAATTAGGAAATAATACAACAAATATGTTAAAATCCAAAAAAGATATACTGTTTATAAAATGTATGCAAATACTTTTTTACAAACAATTTAAATACAAAATACAAAAATTCCAAATACTTAGCACCGCCACCTATGCAGAGCAACAAGGAATTGATATACCATCTGACAACACTGATATTTTATAATTTTGTGTATCTAAATACGTAGGCTTTCAAATAATTATACTATATTCATTTTCTGCACTCAATATTCTAACTAAACAGCTTGCGATGACGCTACTCTGAACTTAATCTTGACCTTTCAATTTGGCTTACTGGGATGCGTTTGGAAGGGGTACAGTTGAAATTTGTTCTATGAATAATTGAATTGGCTTTCATAAGTAACAAATAATTTTCGAAGGAATCAAATAAATCAAAGCAATTAAGTTTCAATTTTGTTGATCTAATTTAACAGAAGTAATTATCAAGATGAATAGAGAGAAAAAGAATTTTTAGACATTTCAAAAAATTCATAAATTCATACCAATCAAACCCACTTGCTGTGATCTACAACAACGACAGATTACAAGATTGCGCCTTCCCATGTGCGATCTTGAATTGTTCTGTTGGAAGATTGTTTCTTACAAAGAGATAACAAAACAAAGAGATCTTCAACAAAGGATAACATGACGAAGTGTTTCGACGTATTTTTCATGACGTAAACATCATTCAGAGTATCTATAGCAAGACAAAGCTTGACAGCCACTTGAACTTCTGCTCAGAACGCTGCTCAGAATGAATCGCTCATCTTCCAAACGACACTCGCATTTTTTCAATAGATGCAGCTGAAATGTGTTATCCGCTAACAAGTTCCCACTGAACTAAATCTAACTAAACACATTCGCTTTTAGCCGCAGTGCCTCTTTAGTGGCCCATGCCAATACTTAGAAAATGCTCGTCGGGAAATTCTTTACCAGAACATGTGGTAAATTCGTGATTCATTTCCCAGATATAAGCAAATTTCAATTTTTTTCACAATGCATCCTTACTTATCCTGAAAATTTTCGACGACTTTCCTGAATATGGCTTTTGATCCACTGATCCTAAACTTTTTTTGCACAGGACTACGAACACAAAGTATTCAATTATTTCGGTGGCATGTAAGGAATTTATAAAGAAATAAATGTTTCTAATTTGTATGTATGTAAAATTATGTATATAAGATATAATTGGCGCTTACACCCCTTTGCTGGGTGCTTCGGCCGAGTTCCTCCTCACATTTGTAGTGTGTGTTTCACAAATGGAGGGACCCACAGTTTTAAGCCGACTCCGAACGGCAAATGGTTTTTATGAGGAACTTCTTCATGGTAAAACTACACTCGGAGGGTCGCCTGTCGTTGCCTGTCGAGGACGAGCGCTTTTAATCATCACTATCATTTGGTGTTTCCTACCCACACTGGGTTTCACGCACATGCTCTATTGGCTTGTGTTTTACATATGGACTGTTAGACAAATTATTGTGGGTTCATTCCCAATTGATTTTGCAATTCGATTATTAAATAAGCCTGCTTACGTACATCATAATATTTTATAATTACATCAAAATATCAGAATTTGATGTGGGTTGTCCATAAGAGGTAATATTTAGAGCAGCGAAAAAAATTTTTTTTTTTTAGTTTTTTCTGAGAAAACTTCAAATTCCAGTTGCAAATGCTTTTACTTATAAGAATTTGCAAAAGGAAGAACAGCTGATAAAAGCCCAAAGCCCAAATTATAATTTCGGCACATAAGAAAATCAGCTTTCAAAATTTTTAAATTTTTGTTTTAAAGAAAATTCCTTTCAAATGTTGATCGCAACTGCGCCGTAATTCGGCCATCCGTATACACCAATTTTGAATGACTCGCTGGAGGACTTCGATCAGTGTCTCGTTAATAACTTTAGTAATGTTGGCTTCCAATGTCTCAATCAAAGCTTTTTTATCAACAAAGCTTTTAGACTTTACATACCCCCACAAATAAAAGTCCGAAGCTGTAATATCGCACGATTTTGGTGGCGAATCCACTGGCTCGAGATGAGAGATAAATTGCTCACCGAAACGACACAGTAAGCCCATTGTTTCACGGGTTGTATCTTAAGCAGCGCCGTATCGTTGGAACCAAGTGTTGTGGAGATCACGGGCTTCAATCTCCAGCATCAAAGAGTCGTTAATCATGGTGCGATAGCATTCGTCACTCACTGTTACATTTGCGCCAGCCAGAAATATGGGGCGATGATTCCTTCAGCGTATAGACCGCACCAAACTGTTGTTTTCAATGGATGTAATGGCTGTTCTTGAATGGCTTTGGGTTGCTCTTCACACTTCACAGAGCGTTTGGTTTTGTAATATAATTGTACGTTTTGTAAACGTTCCTGACTCTTAAGTCTTTTCATGATGAAATGTCAATGAATACTGAAAAAAATTATATATGTATTTAGTTCGACAGTAGTCACGCGTGATCTGTCAAAAACCCCCTATTGGAAAAAGTACCTTCCATCTGATCACCCTTACAGTACATAACTAATTATGAATAATTAATGCACTAGAGATGAGCGGCCGCCGTAGTCGATTGGGTTGGTTCACATCTCGGTGAAACACCAAAATAAAGAAAACGGTTTTCTAGTAGTGGCAGGCAATGGCAAACCTCCGCGAGTATTTCTGCCATGAAAAAAACTCCTCATAAAAAATATGCGCCGTTCGGAATCGGCTTGAAACTGTAGGCCCCTCCATTTGTGGAACAACATCAACTCGCACACCACAAATAGGAGAAGGTCAAACACTCAAAACGGATGTACACGACCCTTATATATCTATATATACCTATACTATAGAGAGAGAGAGAGAGAGATGAGCACCTTCTTCATACTTTATTTTATAAGATGGAGAGTTATTCTGAGCAGGCGATTATATCTATATACGTACTTTACATATATGTATGTATGCCAATGTATGCATAGAGAACGAACGAACTTCTACTTCGGCCTCGGCGTCAGCCTCGACAATGCTCGGCCACATAAGTTTAGTTTGGCTTCGGTAGAAAACCCGCACTTCGGCTGAACATTTCTTTAAAAAACATGTTCTTCAAAAGTTGTGTAAGCTTTAAGTATAGTAATTGTTTAATACATATTATTTAGTAAACCTGTAGTAATATTTCTTTTGTTATTTTTGCAAATATAAGTACATTGTGAGCTGAAATAAGGAGTTCGGTACTTACTCGTATGTACCTTTTTGCTTTTTTATACATAAAAATACTGCACTTTTAAAAAATCATTGCTTAATAATTTTTTCTCGGCCTTAAAAATTTTGGGTGTTTGGCCGAGCTCCTCCTCCTATTTGTGGTGTGCGTGTTGATGTTGTTCCACAAATGGAGGGGCGTACAGTTTCAAGCCGACTCCGAACGGCAGATATTTTTATGAGAAGCTTTTTCATAGCAGAAATACACTCGGAGGTTTGCCATTACCTCCCGAGGGGCGACCGCTATTAGAAAAATGTTTTTTTTAATTTTGGTGTTTCACCGAGATTCGAACCAACGTTCTCTCTGTGAATCCCGAATGATAATCACGCACCAACCCATTCGATTACGGCGGCGGAGTACATATCTATATAATTTGCGTATGTACCCAGTTACATATTTGTAAGAGTATATGCATTGTCGTTAATTTTTCTTGCTACAAATAACCTTAAACAAACCATCTGCGAAAAATTCAAATTCTGCTAGTTACCAAATGAGTACTCGATAAAGAAGGTATGAGAAACAAGGCAAACAATATTTCCTCGTATTTGATTCGCGCTTTGTCAACAAAAAAGTATTCGATTAGATAAGAAATAAACCGTTAACGGGCATGCATGAGCAATGATACAATTCACCAATACACGCATCAACCAACTAATACAGCAACTGCAAAATGATATCGAACAACAGAAACAATTCTATTTGTAGGTGTTTAGTAACAATGAAGTGACACTAAGCCAACCGAACAATCTTATCAGTATTTCAGTTGTCGGTGAGACCTCGAGCGAAACGATACACTTACAGAACAGTTTAATGCAAAAGATATCGGAATTTTGAAATTAGAGTGTTGGAGCAGTGTAAAAAGTTACATGTTAAAGCTATGAAAAATTGTGTGCAACAAAAAACGTTACAATGGCCACCGCATCGCTGATTACCACCGAAGAAATAAACTCTCGAACAAAGACGCACAAAAAATGTAAACATCAAATATTGTTAAATCATGAAACACAAAATAATTGGCTCTGGCGAAATATCCTAGGCAATCAACAGCAAATTAGCTCATCAACATATTGGTTGTTAGTGATGACATTGCTCACACTGTCTGCATGCCATATCCGTGCAGATTACTACAGTAACGGTGGTAGCTGGCAACCGCTACCATCACCCCCACTGCAACCACTCCCGCCGCCCTTTGGTCCATTACAGAACGTAACTTGCATAGCACATGACACCAAATTCACTTGCGATTGTCAACATGTGAATCAGGTGGGTTCATTCGTCGTATGTAACTAATACTATAGCGGGTGTAGCGATGACTCATACGCTAAGTAATTTGTAACTTCCTTTAATTTAACATGTGTTTTGACGCTACTTTTTTATTTTATTCAGCGCCTACAACTGCCTCACCTGATCGGCTATGTGTTTCAAATAGAGATAAGTAATTGCAGGTTCTTGACCATAGAAGCTAATGCGCTGGAAGATACCCAAGGCTTGCGTACAATTCATTTTACGAATATCGAAAATTTGGTATTGAATAAGTATGCGCTAGCTTTTCCGCGGTATGCCAGTAATACACCGCTTATTATCGATTTCCATAAGGTAAGTTCTTATCCATATAGGGTCCAATACTTGTTGAAGACGTGTAGATCTGTGGAACTGTAATACCCCACATTATTTCAGGTGAATTTCGAGTTGATCGATTCGCATGCAATCAACGGCAACATAGAAGAAATTTCATTCATTGGTGGGCGCATCGATGTGATTCATCCTTTTGGTTTCACAACGCTCAAGGATCGCGCTATTTTGCTGAAAATGGACAATGTGCTTGTGAAGAGAATAGAACCACAGGTAAACTGCATTAAATTTATTTTTTACTGAATTCATATTCTGGGGGGGAAAATTCCATAAAATCACGGCCTCTTGTTTGAACACGAAAATGCTGTCAATGTGATTTTAAAAATCAGCCAATGACACACCCTTTATATCTAAAGATAATGATATATTAGGTTGTTAAAAATGTGCGATTTCTGTAACTTTTGGCTAATTTTTGTTTATTAAATTTAGTAGATATGGAAAGTAGATATGCAAATATTATTTATTTATTTATTTCAGAAAGTGTGGGTAAGACATTAAGTCTTTTCAATGTGCATATTTGGCAAATGAATTAGAAAAATTTACATAAATTAGCACTTGCAAAAGTTTCGCTTTAAATTAACAATGCCAGAAAAGTTATATACTATAGAAGAGACAAAGAGGAAGAGGAAGGGAGCGGAGAAAAGATTACTACATAAAGCGTCTAGCCGATATTATATATTTACGTGACACTGGTTTAGGCGCAGCTGAGCTTAGATAGAAGAAGCATATGATGTCTACGTTAGCTTCAACGAGGTGTCATTGTTCATAACTGTCATTGAATGAATTGTCATTTTCAGAATCACGGCTAAATTCAACAACTTTAGCCTAACTTAACTCTTGCCATGATTGTTTTATGTATTGTACGTTTCTAGCTTTGTTCTGAATTGTTATCGAAACTTAGCGGTATCTGTCAATTCGTTGACATCTGCTCTTTTCACGGATAGATAGTACTGCCAGTTACTTTAGATTTATCGTGATGTAGTGTGCTTCGAAATCCATTTTAATTCCTTTATTTCAAACCATGATAATTTGATTTGCAAAAATGTTTGTCAATTAACTCAACGGTTACTCTCATTGAACTTGTTTAAGCCACTTTGGGAAAGAAAATTCGTTGAAAAGGCTTTTAGCCATACCTCAATCGGTCTACATAATTCGTAGATAAAATACAGCCATGTGTTGGAAATCGTTTTCGCAAAAATTTCGTTTTCAAGACGAAATGATATGTACTAAATTTCATTCTGTCGATTTGAAAATTTTTCGAACATAAATCGATGCGATTTGGCATATGCCCATTTGAAATTCAGGAGTATGAAATTGTGCAAAACTATAAACGGCAAGTTATTTATATTCTATATCGTGGTTCTATAAAGTGGGATATGTGAATGTATCCTGATAGATTACTGGAGTCCGCCTTCGGCAAAAAATTTCTACGGGGCTGATAATTTTATTTTGTAGAAAGGGATGACTGTTTCACGAAGACATTTCTTCTTATTCGTAATTGGCGCGATAACCGCTTACGCGATTTTGGCCGAATTTAACAAAGCGCGCCAGTCGTTTTTTTCTCGTGCTAACCGGCGCCAATTGGACACACCAAGGGAGCCAAGTCCTTCTCCACCTGATCTTTCCAACGCAGAAAAGCACTTCCTCTTCCTCTGCTACCACCAGCTGGTACGGCATCGAATATTTTCATAGCCGGAGCGTTTGTATCCATTCGGACGACATGACCCAGCCAGAGTAGCCGCTGGATCTTTATTCGTTGCGCTATGTCTATGATGTCGTAAAGCTCATACAACTCATCGTTTCATCGCCTGCAAAATTCGCCGTTGCCAACGTGCAAAGGTCCAAAAATTTTGCGCAAAGCCTTTCTCTCAAATACTCCAAGCGTCGCTTCATCGGATGTTGTCATCGTTCACGCTTCTGCGTCATAAATTAGGACGGGCATGATGAGTGAGAGGACTTTACTATTCAATTGCCTACTTAGTCTAAAGTAGCACTTGTTGGTAAGAGAGACTCTACGTTGGATTTCAAGGCTGACATTGTTATCCGTGTTAATGCTGGTTCCTAAATATACGAAGTCTTTTACAACCTCGAAATCATAATTGTCAACAGTGACGTGGGTGCCTATGGGCGAGTGCGCCGTCTGTTTATTTCAAGACAGGAGGTACTTTTGTCCTCGTTCACCACCAGACCCATTTGCTTTGCCTCTTTATCCAGTTTGGAAAAGGCAAAACTAACAGCGCGCTTGTTACCATCGGCATACGCCAACAATTGTACGCTCTTATAAAAAATTGTGCCTGAGCGATTAAGTTCTGCGGCTCGTACGATCATCTCCAACATCAGGTTAAAGAACTTACACGACAGCAAGTCACCCTGTCTGCAACCTAGTTTGGTATTAAACGGCTCGGAGAGGTCCTTCCCAATTCTGACGGCGATGCTGGTGTTCAGCAACGTCATCTTGCATAGCCGTATTAGTTTTGCCGGGATTCCAAATTCACACATCGCAGCATACAAGTAACTCCTTTCCGTACTGTCGAATGAAGCTTTGAAATCGACGGAAAGGTGTGTGTCGATTCTCCTTTCATGGGTCTTTTCCAAGATTTGGCGTATTGTGAATATATAGTCTATGATAGGCTTTCCAAGTCTAAAGCCAGACTGATAAGGCCAATCAGTTGGTTGACGTTGGGCTTCAGTCTTTCACACAACACGCTCGCTCGAACCCATAAAAATATCTGCCGTTCGGAGACGGCTAGAAACTGTAGGTCCCTCCATTTGTGGAACAGCATCAAGACGCACACCACAAATGGGAGGAGGAGCTCGGCCAAACACCCAAAAAGGGTGTACGTGCCAATTATATATATTATATATATTACATATCTAAAAGTTAAGAATAATATTTGAAAACTCTATGAAAATTCTTTGTTTTTGAATTGCTTTGGCTCCACAAATATACAAAAAGTTCTGCAACACTAAATTTTACTGTGCGGCAATTCGAGCTTTGAATCATATTCAAACTCACACCAGTCGTGTGAATACCATCACATAATAAAACAATTCATACAAGGTGGCGCAAAATCAATAACCCTATCGGAATACTTATAATTTTTGCAAATGCAGTATACAAACTGACAACCAATGGAGCGTAAGGGTGAAAGTACAGATTTCTATCACTCAAAATCTTTTTTTTTTTTTTTTGTTTTATTAAGTAAAAAATGTATTCAAAAACAAAACTGATGATTAATTTTGCGCCACCTAGTGCCATTAAGTATGAAATCGCGCGATTTCCATAAATCGGAAAATAAATTAAACAAAAATTAAATGGCATTAGGTACTAAATAATTTACCATATGGGAATCAAGAATACATATTTTTTTAATTTTATTATTGAACTTTATATTTTTGTTTTAAAACCAAAAAATAAAATTTCAATAAATTTCACACAAATCGCAGGCCTTCAAGAAGTTCGCTGTCGAACAACTGGAAATTCGGAACTGTGTATTCCAGACAAATGTGCCATCGAAAGCCTTTTACGAACTTGAGGTGCTCAACTCTCTGCGCATACACAACAACAATTTTCAAGAGGTGCATTCACATGCGTTTTCCTTTAAAAGTGAGTAGCAAATAAAATTCAGAGATAAATAAACTGGTGTTCGAAGGTCTGGTTAGTGAAAGCTCAAAGCCAACCTGCACTATGACAAGCATGTATATACATATATAAATTATTAATCCAAACGTAAGTTAATTTAAAAAACTTACGAATTGTTTATTTTTATATTTACATCATAAAACAACAAGACGGTAAGAAGACGTAATTAAAAAAAATTTAGTATAGCTTTAGGCGCAGTTAAATTTTTAATCAATTACTTCCTCGCGAAGCTTTTGATACCAATTTTTTATCATTCTTTCTTTTGTCTATTAGTAATCAACAAACTCAGTATAACGGACAACTATTTTGCGTCCATCGATGCTGAATGGATTGAGGCATATGTGCGTGAAAGCGTACAGATACGCGACAACTATTTTGGTCTCACGAGTGCGATAGCGTTCAAGGGTAAATAATAGGATGCATGCACCCACAAAGCCACGCACATTAGGATGGCCCAAAAAATACTTTGTTTCTTGATTTTGTTCTTTGAAACTATGACATGAAAGACTATGAAATTTGTTCTAGGGCGAAAGAAATTATACAACTATTTTTCTTTTTTATATTGCTTTTATGTAATATTTATCCGTGCCGCTAACGCTGTGAAAATTATCATTGAAATTTCATGGTACAAATACACTTTTCAGTAAATTTGGTGTAAAATGTTAACATATCGATATTATTTAAGGGGTAACACCACTGTACAGGCGTAAAATAAACACGATTTTTAAAGAATTTTTTTGTACAGAAGGAAAGGGAAAGGAAATACTCTGATTTGGGAAGTTATTACTTATATACTAAAATACAAAACTACAAAGTGTGATCGAAAATTTTACAAAATGGCGGCATTGGAGACATTTTTGTAATGTGGTTTCTCTTGAAGGAGCTCCGCGGCACGCAGCACAGAGGGTGCAAATTTTAATCTGGAACAAAGAAACTTTTTTTTTCTTAATCTAGATAAAAATAGCTAGAGAAACCCGTAGGGGATTTAAAAAATATTTATTTTTGTGGAATTAGCAAGCATTTGAAGGAAAAAACTCTATTTTGGACTAAAAAAACGGCATTTAAATAATTATTGTATAACAATCGTTTAAATTAATCTATCGAAAACCCCCTACGCTCTTCTCTTAAGAAGGTTATTATACAGACGTTGTGAAAAACATGATTAAAAATATTTAAAATTGTTTGAGTTATGCTGCGTGCCAATTTCAGAAAACGTGTTTTGAGAAAAACGCATTTAAAGTATGGAAATTTGGAGAAGTCGTTAGGTAGCAGTCACTAACGCTTGGTTAAAAGCTTAAAATATTTATGAAATAAATTTCGGTAACGTATAAAACTTTTTGTTCTGTATTTTAAAAGGTTCAAAGAATTTTTTAAGATTATAAAAAAAAAATCAATTTTTTGAAATTTCTACAGTTACCCCTTAATCATCTCTTATTTTTCCTTCACAAAATTATACCCAATGCTTATTAAAAAAAAGCTTAAATATTTCGTAAAATTTCAAAGAATGCCAAAAATTGAAAACAAAACCACATATCTCGTTTTTTTTTATTTTTGCGCTAAGAAATTTTTAATAACAAAAGAATGTATTATTATCTTGTTTTTAAAGGTTTTTTAAATTGTTTAAATAAATAATTTTTGATATCTGAGAACTTTTTTAACTTACTTAAACAATTGTAGATTTTTTCACGGTGCCTATAAATAACAGTTTAAATAATTTTATTTTTTTAAATAAATCATTGTTTATTATTTTTTGGGCAAATGTGAAGTGAAATTAAAAGAAGAGATGAAATATTATTGATCCATAAATATTTTATAGCGAATTTTCGGAAAAGAGAATTTATCCCATAGGATATCAATGGTAGTTTACAAAGCATTGACGGTAGGGGTATATATTAAAAATTAAAATAAAAAAACAATATTTGTCTAATTTTTTGGCCTTAGAATAAAGTTAGGAGGTAGCATCAAAAAAAAATTTGTTTGGCCCATCCTAATGTACACATGTATATGTATGTACATTATCATTCAGATATACATTAATGCAGAACATGTCCAATATAAAACAAATATCCACTCTCTCAATCTAGGCATCCACATCCACCGGGACTACATGCACAGTGAACTTCTCGAGCTGCAATTCAACAACAACACTATACAGCTACCATTCGAAACACGGCCACTCGAATTTAACGATCGGTTCGCGCTCAATCTCAAGCAGTTGCGCTACGAAAATACCTATGGCTGTAACGATTTGGATACAGCACAAACACCACCGATACCCAAACAAACATTCTTTCGCAATAATGTGGATAATATTTATGTGTTGACAATGGCTTCAAAAAAGGTGGCAGCACCAACTAATGGGCAAATAACCACATCCAGCCGGTCAAATGATTTTGTCTTACTTAACAAATTCATCGAAACAAATTGTCAGCCGCGTTCGTATTTGTTATATATACTTTTAGGCGTGCTAGCACTGGTGTTGGTGTTGCTCTTGATTGGCGTAATTGTTTGGCTGCAATTGGCCAAACGGCGAAAGAAGCGGAAATTGGATGTCGTTATGCCCGACCCACGCACCTACAAGGAAACGCAAATCGTCTATCAGATCGAAAATGCGGGACTTCTAAAGACTGATCTGTGAGTGCTAGCCATGTGGAGGCTGCATAGTGGAGTATATGGAACGTTTAGAGATGCTATGCAAACTAATTGCCACGCCAAATAAATTTTAAAGTATAATGTAAGCAGAAAGAAATCTAAACAGAAAATATATTGTAGTATACACGAAGTAGGACGATGATTTACAAGGAATCCAAATACGCTGTTTTACCAAATTTTAGAATTTAATTTTATAAACTAATATAGGTTTTGTATATATTATGTATATATGAATTAATTAGATATTTAAGAATAAATTAAGTTGTGTGTTAAATTTGAGTCGAAATGGCTTTTTATTCAAGCAATCAAATATCCCTTCCAGTTCTTGAGAGCCATTTTATTATTGTTTCAGTTTTTATAGCGCATTAGTCTGCTAAGCGAACTTCATTGTTTGCGAATTTTTTGATAAAATAAATATTTCTTCTACTCACCCAATTGGTAGATAAGACTCTAATGCTTGATTAACTGTTAAAAAGGGATCAGATAGCGCAAAGCCCTTCGATAATAGTGCATGATGAGTATTTATTGTCTCTTCAACGCCACCAAGGTCCTCCATATCTTTGTCATCTGTCAATATAAGTCCAGAAAAAAAATTTTATGAAGTAACTTGAAAAAATTACAAGCTAAGCGATTAAAAATAACGCAGGAGACAAGAAAGTGGTATTAAAAGAAAAATATTAGCAAACATTATTACAAAATACAAGTACAATATATTATTCATACATATGTACGTATGTATGTTGATCAAACTAATTATTAAAATTTCCAACGACAAAAATCAAATTAATTTATTCAAAGAAGCCCAATAATCTGTTATTCAAACATAGCTGAAGAAACTTCTTAAAATGACTTCAATAAAAAAATTTATTATACAGGGTGGGCCAAATAAGACCTACTAATGTTAAGCACAAATAACTTTTTTATTTTTCCACATATTTATTTGTCTCTTTTTGTAGGTTATAATTGAATTGTTGGAAATTTATTATGGAACCCTACCGCAAGACCACCAACAACGACTACAATACGCTATTCGTTTTACACAATTAGCTACACAAATTGATTTTTTAAATAATGTTTTGATGTCGGATGAAGCGCATTTCCATTTAAATGGTTATGTCAACAAACAAAACTGTAGATTGCGCGGCTCTGAAAATCCAATAGTTATCGGTCTATATTTCTTCGAAAATGAGGATGAAACGCCGGAATCGATTTCAAGAGCTTCTTACAGAACATTGATTGAAAACGTTTTGCGGCCAATGGCGGAGCAGTATCCTAATTTGTGGTTTCACCAAGATGGAGCAACTGCGCATACTGCTAGGCGAACTATGGGCCTGCTGCGTGAAATTTTTGGCGAACGTCTGATTTCCAAAAATTCAGATTGCCCTTGGCCACCTCGTTCGACAGATTTGACTGCGCCCGACTTTTTTTTATGGGGATATTTAAAAGACAAAGTGTATCTTAATAAACCAGAGACTATTAGACAGTTGAAGCAAAATATTCGAGACGAAATACTGAGCCTTCAACCAGAAACATTATGTGGTGTAATGGAAAACGCGTTAAAAAGAGCCAATATTGTATCGAGAAAAATGGTGGACATTTGTCTGATATAATATTTCATACATAATTTCCATAAAATATATATGTATAAAAACAATTAACCAAAATAAATGATTATTGCAAAAGTTATTTGTGTTTAACATTAGTAGGTCTTATTTGGCCGACCCTGTAGTATAGGGAAATATTTACATACGAGGAGCATATCCGATAATTTAAACATAAGTAATGTGCAGTTTGATCCTTGTCGGGTGATCGCCAATCTGGTCGTATGGCGTCAATGGTCGCTTGAATATTGCAATAAATCGATTGTTAAGCGCGCTGTGAGCCATCTTGTGGGAATCAAATGTCGTCGATGTTTAGCTGATTAATTTTTGGAAATGAAAAATCAATCAGCATTGCTTGATAGCGGCCGCCATTCACCGTAACGACAGCTCCTTCCTTATTTCAAAAGAAATAAGAACTGATGACGCCGCCGGTACTCTACATATGAACTTCACTAACAGGTTTATTCTTTTTTTTGTAAATGTCCACAATTTAGAATCGTTGTTCTAGCGTTAAACGATTAATGATGATTTTTCCAAACTTATTGAACAGAAATTTCAACACAGTTTGTCATTCTCAGCATTCTCGGTAGCACCTTACCAAACTCAGCTGGAAGTGGTTGCTGTTGTTGTTGTAAAAACTCTTCCTCCCATTTTTCAGAAAAGTTCATGACTACTACTCTAATTTGAAGTTGTAACAGAACTTATGGCATAGAACTTATATAGGTCGAAGATTAGCCTCCAATAATATCCAGAACTTAATTTTGCCAGAGCAACGCCAAGTTGAAGTTTTTCGTCTCCGATAACGTCATTCAGGGCCAAGATCTTATAATAGTGGTTACATACAATGTAAAAGCCGTTAAAACTCAATGGTCTATATTCCGTATTCCCAGCAATAATTGGTGTTATGATCCTTAACTCTCTCACTACATAAGTGGGAGTCCTGAGCGCGATGTTCAGACAGGTCTCCTCTTCATCGAGTGCGTGCAACTATTCCCCGACGACCAAGTGGGATCTTCAAGCCGGCGGGTTGATTGCCTCAAATGTAGTCAGCACCGTTTCTTTGTCCTTGCTCCAAGTGCTACCGGTTAGTGAATTGAAGTGTTTGTTCCAGATATGGAGTTAAGTAGTAATCACGATTGTATGCGTCAAAAAGAGCAAACTGCCGAAGGTAGCGCCCAGAGGTTGATAGCATTCGAAAATGGTGTGTCATTGTCGTGCACATTCAATTGGTGTTTGGCCTTCTTTATCTATGTTGTAAATAGGCCGAGAACTTTGTGGAGGAGAGTGTTAAACTCCTTGCAGTGAAGAAGCGAGAATTATCGAAGAAATAATCGCTTGCACTTGGATATAAACCATCATTGAGATCAGAGATCAGTAAAACCAAACTCCGCGAAATATAGAAATTGAACAGTAGATCGAAAATGCACCACTAACAACCTATTCAGCCGCAGTGGATGAAAGGAGTTATCGATAGCGTTGGACAGTTCGCTCACAGGGCGGCCGATTTTGGCTAATGTCACAATTTATTTGTGTGTTTATGGCGTTATGTATCCTTTACGGAAGCCATGTTGATACGTATGTACCCCAACTACAGGTGTTTCGTAAAGAACGGTATTGTAAGACTGAAGTATCTTCACTGCTAGATAAAAGAGGTAAATTGGGTGGTATAACTCCGCTTGATTGAATTCAGTAGTGGAACCACTTTTCCTGCTCTCCACTTTTCAGCGATTATAGTGTCCATTGACACAGCATACTTAACAGCATACTCCTGCTGGCGCCAATTTGGTCGAATACTAGTGGAACGCAGAGCATGAAGTTACATACCTGACAAACACCGCACTCAGGACCGCATTGGAATACCGGAGACAGCTACGTATAAAGAGGGCCCTACTAATTATATTCAAATTCAACTTCTGACTATCTAGAATCGATTCCGAATTGAGTATGTATAGTATGTCTTGGATGTAATAGCATTCCGCGCGATATGACCTCTAACACTCCTTTTGCTTTGCCCAGCAAATTTCTTGAGTCTACTGTTTAACTTATCTAGAGAGGGATTGATGAGTTGAGAGAATCACGTGCCAAAAACTTTGATACAAGTCCTATAAGCTATCCATATGGTACGGACTTCAAGATGGCAGACGGTTGCTCTGGGCCTTAAACCTGAATGGTAAAATGTGAACGGATTTGGGAAAATATGGTTATTGGCAACAATTGTTACATGCGAGTATAAACGATTTCAAAAAACCGTTATTGAAATAGTTGTGGCATTATAAGAACAAGCCTAGAAGCAAACCCTTCCACTAGAAAACCATTGTATCAGTTGCACAGGGCCTCTTGTGTTTCTTATATGTTTTTTTCATTATTCCCAAATATTACGCTATGACAGAGCCGATTGCCGTCATAATGTAATTGAATTGCGGCGTTGACATAGAAAACAGATTTTGGACATGGTACAAATGCATAGATCTTATAATAATGTGAACCACCTCCGAGTTGTGAAAACACAAAAAAACAGAGGAAATGTTTCTTTCACAGCTATATCCGTATAAACGAAACCTACTTAGATACTTTAATATCATCACTAAGAAAAATGGTTTCCGGAGCAAAGTATCCACCATTTTTCTTGGACAAAAATTTGCGATGCCTAAGTTTTTCTATAATTAGGAGGGTATAGGGAATGAATAGAATTATGGTACAATGCATGAAAAACAGTAAAATATATATCTGCCTATGGGAAAACGGATTTTCACGCAAAAATCAGGCAAACAGCCACACAAGCATATACTCGAATACTTGGTCAGAAATAAGAAGGAATGAATGAAGGAAAATGATTGAACGAAAACATATGGAACAAATCAAATAAGAGAATATGGGTAGAAAGCAAAATATTACATATGCGAGTAACAAATAAATTCTTTTAGTTATATGTATATATACAAAAAATACAAAAAAAAATTTAATGATCGGTATTTTTACCTGGCAGATTAAGATCTTTCTTCATGAGGTTGGCACTGCACATTCCACCCAAATATGCTAATTCCTGCTCCAGACGTATCAAGCATGAATTTGCTGCACTGAGCTATATAAAAATTGAAATTTAACTGGATTACAGGTGCATTTAACCCAAGATTAAAAAAACTCACTGTTGATGGATTATCATAACCCACGACCAGACATTTAAAGCCATATCGATTAATGTGTGGATCCTGTGCGTACAGCGAAGAAGTTTCTAAAGAAAACTCAACACAATTACCAGGTAATATCATAACATTCTGCATCCAATTTGAAGAACTGCAAAACAACAATGAATGCAGGAAAATATTTTTGTCAAATTTAAATTATGTAAGCTACTATTGAAAGCTCAATAAAAGAAGGCACATTTATTGCTCTTTATGGAAAATTGGTGAGTAATTTTTACTCACGTATTAAATTTCTTCACGACAATCCAATCCCGCTCAACACCCACACCAACATCCACCTCTTCTTTCGCACCAGCAGTTTTATAACAACTACTAATCAGTGCAGTGCCTACGCATCCATTTGGACGTCGCATATTATTATCCAGCATATCAAAGTAATCCTCATTCGATGGACAAGATTCCGTTACTACCGGACGCATGGGTATAGAAAGCAATAAATAATCCTCCAATTGAGCAGTGCCGCATTGTGAATCGAACTCTATAGTTAACCACTGTACACATGGAGGAAATTCGACACGTTGACAACTGATTGTAGCGCTACGATATGGATGTTCGCTCTCCACAACACAATAATGATTGCTGGTAGTTATGGTTTCGCTAGCATTTCGATCCCCTAAAACTGGCATTTCACTTTCGCTCTTTTTACGCGATCGAAATTCGCGATTATCCACGGCAATAGCGTTGCGTACACTGTGCGCCGCCGCCACAGGACTTATAGTAACTGCGCCGCAGACTGTAACGTTTTGATCTTTCGTAGCGTAGAGTTGATTGAGCGCAGCAATGTGCGGCAGAATCTCCTTAATCATACTAAGTACTTGAACAGAGCTCTGTTGAGGAAAAGAGAGTATTAATATTAGACATTCCGATGATTACTATTAGGATGCGGGTGCATTAACCTTTGGATCGCTGCATGCCAAATTGGCTATATGTGCATAAACCAAGGGCAAGAGTGTGTGGAACATATTCGACGATGCCATATTGAACACTTCCATTATCTGCACGACAGTCAGCTGCGTAACCGGTACATCTTCCGAATCGGAGCGCAAGGGACCACCTATGCCAACCTGATTATTTTGGTGGTGATGATGCTGCACATTTACAAACTCCTCTGCAACCTCATCTTCATCATCCACCCGCTCATTCCCATTCAGTTTAGCTATTTGCCCGTTACGGAAATTCAAGTCCTGTACTCCTGTACTCTCCTCAATCATCAAATCTTTTGGATGTATCTCAGTCGCACCTATTTCGATTTCCATTTCGAATGGATTCGTAGAGCGCTTATCGAATTTCAGTGTCTCTATGATACCTTTTGAAAATGATTCAATACGTTTCGTTATATCGCGCGCAGTAGACATATTTGCATCCACCGGCAGCACAGAAGTACGCGAATTATTCGCCCAATTAATGTCCATATGCTCCTCAATGGGTGTGATATTGTGTTCCGAATCTATCGTCTGTGTATGATTGGATGAATTGTCCGAGGGCGAGAGGGAAGCAGCCAAAGCATTACGAGCCAAAATCAACAGCTCAGTACACTTCTTGGTAATATCGCTAGCAATTTGTAAAGCAGTATCACGCGTAGTCACTTCATTGGAGGGTGGCACACCATTGGTACTATTGCCACCGCTATCACTACCACACCCACCTCCCGACGTATCACTCTTAACCGGCGTGCTATAATAAAGTATGCAGGGGATTTGACCGCGTTGTGGAGTGGTGCCATTGAAGCTCAAATCACAAGAGTAAAACTGAAATGTAGTGCCGCAAGGCCCGCGTATCGAAGGCACACCTGCGTCGCCGGAGCAGGTGCGGGCGCCTTGTGAGCACAGACGAAGTGCATACCGTGTATTTTCCTAAAAACAGAGGTGGTTAAAATAGTATTTATTTAATTATTTGATTAAATGTCAGATGTCTATACTTTTATATGCACCGGTCGCTCAAATTTGATTTCAGCCATGTCATTATGCACCACATCCTGATCATAAGAGCCCGATACAGATTCAAGTGTTTCCCATTTATGTTGCGACTGTAAGTCCACAGTGTTGTCATATAACAATTCCAATTGGTAATCGTAAGAGCCGGACCCAGAGAAAATCATGGCACCCGCAATTGCAATACCAGCACGATCCACAGTAAATCCAATAGCGTCGGGTCCGAAATTACCAGTATTCCAGGTGCGACTCTGGTCGCAGCGTGCAAAACGTGAACCAGTGGAGTGAAGACTACGAGGCGGCATAAACATTTTATCATACTAAAATGTTAAAATTAAAAGAAATCGATTCGTTAAAAAGTAAACTCATTGTCCAGTGGCCCTAACGATTCATTTAAACTCACATCGCCCAACGATGTGTGATACACTATTTCGGCCAGCACACGTGCCAACAGGTGGCAGCAGTTGTCGATTAAACCTTGATTAATATCTTTGCTGCCGAAAGAGCCCACATAATTCAATTGCACACTGCGGTTATAAATATTCTCGATACGTCCGCGTATCGGATTCGCAATGATATCCAACAGCCGTACGAGCACATCTTTGAAAGTCCATGAATTGCTGAGAAAATCACTTTTCTCCTGCTGTGTGCGATAAATCATTTGTTCCACAAGTATGGGATACTGATGCGCTTCGGTGGATGAAAGCATTGGCAGACCGGAATTGTCGCTAGGGCTGATTATCGATTGACGTTCGTTGCCCGGATTAAGCAATGAGAATGTAGTACGCAACTTCACCGAAGGAGAACAAAGACCAGCGAGTATGGCGCTTAGCAGGCGTGAATGTAGGGTACCTTGCTGTAAGGCGAAAGATGAAGATAAATGAGGAGATTAATTAATACCGAGTTCACAATTGAATACAATTAAAGCTTTTACTTTATCCATTTGGGATAGCAAGTCACACAAACAATTCCATTTCAACGACGATGTGGGATAGAAGGCGTCAAAGCAGGCCACAAAGCTGATGTGGCATTCCTCCAAAATTTCAAATGCCATAGCGAAACCTACAATTCCACAAGAAGAACATAATGAATATATGCTAAAGCGTATTTTTAGAATTTTCACCTCTTTCACTGCAAATATCTTTGAAGATATCGTCACAGAAGATGCCAATTAGGAGTGCTCGTACATTCCCAATACACTCGGCCAATTGTATGTTCTCCATATTGGGCTTACGAGTTGACGACACGCCGTTGGCGGCTCCAGATATTGATGTTGTTGTGGCAGAAGCTTCACCAAAGTACTTGGCCACATTGTTCGCGATTACAGTGGAGGCAGAATTGCTCAGCGCAGATTTAGAATTTTTATCTGAAAATAAATAAATAAGAGAAACTAAAATAAACTACAACGCTTTTTAAACTCAATTCGCACACACCTCTGCCATCTCCTTTTGCTGTACGCGCCTGCAACTTCGTCAGTGCATTTGCAATGCTGCTCGCCGTCAAGGTATTGGCAAATGTTGCCGATGCGCGTGGCGGATATATTTCATTCGTATATTTACGCAGTAGACGCAGACAGGATTTATTCACATAAATCAAATATGCCAACGTTTGTTTCACTTGCAATTGTCGCCCTTTATCGCGCTGTTCGCGCAAATTCGTCTTAAATGATTCCCAAGACCAATTCAGCAAAACTACTAAACTCTCAAAACACTCTTTGCTTACTGTATTCGCAAAGGACTTGGTAATTTTTTGCACCGGATCCACATCAACCGGAGCAGCTGGCTGCTTTGATTCTTGTGTAATGAGGCGATAGAGGATGGATGGTATTTGACCTGAATTCACATCAGTGCCATTATTAGCCTTCTTCGATGACTTAAAGGTGAAGACTACTTGATCTTCAGTTGTCACAGAAGCCTGTCCGCAAGAGCCGCAATCAGACGAGGGTCCAGCAATACGTGCCCACACCAAATACCAGCGACCAGCCGCAGCATTAATAGGCTTCGACAACATTATATGATGTTTACTACGGGCAGCGCACTCAAATGGTATCTCTTTTGTTTCAGTAATGAGAATGCCCTCTTTCTCATAACCGCCCCCATCGGTGCCTAGGTCGAATAGTTTCAATTTGCAAGTATACTCTCCACGTCCGCCAAACATGCCGAAGCCACCTGTAGGTAAAAGGGAGAGTAATAAATTGGACAAAAAGTAACTAATTTAAGAGCTTACAAATCATAACATCAGTATCGGCGGAGAAACGAATAGCTTCTACACTGTGCCCTGAATAGCCCCAACCGCCGCCAAAATTATCAAAACGGTTCACAATCTGATACTCGTTATTCAAAGCTTCTTTAGTATGGCTTTGTTGCTTGGGTACTGCTTCTTCAAAGCATGCGGGGCTTTTGAATTATTTGGAAAACATTTTTAAAAATTTAAATTCATTAAATTAATATTTAGAATCAAAATTATAGAATCATAAAATCAAATATACATAAATATTTTTCAATTATTTTAATTACTATTTCAAATGCCTGGAAATACTTATACTTATATGTTTGTAAATCATTTGGTATAAGTTATCAATTTATTTGAATAATGATTATTGCCAATGCATTATAAACTTACATAGCATCTTGAGCTGAAGTAAGAATATCCAAACAAGCCAGCAAATTCAACGAGGCTTGTGAACGCGATATGCGGGCATCCACTTTGTTGGGCAAGGCCAGTTCCGGTGATAATATCGCGCGAAAATTTGATGAATTCTGTTTCAGAAAAATTACTTAAAGAAAAAATAAACCAATTTGCTTATCAACTTACGACACCACAATTGGCAATTTCGCTGGCCATTACATTGTAACACTGTAACTTCCGCACCCCGCCATCGTATACCCACAATATATTATAGTGGGGATCTAAAGCGAACGCGATTTGAGGTTGCGGCTTATCCATGATGGAGCTGCCATGGCCACCGCCACCGCTACTACTTGCCGAGACTCCAGCAGGGCTTTTGGCCTGATCGCGTCCGCGTTGGCGCCGCCGCTGTTGCTGTTCCCCCAGCTGATTTTCTTGCAAATCGAAAATTTGATTGCGCGCCTCGTGCATGCTACGCGACATCTGGTCGTTTATAGGACCCGCCAGGACAGGTTGCAATGGCGCCATCGCAGCGGGTGCACTGCTAGCCACTACCGAGGGGCAAGCACTAGCGGCAATATTTTGATTTAGCTCCGGCATTACTTTAGCATTACTATTTTGTATGATTTGTACAAAATTTATTTGATTTCGGTAATGAGCAGTGCAGCTGCCGTCACGGCGGTTGATCGAAAGTGTGTGGAATGTGAGCGGAATAGTAGGTATGAGCACTATTTAAAAGAAGAAAAAAAAAATTTAGATAAACTGAATTTCAAATAAATTATTTCCACTCACAAATAGTTTTCTTATTAGCGACCACATTGACTTTCGGCAACATGTGCGTAGTGATGAGCGACTCATCGATTTTTATAAATGTCTGATCACCACTTGCGCCAATCCAAGTTGCCTTCTTACCGAAGCTGGGACCCAAACCACTGCAAAGTAAATTCCAGTAATATAAATGCATAAAGAATTCTGTGGATTATCAAAATATTATATATCACTTACAAGACAGCCCCGGGTGCGCAATGCCATAGAAATTTCTGTCGTTGCGTCATTAAACTTGCAATGCCGGCATCCTTGGTTGCTCCACCAGGGCCTGTAGGAGTTGTGTTATTTTCACCACTTGCTTTTTTATTAGATGCTGCCCCCACATCCTCGCCAACGGCCGCAGCTTTATCTCTTTGAGAATCGTTTGGTAAACGACCTAACTGGCCTTTTTGGTAATTGCCAAAAGTGTACACCATGCCTTTGTAGGTCATCAACACTGTGTGATTACTACCAGCGCTTACCTGGCTAATTGCGCCTTGCACATTTACTTTAACTGGTCCGTTTACGGGTTGCAAATCCCCCGTACCCAACTGACCATATTGATTACTGCCAAAGGTGAAAACTTCACCGGCTAGCGTTAGTACGACGGTATGATGAAGGCCGCAGGATACTTGCACCACTGGTGAACTGCTCGGCAGGTTTAGCATCTGTGGCGCTAATGGAGCAACGCGTGGTGGATCCTTGTCTGAATCTGTCAATTGCGTTCCAATATTCTCTTCTGCAACTAATTTCTTTTCCTTGCGCCGCATTATTAAGCTCTTCGAGCGTTGACGATTTAATTCAATATTCAGCTGTTTGTTGTCCTTGTTAGCATCGTTTTCTGCCTCTTGCAGTGAAATGCAGGTGGAGCAGAGGCCACATTTGGAGCAACCGGCGTCGCCATGACCACAGGGACAAATCCTAAAATGAATGTGTGCCTTTTATATATTCTTATTAAATAACTATTTGTATCCACTTACGCTCCCGACAAGCGTTCTTCAACGGGGACATTCAAAGTCGACACACAGGACACATTGTAGCCGGTGCACTCGCGGCACATAACACATACGCGGCATTGCCCTTGCACCAGTTGATGATCATCGTAATCGCAGAGTGTAGAAAAATCAAATTTCAACTTCTTTCCACCCAACAAACATTTGCCATCTGAGTCAGCAGCCGGCCCCATGCTTAAAGCGCTAGCACCACCACTACTTTGTAGGGTTACGCAGTTATCCTTACTAGATTTGCTAAACACACGCCCGCATTGGCCTTTGTTATTCAGCCCGAAAGTGAAAAGTTGGCCTTTCGAATTTAAGGCCACACAATGCGCTTTACCCAGCGCCACCTTTGTTATGTGCTGATCAATGAAGTCACTAACACAACCACCGGTATCACAATGCGCTGTGTCCTTGCCAAACATAATCAGCTTACCAGTTTTTGTTACAAAAGCAGACGTGCCATTGTTGCAAGCCGCATGTATGACTACGTGACCATCGATTTTCGACATTTTTTTGGGCTTGACAGCTTTTGGCTGGCGTCGATTCTTGGAAGAGTCACCATCTTCACCACGGCGTGCGGTACCTGCGACCAAACAAAATTATTTTACTACTAACACATTTTTCTTTTTCCGCTCACCCGTAAAATAAACAGTGCCATCATCATTTACCAACAATGCGTGTATACCATCATGACCAACCGCGATGTGCACAATATTCGAAACTTTCGAAATAATCAACTCAGTCATTTTCATAGTTGGTGTTCGGCCGATAGATTTTAAGCCCAAAGATGCCGACTTGCCATAGTAGTACACCTTGCCATTTGATGCACGCACAAGACCAAATTCCTTGCCGCATACAATCCCCTGTACCTCTATCTCACTGGGCAGTTTCGGCTCGAAAATATTGTAGGAAGATTGAATTTTTTGTATTTGGTTTTGATTGAGCACCTCATCCTCGAAAGCGGCGTAGCCAAGTGTACGAAATTTTTTACGCGCCAGCTTTAAAGGAATCTCGAATGGAGGCGATAAATCGCTACCGTAAGTATTTGAGGTATTGAAATTCAATTTCTTTACAACAAGCGTATCCTGAAGGAAAAATGTGTGTCAGTGGCTAGTATGTGTGATATAACCATTCTGGAATTATAGCTCTTAAATTTTTCACTTACATCTCTATTGGTACAAATTGCATTGATGGAGTCTTCATCCGTGAAAAGAACATAATTGAATCCCTCACGTATGGGTACGAGATTGACAGAATTGATGCCCTTAATAGTCAGCGTCTCTGTGTTTACAAGATGCAGGTGGTCTGCCGAACGCTTGACATTACGTCGAAAATATAGATTACCGCCAAAGTAGCCCAACCAACCAGATTTTTCCTTGGTGAATTCATCATTTTGGGCATAAACATGCCCTTTGAAAGAGCCACTAAAACCAGTGCCGATCTTAAGCAAGGAGCTCCCAAGTAACAGATACAGATAACTGCCATCTGAAGCCATAGCGGGTTGAGTGTAGAGGCTGCCGCAAGCGGTCACAGAAGTTTTTAATGTGAACTGGAAGAAAAACAATTTTTAATTATTTATTTACACGAAATAAGGAGCTCTGGCTGCCAAAGCTTTCGGCTCGATAATTAATAAAAAATTAAAACTTCTCTATTATAAATGTATTCAAACCTCATCGATAAGCGAATTCGTCGGCACGCCGTTCGTGTGGAAATCTGGCCTTGTGGGCTTATTCAGCGCTGCACTCATTACAGTCTTTTGAAGGGTTGATAGTACTGAAGGCAGTTGTATTATTTGTCTGGATAACTGTTTGGGGGACATTAACATTGCTGCAATAGCCTTCAGTATCTTGCCAGTGTCACCACGTGCAATGCATAGTCCAATCAATGCCGCACAAGCCATTGCAGACCAATTCGCTTCTGTAGTCGCGTTGGAAACCATTGCGGCCGGCATTGTAGTTAAGTCAAGCAGTAAATCATACAACGGATTGATCAAATCATCTGGCTCCAATTTAAAAGACTCCGGCTGCTGTCCTTGTATGACATCTAATAACGCTTTTAGTGCCTTGGTGCATAGTGTCGGCTGTATGTGACGTGCGTCGGCAATTAGCTCGAAAAGGCTACGCAATCCAGCGCCAACAATCAACGGTACACGCACCACCGCAAGCTCTTTTTCGGTGGCATCGTCAGACTCACTTTCCGCATCACTGTTTGCTGAATCGTGACGAGAACGCTTTTCCACCAGCAGTCCACTGCCGCTATTCGCGCTACCAACTACTGCTGACAACGTTGTGTGGCAAGAACAATCAAGCAGATTTGTAGCGATGCAGGAGCCGGCACAGATGAGGCAACAAGAGGAACTTAAATTGTGTAGACGACGCAGAGCGCCACTGGTATCTTGGAAAAGTGCATAACGGGTCTCTGCTTCTAAAACTGTGGAACGTATAACAGCAAAAACAGCGAATTTGGATGCGTTCGCCTCGAGCTCTATATGTGCTACAGGAAATGCGGGAAACAGTAGTAGTTGATCTTTGATTATGGGGGGATCCATGGGATTTACAATGGCACCCGCGTTGCCTTCAAGAACAGCTGCGGCAGCCGCGAGAGCTGCTGCCTTTTTATCCTTACTTTTACGTTTCGACAACGATTTTCGGTCATTTTGAAGTTTTCTGAAATGGTTGAAGTTTTACTCACATATTTACTTACACAGTATATTTAAAGCAAATAAATAAGCAATACACATTGCAATGCTATTGACAGAGCAATTTTTAGTTTCTCGAAAATGGTTCCATGACCGTGTGGTTGAATAAGCTGGTTGAATAATTTTTAAAAAAGTAAGTAAAGTAGAGGCATTCAAATTACTAAACGAAAATTTAATACAGATACGAGTTTGGTACACGTTCGGGAAAAATGTAGATAGAGTGGCTCACACAGGTACATATATTTATATTTGATTTAAATTAAAATAAATTGTTATTTTTAATATAAACTTAATAATACGTAAAAAAATTATAATTCATTGAAAGAGTTCCTATAGGGTTTACGACAGGACTTTGAACAGGTGCTTTCTGTTAAAGAATTTCTATATTTACGCATCATATGGCAAACTGTTTGTATAAATCCATATTTATTTTTGTGTAACCGTCTTTTTTCGGGGATATTGTTACTCCTGCGCACTCTGCGCACTGTCTCATCGAATACTTGCGCGTGAAGTGTGGTCTTAACTTTGCCGTTAGTTTTTGGGACTAATATTTTGGTTTTCTATCATTTGACAATGTCGACAAAGATCTATTATTTTCAGCTGTAGTTAGGCCCTTAATAATTACCCATTAGCTAATATAAGTAATATTAATAGTAATACATGCTAGTGGCTCCTGGTTCGACTAAAAATAAGTAAATTAAACTCGTCCAAGTAACAGTTTCAAAAAAAAAAAAAAAGCGAAACACTTCTGAGTGCACAGACTTCCACACACGGTTTTTGTTACAATTACTTAACGGCTTAATACTTATTCTTGCTGGCCACCCAATCTTTTAAGGTAATGCGCAAACGCATACAAAAAAAGTAAATTAAAAAGTAAAAATAGTAAAGAGTAAGTAAAAAGTTATTAAAAAGTAAAAATGTACATACAACATACATTGCAAACTACTTGTATGAACCACTGTATGTATCAAAGTGTAACAACTGTTAAAACAATTTCCAATATTTTTTTTTAATTAAAGAACTTAAGAAAATGGGTATAAAAATGTATTTTAATAATACATAGGCATTTCATTTAACATACAGACATACATACTATAAATATTTGTTTGTTTTCTCGTATTAATTCCAACGTCATGAATGGGAAAGCAAATATTCGTGTTATTGGTCCCGCGTGACCTTGGCCCAAAATGTAAACATAAACAAGCCGTAGGTATTACTCATTTACGACTTCAAAATAGTAATCAAAACAGCTGTGCGCTATTTCCCGGCTTTCTGACCCACTAACCACTTATCGGCGTATCTTTATTTTGGCCATATTCTTACATTCCAGTTGGCAGCTGTGTCGCCTTCAGCTGACTGGTAAGATGTCAATAGCCTTGATGTCATTTAAGGGTTGCTTATCATTGCATTTTTTGATAAATCGATACTTTAGAGCAAAGCATCGAGACAGCGGTGTCTCAAAATTTTAACTGCATCTTTTCATCATATTTTTACTTACCGACGTGTATTACTGGTGTACAATTCATAAAAATGCTCGCCATATTTCAATGGATCCAGTAGGCCTACCATTGTTTAGCAAATAATGCTAAAAATTAGTTTTCAAAACTCCGCCTGTAACTATCGATTTTCCGTCCTAGCGACGATGTGATTAGAGTTCAATCCTAATTTTTCACTATTTCAAGCAAAGCTCGCTAAACTTTTAGCACATTTTTAAACACTGGGTACTCGTGTATAGTTATAAGATATTTCTGGTTAATTTTAAGAAGAAATATCACTAAATTTAAACAATTATTACACCCGTATTTACGATTCACGTTTGCCGCAGCATTTCCCAACCTGTGCAGTTAATTAACAATAGAAAGGGATGGAATTGCAGTTAAATACGGTGATGCCAACCACATAAAAACTAATCCCTGCATTGCAGGGATCCTTTCTTCGTAATGAAATATATACATGTAATAAAATGGAAGGTTTCTGATTTTTTGGTCTTCCCTTGTTATTTGAAAAGTATTCCAATGGTTAATAATTGGGATTCGGATAAAAAGTTTGCAAGCAAATATGACTACAAGGATGTGACATGACATCCACATGAGATGACATCCTGAGAGAGATCTACTTCTTTTTATGATTCGATCTGTTCGTTTTGTTTCTCGACGTTAGTTTGGCAGCACAGCTTTTTATTATTTGTAGCACTGACAAGTGAATGTATACATAAACAGGCAGTTGTATGAAGTAAATTCAAAAGGCTTTAATTTCAGAATTAGTTATAATGTTGAATAAAGTTTTTGTAGAAAAATTTAATACTGCGTCATTACGCATAAACTATTACTGCGAATTGATAATATATGAATTGGTTATTCAAAAAAAACAAATTGTTTATATTTCTTAATCATAAATAAAACAGAAGTTTCATCAGAGAACGTTTCATATCAGTGCTGCCAACACCAATAAAATGATCCGGATCGTTCCTGTGGAAACTGATCGGGATATAATAGAGCCAAATGCCAAAAAATCACAGCACCTATTGTCATTAAATTTTATTCCTTTGATGAAATTCCAATTCATGTATCAAAGAGATGGCAACTCATATCTAATAAAATATTTTTATTATTTTCTTAGTAGACCACGAAAAAGAGTTCAATTATTCTGGACTTTTTTCGCCATAAAAATGTACCAAAAAATGTATTATGACGACTCCGTTTTGATTGAATCCAATCAATCCTCTCCAATTACTTCAACTGACACGGGATCCAATTGGTCCAGACCAACTAAAAAGAAGCAAAAAAGAATGTGGAAAGTTGCAAAAGTTCCTAAGCGTACAAGATCGTCATTTGCAAAAAAGACAGTTGGCGAAAATAGGTTAGAAGATAATGGTTTAACAACTAAGAGCTCGCATTTAAGATTGCGTCGTTACTGTTTAAAAATGAGGAAACCGGCACATTTAAATATTAAGCAAACGAAAGCTTTGATCGAGAAGATTAACGACCAGTCACGCATTGTGCATTACCTGTGGCCACGATGTCAAAAACAAACAACAAACCTAGAGGCTGAAGTGGCGCGGTTACAACAGAGATTAAATGAACTACAAGTGGAACAGATTGAAATTAAAAGGAAATGTTGGTGTCGCGTCTGCCAGAAAGAAGCGACCTATGTACATGATAAGCGGTTCTATTGCAGCAAAGAATGTGAGCGAAAATATGGCATACTGCAACAACAGAAATAACGGTAGTAATATTGTAAGACATTATCCAAAAAAAAAAAGGAATATTGTTTAAATTTAACGTAGTTTATAGTGTAACAAACGATTTTGAAAATAGAAAATAATTACTCTGTGTTGTACTCATAAGACTTTATTAGCAATTAAATGTACCGTAATATTGTTACGGAAATTTACAATATCAGATACTAGATATACATAAATTTAAAATCTACCTCTACCGCCACCGCCATAACGGCCCCATTGGCTTGTGCCACCACCGCGTCCATATCCTCCACGGCCCCAGTTGCCGCCACCACGATTCCAGCTTCCGCCGCTGCTACCACCTTCGAAACGTCCACGTTTGTTTGGTGGTCCACCACCGCCGCCGGCGCCATGTCGGGTCTGGAAGGGCAACACACCCGTCTCTCTAGTTACACCAAAGTCACCAGCATTCATGACGCATAAATCTTTTATAACGTTTACAAGCTTTAATAGGGGCTCTTCCAGTTGCCCAATTTCGGATGGGTCATCACATGCTACGGTTACCAAGTTTTCTATAGCAGGCTTCAGAGCTGCCAGCATGGCAGCATGCTGAGGATCCATTTCTATGTTAAGCCAATTATCCAACCGTATTATGTTGTCCTTAATATAATCCACCTTGCGGCAGCCAAAAAGTAGCAAATGTAGGGGAGCTACCATTGTCATTTGTTTGCAGGATACTGCGCGTGTTCGTATCTTTTCGCCGAACACGAAGAATGGGTAGGGAAATGTGACCGCTAAATTGCTACAATTCACAGAGGTCTTGTGGAGAAGTGCAGCTTTCGATTCTGTGGTTAAAACCTTACGTTTCTCCTTGTGTACGCAAACATTTGGATATAATCCCAAACAAAGCAGTGCAGTGGCTATATCAAGTACGGGATCATCGGAATTCGCATCCACTTTGTAAGAGATCATTGACTCCTCTGGAAATCCAGTTTGTTGTAACAGATCCAAAAGTTGGCCTTTTGCTTCAGACATAACTCGCATAGTTGACAACTGCAAGCCCTTCCACTCGCAAAACTTTATCTCTTCTTCCTCTCCACGATTCTTTGCATTTTCCCACATTTGCGTAGCGATAATCATAGCGACATGATCAGAACATTTACGGCCACCCAACTGCTTCTGGTGATTGGCTAAACGTCGCTGCCCAATATCCAATGCAAATATCTCGGAGAAAGTGCTTGAATATGATGCCATACTCGCTAATATATCTGCGCAGCCGAAAACAGCTCCTAATATCAACATTTTACCTAGTCGAGGTTCAATAGGCAACCGTGCCAAAATGCGGCCTAGTGGTGTTAACTCGTCATTACCATCCAAGCATCGCATATCACGGAGAAGCACCTCAGCTTCAATTACCGCATCAAGTGGTGGTGGCTCCAACGCCTTTGAGAGAAACTGATGTATGGAACCCAGGCGCAACAATTTAATGGAAAGAGCCAATTCATGTAATGGAGTACGAAATATTTCTGGCGTCATGCTCTCATCCAATTTCTCAAAACGAGCTCGAGAGCAAAGAGTAAAACAGAAACCCGGACGAACGCGCCCTGCGCGACCTTTACGTTGCTCTAAATTTGACTTAGCCGCCCACACCGTCGCGTAACTAGTCAGATTGTTGTGAGAGGTGAACATCTTCATACGTGCCTTACAGATATCAATTACGAAAACAATGTCATCAATGGTAATAGATGTTTCGGCGATGTTAGTGGACAAAATGATCTAGAAGTAAACAAAAATCGTTAATTCCGTTTTAATTCATTACTTAAAAATAGTTAAATGCATTGGGACAGAAAAAATTAGAGATTATTCTGTTATAATTTCGTCTTTTATACACAAATTTCGATACCAATTATTTCAAATAATTCACCTTTGTAACACCATTTGGTACTGTTTCAAATACTTTTCGCTGGTCCTCCCGAGGTATTTGCGAGTGACATGGTAATATGCGATACTGTGGTCCGCCAAACTGGGAATTTTGCAAATATTTCATCAGGGCGAAGATCAAATTCCAGCCGGGCAAAAATACAAGTACCGCACCTGGTATATTCTTTGATTTAATGTGTAGCAACAGCGCTTCAATTAGTTCAAATGAGCACTCGGACTCAGACAACAAAGACATGGCTTCTTTTGTACTCTGCGAGTATTTCGGATCGCAAATTTTATTCAAGTTTTGATCATTGGCATCTTCGCCATTCTCAGCAATCACTGCCTTCTCATCATCGTCACGTTCTTTGTTTTTCTTTCGCGACTCGGGTGTGGGCATAAATTTAGTCATTTCTAAGCAATCTTCCAGAAAGAATTGTTGTACTGGAAAAGCGCGTCCAGGTATTTCTAGAACAGGGCAACGCCCAAAGTATTCTGAAAATAAGGTTGTATCAATTGTAGCAGACATTAATATGACATGCAGTTCGGGATATGTATGCACCATATCACGTAGAATAACCAGTAAAAAGTCACTATTCACATCACGTTCATGTATTTCATCTACAATAATATGCGAAATGCCACGCAAACCGCCTTCAAGTTTGCGTAACAACACACCAACGGTGCAGAAGAGAATGGCACCGTAAGGTCGCGGTGTTGCCGTTTCAAAGCGCACTGAGTAGCCGACAGATTCACCGAGATTCTCACAACGCTCGGCGGCGACACGTTCTGCTACCGAAATCGCTGAAATACGACGCGGCTGGGTCACATAAATGTTGCAAAATGCACCTTGACCAGATGTAATGTAGTCTTCTAATATATATTGAGCAATTTGTGTCGTTTTGCCGCAGCCAGTGTTGCCGCGTATGATAACAACAGGATGCTCGTGTATGTTCGACATTATTTCATTGCGCATTGCAGCGATTGGCAGACATTCACGGAAATCTACGAATTTCTGAAGTTCCACGTTATCCATCCTCTTTTCTTTAGATGTAGTTTCGAGGTCGTCACAAAGATCATCCAAACTGGCTGTGGCCAGGTAGCCCTCGTCGATGTTACATGCATTCCATGCATTCCAGTTAGGTTGGGGCGGAGCCCAAGGTATGACCGTACCTTGCATTTGTGAACCATCGTCGTTTTCTTGACGTTTTACATCTCTTTGGGTTGGCACCTTTGAATGCAGCATATGTATGAGAACTGTAAAGTTTTAATTAAATTATTTACTTACAAGTAAGCTTACACCGGCGTTCTCGTTTTCTGGTTTTATGTTAAACGGATTGATAACTGGAAGATCAAGATCTCGGATGCAATCGTCAACCTTTTCAATTAGTTCGGGTGAAATCTTTACTGGATATGGCTTCATGTCCTCATCGTCTTTCCGCTGCTTCAGTGTGCCACTAAACGCTTCAATTACGCCCAAATGATACAGTTGGCGCACCAAAGACAAAGCGCACGACTTGCTTGCCGATTGTTTGTTGGAACCTGTCTCACGTGCAGTAACTGTCCGCTTCAGCTGACGTACGAAAATATGCATTTCAGCCATGAAGCTCCTGTAAAATTTTATTCAAATAGAGAAAAAAAAACATAAAACATGAAAAAATTCCAAATTGGAGTTTGAAAATTTTTTTCCCACAAATCTTTGCTTGGACTCTATGAATACCCTACTTCAATGAATTCATGGACTTCCCAGGAAACTAGCTGTTTCGACGGGTTGGGTCCAGGGAGAGAGGGTTTGATGGGGCATGTGAAAAGGTGGTTAGTGTGCGGGGTGCCTTCACATGCTGGACATATGTTTAGTATGTCGGGGTCGATTCTGGATAAATAGGAGTTTAACCTGCTACAATATCCAGAACGTAATTGTACCAAGGTTACGCGGGACTCTCGGGGAAGTTGGAGCTCGTCGTCTGCGATTGGTGGTGGTTGGATTCCGATAACTGCATTCGGGGGTCGGGAGCTTAAAAAGGTGGTGAGAGTCTCACGATGAATGTCGTTTATGGCCTGTCTGTACACTGTCCGATCCAGAAGCTGTCTGTCTGTTTTGCCTTGGATCTCGTCCGCGTAGTTGAGGAAATGCCTCCTGATGTGCCTGAGAGGTTGCTCAGGCTCAAGTAGGTGTCTGCATGGGTGAGGCCTGCGTAACACTAGCAGAAACTGCTTACTGAGCAGAAGGACCTCATCGTGTAGGTGTTGTATAGGTGACATCAGAAGACATCCTGTCGCGGTCCTTAAAGCAGTGTTTTGGCAGGTCTGAAGCTTCGTCCACTGCGAATCACTGGTTCCAAGCGACCAGACAGGCGCAGCATAGTTTAGAACCGGTCGGCCTATTGCTTAAAAAGTCCTTGTTTTTGGCTCAAGTGCTGCAGGCAAGCGACTTAAGAACCTTGTTGGGATTCTGTACTTTAGTTGCAATTGCGGTTGTATGCGCTGAGGAGAGCAAGCTGTCAAAGGTAACTCCCAATACTTTGTTGTTGTTAACCGTCGGAATTTGTGTGTCATCGACTTTTACCTTGAGTTGTAGCTTGACCTCCTTTGTCCAGGTGGTGAAAAGGGTCGCCGTGGATTTAGTGGGAGAGAGTTGTAAGTTCCTCGCTGTGAAGAAGCGATAAAGGCTGGCGAGGTAGTCGTTTACTTTGGAGCATAGGTCATCAATGTCATTGCCCAACGCCATTATCGTGCAGTCGTCAGCGTATGAGATCAGGGAGACTCCCTCTGGTGCCTGGGGGTGTTTCGAAATATAGAGATTGAAAAGCAAGGGTGAACGGACACCACCCTGCGGTACTCCTTGCTTTATTTTCCTCTGTTTCGATGTTTGGTCTCGAAATATCACCGACGAATGACGACCACTCAGATAGTTCGCGGTCCACCTCTTCAGCTCTGGCGGGAGTATTGACTGTAAAATGTCATCTAGTAGCGTGGCGTGGCTGACTGTATCGAAAGCCTTTTTTAGACGGTGAGTGCCGTGTTGGTGCTATACACTCTTCGGAAACCATGTTGGTGTCAGGCTGGGTGCAGGTGTTTCGTAAAGAGTGGGAGTAAAAGGTCCTCAAGAGTCTTCACTACTGGGAAAAGGAGAGTTATCGAGTAGTGGGACCACTCTCCTTAGTTTCCACTTATCAGGAATGATGAGAGTGGACATAGACAAATTGAAGACCTTCTACTCCCAATGGACCCAGCTTTTTGAGCATCAGCATGTTTAGTCCGTCAGAACCAATGGCATTGGATGGTTTCATGTGTTTGATGGCCCCCTGAACCTCATCGCTGGAGACAGCAAGTGGCGCACTGTTGTATGTCAGTTTGTGTAATAAATTGCCGGCTAAAATAGCTCGCGCATCTCTTCGGATCCGACGAAGCACGACCGTTGAAAGTGATATCCACCTTGTCGTTGTGCTTCGTCGGGTTCGACAGGGACCCTACGGTGGGCCAAAGCTTGCTCACACCAGAGGTGAAGTTGCAGGACTTCAGATGCTCTTCCCATTTGTTCCGCTTATGTCGGGTTACAGGTTGCCGAATCTCGGAATTTAGATTCTTTATCCGAGGATCCCTGGGATCGGCCTGGCGTAGGCGATCACGTTCGTTCACCAGAAAAGCTGCTTCAGCTGGGAAAGTAGGACGTATGTCCCGGATCCTTCCAGCGGGTATGAAGCGAGCCGCGGCGGCTGTGATCGCCCTGCGGAATACGCGTTCGCCTGTGCGAACAGCGGTGGGAATGGGGAGAGCGGCGAAAATGTCTTCAGTAAATTTCGCGATTCTGGTCAAATCTGCTTTGTTAAAGTTGATGTAATATATGACCGGCGATCCGCGGAAACAAAGTCGGCAGGTTTCTCGATCGAGATGATAATGGGCAAGTGGTCTGATGCAAGCGATAGCATAGGTCGCCAGGCTATGCTATTTCTCAGACCTGCGCTGGTAATTGTGATGTCAGGCGAGCTGCTGCAATCGCTCACTATCCTAGTAGGGGCGACGTCGTTTACAGTGCTGAATGTCGAATCGTCTATCTTCCGTGCCAATAGCTGTCCCCTATGATCATTTGGCAGGCTTGACCTACTACCAATCGGTTTTCACCCCTGATGAGCGCACCAATATCAGGGTGATATCCTGCCGAGCAGCAGGTGGACTACAAACGCTAAGCCTACACTGTGCACGTTTTAGCCGTCCCTGGTGATCAGGGCGGAGCTAGCTTGCAGTTTTGTCTCTTAGACCGCAGCTATCTTGACACCATGTCGTCTCATGAAGTCGACTATCTCGTCAATCTTACTCGTAAGTCCGTTGCAGTTCAGTTGTTAGAGTTTAAAACTCCTCGGGAGTGTGATCGTAACTCGGAGGGCGAGGGACGCGTGGTGTTGTCTGCGTTAGTCCTGATGTGCGTTCCGCAAAAGTTGTTGTGGCCTGACGTTGACGGACGGTCGCGCCGCCAGTGGCGGTTGCGGGTGCAGAGCTCTGCAGCAGAGGGCAACGAAGTCGCATGACCACTCACGGGTGGTGCGCAGGCCAGAGCACCTCCGAAAGTGGCACCAGCCATTGCACGGGACTGTTGTCAGGTTCCGAGGGACCCTGGTCTCACACACGGAGACCAAGAGCTGCTGGTTTGTCCCCGCACTGGGACAGGGGCAGGAGCGTTGTGGGTCAATGGGGGAGTAGTGTTGCGCCTGAGGGCTCCTTACCGTTGAGGTATTGTTGGTGGCGGCAGTTTGACACGCCGGTACTGAGGACGGTATCGCCGTTGAGGCAGGGGCCGCCTGATGGCGGGAGCAACACGTGGCTACATATCTTGTGGACCACTCCCTGTGAGTCTTAAGGCCTGACCAGGTCTTATGACACCACCCGTTGCACTTATTGCGCCTAACCGAGGTGGAGTTCGGGTGGAGCGATTTATGGCAGATGCAGCAGTAAAATACCTCTGGTCCAGGGTTGGGTTCAACGCCAGCCCTGAGGAGAAGTATTTGGAGCAAACGTGCTGCAAGTGATTGCTCCTGTGACGAAAGATTGGGGGTGGGATACGGTACACTAGACAGGGCTAGTTTACTGGGGTGGAAGCCCTTGGTCGGGAAAACAGGGGTCATTCCGGTAACGTAGAATGAGCGTAAGGCCTCGATACTATTGCTTTATATTAATATACAATTAGCTAATAAGATTTACTCTTTAAGTGAGTTTTATAAAAAAAAAATACACTCTTAATGGTTCGCAAGAATTAGGAACATCAACTAGGATACTTAAGAATATCCAAGTAAAAATAACCACTACTTAAATATTTTACACTATTTACTCTAAAAATTATAACATTTCTATTTCTGAAGTTTATTAAAATTTCTACTGTCCAAAAATTGGTTATTTTACGGTGAAAACCTATCGATGGGGTGATAAGTCCACAGGTCGACATAAACATTGTTAGACCTTGTCTTTGGCCTTGAAAATACATGTACATTATGATATCTAGGAGGCACCTCAGCTCCTAGCAGTTCTCTACTGATGCTATCACTTCTATGTATAAATAAGCTCTAAATATATTTCAAATGAAGGTATCTCAAATTTAGATTAAATCGCGATATTTTCCATCAAAAATGTTAGAACTATGTGTAATATGTGTTTAGGTTTAATTTATTTATCTAAAATTGTTCTTATTTTATTCACTTACCCAATGGCTATTAATTTTGGTGGTGAGTACAGGCCATAGAAGTATTCATTTCAATGAATGTGGAATTATGCGTTACTTTGCAAACTGAAGAATACTACATAGATTATAAAAAATCATTTAAAATGAGTAAATAAAAATGTTGTTCAACGCAGAAAATGTTCAACTAAAATTGTAAAGCTGTGTTATTCTACAGATAATGGAATTGTTCAAATACAATACAACAATGATATGAGCTTTCGCACAGACAATGAAGTCAGATCCTAATTCAAAAGTCCATGCAAATTTGTTAGACAAAATCATTGCGAAAATTCTCAACCGCTGAAAAGGTAGAAAATATTCGCATTGTCCCTTTAATAAATCCAACCAAATTCATACACAAAATATTTAGAGTTTGCATAATAGCGCAAAATGCCACATTCGCATTGTCTTTATACACTCGATTTCAGTCGCATTTACCTATATGCCTGCCACCAATACTTAGAACTTGCCACTGGTAATAAGTAGAAAGCTCTCCTCTTGGATTTATCGATTTAAAATGGAAGAGGTGAGCTAGTTTGAATTTATAGCTTTTTAATAAAACCATGATGGAAATCAATGATCATACCTGGCGTGATCAGGCCCTACCGGTGTGTACTTATAATCCGCCGTAATCTTGTTCATTTGCATGAACTGATGTAGCTTCGCTTTGGCATTTTCAATTGTCCAATTGCCATGTATTGCGGCATTCACATCAACTGACTCGGCTTCTTTCATTTCTAATTGTTCTCGTGCTCTATCAACTGGATTGATTTCGCGCTCTAAGGGTCGATAAGCTTGACCTAAATCCTGCGGTCCCATGCCACCATCGAAAAATTTGCGTTTTGATCCATATCTATCACCGCCATCATCACCCCCATCAGTAGATGGAGGTGCAATAGCCGCTAAGCCCGGATCGGCGGGTAGATCAGCCGGATTTACTTTACCGGTACGTATCAAAAAACTCATGAAATCACGAGCTGCGTTACGCTCGGCATCTTTTTTATTAGTGGAATTACCAGCGGCCACATAGGGATAATTTGGCACTCGCACCTCACACAAAAACCGTTGTCGATGTTTCGGACCTTCATACAATTTAGATATACAAGAAAATATGTACAAATTAATTAACGTCTTTGGGCGTCACTTTATATTCTGGATTTTATGAACCAGCTCTGAAATAACGTACCTGTCGGGCGAACTTCGAATTTCGGATCTATTTTATTCTTGGAACACCACTCGTGGAAAACTGATTTCATGTCCGCCATTTCACCCAGAAATAATTAATCACAAATTTGCAAAATATTCTTCAATAAAATTTCTAATACACAAAATGTGGATGGATACTCAATCACACAGGCGAAAAGAAATAGTTCTTAGCGTTGCCAGATTCGCTATATTATGCAAAGTATACACTATTCTATCTGCTGGATGAACATATACAATTATTAAGAGCCACCACACAATACAAAACTATTGTATCAACTATTATATCGGGGGTGTTCGTACCAACTACACTCTCTTTTAAGCGGACACTCTCTTGCCCAAACGCCGACAGTTATTTTCCATAAAATTGACACAAAAAAAGGCATTAAGATTTCTTTTTATAACAAATCAAACAAAAACTTTTGTAGAACGGTCGCGAATTCCTGATAGGTGGGCAAAATATAAAAAATGTAAGTGAGCAGTTAGATATTTAGTTGCATTTAGTTTGGTTGGCGCAGGGATTTATTTGTAAGCTTAGATACTGTCTTTACTAAAGAAATTATAAATGTCTTTAAGCGATGGCTTCTGTTTTCGAATTGTTAAAAAAGATGAAAAGCCAAAGCCATATACATACTATTCAATTAATTAAAAGGTTAAAAACTTCTAAAATAATTATTGTAAAAGTTTCAAATTTATTTGAAATTGAATTCTGATCTGTTTAATTTGTAATATTTTGCATATTTATTTTAATCTATAAAAAATTAAAGTTGTCATTGTTAATTTGCTTGTTATTTTACGAATTAGATTTTGTTACCCACTTTTTATGTTATATTATGAAATTACTCTATTTTTTATATGTCTTTATAATTATGTTTTTCAACTTCATCTTGTGTTTAAATTTTGAATAATTTCATTTAAATCTTAATTTGTGAAGTTTTTGCTTATGTACAGATGTGCTTATTTTTATCGTATGAATATGTATATGGGTGATATAGGACTACCGGGGAACCGAGTACCCCATACTAATTTCCGTAACGTTTGTATACTTGAATGATGGTGTGGAAACGGAAAATTTCCAATTTTTATTTAAAAAATATCAAATTAATGTTTCTTAAAGTTATAAAATATGCATACTTTTCATCACGAGGAAAAAAGTTTCACATCTAGTTATCTATGGCGTGAAAGCTACGCCAAAAAATTGGGCGGTCTTAAGTGGTATTAGAGGGGGAAAAAATGAACAAGAAGCAGAGAAAGCGTAAATATATTATTTATTTTATGTGCTGACGTCACACAGTATTCTGTCAAATGTTTAACAAAGTAGTGACACTGCGATGGGATGCCTATACTAACTAAATCTCATTCTTAAATGCCGTAAGTAGCCGCATGCAGTCAAAGAAACACACCAATTCACAGATCGATAACCGCAAGTCCACCAAACGACATTTCATCAGTGGTGGACATATTTCATAAAGGTAGTGCAATTAAAGTTATTTATTAAAAAACGTAAAACCATCAATATAATCGTATTTGACAATATTTTCATGAACTATGATTCACCTGAAAATTGAGAACATAATTTTTTTACTTAAAATATCGAATACTATTTGGGGTTCCCTATCGTTTAAAGGCAACACTGGCGGAAGTGAACTTATTCATAATAAGCTGGTTGTGTAGTGAGTTGGTAAAAACAATCGATAATAACACAATTGAAAATAAGATATTATTAATAGTTTTTTGCCAATTTTGGATATAGAATAGTAAGTTCTAGGTATTTAATTAATAGATATTTATTTTCCTTTTTATTACTTTACAGATGATAAATGAAAATATACTTGGAACGTAATCCGATGAAATGCCGTATCCACCCCTTCGAATTGTAAAAACAATGTCTTACAAAGAAAATCAAACTTGGCCTTGCGAATGAACAAAACCTTTGTGCTTAATCACACAGACATAAAGAGGGTAACACAATACATATACGCCTATACTGTTAAAAATAATAACGAACAATATCAATTTACAGTCGTAATCATCATATGGAGCTTCAGCTTTGCAGACAAAAGACGTTCGACTACATACAACCTCCCTTAAGGCATTTGTTCTCTTAATTATTGTAGTAATTAGTTAGAGGGCAATGACGTTAAATTGATCTCAGGCCAGTGATTATTTTCGTCCACAGCAGAGAGCTTACACAATTTATACGAAAGAAGTTATCAAGAAGTAGAGCAACAAAAAAAGTAAAATAAAAACCATAACATAACGAAGATGCCGTCACTACGTCAAAAGGTCACAACATATTTTCGCCAATTAAGTTTCATCGCAGAGCCGCGTGATAGCCCAAGAGGAGCTCGTAAAGTGCCAGATGATGACAACTTTATCACAAAATATTTAGAAGGTCGCATGGAACGCCAGTTTCTGCCTGGCCCCGAAATTTCAAATGGACAAAATCCAACTGACTTACCGGATTTGAAAATTGGTGTCTACCCAACTGGTCCCACCACCATAACTGCCGCCTGTACCGGCCCTGACGAAGGACTTACGGGCATAAAGCGCTCAAAATTGCATTTAAGTGCAAGTTATGCTGACGATATTGATTTCATTGATACTACTCAGGAAAATGACTGCTTCGAGATTCGAAAAAGTATAAACACCAACAGTCGTAATCAAAATAAATTCAATCGTTTTGGGGGTCCACCGCGTAAATTGAGTAATAGTGGCATAACGCCAAATAGCGATCAAAATGCGAATAAGTCATCTGGCATGCGTTCACGGAAAAACTCTCGAACTGGAATAGCCAACCTCAATAAATTGCAGAGCAATACAAATTCAGGAGGTGCTTGCAAGGATTTAAATAAGTTATTGGTATCTGAAACCACCGGTTCTCCAACAATACCTACTATAGAAACCAAAAAAGTCCCAGAAAATGCTAACAAATCCACAACAATTGTTGTAAGCATGGTGAGCACAAAGTTTACTACTAATGATCAGAACAACAAGAACATTCTAAATTTTTCTATTAATGATGGTCTAACAACAACCAAATCGGTGGTCGTTTCTACAAATGCAATAGATTCAGAAAAAAAAGAATCAGTTCATAAAACACAAGAAGTTGATAATTCCACGAAGACTTTGCTAGATAATACCACAGAGCGTTTATTGCAAGAAGCGGTTTCTAATCAGACTGATATAAAGAGTTGCAAGGATATTAGTGGCTTAATAGGAGATGTCGTTGCTGGTGTGTCAGATTGGCACATGGAGACTGATTATGCATATGGAATTTCAGTGTCTCTGTATGAAAACAATATGTTGACAAAAGAGCCCATGGGTAGTCCTATAGCTGATTGCTATGGTATAGTTGTACGTGGTGATGCTGCAGCGATGGCGCTTGCAGACGGCGTGAATTGGGGTGATGGTGCACGTTTAGCTGCACGTTCAGCTGTACATGGGTGTCTTGACTATTTGGATCGTGCAATTTTCGGACTGGCGCGGGAGTGTATGGCAACATCCACCACGGAAGTATTCGTCAGTCTTCTACGTAGTTTATGGGAAGGTCATGGCTGTATTCTGGAGGTGGGAGGTTCTCTAAGTACCCTTACAATCGCTTTGGTGTTACCGTTGTCTGAAGAAGGCAGCGGTGAAAGTTCTGGCAAGTATGTTGTATGCGCATGCAATGTTGGTGATTCATTAGGATACGTATATTCGAAAAAATATGGTGTACGCGAGTTTACACTAGCATCACACGACATAACCTCTATGCGAGACATGCGAGATGCGTTGGGTGCTCTAGGACCCGCTGATGGCAACAAGCCGGAACTTGGAAATTTAACATTGTCTATGACTGTAATTGAAAGAGGTGACATTGTTTTTTTAACTTCGGATGGAATTAGTGATAATTTCGATCCCGTTGTTGGAAAGTTCGCCGAAGCATGGACTCCAGACGTAAAGATAATGCCAAACTCAACGTCACAAGGACAACATCACTTGGCACCAAAGCGACAAAATAAAAGTGCGTCATCTATTTATGCGCGTCTTCATCACTCACATCACAACCAACAAAGGAATGAGACTGAATCACTGCCGACATCACCAGCAAACGCACCAATGCGACCACCGCGCTCAAAAAAATCCTCTTCACCAGAAGCAGTCAGTGCAAGTACTACTACTAATGCACCTAGTCGACCAAAGTATATGCGCTCGCATACTGTGATAGAACCAAGACGCCTTTCCGCGGCTGGGCAATCTGCAGCAAGGCAAGCACAACTTGCTTCCACACTTTTACCAAAGGTACCGAAATCGGTTTACGGCCTACCCTTAGTTACTGGGCCACAACGTCATGCACTCACACTCTATCGACTGGAGGATCTTCTAAGTTACGGTATAAACGGAACATTTTCCCCTTGCACATCAGCTAGACGGCTGTGCCATCTACTAATTGATTTTGCTCGAATGATTACGTCAGCACGTCGAAAGACTCTAGAGCAACGGGAGCTTTTTTATAAATTAGCAACAGGTCCAGATGGGATCAAGCGCGAGGTGGAACTCAATCGAATACAGCATCGAGCGGCTCGCAAACGAGTCGTAGACAGCAGTGCGTTTGCAGCTTTGCCGGGAAAGTTGGACCATGCAACAGTGGTGGCTTACACAGTTGGAATTGGACGCAATAGATGCGCTAATGATGATAGCGGTAGCAACTGTGAACAACTTGCCGCATCGACGTCAACGGCTGCAGCGTTGTTGCAATCAAAAAATTTTAATGAAACTAACTTTTAAATTAAAAAATATCGAATAGATCACAAAAGAATATTCGTAATAATGTTGTAGTGCGTAGCGCAGGGGTAATATATTCTGAAACTTAAGGAATTAAGCACAACTGAGAATTTTAAGTATTATGTGACCTGCAGCCATTTGAAACAATGGACGAACTTTACACCAATACTCCATGCTCGTCCAAATCGCACCTTCAGAAATGTATAACATAATAAATATGGCTTGATGTAACGTCCGAGCTTGAAATGCGGCCAATCAACCTTAAAATTAACCATAAAACCCAAATTGTATCAGTCTATTGGTGTATGTACATTGGAGTTCGTATTTTAAAGTGCCATGCAAGCATCCTACAATAGAAATGAACACTAATTTCCCTGTTAAGCGGGCGATCTAGACATGCGCGCATTTGTACATGGCATGAGCGACAATATTCACCTGTGGACTCGCGCATCCAGGAACAAAATACGTATCAAAATGTATCAATAGGGATTGTCTACATACGTAACAGCAAGATCTTTCACCAGAGCTTCATACATAAATGTTTAAAATACTAGTGCTCAAGGCGAATTTATTACAGGTGACAGCAAACACATATAAGTAAAACCCTACATGAATTTGTTGTTGCGTTTGGTGCAAGCATCATGTCAAAATCAGCAAGCAAATGTAAACATACGAATGTAAACATACCAATACATACAAACAAAGCGTATCATTTTGACGTAAGCCATACCTCGGCGAAAAATTCAGCTGGGTGAATGCTGTCACCTTATTAAATCCACCTTGCTAGTGCTATTGTCGCTCGTATTAGTGTTCAGTTCCCGGAGCAGTCCGTTATATTAAAAATTCTGAAAAAAATAGACCAAAAAATGCATTATGTATATTTGATATAACCCAATATTTTTTTAATAAAGTACTGCAACAGTATAGATAATGTTTTCTTTAATTACAACCATCAGTTCATTCATCGTCACAATTTGATACTTTTACTTCACAAACCGCTTAACTAAATTACAAAATATTTAATAGGAATTTGTTCCAACTATAGTAAAATTGATTATTCGTTTTCTTGAAGTAATTTAACTGTAAGAATAATTTTCCTTTACTGAACAATTTCATAAAAACACTTGTTTCAATTTAACTGTGAGAGGGAACCATAGCCTACTTGCAAAAATGAAAACATTTATTCAAACAATCGTTTTTATTTAAATTCGTATCAAATAATGGTCCATACTATTCGGACTTAAAATTTTTTACCACCGTACTTTTTACACCAGATTTTACTATAAATCCCGTACTCAAACAACTAGTAAAAGAGAGTGCAGTTGAATGATCAAATAATGTCAGATCTTCCAATGTCAGAACTTACCAGAAAATGTGTCACACGATCAGTTGTAGTGCAATTTGATAAAAGAAGACTACATTTCGAATTTGCATATTAGAAAATAATAACAAACTTGAAAAAGCTTATATTTATTGATGAATAATTATCTGAGTTAATTAGTATCGCCTTGCACAGAATGCAAAAGTGTGGACAGCATCGAACCGTTACTCTGCTCTCAGTGAATTTCAAGGAATCAGCTGATTTACTGACGTAACAGGAGTTTTGACAAAAATGCTCAAATTAAAGCGAATTGAATGCAGAAGGTGGTATCTTCCGAAAATCGTTACATGGTTGGGAAAATTCAATGAATGGCTTGGTAATATGGTGGTTTGTAAGATTTAAACTAAACAAACTAATGGAAACGAGCTGTCGTAAATTCCTTTCCTTTTATTTGTTTATTGATGGGCTTGTCGTAAGAGTCGGCGAATTCGGAAGGCGTAATCTGTATTCTATCATTCTTGGTGGAACATAATGTTTTCAAATTGGAAATTGGCAACACTGGATGCTACCGCCAAAAGCTACAATTCTCAGGAGTTTGACTAGTAAGAAAAGTGAAAAGTTGAAAGTTAGAATAAACTTAAGAATAATAATATAATAATAAAAAATGGATTTTAACTCATTGCTGCAACAAGCACAGCGCTTAACGAATGAGACTCAGAACTCCGAGGAGTTACCGCGTGTTGAACGAACGATTTCGCAAGTTTTACAAGCAACGCAGGAACTACACTCACGTGTCACTCAAACCGGCGCCCAGGATATACAGGCGTAAGTAGTTTTAACACCAATTTAGTTTTGGATATCTGATAACTTTTCGAAAACTCAGGCACATTTTACTCGGATCAAAGGGTATTGATCTGCCAAAAATTTCGCAGAAGTTAGAGGCATTAAATGCACGCAAAACTTTTGAACCCCTCGATCCCATTGCCGATACTGATGTGCGTAGTTTTTTGAAAAACGAAAAAGAAAACGCTATATTGTCCATGATTGAAGAAGTAAATAGAAGTGTAAGTAATAAAAGCGAGATTTATATGAGTGCATTCATTGTTCACACTCATTTTGTATTGACAGACATTTGAGGCAGCAGAAAAACGTCGGTGGGAGTGTGTGCGTAATGAATGGCAGCAGGAGAAAGTGAATCTACTTAATTCTTTAGTCGGACCATCACAGAACTGGATCGACATTCAAAAATTACCGGAACAGACAGTTCTTAATGAAACTTTTGGATCGCGCTCATGTCTTAATCGAATTGTGCGTACTTTTGCCAGCAAAATTTACCATACGAACATTTACATGTTAATTCAATAACTTACAGGAAATGGCCTACGCGCGTGAGGTATACGAGTACAACACGAGCGTCATTAAAGGAGCATTTCGAGCTAATCTTGTGCAGAAATTCGCAAAGGTAGCAGAAAGTTTCGAAGATCAAAAAGTGAACGAAATTTGGGAAATAATGAAATATATGGTCAATATTGCACCAGTTTCTCGAAATCGCGATCCGATACAAAATCGTACTCAAGTAACACAGTTCATAGATCAAGCAAAAAAATACTTGGAGAATAGGTAAAATGAATGTTTTTGCTGATGTAGGTATAAAAGTTCATTTTGTGTTGTATTCACATCTTACAGATATAAATTATACATGTCAACAATCATTAGCAGTAATTTACGAGAAGCACAGCGTGGTGGCGTACCTAGCACTTTCAATTTAGTTTCTTCATTTGTGGGTTTGACTTTCAACCAAGCAAATTGCTTTGGTTTGCAAGATGCCAGCATAGATAACAAACCTCTCTGGCCAATGGTATATTATTGCTTGCGTTGTGGTGATGTACAATCAGCGCTGCGTTGTATGCAAATGGGCGGGTAAGCAAAATAATATCCACTTCTATCTTCATTCGGATAATATTTCATTCTATGTGCAGCGCGGGTCATGAGGATTTCATACAAGTACTCGAAGACAAAATAAACAAACCAGAACAAAAGATTAACTCCAAATTGGAGGGTCAATTAAAGCTACATTATTGCAACAAAATTAAAAATTCGACAGATCCGTATAAAAAGGCGGTAAGTGTATAATTAAAAATTAGAATGTAATAAGTGTCTACTATATCTATTCAGGTCTACTGTATAATTGCCGGATGCGATATAAATGAGCAACACTTGGTAGTTGCAAAAACGACTGATGACTTTCTTTGGATTCAACTCTCTTTACTGCGTGCCGAGTCCAATGACAACACCGAAGTGCTAACGTATTCTGGCCTGCAGACTATGATACTCGAAAAGTATGGAGAGAAGCATTTCAATGCCACTGAACAACGTCATCTTTACTTCCAAGTACTTGCATTGACGGGGCAATTTGAGGCAGCTATTGAGTTTCTGGCGCGCACTGAACAATATCGTACGCATGCCGTGCATATTGCTTTAGCTTTGAACGAGATGTTCCTCATTGGAGGACCACGTAATGTGCAAGAGCCATTGTGTAAGGAATATATAGCATTGATTTTCTTCCGATTACAATTTTCTTTTCTTTTTTAGTATCTGTGGACATTGAAGACCCAATGCCAATGCGGCGTTTGAATATCGCCCGTCTGGTAATGCTGTATGTAAAGAAATTCGAAATCACAGATCCCGCTGAAGCTCTGCAGTATTATTTCTTCCTACGAAATCTGAAAGATCCGGAGGGACGTAATTTGTTTTTGGTTTGTGTTAGTGATTTAGCCATCGAATGTCGCAATTATGATTTGATATTTGGTAAAATGCAACCAAACGGTATTATGTCCGGGTAAGTTACGTAATCAAATGTGAAACTTCAATCAACTTTTTATGCATATAGTTTTCTCACTAAATTTGTTTTTATTTTCATCGGCTCCAGTGGTCTCTTTGAGCAATTCGACTGTGTTGAGTTCGACACCCGAACTGCTGCCGGCATGGCTGCTGAAGAGCTGGTAAACAAAGGGATGTTCGAGGATGCTATCAAATTGTTCGACATTGCCTGCGTAAGTTACCAACTAATTTAGGGGGAATGTACAGTAGACAAAAAAAAACTTTGTCGCCAAAGAATTTTTCTTTGACATGCATTATCTCTGAAACCATTTAAAAGTTGCAAGCAAGAGTAACTAAAAGGCTATTTTCCTTTAATAAGTGGAAATAATTTATTTTGAAATTTCGCGGAAAAAAAACTTTCACGGTATATATTAATTAAAAAAAAAATACCAGTCTAACGGTTAGACGCGATAGAAGTGAAACCTTTCGTAAAACAAACTGAGAGAGAATGAGACGAAAGCAGCATTAGGAGCGGGATAATTATAGGTTCATTATAATATTGCTATAAAGTTCATATTTTATTTTCTTCATTTTATTGTTATTCATCCTCAATGTTTTCAATTTCAACAAATGATACGAGTGGCTTATGATAGCTAAAATATCATACAAATGCTTTGGTTTCGATGTTGTCAACATATCTTTGAAATACCGCGTCAATTGTTGTTTTTGATCATGTTGTCGATTCAGTTCGATTGTTACACATTTTTAAATTGTATGTTGTATTGAGAAAATCAATTAAAGGAACCGCTGTGCTCAATGCAAAATTTACGTTAAAATCGCCACTTAAAATCATTGGAACTTTATCGTAATCTTTTCTAAGTATCCGCGATACTTCTGGTGTATACTTTATTAAATTTTCGTGAATGAATGCCGTGATGCTATTTATTGATTTTTGAAGTGAAAACTTCTTTAGAATCGTTGGGAGTGATTTGAGACTCGATGAAACGAAAAAGCGACACCAAAAAGAAGAAGAAAAAAGATATACGTATATATATGTATGTATAGAAAATGCTTCATTACCAGGCACACAGAAGGATGGCATAATTCAGAATTCGTTTTAGAGGTATGGTTCCTTCGGCAAAGTTTCTTATTTTGATCCCTAGAATACGATTTTCATAGAGCAATGAGCGATTTTTAAATCGACCCGCCCTACTGTACATGCAATGCTGTGCCTATGAATGCGCGCTGGATTTCTTGAGAAATTTTACCGTATGTTTTGCTGTGGCCAGGCACATATGTACATACACACAACATATATCCGCATATATACATATATAAATTCACAAATTTAAATTTGCTTATGCCATCCTTCTGTGTGCCTGGTAATGAAGCATTTTCTATACATACATATATATACGTATATCTTTTTTCTTCTTTTTGGTGTCGCTTTTTCGTTTCATCGAGTCTCAAATCACTCCCAACGATTCTAAAGAAGTTTTCACTTCAATAATGCAATAATTAGTACTTTGTGTGGCCACCCAATTTGTAGTCTTCTTGTCATAGAATGTACCAAGTTTTTTATAATATCCCATATATCCTGAAGAGTGACCTTAAATAATTTTTACTATCTACGTGGCGCTCACATAACTGTGTACTATGTGGAATGAGAATGCATCAGTTCTTTTTCAACTTTATATAACAACTTGTATTTAATTAATACGACGTTATTTTGGGGCTTTTTCCTGCACAAGTCAATAATCACCACTAAAATTAACATTTGCAGCAGATGAAGCCAAATTCTAGATATTCCAATTTCTTCATTATTCCGTTGAAGGCAAGATTATCAACGCCTTTTGGGGGGCCATTGTATCCCACACCACCACTCCTCTGTGCTCTACCGTCTTATTGAGATATTTGTTGTTCAGCTATTAACCCTTCTTGCGTCACACAATTCGTTGATAAATAGGACTTGTTGCACGGTATATATGCCCTAAAATCAAGGGAATGTCAAAATTTCGCAGTTCGAGAATGTGCTATTTCCAACTTTTTAACTACAGTGAAAGTTTAGCGGTCCTTAATACAACGAGCAATTTTTCTTACTGAACATTTTTTTTTGGAATTTCCGCTACCACCTGGTCTTCCTGCTTCACGGGTTTTTTGTACAGTGCACTCGCGATAACTCGAACTAATTAAAACAGGCGCTGTTCGATTTATCGAATTTGTTCGACTTATCAATTGAGTGTGCTATGTTAAAAAAACAATCATCGATATCGATTTTTTTCAATTAAATTTATTTATTTATTTACATGTGGATATGAACATGAATATGTTTAAAATAATTAATTCGTTTCAATATTTTTCATCAAATATTTGGCAGTCTTTGTGTCAGTTACACAAAAAAAGTCAGCTTTAACAGAAAAGTTAGGCCGAAAAGAAAGTTGTAATGTGTGTTTGTCTTTTCTTGCCTGCAGCAATGTTGAATATGACTTTTTCACGCAGCAATTGAAGAGTGTTAACCTTTGCGGGGCTTACTTGTTCAGTTGTGGCCCACTGAATTACCTTATTGATAGAGCTAACTGCCTCCTCAGATGATATCCGCTCACATGTCTCAGTTGTGTTGTTAAACTCAGACTCAGAATCACTAGTTTCAATTATTACTTCTGTGTCGGTAAATTCGGCACCATCATTCCATTTGTTAACATCATAAAGCGTAAATTCGACCTGTAAATTATGTTTTTCATGTTATGTTCTTTCAAGATGAGTCCACTTATTGGGTAATTCTTTTTTCTTTGGGACAGAAACCATTTGTATAAAGCGGCTTTCATTTTAGGAAACTCAGAAGCTTTTAAAGTTCTCCTTTTCCCAGGACCCAAAAACGTGTTGTTTACTGCTTTTAAAATTGCCTTGTCTTTCTTTTTTATAAGACTTATGGTGGACTTGGCTACCCCATATTCCTTCGCTAGAGAAGTAACACTACATCCACGTTTAATTTTGTTAAGGACTTCAGCCCTCTCTTTTAATGTTAAACATTTCAACCTTTTACGATCCATTACTCACGTGCACTGTTACACTACAAATGACAAATTTAAAGCAATTTGGTCAATGCAAGATGTTGTTCCCAGAAAACTAACGGGATATTAACGTCGAAATATTCATATGGACAATACACTAGTATACATATAATTTATATACATATACTATTACATATGTATGTATGTACAAAATGTACATGTTTGAAAAGAATGTGTGTACAAATAAATTTGTTTTTTTGTTCGAGTTATAGCGCTTTAATATTGTTCGAGTTACAAACTAGTCAATAGGGGAAAACATGTGTTTGAGTTAGCACGTCGTTCGACTTAGCGGCTATTCGAGTTACCGCGAGTGCACTGTACTTAGTAATAATATTCTGCAACTTTGTGTCTAGTTTTTTTTTTAACAATTTCAACTATTTCGCGAGTGCTCTCTCGCTCTCTATTTTTGAGGGTGTTTTATTTGATAAGAATGTGATAAGAAAATTAAATAGCCTTTTAATCACATTTTGTTGTAGCTTTAAAGTTTAAAAAGTTTTAGAGCTAATGCACGCCAAAGAAAAATCCCTTTGGTATATAAGTTCGTAATTCGTCAACTCCACGAAAAAATTGGCAAAATTTTTAAGCGCTATTTTAAATAACAAATGTATCTATAGTATATTCCCTGTTTTATTTCCTTGGATATCACTTTCTAGATGCAAAACCAGTCCCTACGCTACCTTGCTATTCTTCTTTCTCAAGTCGTACATCAAAGTTCGAAAAAAGACTCCCTGCGGGAACGTTTGACAATTATGGCTGCCGATTTCAGAGAACGCATGCGCGGTAAAGCCAACTATACGGAACATTTAAATTTGTATTTATCACATACGTACTCATATATTTTTCCTTGAAGGTAATCGCATTGAGTGCGAAGCGCAAGTCATATCCACCTTTAATTTACTATGTGAACTAGTTTCATTTTTCGATTATTATCACGAGCAGAAGCATCAATTGGCATTGGAGGTGCTCGCCAACACCAAGCTCGTGCCGTTGTCAATGAGCGAACTGGAAGAATGCTTAAACAACTTCAAACGTTTAGGTGGTGAAATTTGCAAAGTGTATCCAGATATATTGTTGGCAGCAATGGATATACTATACGCTCAGTATAAAAGCGTTAAAGGACGTGACACAGGCATTGTTGATACGGGGCGTGATCGTGTAAGTAGTTAGTAGTAATACAGTTGACAACTTGATAACGCTTCGTATGCTTGTTTTATACAGCAACTACAGCATCTGCGAGAGAAGGCGAAAGCTATTACCAATATGGCTGCCACAGTACCTTATCGCATGCCTGGTGACACAAACAAAAGGCTGGTCCAAACGGAAATTTTAATGCACTAAATTTACAAAGTACGCTGTATGTGTTCAAACTAAATGTAATTTATGTAAAATAAGGAATAAAAATTAACTAGGTTTTGATTTATATATTTAAATGCAACGCTGTGAAATTTCTTTTATTTGTTTACTAAATATGCATATCTACACGTAAATGCAATTACGTGAGCATTAGAAAGCGTATCCAAAACCGTTAATACAATAAATACCACAATTATGTATTGCATGTATGTATAGAGTACACATTAGATATATGTATATAATATTAAAGGAATTTCTCAGATAGCAGTTTATGTTGAGTAACTTTGAGGATCACACTTCAGTTCCGTGTGTGTCCTCTTCTTTTAGCATTTAACAAAGCAATAAATGCTGTTTTCATAACTTTGTCAAAAAGTTGTGCGCTGAATCTGGCGACTTAATTACTAATTTTTGATATTTTCCCTCGCGTATTGTAGTAGTAGGAATGCATACAATTATAAGTAAATAATGTATATGGACTTGTATAGCAGCCTTGTAGCTTTAACCCATGTACTGGTATGAGGCGCATACAGGCTCCTGATGTCGAACGTGAGGCGATGACTGCTGCATGGCCAGACGCTGCAAGTGACAAGAGCGACATAGTAAGCGTCCGTCTAATGGATAACAGCGTTTGTCTGGCTCATCTGTAAGTTGCATACCACACTCTTCACAGATGTAACAATCCACATGGAAATCTTTGTCCATTGAGACTACACGAACAGTTTCATCAGTACCTTCCACAGGAGTTATGCCTAATAAAATATTGTTAACGTTTACATAAGAGAAACGAAAATATTTATACGTTACCTTTGCCACAGCTGGCGCATTTCGGTGCAAACATGCGATGATAATCATTTACGCAATAAATTTTATGATCCACATCCACCGTGAACGGTACGCCGTCTAAACATTCGTTACAGATGCAACAGCGGAAACAACCAGGGTGATACGATTTGCCCATAGCTTGAAGAATCTACCGATAAAACAAAGTAAATTAAAAATCAATTTCAATGATGGTGATATACAACAAAAACATACCATCTCCATTATTAAATGCCCGCAGATTGCACACTTTTCTGCTGTTTGTTGGAAACCCGAATACTGGTAAAAATTACGTATTATAAAAAATTAAAATTGTTTGGAAATTTGGTTATTTTTTTACCATGTAATCCTCTTCGCAATAAACGCGCCCATGAACGTTATAAAACGCCTTGCCACGCAACGCACGTCCACATGAGCAACAAATAAAGCAATTCGTGTGATATAAATTCCCCATAGCCTGACATGCCTGTCCAGCACCTTTAACCTTATCGCCACATGTATGACAAATACCTAAACCCATAAAAATTGGTATACTGAAAACATAAACAATGAATACCATAATACCAAAATATTCGCCCTGCTCTTCACTTTGCTCGATTTCTTCCTCCAATTGGCGAGTGAGCTCTTCGATTTTGCGCTGCGCTTCAGTGGGACCAGTGGGACGTGGTGGAGTCACGCTATAGGGTAGTAAATTCTTTGAGAGACCTGAAGTAAATAATATGCATCATTATAGTAGCAAGAAAATATGTTGAACTCAATATCTTACCAGTACTATTTTGTGAGGGTGTTGGCGATATGGATGATGCTGCCCCTCCACCTGAAGACATTGGTCGTTGCGGTATTGCCAACGGCGATTGTGTGAATTTACGTTCGCTCATTGGCGAAATTTTACGAGCACCAGCTAATGAAGTGAGCTTTTCTGACTCAACAGTACCACTGTTGCCTACATAGACTGGAGACTCATTGCACATTTTCCGCAATCCGCTATTGCTCGAAGCGAACGCCGTCGTATTTGAACGTAGTGATGACGCGCCTCCTGTTGGACTCCTGGCTGGCTGGCGATGCAAATTGGCCGTCATGCAAACATAGTCAGAACTGTTGATTTCTTCAATGTAATTTGGATTAACCGATACATTGATGATAGGATGATGGTTGGGAATGTGATGCTACAGTGTTTGTGCAATTAAATTAGTTATGGAAAATACTTCAGAAATTTACATTTACTCACTGCGTTTTTAATTGGTGTGTGTTGGAGCAATTTGTAATCGTTACTGCTTGTTGTACTGGATGCCAAAGATTTTGCGGGGGAAATTTGAACGTTGTTAGTATAACTGGGCAAAGAGAGGTTGCGATAACGCTGGCTTGGCAATGATAAATCGCTTCCACCACCAGTAGCAGCTGCAGTGCTATTGGAAGCCACTGTTTTCAATGAAGAATTTGATGTGCTACGTCGATGCATCGGTGAGGCCAATACCGTGGACATATCTAGACCAGAGTTCTCGCGTATATGATGTGGTGCTAGTGCGATTGCTCCACCGCTGCTAACACCACTCAATTGTGGTGATATCTCCACATGTTGATATATTGTAGCAGTCGCCGGTGAAGCCTGGGGTTGTGCACGTTGTCCAGAATGTGGTATATTTTCATATATAGGCGTACTATCAGTGTGATGATCTGGCACTGGTGTGTGCGCAAAACGACCACTACTGGTACTAGCATGCATCACCATATATTGGCCTCGCGAAGGATTCGCACTCGGACTTTGGGGCTGTGCACGCTTGTGTGCCGAATCAAAATATGTTCCCGATGAGATCCCGCCACCACAAAATTCTAGATTCTCATAAACAGGTGACTGTTGAGATGAAATTTTTGGTTCATACATCAGATTGCGACCAGCATAATGTGGGTTATTTCCTACACCCGCAGCACCCCCATTTGGTGTAGGTTGTAACGGTGGAATAGTGTTTGTGTTTGCATCAGCGGCCAATTGTTCAATCGCACGGGGTGTGGCATATTTAGAAGATGCAATTATATTTGTACGCTCATACAACTTGTATTCCTCCGCAGAGTGTTGCTGTTGGTTCGATGTATTACCAACATGCTGCCGAATGTAATTTGCAACAACGGGATAATTGGGAGAGCTTAGCCCAATTTTATCCTCCCCTATTTGCAGGCGTTGCATTACTTCGCTAAGGTTTTCATTGTGGCGTTGACTAGCCATCGATTAAACTTCGCAATTCGATTAGTACGGTTTGAACTGAGGTACTTGATTACATCGATAGCGCAAGTAGTTGAATGAATATACTTTACGCATTAGCTTTTGACTGATTTGGAATGCACTATGATGCGTTTGATTTAATGATGACCGAATCTACAAAGGAATTTCCGGAATTTTCAGGAGACAATAATGAAGAAGAAAGAAAAAATGAGATTCCTCCTTGGAGTTGCCACTATAGGCGCAAAATAGGCTACCCACAATTTGAAGCAATGAAAGGTAAGAAAAGAAATACCGGCAAAAAGGCGAATCTATAGACGGTGCTATCAGAGGAACGGCTGATGTATTCGCCTTGGTACGAAAATGTCAAAATTATGTGTTTTGTTTATATATTTCGTTGTATACCTTTTTATTGTTAATTAAAATTTCTGATTTGGAGTTTAATTCATTACAAATAAGATAAACAGTACAATATATCGAGTGTAATATATTGTAAATAGTAATAATAAACTTAAAATTTTGTTGAATAAAGTTTTATTAGAAATCAAAAAAATGAGAATAAGTGTTTGTCCGTCATTATTGGCAATTAAGGCATATGTGAATGCACTTTAAAGTAATCCATAAAATTAATCTACCCCTTCACGTATGGCAGATTACCTGTAAATTTGACAATCAGCGTTCAATACTGTTGAGAAAGATTTTTCTTAATAGAAATTGGTTTGGAGGGATATTTTATTGTTTTTGGTTTGTTTAATTATTATTAAAGATATGAAGAAAAGGTAAAAGAAGCAATAGTTAATTTAATTCCGCAATTTTTCTGCTAGTAATAGACAGTTGGAGAAAATCCTTGATCGACGTCTACTGAGGTTGCAAAAAATTATGTCAGCAATACGCATGCCAAATTCGATATTACATTTTATAATAAGCGTCTATGAACACACGTTTTTGTCTGTAATATAGATGCATAATTAATAATATCGAACAACAAATTTATTAGAATTATGCTTTCAAAACCCTTTTCCTTGCCACCGATTTTATTTAGTTTTACTTTTACGTTTCTCCTTACATTTGTAATAATAATTGTTGAAACCTCAGAAAACACAGAGTTGTACAGCAAAATATATTTGTATGATCTGAGATTATTGGGAGTTAATCTCGAAAACGTGAATAATGTAATTGTATGTGAAGGGTTATTATTAAGGGTTTGCCGCCGTAGTACTGCAGACAATTCCGGAAGAGAATCAGAGTAACTATAACAGTCTAATGTCAGCAAAGAAGGGGCGGAAAACGTTCCAGATGGAGCTGACGAATCGATATCAGAAGACAAATGAGAGCTTGCAGGAATATGTAAAGAGATCGAGCATTTATTGCGTTTGGCAAATGCGCCCTGAAAGCTTCCGGCTAGCGGTTTGATGACCTTGTTGCGGTTTTAGATCTTAGTGGCAAATATGGTTGAATGTGCCGAGAAGGAGAGCAAACTGTAGAAGGAGGCATCCAAAATTTTTCGGTTATTGGTATATCATCGACTTTTACCTTTAACTGCAGTTTAACCTCTTTTGTGGAGGAGGTAAAGAAGGTCGCCGTAGATTTAGTGGGAGAAAGCTGGAGATTGCTCGCAGTAAAAAAGCGAGAAAGGTTCGCGAAATAAACGTTACTTTCGAACACAGGTCATCGATGACATTGTTGGATACTATTATCGACCAATCGTTAGCGTAGGAGGGGGAGCTTGGAGATATATAAGTTGGAAAGCTGCATCACAGCTTACTATATCCTTCTCTGTATTGGGCTGTGGGTTCGAGAGGATTACAGACAATTTCCGACTACACAGATAGTTCGCGGATCACATCTTCAGACCCGGCGAGAAGGTCGGCTGTTGGATATCATCTAAACACTTTCGACAGATCAAACGGCACTAGAACAATCCGCCTACATGTGCTCACACTGACCAACGTAAACGTACGCCCGTATCAGCTGACACGATGAAACTAATGAGAGCCCCATGTAAACGAATTCTCACCACCGTTCCGCTCCGTAGTATCGTACTGCATAAATGTTATCGAAAACGTATCGTTACTTCACAAACAAGTAATTCCCTTCCTTTTGTTTGTTTATTGATGGAACTAATAAAAACGAAGTACCACGTGTTGCATTGTGAAAACGCCAATTAATAGAAAGCCTCCAAATGCAATTTGTTTGCGTTTTTATGCAGAAGACGCCGTGGCAAGAAAATTTATATTATATTTTTATAATTCGTGCGTTCACAATTTAACACGCGATACTGGATTTTCACAATCATGCAAATTTTCCAACTGACTACAGACTTCTGAAAATTGTAAAAATTAAAGTAACTGTGTCTGGGAAATCACCACCATTAGTTTTCAATTCGCCTTGCTGTCACCCTGTACTAATTCGCCTTAGTTTCTGTGTTTATTGTGGGTACAAAAAAACAGCCCTGGGGAAATTTATCCATCTGTTCATCGGATCGCAACAAAAAATGAGAAAATCTGCCAGTCGTCGTAAAAATTTTGTACGTAATTGATCAGTTTCATTTTTTCTGAAAACTTCAAAGAACACGATTGTTTTCAAAACATACCATTGTCACATATTTAGTGAAACTTTATAGTTAAATAGTCGAAATCTGTGGACAATAAATACAAAGCATTGTTCAAAATGGATTTTGGAACTTTGTTGCATGTGGCGAAAAAGAATAGTGAAAATTCTAAAACTGAGGTAAGAGAAAGAACAGCACAGCTGTTTATTGGCTTAAATTCCAATTATAATTAATGTGTAACTTAACTAACAAATGGCTGGAGCCTGTACATAAGGTCGAAAACCCTAAAAAACGCCTTCATATGCTAAAACCACACATCAGTTTTTTTAATTTGTATGATCGGTTTATCTAATTTTTCCTAAATGTTGAAGCATTCAATTTAAGTAATAATTAAAATATTGTAATATGTCTGCATTCCAGGGTAAATTTTACACTACTAAATTTGCTCCTCCAAAAAAAGAGTCAAAGGAAAAAAAACTATCTGCAAACATACAAAAATTTCTCCAAAAACGTGAGCAGCAGGAACGAGAACGTGAAAAGGAGAAGCAACAAAAATTGGCGAATTTGCTTGCAATGCGCGATGAAAAGTCCAAAAATAAAATTAAGAAAATGCTTAAAGTTACAAAATCTGCCAATAAATCTGTATTAGATGATGCAGTCAACAACGACCACACAGCTGTTACGATGACAGGTCCGGATCAACCCGATCAGGACGATTACGGTTATGTTTCGACTGAGGCAAACGCTTTTTATGCCAAATACATTGAAAAAGTATGTACTTTATCAACAATTTATAATATATGTATATATATGTTTATTTTATATTTTGTTATTGTAGGTAAAAGATGTTAAAGAAGACAAAGGGTTTGCACCAAGTAGACCTCAATCTCTCAAAGATCTTTCAGGAACAAAGGAGCGCGTGAAAGCTGCCATTACGCGTGAAATTGAAGAAAAGAGGGGTCACAAAGGACAACGAATATCTACTAGCAGCACTAGTTTAAATAGCAGTAGTAAAGAGCCAAGCATAGTACGCTCAAGTTCATCCAAACCACTTTATGACCCCGAAAACGAACGACGTGAAGAAGAGCGGAAGAAACGTGAGGAGGAACAACAACGTAAAAAAAATCGGAAACCACCACCACCTCCGATGGACTTTCAAGCTTTACTTAAGTTAGCTGAGGTAAAACAACATGAACCTGTTGAGGTATTGCCAGTTGTGAAGAAAAAAGAACCGGAGCGTTTGTTGACTCTAAAGGAGAAAAAAGAACTAGAAGAGCGACAACGTGCAAAGGAAGCGCGCGAACGCAGAAACCGTGAACGGGAAAAAGAGCGTACCACTGGTTCAAGCAACACAAAGGAACGACGAGATAATGGCAACAGTGGATCAACATCCACTGTACCGGCGCGTATGGAACCGAATGGTCGTATACCTAAGTTAAGTCAAACAACCAAATCAAATTCAGCAAATACCGCACAATTACCAAGTACCAAATCTGTCATTACATCCGCTAAAAGTTCGACTGCCATTAGCGGGCCAAATTGTATGAAGAAGTCATCTTCTTCGGCTTTAACTTCATCATCGTCACAAAAAGAAGCCGGGAATTCGCGTGAGAGATGCTCATCATCATTAGCTGTGCCACCCGCATCAACAAATGCCAAACAATCGTCTTCCGTTACAAATAAATCAGTGGCATCTTCCTCAATAAATTCAAAATCGGCATCATCGTCCAGTGCCTTAGTCAGCAGCAGCAGCGCTAAAAATTCTCATGGTAGTTCCTCAAGTAAAAATCCGTATACCGGCGCACCTCGCGAATTTCCACCACGTGATATAAAATCGGGGAAACCGCGACAGTTTCCTACATCTGATGTGCAAAAGACAAGGCAGTTTCCCCCGCCAGATGTGCAAAGGACACGACAGTTTCCGCCACTAGATGTGCAGCGAAGTCGTGTGAAAGATACCAAGAAGCCTCAATCAAATAAAAGTAATTCGAATTCAGAATGAAATTTCTCATATAAATACAAATGATGTTTTCTTAATTCTCTCAATAGGACTGCGTATAGAGGATGATGATTCTGAATACGATTCGGAAATGGACGATTTCATTGACGATGGGGACGAAGAAGAAGATTACTCATCACACATACGGGCTATCTTTGGCTATGATAAAAAAAAGTAAATAGTTTTCTGTTACTAATTGTATTGAGATTTTTTCAATTTATTGATTTATGGTTATGTTTTATAGGTATCATGATATGGATGACGAAGATGATGCCGCAATGGAATCAAATTTTGCTCAAGTACAACGCGAGGAGTATATTAGTAAGAAGATTGGCATACAAGAGGACTTGGAAGACATGAAATTGGAGGCAATAGAAAAGCGGCGTAAAATGTTGGCCAAAAAACGAAAAGTCTAATTAAATGCTTGTGAATGCTGGAGTACACATTTGTTAATATTTACGTGAATTTGATTTAAATTACTTTTGATTGGTTGTTTTAAACTTTATGACAGCCTACTAACTTTGTTACACATTTTATTTGTTTTCTGTGCGAATCGCATTGATTTTGCTTAGCATATTTAAGCCGCAATATTTTTATATCTACCTATTGTACATAAATATACATATGTAAGTTATCCAAAAAAAGTGTATTTGAAAAGTATGCAGTACATACATATATACATAATGGAAAGTGAGAAAATAAAAGTACTCGAAAATGACGAATCTAGTTTTAATAGATGAAATACCAAATGACCCCATTATTTAATTTGTTTTACCATTTCCAGGCTTCCGAAAGACTCCGAATTGTGGACTAGTAATTTTAAACAAAAATTCGTAGCAGCGATATTAGTAGCTCAGAGTACTAGTAAAGAAAAATGTTAAGTGCTCTCTGTAGTTGGAATAGTAGCAGAAAACTTGGGATCGACCGGAGCGCTATTTGTGAAGTTATTCATGTGTACTCTAGCTACCGCTACTACTCTCATAGCTGCTACTTGAGCAGTGTTTGTTTTTGTTTTGTTATATGCATTTTGTATGCGGTTTTGCGGTGTTACACTGAAAATATAACTGACAAATTAGGTATGTCCGTATACTGGAGGTTGTTGGTATGGTTGAATACAATTTAAAATTATATTTTTTTATAGTTCCTGAACTCTCCAACTTTTTATATTGAAAAAACAAAAAAAAAAAGAGATTGTCTGTAAAGTCGGTTTACTGACAATAGTTTAACGTGACAACGTCATAAGAAAATACTCATGTAATGGTTGCAATTTTCAAAACAAAATTTTAATTTTATTTGTTTGATAGATATTTTGTATGGATATAGAGAAAGAGGTAAATGGAATCGCAATGGAATATGACGAAACATTTATCAAATTCAGGAAAGATATCGCACCCTAAATACAAAAGGGTCTCAACTCAAAATTTTCCACACTCGAGCTTGACTTGTTTACAGTAGCACAGAAAACAAACTATGTGACATATCACGCTGAAATTTGCCATGTAAGCTTATAACAGTCCTACCAAAAAACAAAAAATTTAGTTTTGCCATATGTCATCCGCGGACCGTTTTATTGATAACGTCTCGTTCATATTTGAGCAGAAGTACATTTTGGGTTGTGACCCTTTTGTATTTAGGGTGCGATATGTTCAATTTCGATTGTGCATCAGACGTTAATAAATCAACAACACTAAGAGGCAACATCATCGATTTGACTTTTTCAAGACACATTACATTCGAAACACCCCCTTTCATTTCCTACTTTTCCTATCATCCTCCTATTCTCAACAGAGAAATGGCTCATTACCATGCATACAGGAAGAAGGCATATACAAATACAAATATATATGTGAATTTATATACATATGCGCATATACATACATACAGGGCCGTGGAGAGAGTATTCGAGGCCCGGGGGAAACTTGAGATGCGGGCCCCTTCAAATTTTTTTTATTTATCAAAATGCTTATTATGTTATAGTGATATAACATTGAAACATTGAAAAACTCATTGATAAAATTTTTGATAGAATTAATTATGAAATATTGGTTAAAATTAATTTTAGAAAACTCTTCAGCAGATCTGAAATAAAAAACGCAGCTGAAAAAAGTTAAAATTTATTCAATTTGTGAGCCTTACAAATATTTGAAAATACTGCCACGATGCTTAGAATTTTGCTTTTCTTGCTTTAGCTGAGGCAAAAGCTCTTATAATATTATATCATCGCAGTCGAGTTTCCTTGCTAACTCAGATTCCAAATACAAAGTTGCCAATCCTGTTACTCGACTCTGAGTTGAACAAGAACGATGGTAGTCTTTGATCCTTGATAAAGCGCTGAACGATCTTTCGGCGCCGGCAACTGATACTGGCAGGGGCAGAATATTCGCAAAGCAATGCAAATGTTCGGGAACAGAGTATCCAAGTTTTTAGCTGTGATGGCAGTCAACAAGTCGAACGGAGGTATACAACATTCCGAATTTCCAGTAAAATTCGCCTTGTACACACTCTTCAAGTGACACATCTCAATTGAGATTTCTTCCGACACATCAGAAGGGTATTTTTTAGCAAAATTAAGAGCTGCTGTCTGAAGTTCTACTTTTTCAATTTTAGGAAATAGCCACAGGAATGAGAAAATGTTGTTTATGTTTTTAATTGCAGCAAACCGACTTTCAATACCAGTGATAACTGAGTCCATGATGACGAGAAATGTGTTCCTCTTGAAATCAATTTCTTCGGCGGTCATATTTTCCGCTTTCCCCCCGCTTGTTTACATCTACAACTCTGGCTGGTTGCTCAACATTTGAAGAAAAATATATTGTAATAAAATTCTGAAGTATAAACATTCTTTTGTTAGTTGTAAGTACATATATGTATGTATTTACATATGAAATGTGATTTGACATAGAATGTGGTATAGCGCCATATTCTAAATTGTAGGCATATATATGTAAATAAGTTTAATATATAAATAGATATAATATCATACCTTAATGGATTTTTTTTAAAAAAAAAGTTAGAGAGTTTAGGAACTATAAAAAAATATAATTTTAAGTTGTATTCAACCATTCCTACAATCTCCAGTATACGGACATACCTAATTTGTCGGTTATACCTTCTGCTCAAATATGAACGAGACTGATTTAATAAAACACAAACGGTTAATTATTGTTCAATTTTTATTTTATCTCCTTCAAAGTAATCACCATTGGAGGCGATACACATATGCCAACGTTTTTTCCAATCATCATAGCATTTCTGGAAGGCCGATTTCGGTATGGATTTCAGTTCCTTCTTCGAATTCTCTTTTATGACTTCAATTGTCTCAAAATGTGTTCCACGGAGCGGCAACTTGAGCTTGGGAAACAGGAAAAAGTCACTTGGAGCCATGTCAGGCGAATACGGTGCTTGCGGAACGATATTAACATTATTTTTGTTCAAATAATCGCGAACAAGACGTGATGTGTGAGCTGGTGCATTATCGTGATGCAAGAACCATGACTTGTTGTCCCACAATTCCTTCCTTTTAAGACGAATGTTCTCGCGCAAACGCTTTAAAACGTCTAAAAAACGTCTAGCTATCTCTCTTTCGGTCACACGGCGATTTTCAAGCACAATTTCCTTTACTTTTCCGATGTTTTCGTCGTTTACTGATGTTGCTGGACGACATTCATGAGGCAAGTTTTCAACCGATGTACGGCTCTTTGAACGATTTGTACCACTGGAAAACACGTGCACGCGATAGAGCAGAGTCCCCATAGGTTGTCTGCAACATTTTTAAGGCGTCTGAAGTCGAAATTTTGTTGGAATAACAAAATTTCAAACAAATTCTTTGTTCAACTTGAATTTCCATCGTTATATTCGAAAAACACACTCGAGCTTGACTTGTTTACAGTAGCACAGAAAAAAAACTATGTGACATATCACGCTGAAATTTGCCATGTAAGCTTATAACAGTCCTACTATCCAACAAAATATTTATTTTTGCCATATGTCATCCGCGCACCGTTTTATTGATAAAGTATCGTTCATATTTGAGCAGAAGGTATGTATTTTCAGTGTAACACCGCAAAACCGCATAAAAAATGCATATAACAAAATGAAAACGAACACTGCTCAAATAGCAGCTATGAGAGTAGTAGTAGCGCAAAAGAAGTGAGAGTAGTAGCGGTAACTAGAGTACACATGAATAATTTCACAAGTAGCGCTCCGGTCGATCCCAAGTTTTCTGCTACTACTCCAACTACAGAGAGTACTTAAAATGTTTTTTTACTGGTACTCTGAGCTACTAAATAGTAGGAACGAAATGTAGCTTGGAGCGGAGAAAAACAATTGATCGCGCGTTTTGCGCTACTTGCTCAATTATCTACTCATAGTAGTAGCGAGAGTAAAAATGAAAACTAGGAAGTAGTGGAGCAATTTCAATCCGTGGACATATTCTGATATTAGATAAGTTATATTGCTAACACTCATTTAGAATGTTTACTTTGGTTGGCCACCTCAGTATCCGAATCATTCTGGTGAGCGTTGGAAGCACTGATATACAACTGCTGATTTCGCAGCACCTAATTTGGCAATGCCTAATAGCATAGCATTAAATTTTTTGACGTGATAACGTCTTATAAATCGATTTAGCCGGCTGCACGCACGAAAAAATGTGTCGTTATCTTGCTCATTCGTCGTTACCTAGCTTGAACTGCAAGCGAAACGAACGACAAAAAGCACAGTCGGCCCCGCGTTCGGCAACGTTCGATATGGCGCTCTCCTACTTGAGCGAGCATACATAAATATGTAATCATAGTATATGCGCATATGTATATAAATTTACATATTTGTATTTGCATATGCCTTCTTCCTGTGTGCATGTGGTAATGAACCATTTCTCAGTTGAGAATAGGACGATGAGAGGAAAAGTAGGAAATATGAAAGGGAGTGTTTCGAGTGTAATGTGTATTGAAAAAGTCAAATCGATGATGTTGCCTCTTAGTGTTGTTGACTTATTAACGTCCGATGCACAATCGAAATTGAACATATGTATCTTTCATGAATTTGATAAATATTTCGTAATTTTTCACGTTTGTGTAAATGTAACTTGATCAATTCCATTGCGATTCCATTTACCTCCTTCTCTATATCCATACAAAATATCTATCAAACAAATAAAATTAAAATTTTGTTTTGAAAATTGCAACCATTACATCAGTATTTTCTTATGACGTTGTCACGTTAAACTATCGTCAGTAAACCGACTTTACAGAAAACCTCTTTTTGCAAAAATTTCATTCAACGTTAAATTTATTTCTGAAGCAGCTTTTACATAAGTGTTTCCAAAAAACATATACTGTTGTTCTTGTAGCAGCGTAAACATTCCCCAAACATGTACGAGGAATGCTGCTGGTATGACAGTCCTTGGTCGGATATAAATCCCGGTCATTCCGGTAACCTAGGATTGGATGTATATTTATGGCTTCATCTACTAACCCCTCGCAACTCATGATGAAACGAATGCGGCTAATACTTATAAGGAGAAATATGTAGTATAATGTAACATGCTTAAAAAAAAAGTTGTAAAGGGGGGATAGAGGGTGTATCCCCATCTGAAAACTGAAAACCGCACCCTCCGCAGGCTTATTGTTTTTAAGTAATTTATTTTTAAAATTGTGGCATTTATCGAAAAGTTGGTGTTGCCAGACACCTCAAATAAAAACGATGTTCGCATGCGGAGACGTTCACTGGAAGGTTGTTTGTAAATTTGCAGTATTTTTTGTGTTAGTTTAGAATTGAAAAGCAGTTTTGAAAATATAAACAAATAAAATTTAATTTGACAGGAGCGTTGATCCTCTTTTTTTTGGAACATTTGTAGAAATTTTGCATAGAATTTTTTTCCTCGTGGGCGCTTCAAAAAACTAACTCTCATCAGCCCAACTCCTGATACGCCAACCACAGTATTTTTGGGTAGAACTTCCTCCCACGTTAAACCAAAAATTAAAACGTCATATGCGTGGCTGTAGGAAGGATGCACAATCACCTCCATCCCCATCATCAACACTGAACTGAAATACTTAATTTAAAACCATGGACATTATTTACATTTGCAGGCATCCGGCAACACTAACTGTTGCTAATTCCAGTGAATTGTTAGACCCGATTTACACGAGGAGACATCTGGAAGGGAAACATTTTGTTCAAGAGCGAAGGACGGTCGGGAAGAGAGAAGGGATTTTGTCTCCCGTACTCGGCGACACGCTTTGCTCTTCTTATTCGTATTTCTTATCTTAAAACAATTTTTGACAGTTGCTTCATTCGGTTTCTTCTTTTGTGGAAGACAGTTCTAAGTTATGTGTTGGTTTTCAATCAAACGGAAGATAACAACGATGACAAACATCCGAACGCTGCTTGGGAAATGCACGATTATTTTTGCTAGTAAAGTAGGTATAATTTAAAATAGTTACGGGACATGTTTATGTTGATTTCTAATTTTTCCCTGCATTTCTAGATACTCAAGTTAATTTTAAGTTAATTATTTACATATGAAGTATTTTTAATTTAAATTTTTTTTATTCAAGTATAAGGTTTTATAAATATATTTAAATAAAAAAACAACAAATTATTTATTATTTAACCAGTTTGCATTTTTCATTCATATACAGGGTGGCTGATGAATTTTGCTACATTAAGAAACTCAAATAACTTTTTTTTTAGTGTATGGAATTCATTTATTTTTTTTTTCAAGTTGAAGGTCATTAAATTTTATTAAATGTAGCTTAACTAGTTTTAAAAATAATTGAATTAAAATGCCCCCCATGCTCGTTGACACAAGTGCGGCATCTTAGTAAAAAGTTGTTCATTGCTGCTTTGAGAGTTGCGACAGGAATAGCCGCAATTGTTGCCCGAATGGATTGTTTTAGTTCATCCAAATTTGTTGGCTTTGTTTTATAAACTTCTTGTTTACATAAAACCCACAAGAAAAAGTCAGGTGCAGTAAGGTCAGGCGACCTGGGGGGCCAACGAAATTCGGAGTTTCTTGAAATCAGTTTATTGGGAAATTTTCGTCGCAACTCTGTCATAACAGTCTGGGCTATGTGAGACGTTGCCCCATCTTGTTGAAACCACACAGAGTTGAAAGGAATTCTCTTTCGGCGTAGTTCTGGATAGAAAAATTCTTTCAGCATTTTCAAATAACGGTCTCCAGTAACCGTAACGGTGTGCCCATTTTCTTCAAAAAAATAAGGCCCGACAATACAGCGTGAAGAAACCGCACACCACACTGTCACGCGAAGAGGATGCAATTCCGTCTCGTGGAGTATCTGTGGGTTAGAAGTACTCCATATTCGACAATTTTGTTTGTTCACATTGCCGTTTAAATCGAAATGGGCCTCATCAGACATGAAAAGGCAGTTTAACATGTTTTGGTCTTCTTCCACCATTTGCAGGATCTTCTGGCGAAATTCCAAGCGAATCGGCAAGTCTCCTGCATTCAGTTTGTTAACCATTTGAATTTTGTAGGGAAATAAGCCTAAATCTTTGTGCATTATTGTTTGCAAAGACTGTCGGCTGACACCAAGTTGAGCAGATAAGCTTCTTGTTGAAACCCTTGGATTGCTTTGTATAGCTGCAGCTACAGCAGCGATCGTTTCCTCCGTCCGAACTGGTGGGTTTCGATGATAAGGCCTTCTTGCGACTGTTCCTTGCTCAGCAAAATTATTCACCAGTCTCATTATGGTCCATCTGCTCGGGGGATCGCCGCCAAACATCCGCCTGTACTCTCTCTGTACCAAAACTACGGACTCCAGTGCGTGATAGCGGCGGACTATCCAAATTCTTGTTTGCGTGTCCCAGTTATCCATTTTAATAAATTTTAAAGATCAATATGCAAATTAAAACAAAAATGGAACAGATAACTTAAAAAGAAAAAAAGTTATTCAATTTTTTTTTGGTAGCGGCTTTCATCAGCCACCCTGTATTTAAGAAACTGTTGTCGAACGCTCTCTGCTTTACATGTAAGCGCGTGCTAGAATACATCCGAACCAGACGATGCTAAAGTATTAAATGTCGAAATGTCGCGGAAACATTTTTGCCCGTGTGTACGCGACTGAAACATCAAAAGAGAATTTCCAGTGTCTCCCTTCCAGATGTTTCCTCGTGTGAATCGGGACTTATTCTCGTTTACAATTGGAGACTTATGATATTGCTAAATGCATATTCATTTAATTTTCATTGAAATATTTCGAATATATATTATAATGTGCCAAACTATAGTGAAGTTCTCGACGGCACTTTGAAGGCAAATAATTACAAAACTATTATTTGCGCAATAATTGGGAGTTATTAATGTTGTTCCTGACCCATTCCCTAACATTTTCACCAAGTTTCATTGAATAAGTCATAATACTTTGCCTAAAATTACCCATGTCACATTATACTGTTCCCGACACCTTACAAAAGGATCATTCTTATTTAGCTTATATGGCAAACATTTTTTTTATTAAAATGCCAAACTAATGGGCAACTCAATGAGAGTTTACTCGGTCGAATATTTTCCTCTGTCACCCATGCGATGACAACAGTAAAGAAGAAACGTCAAAAATAAATGTCAAACAATCTACCCTTCTCACAGCAGCAGCAAATTTATTCAACTTGCATTTTCCACCGCGTGTGCGTTTTGTGCTTGAGAATACATTTCTGAGTTATTTCTAAAAAAGTTAAGTGAAGTTCAGATGGAATAATCTAAATAACATTGAACTATTACCAAACATAGAATAAAGAGAACAGTGTGTGCACATTTTAAGTGAGAAATAATTACAACCCAATTGATTTAAAAATAAACTCCAATTTTCTTGAAAAAAAAAAACCAAACTGTGAATTAGAACAAAATTGATAAAGTTTTGTGTGGAGTAGAATGAGTGAGACGCGTGAACAGATACTCGAGGAAATTAAAATTCAAGGCGATTTGGTTAGAAAACTAAAAGCGGCCAAGGAAACCAAAGAAAAGGTAAGTGTGAGCACTTTTCTTTCTGACACTTGATTCGTATTTATTTGTTACTTTGTATAGTTCAATTCCTTTTTTAGTCATGTCAGCACACGCTTTTAAACAACTGCATATTCATACTTTTGTCCGTGTATTATAAATATGCAACCTATTAGCCATACGATTCAAATTGTTTCTTAAACAAGTTCGGTATTTCATCAGACATTCAAACTAATTTGGAAAAACTATACGATTAACCAAGAAGTGACTGATGTGTTGTTGGTTTTTGAATATGTACTTACTGTGCTCGGTGATTCATTGCTGTAGCAACATTGGTTCGCGTCTGCCATAATTAATAATAAATGGGAAAATGCGACCGTTGGTGGGGGCAAAGATGGTTGAGTGTTGCATTTGTGCAGACTGCTTGACTACCGACAATCGTTTTACACAAAATATTCAAGACAAAACTGTTGTGTTGGCAGACTTACGTGGAGCACAAGGCTCTCCGAACCTTCACTTTCCAAATAAATTTGTTTTTTTCTTTGTGAGCCCGTAACTACAATAAGTTATTAGCGAGCTGTTTGAAAACTTGATTGTGGTGTTATGGACCGGTTTCTAGTTCTCTCCTTTAACTGGTTTGTATACTGTTGCCCTTCTAACAATACTTATGTATGTTTGCAAGTGCACAAAAGTCAAACAAAAATAAAAATTTGGCAAGCACCGACATTTTACACAGAAAATCGGTGATTATGTATAACGGCATCATGAGTATTCACACATCAATGCAAGTGGAAGTTCTGCATACATATGCACGTAATAATTGCTAGCACCTTTTGGGGGCTTGTCGTTATAATCTCATATCTTGTTTATATTATTGCGAACAGGATTTTATTTATGCATTGCTACTCCTACGATTCTTTTGAACTTGAATCGATAGCGAATGCAATTTAACTGCTGTAACATAATAATTTCTGGATTCTTTTATTATGTAGAGCACACACCTGGTGCTCCAGTTGCCTTGAAATGTTGCTGATTTAGGTTACCTTGAGCAACAATTACCTCACACTTCAGTTATACTGGATTTTAACATCTTAACAGGTTAGACTAGCGTTGTCATAGTAAAAATAAAATTTAAATTGACTTTGAAATTGTATAGTTATTTTCTAACGTCAAAAATTGACTATAATTATTTTCCGGATTCAAACAAATATCAATGAAATATTTTAGATTTTAGAGTGTTATAATCCAAAATGCCGAAAATAACGGCTTAAAAATTTTCAATTTACTACGACTCCCTAAGTAAAAAAAAAATACACATTTTCATCTAAAGCGTTACTGTTAATAGAAATCGCCATGCATTTTTGCACAGGATAAAGGAGCTAGTGGTCATTTCTGCATATACATATATCTAAAAAAAATTATTTTCGTGGATTATGACACCCTTGCTCAAAGGGTCAGATGGGTAGGACACGTGACGCGCATGGAAGCTGATAGATTGCAGAAGAGATTACTCCAGACGAAAAAGGCATGCATATGAGAAAGGCAGAGTAGCAGAAGACCTTTTAAAAATGTTTAATTTTTCATTTTTTTTATCTAAAAGTCAGAAACTCGGAAAAGACAGCTTGTGTACGTCAAGAATGGAAAAAAAATCGTCTTACAGACCAAGGTTCCTGCGACAAAAGAGCGATACGACTTCGAAAGTTTTTTATTTGTAAATACCGACTCGACTTTCTGTAGATTGAAAATTACGTTTTAATTCTGAGTTCGTCTCATTTCTTGAAGTGACTCGTTGAATACAAATTAAAAATTCAATTAGAAATTGATTCAGGGCAGATGTGGATATAGTGGGAACTATAACTTCATATATAATATATTAGTTAGTGGAAAAAGAAATCCATTATTCTCTAAGTAGATGGCTGTAGTGAGCGGTATATCGTAAAGTATCGATCTAACAATTTAAAATTTATGCTCGTCGTCAAGGTGGCATTTCACACTGAAAAAATTCTTTTGTTCCATTCAGTTTTAAGTTACAGGGTGTTAACAAACGAAGTAAACAAAGAGAAAATTCAGTACATTTTGTAATTTTTCTTTGATAAAGGCGAAAATGCAAGCCAAGCCGCTGGAATTGTGAATGGCGTTTGTGGCGCCAATCACAGAAATCTAAGTTGAATTGCATGCCAGTAGTCGTAGCATCGCCCAGGAGCTAAAGATCGACCATAAAATAGTTTCAAACCCTTTGCGCAAAAATTTTACACAAAAATAATGGATTTCTGTTTTTCCAAACTAATATAATACATATATATCACGAGAATTTGAGTCTAATCGGTTGAGTTATGTTTAATTAAAATTTTTGGCAATTAAAATTTATCTGTTCTCAGTTTTTAGATAAACGAGTGTGAAAATAAGGTTTGAAAAAACTTATCGACTTTAGGAAGTTCAGCTTTTAGATTAATAAATCATGGTATTCCATTAATTAAGGGTACGAATGTTTAATACCTAAGTTTACTTAAGTTATTGTGCCAACAATCTTTTGATATCTTGGAGTGAACCATTATTCTATCAGTTAAGAAATGGTAGCTTTTCGAAACGAAAAATTAGCTCAACACTAGATTTACTAGCTATTGAAACATATCTACATATTTATACCAAAACCAGTAAAATGATTGGTGTACAGGAAAAATGCATATTGTAACTTCCAGTCCTTAAAAAATGGCAAAAAAAAGTTGAACCATATTAAATGCAATAGATAAATGGATTTGGTATATCAGTTTCGAGTGGTTTTTGCTTTCAAGTCTGAAATTCTGAAGCAAATTCTTCTGCTATTCTAAACAGCTATTTATTCTGGTCAAATCTAAAATATTGAAAAACACTTGAAGTGGTCAAATTCTGGAATCCGATTTCACCGTATTTTTTCACCCAATAATTAATTATATTCTTAGCAGCCTTATAAATTTTGATGTGGTTATGTTTTGTAAATACTTAGTATAAGTACTTTTTTATTTGGTTTGCTCTTATAAACGGTAAGTGCGCATCCATTGGAAGCGTGCCATTCTGTCTTTTTTCAGTTTGAAAGTTTTCGGCAGTTCTCTCTCGTTTACGCGTATTGTTCCAAGCAACGAAGTATATTTAGAGATTTAATTTTAACGCAAAGGGAATACTTTGTAAAAAATTATAGGTTTTTGCAGTTCTACCCTCCATGGTATACGGTAATATACATAAGCTCCCGGTTGGAAGAAATTTTGACTGTATTTAATAAATTTAACACAAACTGCGAAACTAAAGCGAATTTGTCTGTTTGCAAACGTTGACTCCTTCGATTTTTTTTGTCGAAACGAACGTATCCCAGAATCTCAGTAAAATCACGACTACTCATAGTGCTGGGGAAAATAATGGTACCCACTTCTTGTTCCACAAATATTGAAGCCTCGAAGTATTTCCTTCTTAGCCCCTCGTGCGTACAATATCGCAAGAAATGCCTTCAATTTTGCTAGCGTTATTGCCCACTTTTCTTCCAAAACTCGAGAAGCTTCTAACTCTGTAAAAATTCTTATATGCTCCAAAATATGGTTGTCAGTTAGCTCGGTGCCGATAACGGAACGCACAAAAGGCGCATGGGCGCTATATATACCGTATCAGTCTCATGATTCTTCCGAAATCATGCATTTTTTTATAGAAACATGCAAAAGTCATTTTGACTGATACTGGTATAAATGTCAAGAGCGAAACATATAATTGTTACTAATATACATACATATATAGAGTAACATTAAGTTCATAAGACGTATTCTCTATTTATAGCTAAAAAAGTCATAACATCATTTCGGAAAGCAAACGTTAT